>NC_134485.1:245029522-245699522 GCF_040206685.1 Ascaphus truei | reverse complement strand
CCATTCCTACCAGATCGCGGCACAGAGGAGATGGAGGCAGTGTCGGCGGGGGGAGAGGGAGAAGCGCGTCATCGTCAGCTGGAGCCGACTCGGAGGCTTCTGATGGTGCTGTGGGGGACGTGGGGGACGCAGCGCACTCATCACCCCCATCCTCCCCCCCCCGTTACCGGAGCAGTTCTATGCCTCGGCCGGGGCATGCACCGGGAGGAGAGGCCGCAGGAGATCAGTGCCTGCATAGAGCCCCGGGGAGCAGTGTGGGCTTCAGTGTCCCTGTGAGGAGAGTCATGGCGTCTCGAGCGTCGCCATGACTACCGGGCATGCGCAGCATATCAATGGGCGGGGAACGGGCGGGGAATCAGCGGTGCCGTCACAACTGCGCATGCGCGGCATGGCAGCGGCCGTTAGGAGCGGCGGCTATCGCCGCCGCATATGTCACGATGTGTGGGGGGGGGTGGTGCTCGGGGGGGGGGGGAGCGATTAGGAGCGGCGCCGGCGGCTATCGCCGCCGCCGCCGCATCTGATTTGTGGAGCGGGTGTGATGTCAGTGTTGGGGTCGGGCTGAGCCAGAACACAGCCCGGCCTCAACTGCCAGCACTGACGTCACATCCGTTTCATTTCTGTCTCCACAATTCTTTTTTGCCCCATCACGAATGAGGCGCCACTAAGGAAGTTTCACTTCAAAAAATGAAATTAGTATCTGTATTCACTGACACAGAGCATAACCTAACCGTCTCAGTGTATAGTAACATCAGGTTATTCTTTTTGTCAGTATGTAGTGCCGTCTGGCTACATACTCTATATCAGTGTACTGTATAGTGCCGTAGGTTAAACTCCTTGGCAGTGTATAGTGCAGAGTTTAACCTGACAACACTATACACTGACACAGGGTATATAACCTGACACAGAGTAAAGGTGGGAGGGGTGCGGGGAGAGAGAGGGAGTGACACATAGGAAGGCGGGAAGTGGGGGATAAGAGGGCGGTTAGGGTGATGGGGGGGAGGCAGTTGGAGTGACAGGACAATTGATAAAGGGGGGGCAGTGGTGGACAAGAGGGTGATGTGGCAGTTAGGGGGACAAGGGGGTGACGGATGAAAAGGGAAGGTAGTGGGAGACAAGGGAGGCAGTGGGGTGATTGTCCCTATCTTGCTCGCCAGTCTCCACAGCCAGCACCACGTGGAGCTCTCAGCAGGCAGGGTGTATACTCATTGTATTCTGTGCTGCTTGGGAGCCCACCAGGGGTTGCTGGTCCATAGGAGCTCAGGAGAGGAGCTGGTTAGGGGGCGCTCTGGCTTCTCCTCTCCCATGTCTCTATGATCACTCTGCACTATCGGCAGTTGGAGCCCCATATTTCTATTATTTTTTTTAGGGCCTGCACATGAAGCACTAAAGGGCCGCATGTGGCCAGGTCACGCCCACCCCTGATACTAAAGGATATCAAAGTGCCTACCATGTTTCAGCTTACTGTGTTGAAATAAACTTCAAAATACAATCGATTTTTGAAATACATGGAGGTGTCTGATGTGTGTAAAAAGTGTCAATCACCAAGACTAATCCTTTACACATGTCACTGTCATTAATTCATTTTGGTCTTATGAGGGGATTTTCACCTGTAAGTTCTGATAACCACGCTATTTCTTCTCTATCTCACTGCTTCATTGCCTCTCAAATATACACTTAGTTTGCATCTTTCTCAACAAAAAAAAAAAAAATACAGTGTCATATGTAACCATAGATATACAAGAAAAGCCTGTACCAGACATAAGTGATGAATACATAAATTTTCCATTCACATTAGGGATGCACTTTGTGGGACAAATGCGTACTAAGCTACCTGAGCAATCCCGATATCAACAAAACAATACCATCTGTGAAAATAATGTTTCAGCTGTTGGGTTTCTCATGCTTACTTTAGTGCCCCGTGAGATGGGCATGTGTTTTACTTTTCTCTTGTTGCCACAGAGAGGCTGTACTTGCTCAGAGCATTATATTAGACTTTGCTGCAGCAGCCATAAATAATAGTGCAAAAAAGGAGAAGAGTCCCATTAGTTTGTCACCCATCTGTCTTCATGTCAGCAGCTTTTCCTTCCCATATGAATTATTGCTTTTTCTAACTGACGTATTTTCTCTGCAACACATTGGTTGCATTGCCCGAGTTTTTTTCAGTGTCAAACCTGGCATTTTGTTTCACTGGCTTTCATTTCCTCGAAATGACGCTTGGATGCTTTTTTTTGTATGTAGCACTCTTTCCCCACCCCTTGAGAGATGTGTGGCTACGGTGTGTGTATATGTGCAATACCTGTGGTGCACAGGAGATCTGAGTCTCCGCTACTGGTAACCTGGGGTATTCTCAGTCGATGTTGGGTCGGTAACGCCTCCACCTGTACAGGATTCTATGATGTAGAACAGGCCTGCACAACATGCGGCCCGCCGGGACACCTTGTGCGGTCTGCGACGGCTCCCTCAAACCCCCCCTCCACTCCCCACTTCACCCCATCTTCCCTGGTAGAGAAGGATGGAGCGCGCTCCAATAGGAGCGCACTCCAGCAGTGTGTGACAGCGCCCCCCCTCTCCTGCTCCAGCAGTGTGTGACAGCGCGCCCCCCCCTCTCCCGCTCCAGCAGTGTGTGACAGCGCGCCCCCCCCCTCTCCCGCTCCAGCAGTGTGTGACAGCGCCCTCCCCCTCTCCCGCTCCAGCAGTGTGTGACAGCGCCCCCCCTCTCCCGCTCCAGCAGTGTGTGACAGCGCCCCCCCCTCTCCCGCTCCATCAGTGTGTGACAGCGCCCCCCCCCCCTCTCCCGCTCTAGCAGTGTGTAACAGCGCCCCCCTCCTCTCCCGCTCCAGCAGTGTGTGACAGCGCCCCCCCCCTCTCCCGCTCAAGCAGTGTGTGACAGCGCCCCCCCTCTCCCGCTCCAGCAGTGTGTGACAGCGCCCCCCCCCTCCCTCTCCCGCTCCAGCAGTGTGTGACAGCGCGCCCCCCCCCCCCTCTCCCGCTCCAGCAGTGTGTGACAGCGCCCCCCCCTTCTCCCGCTCCAGCAGTGTGTGACAGCGCCCCCCCTCTCCCGCTCCAGCAGTGTGTGACAGCGCCCCCCCCCTCTCCCGCTCCATCAGTGTGTGACAGCGCCCCCCCCCTCTCCCGCTCTAGCAGTGTGTGACAGCGCCCCCCTCCTCTCCCGCTCCAGCAGTGTGTGACAGCGCCCCCCCCCTCTCCCGCTCAAGCAGTGTGTGACAGCGCCCCCCCTTTCCCGCTCCAGCAGTGTGTGACAGCGCCCCCCCCCTCTCCCGCTCCAGCAGTGTGTGACAGCGCCCCCCCCTCTCCCGCTCCAGCAGTGTGTGACAGCGCCCCCCCTCTCCCGCTCCAGCAGTTTGTGACAGCGCCCCCCCTCTCCCGCTCCAGCAGTGTGTGACAGCGCCCCCCCCCCTCTCCCACTCCAGCAGTGTGTGACAGCGCCCCCCCCCCTCTCCCGCTCCAGCAGTGTGTGACAGCGCCCCCCCTCTCCCGCTCCAGCAGTGTGTGACAGCGCGCCCCCCCCCTCTCCCGCTCCAGCAGTGTGTGACAGCGCCCCCCCCTCCCTCTCCCGCTCCAGCAGTGTGTGACAGCGCCCCCCCTCTCCCACTCCAGCAGTGTGTGACAGCGCCCCCCCCCTCCCTCTCCTGCTCCAGCAGTGTGTGACAGCGCCCCCCCCTCCCTCTCCCGCTCCAGCAGTGTGTGACAGCGCCCCCCCCTCTCCCGCTCCAGCAGTGTGTGACAGCGCGCCCCCCCCTCTCCCGCTCCAGCAGTGTGTGACAGCGCCCCCCCCTCCCTCTCCCGCTCCAGCAGTGTGTGACAGCGCCCCCCCTCTCCCGCTCCAGCAGTGTGTGACAGCGCCCCCCCTCTCCTGCTCCAGCAGTGTGTGACAGTGCCCCCCCTTCCCTCTCCTGCTCCAGCAGTGTGTGACAGCGCCCCCCCCTCCCTCTCCTGCTCCAGCAGTGTGTGACAGCGCCCCCCTCCCTCTCCCGCTCCAGCAGTGTGTGACAGCGCCCCCCCCTCTCCCGCTCCAGCAGTGTGTGACAGCGCGCCCCCCCCTCTCCCGCTCCAGCAGTGTGTGACAGCGCCCCCCTCTCCCGCTCCAGCAGTGTGTGACAGCGCCCCCCCCTCCTGCTCCAGCAGTGTGTGACAGCGCCCCCCCCTCCCTCTCCCGCTCCAGCAGTGTGTGACAGCGCCCCCCCTCTCCCGCTCCAGCAGTGTGTGACAGCGCCCCCCCTCCTGCTCCAGCAGTGTGTGACAGCGCCCCCCCCCCCCTCCCTCTCCTGCTCCAGCAGTGTGTGACAGCGCGCCCCCCCCCTCTCCCGCTCCAGCAGTGTGTGACAGCGCCCCCCCTCTCCCGCTCCAGCAGTGTGTGACAGCGCCCCCCCCTCCTGCTCCAGCAGTGTGTGACAGCGCCCCCCCCTCCCTCTCCCGCTCCAGCAGTGTGTGACAGCGCCCCCCCTCTCCCGCTCCAGCAGTGTGTGACAGCGCCCCCCCCTCCTGCTCCAGCAGTGTGTGACAGCGCCCCCCCCCTCCCTCTCCCGCTCCAGCAGTGTGTGACAGCGCCCCCCCTCTCCCGCTCCAGCAGTGTGTGACAGCGCCCCCCCCTCCTGCTCCAGCAGTGTGTGACAGCGCCCCCCCCCTCTCCCGCTCCAGCAGTGTGTGACAGCGCCCCCCCCCTCCTGCTCCACAGTGTGTGACAGCGCCCCCCCCCCCCCTCTCCCGCTCCAGCAGTGTGTGACAGCGCCCCCCCCTCCTGCTCCAGCAGTGTGTGACAGCGCCCCCCCCTCCTGCTCCAGCAGTGTGTGACAGCGCCCCCCCCCTCCCTCTCCTGCTCTAGCAGTGTGTGACAGCGCCCCCCCTCCCTCTCCCGCTCCAGCAGTGTGTGACAGCGCCCCCCCTCTCCCGCTCCAGCAGTGTGTGACAGCGCCCCCCCCTCCTGCTCCAGCAGTGTGTGACAGCGCCCCCCCCCCCTCCCTCTCCTGCTCTAGCTCAACCCGGAACTTCCTCGGTCTGCTGCTAGAGCGCGCATCCCTCGCGCTTCTCCCTGCCGCCATCTGTTGCCTCCGCCGCCATCAGGTAACATGGGGGGGGTAGTTCATCCATGAAGGGTTGGGGGGGCTGCTGAAATGGGTTGGGGGGGCTGCTGAAATGGGTTGGGGGGGCTGCTGAAATGGGTTGGGGGGGCTGCTGAAATGGGTTGGATGGGCTGCTGAAATGGGCTGGGGGGCTGCTGAAATGGGTTGGGGGGGCTGCTGAAATGGGTTGGGGGGGCTGCTGAAATGGGTTGGGGGGGGCTGCTGAAATGGGTTGGGGGGAGAGATGTGAGGTGCAGGGGGGGAAAGAGATGTGAGGTGCAGGGGGGAGAGAGATGTGAGGTGCGGGGGGGTGGGATGTGTGTGGTGTGCAGGGGGGTATTATGTGTATGGGTGAGGGGGAGAGATGGGGGTATGAGAGATCGATGGGGAGTCTCGCAAAGGTTGATGATGAGGGTTTTTGGGGGAGATATGAGGATGATGATGAAGGGTGCTGGGGTAGATATATGATGATGACGATGATGAAGGGTGCTGGGGTAGATATATGATGATGATGATGATGATGATGATGAAGGGTGCTGGGGTAGATATATGAGGATGATGATCATGATTTTACCAGTGCGGCCCCAAACTTTTTTCCTTGGAGCAGTTCGGCCCTTGTCACTGTACAAGTTGTGCAGGCCTGATGTAGAATAACGCCGCTACAGGACCCGCATACACTAAAATACACACTTATGAAAGATAACAGTTTTATCAAAGATAAATAACCTAGGATATATACCACCAACTAGGCCACGCACGGCCGTACCCTCCAATTCTCCGCTCCCCCACCCAAGGTGTGTGTGACAGCGCTGCCCCACTATAGTGTTTGAGTTGGTGCACTGATGCGTTCGGTACCTGACGGGTGATGCCACACCCGGGCGCGCGGATGCCACGATGCTGGGATTCACGGATCCGATGCTGAAACTGCAAAGCCTGCGCCTCTACGTTGGGTGGGTTCTTCATGGATTGTACCACCGTAAACAATGTCTTTATTAATGTAGGGCGGTCTGTGTCCTGGACCACAGGCCGCAGCCATCGTGCTGCGTCTCTCTGTGTCCCTAACACTAATATTGCTAAGCAGGAGAGGGCCCCTATTAGAGGGGCAAGTCCCTATTGCAGCCACAAACTATTTGGGAGTCGGGGCCTAGCTGGGGCATAATAGGGGGTATCTGGCCTAGTGCAGATGCCACTGATATCTGCACATATAACTTACTCTTTCCTTGTCCCAGCTCCAACTGCCACTCTCCTAACTGTCAGCTCAAACTTCAAACACACCCAAAGTTCCAATCTCCCCTCAGGATATTCTAGCAGCCCTATTGGCTGTACTGTGTCATGTGTTGTGCAGCCCATGGGGCTGCTGGAACCTTTGCATGCGCAAACCTTTTCTGCGCATGCGAGCGCACAAACAGAATGCCAGCGCCCTTACTGGCTACCAGCCTTCAGCGGAGGTGAGGAGAGCTATAGGGAGGACTGTGATACATACTCCTCAGTCCCAACGGCCCCGCTTGGGAACGTGTAGGTTTGGTGCCTGAGACCTTGAAGCTCCAATGTAGTTTATACCTGTGGATTGTTATGTTCTCTCACACAAAAAATCTGACTTTCTGTCCCACTCCCTCCGTCTGAGATTTGAGCTTTGGTCTGTTGGGAAGTTTGTTACGAATGTGTGTTAAGGTTCAAATGTTAGTCTCTGTCCTAGAGCAGTGGTTTTCAACCCTCTCCTTCGGGAAACCCCAGAACACCAGGTTTTAGAAAAGACGCATGGATTAAAAAAGTGAGAATGCACTAAAATAACATGTGAGTATTGGTTTGGCTGAGTTTCCCTGGAGATATGGTAGAAAATGACTAGTTTAGACACTTTTCACAAACTTCTTCTTGGGGCCACTGGCCACACAAACTTTTAACCAATGCTTTTCAACAGAGGTTAATTAACCTATTTTGTACAGTATATGATTGGAATATTTTTTGGTTGCCCGAAGACTTTGGTTTATCTAAGGACAACAATGAGAGGTTTGAGAACTAAAACCATAGAGTTTATCTGTTGCTTTTCCTGAAATATCCTGGAATTAGATTTGTATCAGGTATGTTATATACTCAATACAGGCACTTAAATTATACCTGCTAGGTTTTGCAGGCTACTCTACAGTTGAATGGCAGATTCATTGGATGATTCCCATGTACAATTACGTCTTAAGTATTAAGAAGTATATTATTTACCAGGAAATTGTTTGCAGGGATAGATAGTGGTTGGTGTGCAGTGGAAGAAGAGTGGGAATAGATTGCAGTGGAGAAATGGGAGGAGGGGTTGCATTAAAAGAGGGAAATGGGTTTCAGGAAGAGAGGCAAAGGTCACACGGGAAGCAAATAGGTGGGACGGTTGCAGTGGAGCAAGAGGGGATCAAATAGGGGGAGGGTTTCAAAGGAGAGGTGGAGAGAGTTTGAATTGGCTGCAGTAGGGAGAAATGTTATCAGGATGCATGGGAAATAGATATAGGGATAGAGAGAGGGCAAAGTATTGCAGTTAAGAAAGAAGGGAAATACTGTTGGTTGTGGGAGAGAGGAAATGGGCTGCAGAGGAAGTAGACGTACAGGGCATAAAGCCCGGGAGGGAGGGGATAGGTTACATGGGCTGCAGGGTAGAGTGCGGTAAATTGTCTGCAGGGGAAGGGTTTGTCACTTTTTATTTAATCGCCATATTAATGCATCCGATTTAACACTGTAAATAAGCATAAATTGTATTTGAACTTCGTACCCATAGAAGACTATATACAGTAAACTGTGGAGAATAACTCCTTGTTAAGATCCCCAGCATCTCACACCCAAACTATGAGTTTTTAGATAACATTCAGCAATCAATATGAGCCACTGCACTACTTGTGAAAAATGGGTCTGAAAATAAAGTGCAAGAAAAGGGTGTTTTCCTTCGCTGAAACCTAAAGCATTTAACAATTTATTCTTTCTTCCTACAGTATGTAAAAATAGCACATCAGTCAGCCTTGCTTATACATTGAGGTTTGCTAACCTATAACGTCACCATAACATGAAAGTGCTATTCACAGTGTAACTTGATGTGAAACCTTATGTTCGCCTTCATTTACAAGGTTAACAAAAATACTCTGTTACTTACACTTTTAAACACAGGTTGAATTCTGATTCTGAAAATCTGTTTTAGTATAAGAGACCTCTGTAAGATCTATTTTATTTATTTATTTTGGTGTGAAATATGTCACTGTTTGAAAGATGGAAGGTTAAATGAGCTTGCTTGAAGGCAAATGGAAAAAGACGTTTTTTAAAAGGTTGTGGTAGTGGAGCAGACATGAATAATGTAATGGGAGAGAGAGTGGTAATAAGCGGACAAGTGACTATGGAGAGGCACTGTAGAGATAAGTTAATCCTTTTGCTGGCAGAAGACCTGTGTCACCAGAATGCCAGCTGTAATTTCGTGATCACAGAGCTTGGGGTAGTGATCACATCCAGCCCGCAGTGGCGGAAGTGGAGGGGGCTTCCATCCCGACCATGTTTACTGCTCCAGTGGAAGGGGTAACACAATCTCCCCTTAGAAAACAAGCAAAAATGGCACAACGAACCCTTTATATCATAAGGGCCACGGGCGTGCATCATTGTACAAAATTATCTGTTAAGAGACTTGCATAGATTCACTAGAAGTAGATACATTCTATAATTGTCATTATTCGTGTTTAGCAGCATTTATGTTTGTTAATCGCCCACAAAAGCCATATTGACAGCAATAAACCAGGGAGAGCATAAGTAATCTCATTGACACCCAAGGGGTTAGTGGGGAAAAAAGACAACATAATCCATCTACTTTATAGTCATACTTAGTCTTTAGTTTTTTAAGACCCCTTGGAACTTTACCAATTAGATTAACCAATAGACCAATGCCCAAACATACAAAAAAACTTCAATTAATGAAAAAAATGTATCCTTTCTTTGCCACTAGAGGGGGAACAAATGTGCCATGGATCCTAAACCAGGGTCTGTTTACCTTCTGTAATTGACTGCCATCCTGTCCCAAGATGAACTATCCTCATCATTGATCAAAGCCATCAGGTCCTCTCTTGCTTAAAGGCTCATCGTATTTCTTGATTTCTTAAAAATGTACATATTTTCTTCCTAATGGGACCCATGCACACACACACACGTACCATGTGACCCCCCACATGTGACAGCAACTGGACCGTAAAAGGAATATGCCCTCCCATACAACCTCAGTCATCAGCAGGAAGAAAGGCATGTGAACATTACCCCTGATGAAGCTCCGTAGCTGGAGGGAAACGTGCGTCGGACACGTCTATTATGACATCAGACACTACTATGGGTCTGTTCTACGTTATTGTTTACTAGCTACCTTAAGCCTTGGAGGGTTTATGGTTGATATCTAGCCTGTAGCATACCCAGTGTGTATTTCTTTATATATATACATACATACATACATACATGTTTTGCACCTGGGTTGTTAATTCACTGCACTACCTTTATCATCCGTTTGTGCAGTGTCGCATATATTTAGGCTTGCAACTTATATTAGCTAAACATCAGCCATCCTATAGTTCCCTCTGAGGTTCACCCTCTTGGTGACCACATTTGATCACTTCTTTGGGGGTTATGTGACCCGGTCACCTAAACATAGTGTGTTATTTACATTTACCAGTCCGCATTTGCTAACTTTTGTTTGAGGCGTTATTTCTACACTTTCATCCATTAATTTCTCTGCTACTTACCCTGGCATTATTTCAACCAGTAAGAAGCTTACTTGGTAGTTACGCCAATACGCTGTATACATTTTTAATCACTGTCTCTATTTTGTACAGTGATATATGTTTTATGTAACCCCTCAATTTAATAAAGTAATTACATTTTTCCTATTTGGTGGTATGCAACCAAGTGGATTTCTCTCCAGAGAGTGCCCTAATATTCGCTATTTTTGTTTCTGTCTACACCTTAGTCCACGTGTGCACCTGCCATCTATTATTATTATTTACCCTGGTCTATGAGCTGGTAGATACAGTTGATCATTAGCCTTTCTCCACCATTTTCTGTGGCTCCCATGAAAATATTTTAGAAATAAAAAAAATATGTCTTCAAGTGAGGACACAGCTTCAATCAACAATGAGGAAGGTTAGTCATTGGGTAGGTTGGTGGTGGATTACAATGGGCAACTGATTTTTGTGACCCAGTAGACCATGAAGGATCTCAATGTGGATGGGGTAAGTGGTCCTTTTACCCATTAAGACCTTGAAAGCCAATTAGAGTACCTAAGGTCTCCTGGAGAAGGCCTAGGTAGCCTCACTGGCTAGAACTCATGGGGTTTGAGACTATTTGATGAATATTGTAATGTATAGGCCTATATATATATGGTTTTTATATTCGGTTTTAATTGTGTTGGGTCAATAGCTTCTTACAACCTTATGAGCCAGCTTTAGTTTAAAAGATCTATAATTCATTAATATACATGTAACGGGTCCTCCCTGTCCCAACCTCATATTGGGCCTCCTCAGAGAACTCTCACTCTGGTTACAGGGATTTTGGTGGTGCATACCTGCTGGTAACAGGAGGGACTGGGTCTCCCGCGATGTCATGGGGGATAACAGGACAGGCTTCTCTGGGGCTGAGCCCGAATTCTTCTTAATGGTGCAGCGCCTCCATCTTGTGCAGCCCCCAGGTGTGTGGGGTGGTGTATCTGCAAAAGAGTTATCTCCCTCTCCTCCCAATATATCTCAAACAGGAGGTAAAACAAAAGGGTTCTTTATTGTCCAGATCAGTAGCAGCATATGCACAGCACACAGCACTTCATCAGAAAGGTGTTCACCACCAGGATGATCTCTGGACACACTCCTTGTTCAATATAAGAGCTGTCCCTTTTCCTTCCCTTACTCCTTTGTGGAGCAAGAGAGTATCTCCCCTCTCCCCTAAGGGAGAGCCTTCAGCTTACCAGAACCCTGGTAGCTTAAGTAGAACCCACCATCCTCTTTCTGAACTGCAGAGGAACCACCTCTCTCAAGGCTAGAGAGGAACACACCCAAAACAGGAAAAGGTAATCCCTTTAGTACAGATCCAGTAGTCCCACCCCTGTGCTCTTGACTGACACAAGGCATGAGCACTACCTTCTCTGACCAACTGAATCACAGTGGTTGGGGCAAACCCATTTTAACTCCTGGCAAACCTGCCTTTACCAGGGATTATTGCACAGCAGGAGGAAAGAATAATAGCCCAAACCTACCAGGGCTATATACAGATGTAGTCCGACATATTTTCCCATCTCCTGAGGAGGAACACAACTGTGACATCCCCCTGGCAGCTGAGATTAACGTTGCGGGGGATCTGATAGAGGAGAATTGGTTCCCCAGAGCTTTTTCCTTCCCCTGAGCGACAACATTTAACTTTTTTTGCCGAAACACCAGGCAAGTGAAGTCTTGCTACATCTGGATGAGGGGTTGATAGGTGGGGATTGTTGGCAGTGGGTAATGGACAAGTTACTAGCTCCCCCAAAGGAGAGATATTTGGGGTTTCTCCATGTTTGCCATAGTGGTAGCCTCTTTCTTATGCAAAGGGCATAGGTACTGTGGTGTAGTCTTGTAACCACTTTATTACCCGAGAGCCTTCCTTTGCAGTGCATTGGAAATCCCTCTGGTATCAAAGGAGTTAAAACACTTTTCTGTCATAGGATAATATAATGATTTGTATATATAGATTATTTTTTTTTAATTATTAAGGCCTATGGGCTTTATGTCAATCATGACAACAGTTATGTTGTTAGCTGCCATTCATCTGAATGGCCATTAATGAGTAATGGCCATCACACTTTCATGAATATACACCTATGCCAGATATAACATGGTAAAGGTAAGTATTGTATAAGAGGTCGGAAAGAGGAACAAATGGAAGACATTTGTAGTCAAATATCAGCTTTGCCATTCAATGGGACAATCTCTGTTAGTTTTCAATAAAGCACTAGTTTATAAAATTATTTTTCAATATAATTATCTTCCTTAAGCAAATGTAATCATACCTAAAGCAAACATTGTGCTGATTTGGTTCTTTGGAGATTAAGAATCATTTTCTTTCCGTTTTGGCCTTTGAAAGTGGAATGAGGATGCTTAAATTAAGGGGGTATTCTAGATTGTTTGAAGCGCCCATTTGGGCAGTTTTTTCTTCAATGTAGATTCACGGTAAAAAAAAGTCACGAGTGACCACTTACGAAAATATAGAATAAGGCCCTAATTAAGTGGTTAGTCGGCCTCCCTGATCTTTTGAGAGAGGCAAGGAGGAGAGAGGGGAACTTTGTTTATGCAAGCTGTTGTTCAGTTTTATTTCACAAAAGGCAAGTAGCTAGAGGAAATGTAACACCTCCAATTTCTCAGCCTTTCATGTTTAAAAATACTTATAAGTGTCTGATTTTTGTCACCTAGGTTGAACTAAACATGTCACTGCCATATACTGTAGTAGGTTCATATTGATGAAAGAGTAAAATTACCATCTGTATATAATGTCTTGTGGTGAGAAGATTATTTCTTCTCAAATCTACAGATACATTGTTGTTTGTTCTTTGTTTTTAGAATAATGATGCCATAATTAAACAGATTAATGTCAGTAGCTGATATGCGTGAATTCAGCTGACCCAAAGAAAAAGAAAATCAATTAATTTTTCATAGGATACAAATAAGTACATTATTTTAAGAGTAATTGTTTTTTCCCTAAGGAAGCAAATTACATTGATGATACCAAGTACAGTACATTGCTAAGAAATATTTTGTTAACCTGCTACATAAGATGGCCAAGGAAAAGCGAATATTGAAAGGAGGTGGAGTTATTGTTATTAAGCTGGTCTCTTGTTCTCTGTGTCCATTGATGGATGGAGTTTTTATTGCTGTGAAATGTCATATAACTGGTTTGTCATGCTATTAATGTCCCCCTTTCATCTAACTCTGTTCTCCTTCTGATCCCACTTCATTAATAGATGCACCACTTGCTTCCTTAAGTCACTGCATCCTCTAGAAAAAATTTAAATTTTATGAGGCATACATATTCATGAAATGGTCTTTAAATACTGTAAATTTTCATTTGTGAACTGGAAATAGAGATGCGGCAGAAGCAATTCATTTCACCTATAATATACTACAGCTATAATACTGTTTAGAATGCATGGCGTGTTTCTGTGGCATCGCAAGTCCTTTATTGAATATTATAGGCATCTCCATATGCTTATAAAGTACATTATATACATAATTTATGTACTTTCAATTAACAGCAAAGCGTTTAGCAATGTATCAAGAAGCAGACTCTGAAGATGATGACAATGGACCAAAAGCAGGAGCACTTCCCCGTCGTGACAGCAGTGGCAGCCATCAAAGTGTAAAAGTTGTCCACAGAAGCCAGAGCACCAAATCTCACCGACGTACCGGCAGCAGAGCTGAGGCAATGCGGGCCAGCATACTCTCCAAGCACACAGCTTTCAGTAGCCCCATGGTTAGTTGCAAATGTTATTGAATATTTCCAAATCGGTATGAATGCTATGCTTTCTAAACTGTAAAATGTTAGTCTTCTAAGAAATCTTCTAACAAGTGAGGCAAAGGTCCTGGTTTACAGCTTGCACATACAATCAGGCTATCCACCAGGTTGTACAGGGCCTAGAGCCCCAAGTTAATGAGGGGCAGGTGCTCAAGGTAATTTCTCCCATGGGCCCAGAAGAGGAATGGCCCCAGGCTGTTTGGTCAATCATGGAAGTTACGACCCACGTCCAACTGTTGGACTTGGCCGGTGCCTCGCCGTTCAACCACTCGGCCTGAAACGGTTGTCCTTGCATTCTTCTCCTGACGGCTGTGCATGCAATAACATATTTTTAATTCATTGGCTACTGTATAAAAGGTTTTTTTACAGAATTGCACAGGATATAAATAAGTTTGTTTTTATCGTTGTTGTAGAATAAAAACACACAACACACATCAAATGTCCCAAATCACACATCATAAGCTGTAGTACAAGTAGGTTTCTTGGTTTTTAGCTATTCAATACATTGTATTAGTCACTAGATGGATATAACTGCAACTAAGAGTCTGATATACTGTACTCTGTTATCCAAACACTAGGAAAAAATTGATAGCCCATTAATATTATAGAGCTGACGATATGGGTTACAATCTTGAAATGCAGAAAGTTTTAATTCATTATATATTTTTCTTCTAGGAAAAGGATATTACTCCTGATCCAAAACTGCTAGATAAGGTCAACGATTGTGCAAAATACTTGAAGATTGTGAGAAATCATGAACAGCCATTTTCCCAACTCACACCTGAACTTTCAGACATCTTTGACTTTTTTGTTGCTTTGACAATCTGCAATACAGTAGTTGTAACATCTCCAAATCAACCAAGACAAAAGGTACGGTGATAGAATACAAAGTTAACTTTATCAGTTCTTTCCCTTCCTTATCACCCACATTCTTAATACTGACCACCTAAGCACAGTACCATTTTACCTGTCTGTTTTGCTTATTTACCTTTCACAGTTCCTGCTTTGAGGGTTGGTTAAGCTCAGCTATATTCTCTTGATTCCCTGACTATTTAGTTGAGTGGGTTGTCAAGTGGACAGAATATTGCAACGTCTCCACTGCTGAGTTGCTTACCTACTTTATCTGCAGATTCAACAGGAATTACTGTAGTAGCGTTACCTACTTATTTGACCATAATTAGTGGTTTGGAAGGCAGCGACAGCCACCATTTACACTGCAGAGGACTCCACAATTTGTGGCATCTGACTTTGTTTTGTATTTATTGGAGAAATGTGTTGTGTAAACAGCTTTGAAATATATTTTCAGAATTTACTTCTTGTGTTTTTTTCATTGTAGGTGAGAGTTCGATTTGAACTGAAGTCTCCCGTGAAGACGATAGAGGACTTCATCCGTAGATTTACTCCCAGCCGTTTAACATCAGGATCGAATAGCAGCAGTTCATCCAGCATTGCAACTAGTAAATCAATGCACAGGGTTGGATCAAGTGTCTTGTCCTCTAGTTCCACTGAGGGCAGTTTTATGAGATTGGAAGGAAAACTCTCCAGTTCTCCACAGATGAGTTTCAATGGACTTGGCTGCCTGCAGGGCATTAGAGTTGCAGGAGATGGGAATGAAGATGAATTGCGCTATGAGGCAGAGTCTCCAGATGAAGCTGCTCTTGTATACGCTGCAAGAGCTTATAATTGTGCTCTGGTTGGTAGACTGTCAGACCAAGTAACAGTAGAGCTGCCACACTTGGGGAGATTAACCTTTGAACTCTTGCACACTCTGGGCTTTGATTCGACCAGAAAAAGAATGTCTGTTGTGGTCAGACATCCACTTACAGATGATATAGTTGTTTACACTAAAGGAGCAGATTCTGTTGTGCTGGATCTTCTTCAACCATGTTCAAAAGGTAAGACTTCTTGTTTACTTATTTTTCAGTAATTGCACTGTTTGCTTATGGTATAAAGGTTCAGTATTAAAATTATTTGCAATTGATGGAGACTTATCTTTGGCCGTTTGAGGAAAAAAGACAAAAATGTGAATTAATGACTTCCCTGGCCTTCATTCTATTTAGAATTTATATTATAGTAACATTTTTGAAATGCACTGTAGCTCAGATGATGACATTGCATTGTGTTTCTGAAGTCTTTGTACTGTATGTACTTTACAGTCTGCGTGTCTAATGTATGGCTCCAAACATTGTTTATTATATGAAATCAGGTTAACTTGGCTTAAAATTTTATTTTGGTTCATGATAGATTGAATGAAATAAAACATACATTTACAAATCCATCATCATGTTCATAAAGGCATAAATAAATTCCTGTGCATCCTTATGTGCCATACTGGTTCAGCAAGTCTGTGCCGGTCTCTGAAACATGACCAAACAATACTTTACAACCAAGCCAACATGAAGGAAGTAAAGAATATTGAGTGTTTCTTTAAATAATATGGACGTAAGTAACTATTTATAAATGGTTTATTCATATGCATCGATTAATAGGTTACATATACTGTAGATTATATTACCTAAATAGAGGATACAGAGTTAAACTACATAGGACAATAACGCTGCTAAAGAGAATAGGCTGTAGTGTTGTATTCAATCAGATGGGTCCAAACCTGTGTGAATCCATTATAATAGTATTTGTGCACTTCAAGTAAAAATGGGTCCCTGGTTTGCAGTAACAGAATCATTAAACCTTGCTTTTGCTCCTTTTATTGCACTTTGTGGCTAGAATTAACCTTGGAGATTTCCGGTTGGCATAATGTCTGAAATGGAGTTGTTTACCACTTGATACCTCACCTACTCTAAAAAGGTGTGCTTTCAGTATATGGATAAACAAAAATCCAATGTTTTAGATACTTCCTGGAACTGTACGAATTCTGAACGTGTGGCTTCTCAAACAGCACTGAGCATTCTTAGAATAAATGTGAGTGGATTCTAATGTATTATTATTATTTTTTTTCCAAAAAAAATTTATTGGGTAGTTACATGATTACAAACATACATATATTGAATTTACATCCCAATACAGTGTAACATTTTCTTTCTTTTCTGGAAGAAGGGCATGGCAAGGTGCCCAGAAGGTGAGGCTTCCCAGAGAGAGGGAAACTAAGACAAGTAAAAAAATGGGGGAGGGGAAGGGTAACAGAGCGCGGGGGTGGGGGGGGAGGGGACGTTTTCCCCAAATGGTCTGCCCCAATTTGCTGAGTATGAGTTTCGTATATCGTGAGTCCTCAACTGGGTGGAGGGGAGGAAGCGGTGATGGAGTTATCCTATAAAATCAGCCATGGTTCCCATACCTTATAAAATGGGTTAGTTTTTTGTTTTAGGTAGGCTGTGAGTTTTTCCATCTGCATCACCTTGTTAATTCTCTTTTTAATCATTCCCTTAGTAGGGGGGGTTACTGTAGATGGACGTTCACAGAGGTACACAATTTGAGACTTTTATAAGGTGAAATTATAATAAGGCTTTATTGTGCCTTTTCCTTTTCATCAGGAAATCATCCAAACACAGGGGGGGGAACAAAGCTTCTATTCACTTGGTAGTATTTCTAGTGAAATCCTATGCAATTAATTCACATCTCCGTTAGTTAAGCATTTCTCCCAGCCCCAAACACATAGCATGAAATAAGCAGATATAAGAAGTCTCTTAAGAATGAAAGTCTTATCTGTTAGCTGCTGTAGAGTAAGCTTCTCTGCCCTCCTGGAACCGCACCCGTGCGCGCACAGAAAATATCAGCATCCAGGTTTAGAAGTCTTATTTGGTATCTTGCAATCAGCTGTGCTGTGCAGAGCTCAAGACCGGTCAGCTCCAGAGATCTGTGTTCTCTTGGTCAGTCTCTCCTGGGAGACTCAAGAACACTGCTCTGTCTCCAAAGTTCAGCCCACAAGTGAGCTAAGGAGTCACTTCCTGTCTCAACAGAAAGGCTTTTGTAAGTAATCTAAATCAGGCAGGTGGTGTTTATTAATTGACTACCAGCAGTTAACCACCACACTGCTAGATTAAAGGCACATTACTTGAACAGGGATTACTCCCCTGTTACATACCTCCCCTGTTTGTGGGAAGCTCAGGCTTGCCACGGCCAAAGCCCATCCTTCCACTCATTCTAGATATCTCTGTGACTTGAATGAGAGTGGATGGAGGAAGAGAACCCTCAGTTCTGTTTGGATTGGAGCCCTTTCTCCAGTTTATTCGTGTCTCCTCCTGAAGGTGTTTGAGATCAGCACCCCTCAGTCGCTCGAGGAGGACTTTTTCCAAGTATAGTCTTCCAGTATCCTACCCATGTCCAAAAGTTCCATGTATTGTTTCAAATCATCAGTGGGATTAGATTTCAAAGAATGATAAAGAGTTAAATCATTTAGTTGTCTGTATGCCTCTTTTTTGTATTGATCTGATGATAGGACCACAAGGGCCCCTCCTTTATCCGCCTTCTTAAATATTAATCTCTCATCCCGTTTAAGAACTTCCAGCTGTTTTATCTCTGAAATGGTAAGGTTGTTATTCATAACGTTTGAAAAAGCAAAACCCTTATTTAATAGACGAATGTCACGTTCTACCAGTTTCTCAAAGGCCGTAATATACGGACCCCTTTGAGAACTGGGACAGAAAATTGATTTTTTCCTTAAACCTGAATCATGGTCACCAAAGAATGTTTGCATATATGTATTAGGTTGTTCACCCTGTTGCCCCAGGATCTCTTCCATATCAGATACGAGACAATAATCCCTAAAATCAAACATAACAATATTATCGTTGGACGCATACTCAGTCCTTGGAACATCCATATTAACATTAGATGATGTCCGTGTAGCCTGTAAAGCAAAAAAAAATTTTAAGTGATAATTTCCGAGTAAACTTCTGCAAATCAATGACTGTCTGAAATAGTTTAAAGTTTCCAGTTGGTGCAAAACCTATGCCACGATTAAGTAGGGATAACTGATCAATAGTCAATTCAATCCCTGAGAGATTGATCACATTATCTGTAGATTTATTCAAGTATATTTCTTCCTTTTCGTTCTGCCTCTTATTTCCCCGTTTCCTCTTTGATCTTCGTGTTCTTTTAAGTTTTTTGAACCATTATTGGATGCTGATTTTGAGTCAGATTTAAGAGGTCTGGAGAACATCAAGGCAGTAGACGTTGATGGTTTAGGGTCTAATCTATGGGTATCTGTATACTCCCTCCCATAGTCATCTGATCTATCAAAGGAAACTGAGAGTGATCTAGTTTCATACTCTGATTGGTCAGAATCAAAACTAGATGTGTCTACCCTTTTGTTTTTAAGCACATTATTGTTTATATGGTAGTATTTTGTGATATATATATATTTTATAATGATGTTGGTGATATGGTTATGCATTAATTTTTCTACATTTAAGCTTTATATATCTTCCGGATATCTCATGTGAGATTTTATATAACTTAGCAATGATACTTTATACCACGTATGTTTCTATATTAATGTGATGTTTTGTAACGTACTATTTTATATTAATATTATATGTATGTTGCTGGTTCTGCTACATTGCCACTGGTACCTGTTGTTTATATTGCGTTTCTATGTAACTAGACGGCAGTATCTAATTTTGTTTTTAATACATTTTTGTGTCTTTTAGTGTCATGTTTCACTGCAATAGATTGTCCATAGTGATGCCTTGAAAGTGAGTACTATTAGTGGTTGTATAAGGGGTGGTTCCTTTTGACAATTAATTGGCCAATTATTCATCTGGTGAGTTAATGTTCATCTAATTTAATTCACCCAATAGCTATCTATGGCTCACTATATATGCATCACTAGGGGCAGTGCCAGATACTCTTTGACAAAGTCCCTACCTGCGGACGAAACGCGTCAGAGTTTGTCTCTGTAGCAGACTTTTTTCAGTGTATATGCACTCATTAAACAACCTTTTATTCATCTGCGTGTGGATCTCCTATTTCATACCCTGACGGCAGCAGTGAACCGCCTGATTACCCCATTTCTGTCTATTTTGCCTGGGCTGGAGCACGCTTTGCTACACTTCCGGATCAGAGGAGCCCTACGTCAGCGTTTGAGTGGAGACCCGGCGTGTCAAGATCGTGAGTAACAACTCATCTTCATTCTTCCCCCCCCCCCCTCTGTGTGGGGATTTTGGCCGTGTGTGACACCGGGTTTGTGAGGGCAGTGGCGGAGGATTGCGGCATACTTAGCCGTTTATGGTTCCCTCACAGGGGACACGGCAGGACCGCGGCTTCATTTCCTCCCTACCACGGTATAGCCCCATCCCGTGGGATAGTCACGAACACACGGTGCAAGTGGGGTTTCATATTACCTAAAGGATTCTATCAGTGGGACACTGGACGGGAGTGTGTTCATGAATTAATTTATCCATTGATTCTTCTGGACTTACTGTAGTACGTACATGTGTGCAATTGGTAGCATCAGTTACTCCTTGGAGCGATTCTGGGACATTTTGTATCTTATTGTAGGCAGACTGTATAGCAGCAGTTGCAGAGCGTTTAAAAACAGCCCTTTGAGTTTTCCGCTCTTGAAGCTGTCTCTCTGCCCTTTTCCCACTCAATGGGGTTGCTAGTTCAGCCTCTTTGAGATTAAGTTGCAATTCCACACCCACTTCCAGAGAATGTCCCATCTTTTCAGCTTCATCAGCTAAGGATTCTTCTGGTTTTAATTCAGCATGTGTACCTTCTTTTGTTGCCTGCTGGGTGGCTGAAGGTTTTGCTAGTGCTTGTTTAGGTGGTTCAAATTTTGCAACCTTGTCTTTCAGATGAGCGGTATTCCCAGCTCTCACTGTACCCTTGTCTTCATGGGTTTTTGAGGCTGTGGGATACTGACGCTTAGTCAGGGTCAATACTTGTCCTTGTAGGACTGTAATCTCATCCGCGAGAGATCCCTGTTTTTTGAGTGCGTCTTGCAAGTCTCTTCTCAGGGAATTTATCTGCATGCTTTGCTTTCTCTGAGCTTGCCTCCACATTTTTATTGCATTGTGAAGCACTATGAACTTCTTTGCTTGGGCCACAGTTATTGTTTCAGTTTCTGGACCTTCTTGTGCACCCTTTTGTGCCGCGTCACCTGGGTTCTAAGCTTGGCTTTTAGCGTTGCTTTGGTGATGCTCAGGGTAGCCTTCAGTTTCTCATGCTGCTTTGCGGGGACATACTGGGTCATCAGACGTTCCTGCAGCACTTGAATTTCTTTAACAGCCTGCAGATTGTCATCCTGCAGAGTTCACTGCTTCTCCTCTGCCTTTTTGAGGTGCGTACGCAGACCTTGCAGTTGGTTCTGCAGTTGGTGCTCTGCTTCAAACTTCTCACCTTCCAAAAGTCTATTTATTTCTTTAAGCTCGTGCAGCTTTTCATTTTTTTCCTTGACGTCGTTTGTCAAATTAAAATTTTCTTCTTTGAGTTTTACGTTTTTTCTTTGTAATCTTAAATGTTCTCCTTTTTCAGTCTCTGTATTATTCAGGGCCTTTTTGCAGTCCTCCTTCCATTTACGCACATCTGCTTTGAGACTGATAGTCTCCTGGCGTGAGACATCCTTCTCTAGGTTGTGGGTCTGAAGCTCCTTCTGGGAGACTTGGAGATTTGTATTAAGATTGGCAATAGTTTCTTTAGCAATGTCCAGCTCCTCAGTGAGACTGTGTAGTTCCTTTCTGGAGACTTCCAGGTCTGTGCGGCAGCTGTTGGTCTCATGATGTGAGGCATCCAGTGCTCTGCGGAGTGTCTGAACCTCTTTCTGAGATACGTCCACCTCTATCCGGACACTGTTGACCTCCTGTTGTGAGGCATTCAGCTCTATGCGAAGAGTGTGAACCTCTTGCTGGAAGACTGTCATCTGCTTCAGTGCCTCCTCATACTTCCGCTTTAGCGTAGCCACCATTTTATCAGATTGGCTCTTCTTTTCATTCATGGCGGAAATAGTAGCATTTGCAGTATCTAGCTCAGTCTTGAGATCGTCCAATTCTGTCCTGGCTGCAGAGTACATGGCGAGCACATATTCCTGTAGCTTCACGTTATTTTTCTGTAGCTCTGTGTAACCATCTTCCTTTTGTTTCAATTGTTCACGGAGCATGTCACAGTCACGCCTGGCATTTTTCAGGGCATCTTCAGGGTTGGTCACGGGATCGTCACTCACTGGTTCCGTCTCCACGTCCCTGGGATGGTTGGTTGAGGGTTCCTCACTGTTGGCACTGGACAGACACTTCTTTGGGGTACACGACTTCTGCCTTGGGCCCTCTGGATATTCGGTTACCCGCGGGACGAATTCTCCATTTTCTCTAGGCTGGAGGGCAACTCGGTCCCCCTTTTCCTCCACAGGATCTGCGGACGTGTCTGTTCCTTCCACGGTAAGTGAAGAACCGCTTTTCTTTTTCCGCTTTTTTGTTTTGGATGACACCGTCCCTTCAGGGATATTGGGGTCTCCATCTTCATTTGAAATTTTAGCAGCGTCACTGGATCCACCCGGCTTTTCTTGCAACTGTAATAGCTGACGGAAATATTCGGTGATCCACTGCTCCCGCTCTGTCTCCTGCTGATCATATTCGTAATCAAAGGGAGCGGTCTTTTCTGTTCGTGCCGAGTTCAGGCACCCCCACCATTCTTGGGGTGTTTTGTGGGTGTGACTCGGTTCGGGTTCCCCGTAAGAGATGTCTTCCTCCTTATTGGACTGGAAGGGCCACTCTTCCGTGGGGTAGGGTTCATTACAGGAACGCTGCATCTTGTCCTCCATTTTTAGGCTATCAGGTGTCATTTTCTTCCTGACCTCAGGAGGCGCTATTGCAGCTGTTGCCACTGTATTTGCTAGAACCCCCAATTGTGGTAGTCCTACAGATGGGCATATTTTGCTTGTAGAGGTCGTAGCTCTCACAGGCATCTCTGTAGACTTTTCTTTCTTGGATAATTTTTTTTTTTCAATATCAGCAGTACTGTGCATGCATTTTTTCTTATCAGGTATACAAGATGTGCAGTTGCTAGGGAAAAAGTCTATGTGCTTTACACCATTTACTTGCTAGGAGTAATCTCTCCGCTTCAGCAACAGAATTTGGTTTTCTGCCTGAGTTCAGTAATTTTCAGTCTCATCTTTGGGTATTATGGCATTCACACTTCACACTTTGGGTGTCTGTTTTTGCTCCCAAGATATATATAGGTAGACTTTTTTACTTGCAGAAAAAAAAACATTCTTTGCAGTGGACTATTTCTTTCATTCCCGGCTGGGTGACTCAACACTCAGCATTTGTTTGCTAAAAATTCCCCTGCTTCAGCACAGTCTTGTATCAATTTTCACACTTTTCTGCATATACTCCATTCACAGCTGGTAGCCCTATGCGGTGTGGCAACCTTTATTTGCAAAATCAGTACCACTCGTGGGTCACCATCTGTACTCACTGCTTCAGCGAAACTTTTGCAAAAAACAAACACCTATCCCTTTTAAGGGCTGACTCACTCCTTGAACCCTGACTATGACTGGAAGGCAAAACCCCTATTTCAATGACCATATTACACTTTGTGATAGGCAAATAAGGATTAGCTATTTCAGCAGTCTCTCTCCTCTTGGGATTGGGGCAAAGAGTCCATCTGTGGTTTTGTAAGTTTCAATGCAGTGTAAGTTTCAGTGGTGTGTCCCTTTAACTCTGATCTCTGCTGCATGAGGTTTTTTTTTTTTTTTCTAAGTTGCTCAGACTGTTTGTAGACAAAAACCATAACAAAAAAAATTTCACATAAAAATCTCCGGTCCTTTTTAACTACAAAGACACCTCTCATCTCACTTCGGACACCCTATGTAGACAGACGTTCACAGAGGTACACAATTGGAGACTTTTATAAGGTGAAATTATAATAAGGCTTTATTGTGCCTTTTCCTTTTCACCAGGAAATCATCCAAACACAGGGGGGGGGGGGAACAAAGCTTCTATTCACTTGGGAGTATTTCTAGTGAAATCCTATGCAATTAATTCACATCTCCATTAGTTAAGCATTTCTCCCAGCCCCAAACACATAGCATGAAATAAGCAGATATAAGAAGTCTCTTAAGAATGAAAGTCTTATCTGTTAGCTCCTGTAGAGTAAGCTTCTCTGCTCTCCTGGAACCGCACCAGTGCGTGCACAGAAAATATCAGCATCCAGGTTTAGAAGTCTTTTTTGGTGTCTTGCAATCAGCTATGCTGTGCAAAGCTCAAGACCGGTCAGCTCCAGAGATCTGTGTTCCGTTGGTCAGTCTCTCCTGGGAGACTCAAGAACACTGCTCTGTCTCCAAAGTTCAGCCCACAAGTGAGCTAAGGAGTCACTTCCTGTCTCAACAGAAAGGCTTTTGCAAGCAATCTAAATCAGGCAGGTGGTGTTTATTAATGGACTACCAGCAGTTAACCACCACACTGATAGATTAAAGGCACATTACTTGAACAGGGATTACTCCCCTGTTACAGTTACCTTCTTCCAAGAGGCCGCAACTTCGCATCTCGCCGCAGTGAGAATAAAGGAGATTAATTTCCTTACTGGTCGGCCAATTTCCTCAGTCGGTCTCCCAAGCAGGTAGGTCAGTGGATCAATAGGTAGCTCAAGGGTCGTGACCTCTTATATTAAATTTTGGACCATAGTCCAGTATTTCTTAATTTCTGGACATAACCACCAGATGTGTGCCATGTCCCCCCTTTGACCACAGCCTCTCCAGCAAAGATCTGTTGCCAGAGGGTAGATTTGTCGCAGTCTCACTGGAGTTAAATACCAATCGAAGAGTATCTTATAGATGTTCTCCTTTGTGGTAGTACATATGGACGTCGCAGAGGCTGCTTCCCATATTTCTTTCCAGTCTTCCTCCTCAATGGGTACGTTCAGGTCAGCGGCCCATTTAAGCATGTAATCATGCTCTACTGGGCCTTCCCCTGTTTCTAGCATCGAATAGATTTCTGATATGAATGAGTCCCTTTTGGTCCCCATCGGGTTTACATAGTCTCTCAAATTTAGTGAGCGAGGGGAGCTCTGGGTTTGGGGATATTTTTTGAATAAAGTGTCTGATTTGGAGGTACAGGTAAACCCCGTTATAGCGCGACCCGTTATAACGCGAATCGGTTATAACGCGGTTTTCACGTGGCTCCCGTTTTTTTTTTTTTAAATGTTTTTTTTTGCATACTGCACACACTGCACACACTCTCACTGCACACACTGCTCACAGCACACACTGCTCACTGCACACACTGCTCACTGCACACACTGCTCACTGCACACACTGCTCACTGCACACACTGCTCACTGCACACACTGCTCACTGCACACACTGCTCACTGCACACACTGCTCACTGCACACTGCACACACTCTCACTACACACACTGCTCGCTGCACACACTGCTCGCTGCACACACTGCTCACAGCACACACTCTCACTGCACACACTGCTCACTACACACACTCTCACTGCACACACTCCCTGCACACACTGCTCACTGCACACACTGCACAGTGCACACTGCACACTCTCTCACTGCACACTCTCTCACTGCACACACTCTCACTGCACACACTCTCACTGCACACACTGCACACACTCCCTGCACACACTGCTCACTGCACACACTCTCACTGCACACACTGCACACACTCCCTGCACACACTGCTCACTGCACTCACTGCACACACTCACACACACATCCATATACACACACACACACACACACACACACATACACCCCCATATACACACACACACACACACATACACACACATACACACACACACACCCATATACACACACACACACACACACCCATACAGACACACACACACACCCATATACACACACACCCACACCCATACACACACACACACACACACACACACATACACACCCATATACACACACACACACACACACACACACACACCCATACCCATATACACACACAGTTTCTCTCCCATATATACATACACACACACTCTCTCACTCTACACAGACAGGGGGGGCGGGGGGCGGAACAGAGGAAAGGCCAGCACCACCACCCGCTCCCCCCCCCCTCCTCCCGCACAGGCAGCGGGAGCACCGGGGACAGCGGTGGGGAGAAGAAACCCCCCGCTACCACCTCCATGCAGGCAGCGGGAGCACCGGGCACGTGGGGGGGATCAGAGGTAAGCGGGCACCCGAGGGACATCCCCGCTCCCATCTCCTGCCCCGAGGGCTGTCACGCGGTGACAGGGGGAAGCGGGGACCGGAGGGACATCCCCGCTCCCATCTCCTGCCCTGCGGGCTGTCACGTGGTGACAGGGGGAAGCGGGAACCGGAGGGACATCCCCGCTCCCATCTCCTGCCCTGCGTGCTGTCACGCTGTGACAGGGGGAAGCAGGGAACGGAGGGACATCCCCGCTCCCATCTCCTGCCCCGCGGGGTGAAGGGTGCTGCGGGGGGAGGGTGATGATGCACCGATGTGGCGGCCATTTTGTTATTGCGCGACCCAATTACTAACGCGGTGGTCTCGGGGTGGATCCCGAGGACCGCATTATAACGGGGTTTACCTGTATTTAAACACGTCCAAATCCGGCATCCCATACTTAGCCCGCAGATCCCGAAAACTCAGGAGCCTTCCCAGGAATAGTACGTCAGCCACTGTCTTAATCCCTTTCACCTTTAGTTGATTAAATAGCCTTGATCTACATCCAGGGGGGAATGTGGGGTTGCCGAATATTAGCGTAAGCTGCGTGCCAGGGGAAGAAAGCTTATATTTGAGCTTGGTTTTTAGCCAGATCCCCCAGGTATGTTTTGTCGTCCCTAATTTAAATTTTTGTGGGGGCATATCTCCTCTATTCATGCTCCACAGGCACGCCGGCAGAGAAGGCACTTCGGCATAATGTGTCTCTATTTTGAGCCAGCATCGTTGGGTTGGGTCAAAATTCCAAAGTGCGGCTTGTTTTAGTTGGGCTGCCTGGTAATACTTGTGGATGTCCGGGACTCCCATGCCCCCCCTCCCTCGTGGTGACAATAGCACTGATCTTGCTACTCTGGGTCTTTTTCCCTTGCCAAATGAAGTGGAACATCCTGTTTTGGATGTTTTTAATTTCTGAGCCAGGGACATGGACCGGGAGAGTTTGGAAGAAATATAGCAATCTGGGGAGTATATTCATTTTTATGGATATCATTCTTCCGATCCACGATATCTGATAGCCTTCCCATTTGCTCAAATCCTTTTTGATTTTGTCAAAGAGAGCTGGGTAGTTATACTGATACAGTGATTGGTAGTCCCTTGATACATTTACTCCCAGGTATACGCTCCATTTATACGCAAAGTTTATTTTAAGTAATTTCACTTCTGGCTCTGTGAGGCTTAGATTGAGGGCCTCTGATTTTTCACTATTAATTTTGTATCCAGAAATATTGCCAAAGTCTTCCAGTTCTCTTTGGAGATTGGGGAGGGAAGTTTGGGGTTGGTTTAGAGTCAGAATAATATCATCGGCGAAAAGGGAGATTTTATAATTTGTATTTCCAATTGCTACGCCTTTGATATTTATATTATTTCGTATTTTAGCCGCCAGTGGTTCTATGGTGAGAGCAAAGAGGAGGGGGAACAAGGGGTACCCCTGTCTTGTATCGTTTTTATTTGGAATCTCTCTGAGTTTCCGCCCGGGAGCCTAACTATTGCAGATGGATTTTGGTACAGTGCCTGGACTCCCTCTAGAAATGCATCTTTGAAGCTGAATTTTTCTAATGTTTTAGTTAGAAATAGCCAGTCAATTCTGTCGAATGCCTTCTCTGCGTCCAAGCTCAGGAGCATTGCCTTGGAGTTTGTGAGGTGAACATGTTCGATTATATTAAAAAAAATTCCGGGTGTTGTCTGAGGCTTGACGTCCCGAGACAAATCCCACTTGATCTATGTCTATTAATCTTGGCAAGATAGGGTTCAACTATTCGCCAAGATCTTACTGTATAATTTGAGATCGTTATTTAGGAGTAATATAGGCCTGTAACTCCCGCATTGCGCAGGGTCCTTCCCTTCTTTATGAATAATGGCGAGGTTTGCCAGGGACATTGATGAGGGGATGGGGTTCCCTTCCATAAATGAATTGAACAGATTTAGTAGATGGTTGGTCAGTATTGGGAGAAACCTTTTGTAGTATGCATTGGAAAAGCCATCAGGGCCTGGTGTTTTGTATATCTTAGAAGACTTTACCGCGGATACCAACTCCTCTTTTGTAATTTTGGCGTTGAGGAAGGAGTTTTCCTCCTCTGTCAGTGTGGGGAGTTCGCAGTCGCCGAGATAGTGCGAAGTTGCCTCTAATCTCGTTAACTCCGAGGTCCCCCCCTGAGTCTTCAAATTATAGAGTTTGGTGTAGAACTTAGTGAATTACTCCCCTATTTTCTTCTCGTTATATAACATCTCACCAGACCCACCCCTGATCGACGTTATCTGAGAACTTTTTTGAATGCCTCTTAATTTGGAAGATAGGAGTCTATCAGCCTTATTGCCCTTATCATAATATCTTTGGTTGGTCCATTGAAGGGCTTTTTCAACCTTTTCTAGTTGGATGCCTTTTCATTCGTTTCTAGTGGCGGACAGCAGTTTGTAGAGCCTTTTGGATGGGTTAATGTATTATTTTTTTAAAGAATAATAGTAAATAGAGGGCCTCACTCTATCATAGGCTAGAGTCATTTAAGGTTAAGGCAACCAGAGACTAGACTGAGAGTATCTAGTGATAATGGCGCAGTTTGTAAATTGGCTCTTTTTGGTTCAAGGCCTATTGCTATTTCCTTGTGACTTGTAATAAGTCCTGTTACTTCCTTGTGCTTGGATCGTAACGTAATCTGTGGTAGAGCTGTTTAGTGATGCCAAAGGCCCCGGACATGTTTGCTGCGTGCTTGCGGAAGCGTGCTGACGCGCGCTCCCGCTCAGCACTGAGCCCCTACAGCCGCAATTAGAGCGGCTTTAGTAGGGGCTCACCTGCGCTTCCGCGCACTTGCGGAAGCGCAGGTCTTGGGGGAATTTAAAATTCCCCCGCTTGCCGGCGAGACAGGCTGGTCACGTGAGCGGTTCGCCCAATGAGGGCGAACCAGCTCCGTGACGTCACTGGCCCGCCCCCGGCCAGTGACGCGCCCGCCCCCGGACCGCCCACGGAGCGCCCCCTGACGGCTGCTGAGAGCGCTTGCGGTAAGCAACCGCAAGGCCAGGGAAATCACCCGCTTTCCCTGAGCCTCAGCGCGCCTCAGCACGCCAGCGGTAAGCGTGTCCGGGGCCAAAGACTTCATGTAAATTGCCATATCACTGTAGTTATAATGACTCGAAGCCTCCTTCAGTGGAAGTAAATATGGGCAACAATGGGAAGACGAGCTTTGCCTTCACCTTCCTTACTTTACCTGCCCAATTAAAAAGAAAATGAACATTTGTGAAATTTGGATTTCCACACTTTGTTTGGGAATTGAAACTTGTTTTTAATGTGGGGGAGGCTTATCCAATACAAACAAAGGAGCGAGTGTGGGTTGAACTGTGAGGATTTTGCAAAGGAGCCAGAAAGGGCACACAGGCCTTTGACAAGGTGAGTATTGCAAGAGTACAATATATTGTACTGTATGATCCCTTATTCTTTTCTTTTTGAGTTGATGCTTACCTCTTTACCATCAAGTCTCCAAGGAATGTAATTGTCTCCATGGAAGTGACTAATACAAACCAACTAGCATATTCTGGCTCTAGAAAATTGCTTACACTCCATGATGGTATATGCATGTCTTTCCATTTTGTCTTATCACCTTATCAGACATCTATTGATGCTGCACACACCTTTCTATTGTAGTCTAAAGTGACACAATTGTAAAAGGAATGAGCCATTATCAATGTCCTCAACTATCAATAACTCATGGACAGCCAGGACAAAAATAAAACCATGGCAACATTTCCAAAGCCAACTTAAGCAAGAGGGGACAAAGGAAGTAATAATGAAACAAGTGAAACAAAAAATCTTAAACATTTTGTATTTTTCATTATTTTTTCTTTAAATCTCTTAACACTAAACAAGGAAGCCCCAAAGCACATCCAATGTGACAAATTATCTATGAATCTAAATAACCAAAATGTATGAGAAGAAACAATGTGTAAATGCACTAGATAATTTGTGATATTGGATGTGCATTGAGGCTTCTTTGGTTACTGTTGTATATTTGAGGTCACTTTCCCAGTCGCACTCCAGTTGGCACAATTAAGTATTTAAATATATTATACGGTAGATTGTGTATTTCTCATTTTTAAAATCGGCATGTCTGATTGGGCCCTATCATGTTTCAGCTGTGGGGGATTAGCGTAGAATGTACAAAGAGCTACTGTATGTGTTTATATGAGAAGTGCAGAGAGGGGCTGGGATGCGAGAAAAAACAGGTCTGGGTGTGTACAACAGAAAAATCCTTTCATCTCCCTTGTTTCCAGGGTGCAAAGTACTGCTTGAACACCCTTTGATAATGGTTGAACTGTGCATGCATTTACCTGTAATTGAATTAAAGCATTGTGTTGTACACCACATTGACAAGCATGCAAATTAGTATTTTGACAGCAACCGTGTGTGGCACTCTTCAGGTATCTAGTTGAAAAAGTATCACAAATAAGTACACATATCTAAAGCGTTAAAGCTTTAGAGAAACTTGCTTCCTAAGTAAAAATATTAAAGTCTGGCCACATCCAAGACCTGAAAAGCAAAATGGGAGAAAACAACCTGCACACTGATTTATGCCAAATATTATACATTCAGAAACGCACCGACATTAAAAAAAAATAGCATGCAAAATCAAAAATCTCATAACCTATACAAGTAAAAGCAAAAATATTATATCCTATCCAAGCAAAAATCTCATAACATATACATGCAAAAATATTATATGCTATGCAAGCAAAAATCTCATAACCTATACAAGCAAAAACAAAAATCTCATAACATATACAAGCAAAAATCTCATAACCTATACAAGCAAAAATCTCATAACCTATACAAGCAAAAATCTCATAACCTATACAAGCAAAAATCTCATAACCTATACAAGCAAAAATCTCATCATATATACAAGCAAAAATCTCATCATATATACAAGCAAAAGCTAAAATCTCATAACATATACAAGCAAAAGCTAAAATCTCATAACATATACAAGCAAAGGCTGAAATCTCATAACATAAATAAGGAAGAGCAAAAAAATCTTCTTGAAAAAGAGTTTCAAATGAAACGTTGAGGATTCATACCAGGTATTTTGTCCTTTTTTTTAATTTTTTTATTTATTTTTTTGCTTTTCGCTTTTGGAGTGCACAACCATCTATTCTACAGTATTATGTTGTGTTACAGATCCAGAACCTGGCCACATGTTGCTTATCAAGTCCTACCTTTGACTTTTAGGGGGTAATTCAATGTTTCGAAGTGGTCAACCGCAGAAAACTCCCATTCAAGTTAACCAAAGTAAAGATATGATTTTTTTAATCCCAAAACTATACTCCATATTCAAGGTGTGGTCTTACTAGTGTTTTATAGAGGGCATAATTATATTTACTTCCCTTCCATCCATTCCCTGTTTAATGCAAGATACGGTCTTGTTTGCCTTTGCAGCTACCGCATGACATTGGGCACTATTACTAAACCTGCTGTCTACAAGCACTCCTAAATCCTTCTCAATTAAAGATTCACCTATTTCTTCCCCATTTAATTTGTACATCGCCTTTTTATTCTTGTTCATTCATATTAGCTTCATACGAGCAGTCATATTTGACAAATACCAGGTGTGGCCAATTCCAGTTCAAGGACCATAAACAGGTCAGGTTTTAAGGATATCCCTGCTTCAGAACAGGTGGCTCAATCAGTGGCTCAGTTGTGGACTGTGCTGAAGCAGGGATATCCTTAAAATCAGACCTGTTCGTGGCCCCTGAGGACTGGAGTTGGCCACTCTTGGTGAAGACAATTACCAACTAAATGGTAATTTGCTGTTCAAAAAGTGCATTCTCCTTTGAAGTTCTTTCGGTTTTATTTTTGTTCCTGCTATACAACGAGGCTTTAACTCTTCTGGTCTCCTTTTATTGCGTACTGCATACTGCTTATACCGTGATGTGTCTGCAGGCTTATAACGTTTTGGCCAAGGGGTTTAACTAATGACCCTTACTCATGAGAATACAAACATTGAAGTATATAACTACAGTATGTATATTGTCACATTGCATACAGCAATGGGTATTTTTGTCTTTTGTTGTATATATTTGGCCACGTTCAGCTTATTTGTTAAATAAATCATGACACAGTGTAATATGTCATGTGCTGTTGTTCACCTGAGGTTGTATTTACCGAATTTTAAGGCCTGCTAAGGAACAGATGATTGTTATTATGTCCTGATATGTAAAACCATAGAATCCAAAGAGGGTGTACTTTCTTTTTCACACAACTATATATATTACAATTTCCTGTAGTTCAGTTTATGCTAAAATAACAGTACTTATTTAGCAGCTTGCTTTTTGTTGGCGGTTTATTTACATATGAGTTTAGGAGGGTGCAATACGAATAACTTTTATTTGTTTCAACTTTATGTGGAAGTGTAATGTGCTATTATGTTTGTGAAAAAAATTCTCCACTTAGCAGATTTAGTAATATGTTTATCTTTACTTAGACGACTCTAGAGGAAAGTACCAAAGAAAAATCCAAGCCAAAACTCAGAATTTCTTGAACTGCTATGCGGTTGATGGATTGCGGACTTTGTGTATTGCAAAACGAGTAAGTACCTATAAGTGAAAGTGAATTTTGTAAGACATCAGAATTTAGTCTGGACTTTCAAAATTGCTATGTTCTACTGAAATTCACACCTTGTCACTGATGTGGGCACCTATACAGCATTACTTTTTCAGTAAGCCTTATTTTAAATTATTCTGTAAGAACGCTGTGGTCTGAAAATGCCATTTGATTGCCAAATCATAGAATGTATGTCTTTTATGAAGTTTGGGCTTTTGGCATACTAAGGAGCCAATTCACTAAACTTCGATAAGTGCATTAATGCTGGTTAAGTGCCCTTTTAAAGTGATATTGCATGTTTAGCTATTTGCAAAGCTTATATAACATGGCAATATCGCACTGAAATGGCTGGCTTCCCTCCCTTTAAGATGATGTCACATACTTAAAAAAAATGGAAGCTGTCACATGGTACACCAACCAATCGGATTGGGGGTGTACCATTTGACAGTCAAATGTAACGTCACATGCCTTATATATGGCCTGTCCCATCTCATTTGAGTTCAAGACGCCGTCCGAGCAACATCTCCTGGCCCCTTTGGATTGCAAAGAGAAAAGGAAAACTGAAGAACTCATCGGAGACGTTTCGTCAACCAACAGAGGACCATGGACTTCTTCGTATCAGGCTGTTGAGGAGCATTTTGTCATGGGTCAAGAGTTGGTGCCACAGTAGGATGATGAGGGTGAAGCCCGGCAAACTTAAGAAACACCTTGATTGGCTTTTATTTAATTTAGCATTTTGGTTTTAGCTTGCCCATTGCCTGGCTATGTGTTTATTGGTGCCCCTTTCAGAGTATAGATAAAAACATTGACAATCAATGCATTTTTTGGCAAATGTTTGTTTTTATTTCATTGTAATGTATTGTATTTGATGCCTGTTTTTTTTAGCTTGCCCATTCATTGTCATTGTGGCAATCTGGGCATTGTTTATCATAGTCTCAATCAATTGGTTTATTGTCCAATGCTTGTTTTTATTTAAATTTCATGTGTTTGATTTTGTGGTTCTTTTTTTAACTTGCCCATTTATTGCCATTGTGCAAATCCATGCCCATATTGTGGTCATGGTTTACCACTGTAGCAATCAATGGGTAGGGGGGGGTGGGGATGGGTGTAGTTCCACCGGGAGAGTCGTTAGGCCGTGTGGACGGACGTTCACAGAGGTACACAATTAGGAGGCTTTATAATGTGAAATTATAATAGGTTTTATTGTGCCTGTTCCTTTTCATCAGGAAATAATCCAAACACAGGGGGGGGGAACAAAGCTTCCATTCACTTGGGAGTATTTCTAGTGAAATCCTATGCAATTAGTTCACATCTCCCTTAGTCAAGCAGTTCTCGCAGCCCCAAAACATATAGCATGAAAATAAGCAGATATAAGCAGTCTCTTAAGAATAAAAGTCTTATCTGTTTCTTGGAGGGAAAATCTCACTTCCTGGTTCAGCTTCAGGTGCAGTAGTTTTCCCTGTGTCTTGAATTCAGCTCTGCTGTGCAGAGCTCAAGACCGCTCAGCTCCAGAGATCTGGGTTTCTTTTGGTCAGTCTCTCCTGGGACTCAAGAACCTCTGCTCTGTCTCTCCAAAGGTCAGCTCTCAGTCAGAGCTAGGGAGGAGTTACTTCCTGTCTCAAAAGCAGACTTTTTCTACTACCTGTAATCAGGCAGGTGGTGCTAGTTAATTTGCTACCAGCAGTTAACCACCACACTGCTGGATTAGAGGCACCTTTGTGAACAGGGATAAGTCCCCTGTTACAGGCTGCCTGGGTTAGTAGCTGGGGTGGGGGGGTTAACCCCTTTATTACCATAGCGATTACTAACCGCTAAGATATTTAAGGGTTTAGTGGCCAGTAGTTAGTTTTTTTTTATTTTAATGTTGCTGCCCACAGAAGACGCAGAGGATGTGGAGGAAGACGAGGACGGCCTTCATACTGGCAGTGGTAAGTACAACTTTCATTTACTTTATGCTGGCTGGGTACTGTTTTATTTTTATCGGGGAAATCCTGATAAAGCCAGATATGGATAATAGGAATTTTCCCATTATTGTACTGAATGTGTTGGGGGAAAGGGGGTAACCAAATGGAGAAAGTTCACTATACCCAGGAGCGGTCGTCCAACCAAAATCTCTCCAAGAACAAACCGGCAAATCATGCAGGAAGTCACAATAAACCCCAGAGTAACAGCCAAGAATCTACAGGCCACTCTCACCTTGGCTAATGTGAGTGTTCATGACTCAATTATCAGAAAAACACTGAACAAGAATGGTGTTCATGGATGGATAGCCAGGAGGAAACCACTGCTCTCTAAAAAGAACATTGCTGTCCGTCTGAAGTTCGCCAAAGAGCACATACAGTAGATGATCCACAAGACTTCTGGAACAATGTTCTCTGGACAGACGAGTCAAAGGTAGAACTTTTTGGCCTCAATGAGAAACGTTCTTTTTGGCGAAAACCAAACACTGCATTTGAACAGAAGAACCTCAATCTAACCCACAAACATGTGGTGGGAGTTTGATGGTTTGAGCTGTTTTGCTGCTTCAGGACATCATTGACACAACCATGAATTCTGTATTGTATCAAAAGATTTTTGAGGAGAATGTCAGGCCTTCCGTCCGTGAGCGGCAGCTGAACCAAAAGTTGGTCATGCAGCAAGGCAAGGATCCTCAACATACAAGCAGATCTACGTAAGAATGGCTGCAGAAGAAAAAAAAATCTGCTTTTTAGAATGGCCTAGTTAAAGTCCGGACATAAACACTATTGAAATATTGTGACGGGACCTGAAGCAAGCTTTCCATGCAAGGAAGCCCTCAAGTTGAAGCAGTTCTGTAAAGAAGAATGGGCCAAAATTCCTCAAAACCAATGTGAGAGACTGACCAGCAGTTACAGGAAATGCTTAGTTGCTCAAGGGGGTTCCACCAGGTACGGAATCTAATGGTTCACATACTTTTTCACACATGGATATTGAATGTTGAATCATTTGTGGATAAATAAATGTTGAAAAAGTAACATATTTTTGTGTCATTTGGTTGATCAGGTTATCTTTATTATTAGGACTTAGATTAAGATCTAATAACATTTTAGGTTTGAAATATGTGAAAATCCTAAGGGGTTCACAAACTTTTTCTTGCCACTGTAGCCCAGCTTTTCTGTTATTTTTTTAGTGCATGATCAATATGTTTATTTAGTCTTTAAATCAAGTTTTTCTGGCTTATTCAACATTCAAGCACACCCATCGTGTTTTCTTCTTCACTCGAGTATCAATAATTCAAAATACTTGTTCATTAACAAGATTAAGCAAAGTACATGGTGCTCAAAATCACAAGTTGCAGGAACTTGCATTCCTTTTATTGGGTGCAGCATCTGAAGCTTTTGAAATAGTGTGATATTATACACTGCATAATGTTGCTAAAAGAAGACATTATAATGCTTTTATATGCAAGAAGGTGTTCAGTACCTACACTATGTGCATTCTGGTTGTCCCGGGGGACCAGCACTTTTAACACCTAAACCACCGGGATCACTATCACCAGACAGGACACGATTATTGAATAAATTAAAGTTTATTCTGGCAAGCCAGCAACCACACAAAATACATAAACACAGTGAAACACTCACCAACTGGGGGTCTAGGGGGAAGATTCTAGCGTCAACTAGATGCAGGAGCCTGCTTCAGAAGGTTTATCCTGTCCGCTTCACGTCCCGTGCTTCATCGGTGCTTCTTCGCTGAGATCAGTGCTATTTCGCACAAAGCACTTTCAAATCTCCAGCCAGCCGCGTCTCCGATCAACTCCAAAACTTGTCTGGTTCCCTGCTCCAGACGCTCTCCTTCCATAGCCCTCGCTGGCTATAATTTCCATGGAGCCGGAGCCGCCGGCCAATCTCAGAGTGGATCGTGGCGGTGCAGCCAATCAGAGGACGAGGGCTCGTCCGGCTGCAGCAATGGGGGAAGGGGGCCGGCTTAGGTGCTCAGGACCACCCCTGGATGACGGAGCTGCTGGGCAGCAGGGAATTCAAACTTGCCAATGGGAATTGTTCCTATGGGGCTCAGACCCGGCAAACAGTTCCCTTGGCAAGTGTTGTAACTCCCGCTGGGTAGGCTCCTCAGTGTCTGCGGAGAACAAAGGCTCTACCCAATGGAGATCCTGTCCCCGGACCTGATGCTAAGCCCTTACCCCGCTCACCATTTGCCCAGCAATTAGCTGCTCCCAGGCTTTTGTCACGACCCGGCATTTCTCTGCAGACAGCCCAGTTAAGTGAATTACTGGGTCTGGATACAGAGAAATGCTTTGTAACGCCTGTATGCCCGCAGACCTGGCCAGTCCCCAGTACTGAGGTGGGTAAGGTTATAACACGCACCCACAGCAGTGAGGGCGTGCCCGGAGTGTGGTAGTGCGTTGCCGGGCCTGTAGAGAAAAGGTTAGCAGATACTTGCAATGTCCTTGGTATGAGAGTTTGGATAGTAATGTCCGTGTGCCAGAGTTCAGGGGTAATAGAGGTCAGCGTAATCAAGTCCATAAGCCAGTGTTTGAGGATAGGAGAAGGCAGCGTAAATGTATCCGAATGCAGGGTCCAAGGGCAGGAGAAAGCAGGGTAATCCAATTCAAAGCATAGTTCAAGCCAGGGAGATCCAGAGGTAAACAGGGACAGGAACCAGCACTGAAAGAGATAGGAGAGCCAAGCATAGAGACTGCACACACAGGGGTCACAAGAAGCTATGCAGAGCAATGAGCTAGAGGACAGACAGGGATTATAAAGGAGGGAGCACCAATGGGAGAGAGAGAGGAGGAGCAGAGGGTGGAGTGAGGGGTTGCAGAGATAGGTCAGAAGGAGAGGGAGGAGACAGGTAAATCAGACAGGGATATGGCTTGCACACTATGAGGGGCGGAACCAGGGCTCCGGGAAGACCTACAAGTGGAGCGTGTGCGCGCGCCTTCTCTAAGGGCTGGATGCGCGTGCACAGTGTGTGCCAGGGAGCATGAGGAGCGTCGCGCCGCGGGGGCGCTCGCCAAGGACGGCGACGGGGCAGGAGGAGCAGGTGAAGGAGGTAACGTGGCAGGAGAGGGAATCGAGGGGCGCCGTGAGCGATGAGCGCCGCGGGAGGAATCGGGAGTTTGGAGATAAGCGCGCACCTTGCGCGGGACGCACGTGACGGATGGGCGTGCGTCCGGACAGGGCGCAGAGGAACGGGTGCGGGAGGAGGAAGGGAGAGATGAACGAGGAGGCAGAGGAGGAAGGCCAAAGGCAGGGAGAACAGGGGTGACGGGGACACATTGAGAAGCAGGAATCCCCTGAACCGTCACATGCTTACAACATATAAATCACATTACTGGCTGCTTTACAAACTGTGAGGAACATGCTACATTCTAACATGTGGAATAAAAGTACACTTTTAATGTTAGTGTCCCCTTTCCCCAATTCTTACAGTTTTCCCCCTTCCAGACATCACACAGTATTTATAGCTCGTTTCTGGAAGGGGTTACACAAAACAATTCAGACACTGGCCAAAATGAGTCTCACAGAGATGGCCATTACACACGGTATTGGGGCAGCCAGCCGGGCTTTACCTTTATTATGTGAGGCTGGCTACCCCTACCGTCACACTGGTATGTACAATAAAGATTATAAGTAAATGTACAATCAATGTATCATGCACTAGAAATTTTGTGATGCACTGGATTCTGGAGCAGAGACTTGTTACATAATTATTTAGCAGGACACTTATGGAAATGTTGTGCACTGGAGAAGTGCACCAATGAGAATACAAACATTTGCACAATGTGTTATTTTTTTTTGTTTGTTTTACAACAATCCTGTAAAGCAACTGGGTTTATGGAATTGCTTCACTGCTTCTTGGTGGTGAATCGATCGTTCAGTGCCTAAGGCCGCAATTATAGTGGCCGCACGTGCACGACCGAGCTTGTGAGGCGCGCAAAACATTAACTAGGCTGTAGGTAATTGGGAGGAGTGGTGGAGGCGTGGTCGTTATGTCACCTGAGCGGTTCAGTGGCTGAACCGATCACTTGATGTGGCTGTTGGACTGCAAGAACAAATCCAACTGTATTTTCAAAAATCGTGCACTTGGTCGCATACAGTACGTGTGCCTTCAATGCTCTACATTCATTTGTTCCGGCGGCGCATGCCATCGCACACACGCGCACCGCCACTTTAATCACGGTCTAAGACAACAGAAGTGAGCTCTGCAACATTTTAGAGGAAGATGCTTCACTGTAAAGTTTCAGGATTCTGAGAAAACATTTTAGTATTTGAAAAGGCATTTCATTGTGGGTGTATCAGTTCTTGATTACAACCAAAGAGCAGAAATGCCATGGTGTATACAGAAACTCTTATACGTCTCTCTGTTGGGCTCAAATACTGTGAATGATATTATATATGACATTACCAGGTTAGCCATGTGCATCTGGAACTCTTATATGCCTTTTTACTAAGGTGGAGGGCATAGAACAAGATTTGGGATCAAACTACACACTTCATCAAGTGCAGCGAGGGAATGTTGATCAGCAATATTTATAACCCCCCCATCACTGCCGTAAAACAAGTTGTCACAGTGCAGGTGAATTATTAGCAGTTCAATCTCCGCTTATAACATTGCCTATGTGAATGTGTGACCCATTAGACTGATATCATTAGGACGGAATGCCAGACATGTTGAGGAATGCTTTATAACACAAGGTATAAATGCAGCCCTGCCAGCCCATACAAAAAGTATCACAAAAACACTAACAGTGCCAACCGATGGTGCCAAAGATTGTGTAATAAAGAACAAGCAACACTCGCCATCTGTTAAACATGAAATCATTATACCCAGGAAGAACAAAAATTCAAGCAACAGCACATTATACATATGCAAAATATATTGCTCAGTCCAAAGAAAATTACTACAAGAATGGAGGGCAAAAAACATAAAAAAAACAATATATTGACTTGGTCTACACATTACAGTATATAAACCTGGATGACTGACATTGAAGATTTGCTCATTAGACAGGTGCATATAAATGTCCCACCTTTCAATATATATATCAAATAGTCTATGGTCTGGTTCTTTTATCAATTTAATAAGCGACAATAGAAAACATCTTTCACAGCATAATTTTAGTTGGTTACATCATTCAGGCATATAGAATTTAGTTATAGAGTTTGCTTGCTTGTTCTTAGCTTGAATGTTAAATGATTCTAAATCTATACATTCAAATGCAATCTTTATACATTTCTCTTGTCTAAACATAGCAATCACCTGTTTTTCTCAGTCAGCCCAAAATGTTCTTAGTCAATCGTCACTGTTTAAACCAATGGTCATTCATTTAGCAATATGTACTAATTTAGAAGATCCTTCTTTGTTCCTTCACTAAGTAACATAGTTCCTTATCTTTTAAGACCCATCTCTATTGTATGGCCTTATTACTATTTAATTAAACTTTGAAGCCAAACTCTAGCAACTTACTGTAGCAGACATTAAACATATACCTGGCTGTATTCAGCTTATGTTTGCAGAGTCAGCTTATTATTTTCCAATATAATTTCTAACTTTATACTAAATTACTTATTTTAACTAGTTACATGGCGAATATATATAGATAGATAGATACAGTATAGATATATATATAAATATAGAGAATATGCATAATTAAAATTTAGGCTTAAAATCATCCTCTCTTCAGACATGCCCATGAGAAAAAATCTAAGAAAATTGTTCTCTGTATGTTGTGTTGAAATGAGGTAAACACATAGGGATTTAAAAAACAAGAAGTCTATTGAGGAACAGCAGGATTCGCCTTAAAATGAAGAAAAATATATATTTGTTTATTTTCTCGAAAGTAAACAGTTGAGTTTATTTCCCTCATTCATACCTTGAGTGTCTTGATACCGTAGTTCAGGCCTGCACAACTTGTACAGTGAGAAGGGCCGAACTGCTCCAAGGAAAAATGTTTGGGGCCGCACGGGTAAAATCATCATCATCATCATCCTCATATATCTACCCCAGCACCCTTCATCATCATCATCATCATCATCATCATCATCATCATCCTCATATATCTACCCAAGCACCCTTCATCATCATCCTCATATCTCCCCCAAAAACCCTCATCATCAACCTTTGTGAGACTCCCCATCGATCTCTCATACCCCCATCTCTCCCCCTCACCCATACACATAATACCCCCCCGCACACCAAACACATCCCACCCCCCCGCACCTCACATCACTCTCCCCCCTGCACCTCACATCTCTCTCCCCCCTGCACCTCACATCTCTCTCCCCCCCTGCACCTCACGTCTCTCTCCCCCCCTGCACCTCATGTCTCTCTCCCCCCCTGCACCTCACATCTCTCTCCCCCCCTGCACCTCACATCTCTCTCCCCCCCTGCACCTCACGTCTCTCGCCCCCCCTGCACCTCACGTCTCTCGCCACCCCTGCACCTCACGTCTCTCTCCCCCCCTGCACCTCACATCTCTCTCCCCCCCTGCACCTCACATCTCTCTCCCCCCCTGCACCTCACATCTCTCTCCCCCCTGCACCTCACATCTCTCTCCCCCCTGCACCTCACATCTCTCTCCTCCCCTGCACCTCACATCTCTCTCCCCCCCTGCACCTCACATCTCTCTCCCCTCCTGCACCTCACATCTCTCTCCCCCCTGCACCTTACATCTCTCCCCCCCTGCACCTCACATCTCTCTCCCCCCCTGCACCTCACATCTCTCTCCCCCCCCTGCACCTCACATCTCTCTCCCCCCTGCACCTCACATCTCTCCCCCCAACCCATTTCAGCAGCCCCCCAACCCATTTCAGCAGCCCCCCCAACCCATTTCAGCAGCCCCCCAACCCATTTCAGCAGCCCCTCCAACCCATTTCAGCAGCCCCCCCCAACCCATTTCAGCAGCCCCCCCAACCCATTTCAGCAGCCCCCCAGCCCATTTCAGCAGCCCCCCCAGCCCATTTCAGAAGCTCCCCCAACCCATTTCAGCAGCCCCCCCAACCCATTTCAGCAGTCCCCCCAACCCATTTCAGCAGCCCCCCAACCCATTTCAGCAGCCCCCCAGCCCATTTCAGTAGCCCCCCATCTCATTTTAGCAGCCCCCCAGCCCATTTCAGCAGCCCCCCCAACCCCTCATGGATGAACTACCCCCCCCCCCCCCCCCCCATGTTACCTGATGGCGGCGGCGGCGGCGGCGGCAGCAGCAGAGGTGGCGGCGGCGGCAACAGATGTCGGCAAGGAAAAGCGCAAGGGATGCGCGCTCTAGCAGTTCCGGGTCGCACTACAATGCTAGAGCGGGAGAGGGGGGGGGCACGCTGTCACACACTGCTGGAGCGGGAGAGGGAGGGAGGGAGCACGCTGTCACACACTGCTGGGAGCGCGCTCCTTCTTTCCCTACCAGGGAAGGGGGGGTGAAGTGGGGGGGGTTTGAGGGAGCTGTCGCGGGCCGCACAGGCTGTCCAGGTTGTGCAGGCCTGTCCCAGTTATGTATGTATTAGAATGGTCCCTTTGTCTCTGCCTCTTATCAATGTATCCTATGAGCATGTTATAAATTTGCTTTGTTTCCCATAATGGTTTTGCCAATGGGGCAGACGTGTTTAAAGATGTCCATCTGATCACAGAATTGTTCTTTATACCATATATACTGTACACCAATGTACCATTTTTATTGAGTGAGTATGTGTGTCCAAGTGCCTCTGTAAGTTTTGGCAAGGAAATCATGAATACTACTAATTCCCATGTAAAAATAAAAGTTGAGGATGTTTTAAGATTTGAATACAGGATCACTGTGAAAAATGTTCCAAGTTTTATTTGTGTATTCTGAAGTGATGAGAGAGTGGCAATAAATAATATAGACCATTTATAGCAGGCATGGTCAACTCCAGTCCTCAATGGCCACCAACAGGTCAGGTTTTCAGGATATACCTGCTTCAGTCAACGACTGAGCCACTGATTGAGCCACCTGTGCCAAAGCAGGGATAACCTGAAAACCTGACCTGTTTTGTGGCCCTTGAGGATTGGAGTTGGCCATCCCTGATTTATAGTCTGCCATTCATTTCAATAATGTGTTGGAACGCTGTTCCTTGTCAATCTGCGTAGTTCTTTGAGACGTTAACCTGTAATGTCACTCAAACCACGTCACGAACTTCACATTCGCTTTACATTGAATGCCGTAAAGCAGATATGATAATGAATTGGTGACAGCTAATTTGTATGCTGTGCTAAGCAATATTTTTTTTTCTTTGCATTTTATTTTTTTTTACTTTAAGATACCTCTTCTTGCACTCTCCCACACAGCTTTTATTTTTTCCATCTGATGCTCCGTTGAAGAGATATAAGCGTTTAACAATTGAAGTGCCTGGTATGTTAAAATGGAGCTCTTCCCCTAGCCCTGTGCAGTGTAAAAGTTACATTGGTAAAATACTAGAGATTAAGAAAATCATGGTTTTAAAACTTTTAAAAAAAAAGTAATATATGTCAACATTTATTATTATTTAAACTTGCTGGGGTGGGTTGCCACTTTGTTTTTTTTTACTCTCAACATCTTCCTCTTTGGTATCTAAACAAAGTTAAGAATGTATGCAGCTGGGGTTATTCCTTTTGGACTATGTTGGGGGGGGGGGGGATTTCCCCTAAATAATACAGTTTTTATCTTTCTTGTTCCAATAGGTTCTCAGTAAGGAAGAATACGCTTGTTGGTTGAAATTTCATTTGCAAGCTGAATCCTCATTAGAGAATCGTGAAGAACTACTGTTCCAATCTGCAGTTCGCCTGGAGACCAATCTGCACTTGCTTGGTGTGTATATTATATTTATCTTGCGTATTAATATAGCTCTAGCTTATTGCTTAAACTTATTGCTTATTAATTATTACTTTAGTCAATAATTAAACCTCAAAATGAATAACCTTTTAGTGTTGAGGAGTATCTTAATATAAGTAATATAGGATATTACAGCTCATTCGCTTTAAAGTGAAGTGTTTTGCCCGTTTTCCTTAATCAGTCAAACAATCTTAGGCTTTGTTAATTAATCCAGTTTGAGAATGTGTTTTCTTGGAACCATTACAACACAATGTAATGATTAACCCAGACTGGTAGATGTAATTATATTGAGATTCCCTAGATTCCTTTGCCCTGGATATTTTCTAGCAAATACCAGCAATGCTTGTTCTTAATTTGAATAGAAGAAAGTTTAATCACAATCACTGGTGGGTGGTTCTAATCATTGGCAGAATAAGCAATTACATTTGGCCGCAAGCAGTTCAATTGCTACTCCACTGATACGTTTTTATTTTCTTTGTCTGTATCATGCAAATAATTAAAAATATGTGTAATTCTGTTCAATGAAAATAAGAGTAACGTTCACATTTTCTACAGGTAGAAAACTATTGCTAAAAGCAAGTACAGAGAGAGAAAAGGGGATAGGTAAAATAAAGATAGGACAATGGGAAATTATACCAGGAAACATGGTCTAAAGGAAGCTGCAACGGTGTGTAATGTCTAGAAGGAAAGGTAAAAAAAACTTGTAGAATATATAAGATATAACAAAAGACAGAAAAGCCCAAAGCTACATCCAATATGACAAAAATACACAGTGAAATACCTATATATTCTCTTAAAAAGGGGCCATTTAGTTAAACCCTTTGGCCAAAGCATTATAAGCCTGCAAGCCACATCAATTCATGACCAAATTTGCAGGTCCTAACACTACCTGATTAAAATTCCCATTTACCTCTATAATAGGAGGGAGAATGGTCACATTGGATCTGTCCAAACCCAGCAACATGAAAAAGACCTGATAACTTGGAATGTGGGGAGGGGTGAGCTTAAACCCTGTGGGGGAGGGGCCACTAACCTCCAAACAGCTGAGACCAGCTGGAAAAGGTTAATAAACACACAGAATCCCAGCAAGCTCAAGAAACCCCGAAACATACCACATAATAAATATATATATATATATATATATATATATATATGTGTCAAAAGGAGTGCTGCTGGGTGTGGCCAAATGTATACAACAAAAAAAGAAAAGCCCAAAGGTATATCCAATATGACAAAAATACACAGTGAAATACCTATATATTCTCTTGAAAAATGGTCATTTAGTTAAACCCTTTTGCCAAAGCATCATAAGCCTGCAAGCCACAACAATGCATGACCACATTTTCAGGTCCTAACACTACCTGATTAAAATTCTCAGTTGCCTCTATATTAGGAGGGAGAATAATCACGTTGATCTGTCCAAACCCAGCAACATGAAAAAAACCTGCTAACTTGGAAAGTGGGGACGGGCGAGCTTAAAATATTTTAAGCTCGCCCCTCCCCACTTTACAAGTTAGCAGGGTTTTTTCATGTTGCTTGGTTTGGACAGATCCAATGTGATCAATCTGTCTCCTAATATAGAGGTAAATAAGAATTTTAATCAGGTAGTTTTAGGACCTGCAAATTTGGTCATGCCTTAATGTGGCTTGCAGAACATATAAGATGTAACAGGAAGGCAATATAGAGATTTGAGTAGGTGGATCTACAGTGTAACTGCGCTAGAAGACACATTAGAATAATGTGGTTGTAAGGTGTCTTATTGCAGAATACTGCTTCATAGATATGGCCCAATAAGCTTTGATATTGAATTTATGCTTTTTTTTTTTTTTAATAGGCAAAAGTGTGTGTGTGTGTGATCTTTTTATATGCATGAGAAACAACAGTTTAATTATAAATCAAATGTAACCCCAAGTCAACATGCTTAAAAGCATTATGGGCGGTGGTGCATTTCTGTTTTCAAAGATATTGAGTCTTCAGTGTCACATATACACAACACATACAGATGTAACAAGACTTACTGTCCTCAGCATCGCGGACAAACAAGCAAAGGTCCCCAGAGCCGGGGACAGTGTATTCCCCGATGGAGCTGCTGGGGCTCCCTGCTTATGAATGGGACACCCCGCAGCATTAATCCTTTGTTGCTACCACCGCCACAGTCACGTGATTGTGCATGTTAGCCTTGCTTCACCTGTATTGGCAACCTTTGCTTTATTCAAAATGTCATGTTAATGTTTTGATCTGTATTGGCAAAAGTCAAAGAAAAGGTGCACTCGCCATGAAACAGCTTCGGGCGCTCTGCAATCGCCCATCGGTGTGAACTAAAATGCAATAGTATATTCTCTTCAGCAGAGAAAGAAGTGACACTCATGAGGTCTTCTTCTAAATTAAAAAAAATGCAAATTTTTTGGGAAGAGATCAGCGTTTCGGTGCCCACCTGGGAACTTTGTCAGGAAATCTTGACAACGGTTCCAGTTGGGTACCGAAACGTCCATGTCTTCACAATAAATGTGCTTTATTTTTTTTTTTAAATTTACAAGGCCTTGGGAGTGCTACTTCTTTGTCTGCTGAAGAGAACAGTGTTTCAATGTATAAAAGTCAACAAACATGCCCTGTGAGTAAGTGGCATGCATTAATTACTTCTAGAACTCTCTTTCCATCAGTGTTTACCAATAGCTCTATGCAGGAACAATAGCATGAACACAACCCACTCGAAATAGAATTGCTAATATGCAAATATGCTGTGATGTCTAGTGCATATTTATCTTTATACCTGTTTGTCCTTTTCTACTAATTTACCTCTGATGTTGAAGCCCTATGGGGTAAGGATTCTATGTTCCCTAATATTTACTGTTATGCCAAATGTTCCCATGTAACTAATAGCAGTGATACATTTTATTGGTTAAATGTTTGTAATTGGTATCTTTATATATAAAAAAAAAAATATAATAAATTGGAATGTTTCCTTTATATTTTGATTTATAATGGGGCCTCATTCTTCTTTGCTAAACCTCAATAAAAAGGTAATCAGATATACTGTATGCACAAACCTTTGCTATCATAGAAAGGTAAGTGCTTTAAGAGGTCTCAGTCAAGCTGATTTAACTTGTAGATATCCTGGGGGTTCTGTACTTGTTCCACTACCTGTTTCCTTCTTTACGAATGACCGGTTATCAGTCTTGAAAACTGTATCTATGCATATGTATATACTGGTGACTATAATATATAGTCATAACTGAAATATTTGACCTAAAAAAAAGGCCTGCATTCATTTTTTATGATCCAAAGATGGATGACTTAAGCATTAGAGTTAAATATTTCTAAAAGTTGCCAAACCCTTCTCAATTTTATTTAGAACTAAGGCAAAAATATCAAGCCATTAAGCCTCCATGCTGACTCTATAACTCTATTCCATAAACTATTTCAAGTTCTTGTGTGTCTGGTTTGGCTCACCGTATCGGGTTCCAGTGTCTCTGGAAGTTTAAATGTCCCACGCCACGTCCTATGTAACCAGGACATTTAAACTGGCACTCCATACTGGGGCCTGTACCTCGGGAAACAGGGGGTCCCCAGACCTGAAATTAATGCGGTTCAGATCCAGAGACCCCCTGCTTCAATTCTATGTTACTAAAATAACAATAAATATATATATTCCATCCCTTGTGGCTAACTACTAAGGTAATAAAGGGGTTAAATAGCAGTACCCGGTTTGTTCGTGGTAGAGGGGGTGGGTAAAAGGTCGGTGGTTTGGCCTCCTAAGGGATGGGTTAACCCATCCCTTACAATCGCTAAGGTAATGGAGTTACCCCTCCCACGAGACCTAAGTTTAATTTACCCCTGACAGGATGAAGGTCATCCTCCTCCTCCTTTTCCGGGGCACCAACATTTACATTAATACGCTAGAGGAAGAGCAGTGGGATGAGATATTCCTGGCTACGGCCAAAAGCTCGATCTGTACGACATTAGGGGAGAACGCTTATAATGTGCTAATGAGATGGTACCGCACCCCGCTGAATTTATCCCAGGTTACTCCCCAATGTGTCTAAAACAATGTGGAGGGGAAGTAGATCTGTTACATATGCTGTAGTCCTGCTCTCGGGTGCTGCTCCTATGGGAACAAATTCGAGATTGGCTACAGAGGATTTTGGGCCTCACAATTCGACTGTATCCCTGGCTGTTTCTCCTTAACAGGCCAACAGAGGGGCTATCCAGAATACAGAGCAGATTAGTTGCTCATTTTGCAACTGCAACGAGGTTCAAGATTGCAGCATTATGGAAGCAGACAGAGGTTCCGTCTATCCCTACAATCAGAAATAGAATTTGGTACAGCAGAGACTGTGACTATTCTAACACAAACCAGTGGCAATCGCCAAAAAGACCTAGGTACACCCAGGTACATGCTGGGTACATGCCTTAAAGTTGCCTTAAACTAATTTCTGCATTGATTAATGGCCCATCAGATTAACAAACTGAATGGGACTGCCAGGGACCCCTGCTGTGTTAATCCTATGGGTCATTAGTCAATGCAGAAATGCCTTAAACTTGCCATAAACTAGCCAGGTTATACCCAGAATGTAACCGGGCTAGTTTAAGGCAAGCTTTAGAATAGTCGTGGTCTCGTCTGTATGTATGCCAGATGGAGAAGTTAACGAGTTTGGTTAACGACACTGGCCCATCATTTGTAAGAGTCTGGATGATATGGTTAGCACAAACCGACATTCCAGGGGTGAATAGTGCCACAATCTTGCTATAATTGTCTCCAAATGCGTTGTCCGCTGATGCCAGGAAGCATAATGAGATGAGAGGCGGGTGGGAGTTGGTCAAAGGAGAGGAGTTGGGTGCTCGGACCGCGCGAGGGAACCACCCTAAAGAAGCAGACCTGGAAACTGATGGTTAAATCGGGGAGGACAAGAGGAGGTAGAGGACAGATGGACACCAAGATATGTGTTTTTATTTTCTTTGTATTAAGTTAATTTGGTATTGTGTATGATTACCTGATGTACTGTCATTGCTCTGGATGTTCAAAACTTCAATAAAATATGAGTTACTGTAGAATAAAAAGAAAACACTAGCTATTGGCCAGTAACCCCTTAACTACCTTAGGGGGTAGTAACTGCTATGGTAATTATGGGGTTAAACTACCTCCACCCCTTATATCCCATCACAACATACACAAATGGGCAAAACTCCAAGAAGCCAAATAATAATTGAGCTTTTGCCCATTTGTGATGACTAAAAAAAATACACAATTAAATAAAATAAACATTACAATACATTATTAACAAAAACCCTATCCAAGAAACCCATTGATTGCCACTGTGGTTACCTATGCCCTCGACGGGGGCAGAGATGGCCACATTGGCAATCAATAGGCACCATTAAAAAAATAAATTTTAATAAACACATTACAATACAATTAAACTAAACAGTAGCCAAAAAATGCATTGATTGACACTGTGGTTATCAAGGGGGTCATAGATAGTGACCATCAATGGGCACCCTATAGTCAATCAAAGTGTTTCTTACCCTTGCCGGGATGAAGGCCCATCCTCCTTATCCAACTGCTGAGGGTCATTGCTTTGTGGGTCAATAGTTGTTAGTGCCTCAGTTGGATAAGAAGAATGAGCCTTCATCCCGGCATGGGTAAGAAACACTTTGATTGACTGTAGGTGCCCATTAAATTGTCACTGGCGCTATCTATGCCCCCATTGAGGGCATAGATAACGACAGTAACAATCACTGCATTTTTTGGCTACTGTTTATTTTTATTGTATTGTAATGTGTTGTTTATTTAAATGTCTTTTTTTATGGTGCCCATTGATTGCTAATGTGTTTATCTATGCCCCCGTTGTGGGCATAGGTGACCACAATGGCAATCAATGGGTTTCTTGGCTAGTGTTTTTTCTAGTAATGTATTGTAATGTTTATTTTATTGTGTATTTTTATTTTTAGGCATCACAAATGTGCAAAAGCGCCATTAGCCATATTTGGCTACTAGAGCTTTTGCACATTTGTGTGTTGTGATAGGGTTAGAGGGGTTGGGGATGGGGGGTAGTTGACCGGGGGTGGGTGGTTAGGCCTCCAGGGTGGGTAGGAGGTGGGGATTAAATGATTAGTGTATTTTTTTTTATAATGTAATTTGTGTTGTATTTTAGTTTATTGCAATGGACTGTATATTTGAATGGGCAAAAGTGTTATTAGCCATATTTGGCTAATAGGGCTTTTGCCCATTACTGTGTGTAGTGTTGGGGTTAGAGGGTGTGGGTGAAGGTGGTAGTTGCCCTGGGGTGAGTACTTATGCCTTGGGTATTGGGAGGGGTTAACCCGATTATTACCTTAGCGGTGGTAACCGCTATTATAATGAAGGGTTTAATCCCTGCCGCAACTCTCCTGGTAGGCCTAACCACCCACCCTGGGGTAACTACAAGCTTCACCCACTCTACCACCAACAAACCAGGCACTGGTATTTAACCCTTGCATTACCTTAGCAGTTAGCCAATAAGATAATGAAGCTCGGTTGTAAATTTATTTTTACTACATAGGATTGAAGCAGGAGTCTCTGGAGCTGAAAGTAATGCAGGTCAGCTCTGGAGATCCTCGGCTTCAATCCTATGTAGTAAAAATAAATGGTACTACTTCATATGCACACCACAAACCCAATCTTGCCACCCTTTAGGTGTCAGAAACAAAATATGCGGGTTTAAGCATATTGTGCATATAATGTGCATATCGAAGCTTCCTGAACAGCAGTTGCTGGCAAAAAAAAATTGAGTTTGGGCATTTTTTGAGCCACCGCACAGCTTGTCAGGGCCAGAGTGCTAATGCTTGTTAAGAAAAACTTTTCCACGTGATTTTTACATGTTATCTCAAGAGCTAAACATGCAAAATCTCTTGGAAAGTCACAGGACAAGCGTTAAGTCACTCATCCAAACTACCTGAATAGGCTTCACTGTCTATCAGATGGTAACATCAGTCAACTGTGTTTAGAACTGCCCTCAGATACAGCTCCATAAACTGGATACTTTGTACAATTCTGCATGTCTGTTCGTCCTTTTATGTGGCTGCTGGACCCTTTGTAATTTGCTCTTTCCCAGTGCCGGGGAAAAAAATCTTCACTAGCACAGATTAATGGCTTTACAGCATGTTGAATAAGGGCGTATAACACTCATTATTGCAACATGTTCACTGAACAGAGATGAGAACCCTTTTTGTTTAATCTCAAGACTCTTCCAAGCAAAGCTACCCATTTACGGTACCGGAGCAAATTAGTCTTTCCCCCACAGCCAAGTAATTACCTCCAAAGTCCACTAGCCATCTTATTATTTTCAATAAAGTCGCTTCACCATATTCTCTACCAAGTCCTTCAGTTCTGGAATCGTTTGCCTGGCTGTCAGGCCCCTGTCAATTACATAACATTAAAGACTGCAACTGTGACCTTCTTTAGCCATATCTGTGATTGCTTATTCTGTTTAGTACAGTAGATGGTCGTTTAAAATCTAGAGTATGACATCAAACCCAGGGCGTTTTGAAAATTAAACCTATCTCAACTATATTTTAAACATAAATAAAATGATGCGAGGCTAAGAAAAGTGCTAAAAAGTGTTAAAAGTGCTTTAAAAAAAGGTTCAGAAATGATATAAAAATAATTACACTTCTTTTTAAAGACGTTGATCACACACTAAAACTATAAAACATAGGCTATTAGCTCAGTTTGTTCCAACATTGGACTGCATCTGTAAAATGCCTGTTTTTCTAATGCAATGTGATACCTATCTATACAGTATATATATTTTTTTTTTTAAAGCATTGTATGTCCCTGTGTCTAGGGGCAATCACATTGGACCTTTGGCCTGTCACTCAGCCTCTGGCCAATCAGATTGCTCCGTGGCCCAGCCCCGCCCCCGCACGCCTCTCATTGGCTGGCTTGTTTAGCTGGGGGGGGGGGGGTGGGACACACGCACAACCACCCGGCCACTCTCCTCTTCACCCCGCGGCCTGGCCCGCTGGATCCCCCCACCATCACCCACAGCTCACCTTCCGGCGGCTCCACCCCCCCTTCATCACTTCCCCGCTACCTCCCTCTGCTTGGCCGGGAGGGGGTTGAGCTGCTGCTGCTCCCGCTGCTCCCATCACCTCACAACCCTCAGGGGCGACGCCGCAGCCGCACCACCCTCTCCCGCCTCCTTCCCTCCCTCCTCACAGCCTGCAACATTCCCACTCACTGGTGCTCCCTTCACCTCACAGACCTCAGGGGTGCCACAGCCGCACCACCCTCTCCCGCCTCCTTACTGCCCTCGGGCCCACCTGAAACATTAGCACACTTACCCTCCTGTTACCCCACTGCACCCTCCTACCGCCTCCCTCATGGTTGACGCCGAGCACCATTACCTCGGCGTGCACTTCACCCTCACTGCGCCCTTAACATGCCGGCGGGGGAAGCAGAGCAGTGGCGGACGCAGTGGGGCTGACTGTCCCCTGGGGCGGCCGGTGCCCCCCCCCCCACGTCCTCCTACATACCCTGCCGCCTCTGCGTAAGGTGGGGGGGATACCGCTCGCTATCTTCATGCCGCCTGAGGTGTGGGGGATGCCGGGACGCTAGCTATTTGCATGCCGCTGCCACGTGAGGTATGGAGGGTGCGGGGGGGATGCCGGGCTGCCCTCTAGCTTCATGCCGTCGCGTGCGGTATGGGGGGGGAAATGTCACCCAGTCACTAACTCACTCACCCACCCAGTCACTCACCCACCCAGTCACTCACCCACCCAGTCACTCACTCACCCAGTCACTAACTCACCCACCCAGTCACTAACTCACTCACCCACCCAGTCACTAACTCACTCACCCAGTCACTAACTCACGCACTCACCCAGTCACCCACCCACTCACTCACTTACCCAGTCACTAACTATCTCACCCACCCAGTCACTAACTCACTCACCTACCCAGTCACTCACCCACCCAGTCACTAACTCACTCACCCACTCACCCACCCAGTCACTAACTCACTCACCCACCCAGTCACTAACTCACCCACCCAGTCACTAACTCACTCACCCACCCAGTCACTAACTCACCCACCACGTAACTAACTCACCCACCCAGTCACTCACCCACCCAGTCACTCACCCACCCAGTCACTCACTCACCCAGTCACTAACTCACCCACCCAGTCACTAACTCACTCACCCACCCAGTCACTAACTCACTCACCCAGTCACTAACTCACGCACTCACCCAGTCACCCACCCACTCACTCACTTACCCAGTCACTAACTATCTCACCCACCCAGTCACTAACTCACTCACCTACCCAGTCACTCACCCACCCAGTCACTAACTCACCCACCCATTCACCCACCTGCCCACTAACTCACTCACCCACCCAGTCAGTAACTCACTCACCCACCCAGTCACTAACTCACTCACCCACCCAGTCACTAACTCACCCACCCAGTCACTAACTCACCCACCCAGTCACTCACCCACCCAGTCACTCACCCACCCAGTCACTCACCCACCCAGTAACTAACTCACTCACCCACCCAGTCACTAACTCACTCACCCACCCAGTCACTAACTCACCCACCCAGTCACTAACTCACTCACCCACCAAGTCACTAACTCACTCACCCACCCAGTCACTCACCCACCCAGTCACTAACTCGCCCGCCCAGTCGCTCGCTCGCCCGCCCAGTCACTAACTCGCCCGCCCAGTCACTCACTCGCCCGCCCAGTCACTCGCCCGCCCACTCACTCACCCACCTGCCCAGTCACTCACTCGCCCGTCCAGTCACTCACTTGCCCGCCCAGTCACTCGCCCGCCCGCCCAGTCACTCGCCCGCCCACCCAGTCACTAACTCGCCCGCCCGCCCAGTCACTCAGTCGCCCACCCGCCCAGTCACTCAGTCGCCCGCCCAGTCACTCAGTCGCCCGCCCGCCCAGTCACTCGCCCGCCCGCCCAGTCACTCGCCCGCCCAGTCACTCACTCGCCCGCCCAGTCACTCACTCGCCCGCCCAGTCACTCACTCACTCGCCCAGTCACTAACTCACCCACCCACAGAGAGAGGGCAATGGGGAGTGGAGATAGGGGGTGAGTGGAGAGAGAGGGGGAGCGGGACCATTCAACGCCGGGTATATCAGCTAGTACTGTATATAGTTGAAGGATAGATAAACATAAATGATAATAACGTTGTTTACTAAACCAGGTGCTACTGGCATTGAAGACCGTTTACAAGATGGAGTCCCAGAAACGATCACTAGGTTACGCAAAGCTGGACTGCAGATTTGGGTTCTGACTGGAGACAAGCAAGAAACCGCTGTAAATATTGGCTATTCCTGCAAACTTCTGGATCACGATGATGATATCATTACTTTAAATGCTGAATCTCTGGTAATCATTGTTTGTTTCCTGCATAGTTTGTACTTACAGTTACATTCTTCTAGAATAAATTTTAAAAAACTATCCCAGACTTTAATTACTAGTAATTTTTGTGTAAATTACAAATCCCAGTTTGTCCTTTCTTTTCTAGCAAGTAGTATGAGACACAAGCACCCAATGTCATTTGTAGTGACAGGCATTTTGTTGGTTGAACAAGTGTTTAATTTAAATCATTTGTTCATTCATGTCGAAGCATGTAGGATGTGAGTGCAGTTTGGAAGGCTTAGACAGTGGTAGCAGGAGGTACGTGAACTTGTTTTCCAGCCGCATTTCTTCCACCATATTCAATAAGCCCTGAAATTACACATCGCAGCATAATGGGCCAAAATCTGCCATGCATGCCAATGGGAGTTTCCGTGCAATCACTATGCAATTGTCTGCTTTGGAGCATACAGGCATACCCCGCATTAACGTACACAATGGGACCGGAGCATGTATGTAAAGCGAAAATGTACTTAACGTGAAGCACTCCCGTTTTCCCACTTATCGATGCATGTACTGTACTGCAATCGCCATACACGTGCATAACTGATGTAAATAACACATGTGTAATAGGCTCTATAGGCTCCCCGCTTGCGCACAGCTTGGGTACAGGTAGGGAGCTGGTATTGCTGTTCAGGAAGTGCTGACAAGCGCATGCGTGAACTGCCGTTTGCCTATTGAGCGAGATGTACTTACTCGCGAGTGTACTTAAAGTGAGTGTCCTTAAACCGGGGTATGCCTGTATTGACTTACTCCCTTAGTGTCACTGGGGCAGTCAGTCTGACTTGATGTGGAAGAGGCTCAAAAAACATTAAGAATTGCTCCAGAATGTAACATTTAACAGAGGAACGTGACAGGTGGAGTATCTTCGAAACAATCTACCTACATAGTAAATGTTGTGAAAACAGTAATCTAACATATTACATTTGGATTTTATATACAAATTATTTCACAGTTATTGGGAACACTGTAAACGGGGGAAAAAAATACACAAATTTCTGCTTTAACTTTACCTGAACTGTGAGGTCCTCCGGAGCCCATCCGTGGTCCCCCGACCTCGGTAAAAATGAAAGAAATGTTTTCTTTATAAATAAAGAAAGCTACAAACATGGCCCCCGGGGCTATGATTAGAAACTCGTTGATGAGCCCGAGGTAAAAATCCGGGCAAAACGATCCTAGAGGTAAGGAAAGAGTGCTACTAATGTCAGGGAGGGAGGCAAGGAGGGGCGCAGCTATCCCGCTTACCCTGGCAGCTCTGTCTTCTTTAAAGCATCTACATCGTAAACTGCAAGTCACCAGCTGTCCGCGAAACGTCAATGACTCTCATAACTGATAGCAATAACGGGGTCAATAAAAAATTCAATATAATTTCTGTTTATTATTATCATTTTAATATATTGCCCAAGTCTACAAAAGGGTATAATTGTAAACATTAGGTTACAGCAAAAAAAATAAAAATCTTCCCAATGACCCTTTTATAATGTTAGTGTTTTATAAGCCTAAAAGGATTGGAGTCCTTTATTAATTATAGATCGTAATAACTCAAAAGTTCCTTTAAGGAGACGGGAATCCATAGCTATGTGAGCGCATTGTCCTACAAATATCATTGTTAAGGTTACCTCACCAAATGCTCAGTAGACCAGGAAAGGGAAGTTTGAGTCAGAGCTTAACTTTTTTTTTTATTAACTTTTTATAAGAGAATGGATCAAGAGTAGCATAGACATGCTAGGTGCTGGAGAGCTTAGTTTTCATACACATCTGTGATAATTGTAGCAATTTAACATCTAACATAACAATGGGGTATTCTGTTAAATGATCCCACTGGCCAGTTGGGAAGCTAGAGGGCTGAAGTTGTAGTCTCATCAATCACCAATAAAAGCTCATTTGCTTGTTAATTAATTACTGATCTTATTATCTGCCACCTCAACAATTTCCAGTCCAAGAGCTCAAAGGAGTAAATGCTGAATAATTGAAAATGGTGATGTACAGTATGTTGCATTTGCTTAAAGATCAAGCATAGAAATTGCAAATTTACTTCTTAGCGTTGAGAGTTGGGGGAGTGCCCATTACTGGCAATTCGTTCAAGAAGCGGTTTAAAGTTGTGCTGACTATGTCTAGTAACTTTTACAGTAGCTGCTTGAGAAACCTACAGTGAGCAAACCTTTTGATGATATTTTCCCTTTCATAATATTACACTAAAGCAAAGAGCTGGGATAATTTAGCTAGGAATAAAGAAGGATGTGTGCAGTGTAGAAACATATTTGTGTTTCTTTTGGATCATGTTGGTAGCCAACCTCACAAAAAAAAAATATGTATATATGTATATATAATTTTTTTTATTATTATTATTATTTTTGGGATACCTCAGTCCTTGCAAGCTTTACATATTTTAGCATATTCAAAGTTCACTTTATAGTGCCCTCCTGGTCATGGCAGATGCCCAAAGAAACGCTGTTTAAAACTTAATATATGCCATTTTTAAACCTTCCTGAGCATTACAACGTTTTTCACAGTCGCAGCAACAGATACACATGACCTTTTGCAGTAAGTCCCTTAGAAATTATATAGAGCCTTTACGCAGAAGTGTAAATCATGTTATTTTTGTCTTAACAGCTAAGTTGCACCGACCGCACTTTTGTCTAAAGTGTCATAAGGGAATTTACAGGAAAGACATTGACGCAGCTTCAAAGACACACAATAAATAAGATACTCTGCAAATGATATTTAAAAAAGCGTTTTCAAATCTTACTTTGATAAATGGTGTGTTATTATTTTTCACCACAAACGGGGCACACTTTAAATCATTAAAAGGCCCATTTATTGTTATAAGAACTATATATTGAAACCTAAATAGTTCGAAAAGCACTTTTTTGTGTATTTGCATAGTATGGGACATTTAAAAAAAATCTCTTTCATAAACAAAATTTATAAAAAAAAACAAAAAAACATTTTGCATCTTCTACCTAAAAAAGAAGAGCTTTATAAAAAACAAAATTGAGGTCCAGTCAATTACCTGCTGATACCAATACCTTCCCTAAAACGTTATCCACATAAATACCGACAGAGAAATGTCAATGTTTCATAGTTCTAGTTCTAATAAGCATCGACTTTTACGTGGTCATTTTTAGACCCGTAGATCACTATATTAAAGCTAATAAGAACTTTGCCTCATAAAAGAGATGCTGATTCGCTAAATATCTGCATACATCATGATGACATATGAAACCACAGCTTGCACTGCCGTGTATATTGTGTTTATTCTCGAAGTACCAGATTTGGCGTTCTTGAAGTGTGTTGATGTGTGTGTGACACCATTACAGTAAGTTATTTTTCTGGTTGGTAAAAAGAAATATGCCTCCCACATACAAACTGCTTTAAAAATCTTGGATTTTAGCACAAACAAACATATGCAATAGGAAGGATATTTTCTAGAAAGTAATATATTGTGCAATATTGGACCAGACCTGATTGTCATTTCCTTGTCTTTTCAGGACGCATGTGATGCTTTGCTTGAGCAGTGTTTGCACTATGTAGAATCCAAGTGTTCAACTGACTCAAAGGATAAAGCTGCTGAGAATGTTGACATTGGTTTTGCCCAAAGCAATCCTCAGTGGTCTTCAACCTCAAAGCGACCAAGCCTGGGTCTCGTGATTGATGGGAAAACATTAGCTTATGCACTAGACATGAGGCAGGCAGACAAATTTATTTCACTTGCTAGGCAGTGTCGCTCTGTCCTCTGCTGTCGATCGACCCCACTTCAAAAGAGCATGGTGGTAAAGCTTGTTCGAGACAAACTAAAAGCTATGACATTAGCAATTGGTAAGTATACCATTTTTCTGGTTTTCTATATGGAAAATTTCTACTGCCATTTATGTTACTGTTTTTAATTAATCATGGGTGCGATGTAGCTGCACTGTTTCAACACATCATGCTTCACAACTCATCTAGTTAACATTAGCACAGCAGTTCAATGAAGGGAAAATGTACACCGCCTATTTTAATACGTCCTTTTTTTTAATTTTGGTTCATCTGAAAAGTTATGAACCTGCAGATTTGTAAACCTTCAGTAAGTGATTAAGAATCTGAGTTGTACTCTTACCACTTTGCAATACCTAATTCTGCAAAGGTTGGTGGCCTTATTCTAATGTATGTTATGTAAGTTACTGAAATCCTCATTTACAACAATTTAATCAGGTTAGGTTCACTTTCCTTGAAAATTAATAAGAAGGTAGGTTTGTTGAAGGTGACAAGAAGTCTATACAGTTAAAACATTCATAACAAATGAATTATGCACATGAATTGTAAATTAGTACTACAGTGGATAAACAAAGAATGCATTGCAGGCTCTGCAATACCTAAACTAAACATAGGTATGTGATGTGCTCTCTTCTGATTAATTGTACTTAAACATTAATTTCTCTACATATCAAATATTGTCTGCAAAAAATACTTACAGACAATAAGGTAATATACAGCAGCTGTTTTACAAATAGGGTAATATACTGCACATCATTCTTTCACATATGGGATCCAAGTTACAGCAGCATTTTATACTTAATGATATTTTTAACCTTATTGCAGTGTAAGAAGAGTTGGGAATTTGTTTTTATATTTCCAACAAATGGTGCAGAGTGGGTTTCTAAAAGGAAATGTGTTCGTAGGTGATGGAACCAACGATGTCAGCATGATACAAGTGGCAGATGTTGGAGTTGGGATCTCTGGTCAGGAAGGAATGCAGGTAAATATTCACTTGGACAGACACCCTTTATAACCAACAGTTGTACTGCTCTTACCTCTGATGGTATGGAGACTAACGTACTATTTTTGTACCTGAAATTTGGAAGATGGAGATACAGTATGAGTGGTCATTAGATGGCTAAACCCAATTGGGATCATTTATAATAAACAATCAATTAATTTAGCAGCTAAACCCTAATTTATTATCCACATTAGAATTACACAAGATTGTCATTGTGCATAATAAAACGTGCAGGACAAAGCTGTGTTTTTATAAGCCTTTATTACCCAGGAGCGAAAAAAAGCACTTAGAGACATACATTGAATATAAAAGCTGGGGACAAAAATGACAACTGCTGACTATTCAAATCAAAGTCCTCATCACACGTGGCAGCGAAAAACCATTATTCCGTCTGGTGTATATTTTTTAAAAACATATGTATTTACCTATTCTTAAAATATTTTGTACATATGAAGGAAATTGCATTTACATGCAGCTCAGATTTAGTTTTTCCCTCACTGTTTAATGTGTTCTTTCACAACTTCCTGGCGGGGTAATGTTATCCAGTAAATGCATTTATGGAATAAGAATTGGGTCAATACTGACAGCTAATTGTGCTTAGTGTACTTGTCCCCACTATAAAACCAATATTAAAACGACCCATGCATTACGCTTTCTGTTGCTAGGAGGAGGCTTATCTTTTTTTTTTTTTAAACAATCCTTTGTTGTAGATTGACATACTGTATACATTGAAACAAAGCATTATATAAAGACAAAAAAAACGTTTACATCATATACATGGAAAGCCATACAATATTTTGACTCCATTTCTTTAGATTATCAGATCTGTGTGAGGCCTGGCTTCTTGCATATTTTCTCGTATTTTCTCTTTATAGAAGATTACAAAATAAAAAGGTAAACAAAATAAGCCAACCCAAACAGCGATCACATCTGATCAAATTAAACATACTAACAGTTAAATAAAAAATGTAACAGAACAATGACGGCCTTTAAGGGGTTCTACAGACTAGGGTAGGAACAAGAATGTATATTAGCCCAAGCAGACAAACATGGATAGAACACTAATACTGTACCAGCATTAACCCAAATCCTGAGCAGCCGTAGTTTGAATTTGTACAAATATTGTAAATTAAAACTCTATACAGCCTCCCTCTAGATAGTTCTTTAGCACCCTTGACCCAGAACCTTGTATTTGTCCATCACTTTCTGTGAATTCGATCCATCTGTGGATTAATTCTTGTCTGTCTGCACATTTTCATAGTATACTTTCCATCTAAATATAGCTACTGTATTCATCTATTTGTTTTGGTTGTCAGTTGGGAAATGGAGCAGGTGCTGGGTCTAATCCAGCAGTCCATATCTCTCTATTTAGTCGTGTGAGTCTCTTTTTCTTAGTAATAGTGGTAACATCATTAATAAATAGTACATTCTTGGAATACCTATAATTTTTAAAAGACCTGTACGTCCAAGAATGCTTACTGGCAAAGCTTTCCAAATACTGAGATTTTTGCATAATTTGGCCATACCAGCCAAATAATATCATAAAACTTTTTTAGATTTACGGGATCAAGATTCCCAGGTATTTTATACTGCTAGCTGCTATTATAAAAGGGCATTAATCTTGCCATACTGGTATTTTGAGTAATCCTATGTTCAAGGCTTTTGATTTTGTAATATTTATTTTATAGCTTGAAAATAAACCAAAAATATCCAAAATATCCAGAAAAACAGGAAAGTCAATTTCATGTCTGTTAATGAACAATAAGGTGTCGTCCGCATACATGGCAATCTTAATTTCTGTTTTCCCTATCATAATCCCTCCAAATTTATGACAGTTCCTCAAATAGATAGCCGGGGGTTCTAGGGCGATAGCAAATAGTAGAGGAGATAGCGTGCAACCCTGTCTAGTCCCTCTCTTTAAATCCCCTTAATAGCACTCTCAAATTCGCCCACAATCCCACATTTCTGCAACACAGTATATAAATGACACCATATCAAAGGCCTTCAAAGCATCCAAACTGAGAAGACATGGGGACACTTCAGTCATGGTATTTTGTACCTGTTGGATCACATCTAGCACTTTCCTAATATTTGAAGTAGGATTTCTGCCCCATATGAACCCCGTTTGGTCTGGGGATATTACAGATGGTAAATGGACCTTTAATCTTTCAGCCAAAACTGTTGCATATAATTTATAATCAATATTTAATAACGAAAATGGTCTATATGAGACCACATAATCTGGGCTTCCGCCCGCCTTGTGAATTACTTTGATACCTGCCTCGTAAAGCTACTAGGAGATTCGTCACCATTTAATAAACGGTTAAATAGTCTCATTAAAGGGTCTACCACATTCTCGTCCTGTGTCTTACAGAATTCAGCTGCAAAAACATCTGGCCCTGGAGCTTTTAAAAATTTTAAGGCATTGATTGCCTTTTGAACCTCAGTTTCCTGGATTGGATTGTTCAAATCTGCACGTGCTTGATCTGAAATTTTTGCAGGCAACATTTTACTCCAAAATGTCTCATTATTTTGGGAAGAAATACTTTTTGGGGAATAAAGATCCTTATAAAAAAATCTCAAATCGTTTGGCTATATCCTCGGGTGAGGTGCAAACTTCCTTCCCCTGAGTTTCAATCTTTTATTGAATGTATGAGATTCTGAGACCATATTTAGAAAGTTTCAATTTAAAATAACTGAGGTTGGCTTCTTCTCTTTCCTGGGCTATTAACTCAAATTCCTCCTTTTTTTTTTAAATATAAATGATTGTTTATGGGCAGGTGAGGGAATTGTTTTGTATTCATTTAATGCTTTAGTTAGGTTTTCATTTGCTAGTATAAATTTCTTGTTAAGTGTTCCATTGTGTCTTATGGAGAAGCCAATGATTTCACCCCTCATCACCGCTTTCCCTGCTTCCCAAAACAAGGATGGGTTGTCTATGTTGTTTATTGGTGTCAGCATAGACCTTCCGGATGATTGTTTTTAATACTTCTAACACCAACCGTCCAGCTCCTTTCAAGAGAAATAAACGCACTCTGCCCAAAAGTAATAAAAGTGTATTTATTTTTGAATACCTCAAAATGAAGTAAAACATGAAAGTCCTTTTATAGTTGTAGAAATGGAATATGCAGCAAATTGAATTAACCTCTCCTTGCACTTCATTATATGCAATAAAGCAAATTGATTTCTGTTTGCACTCCATTGCATCTACCAGAGCAAATTCTAAACCCAGCGGATGAAACTGACTTCTATGTGTATGCCATTATACTTATTAGAGAAAATGTCACATCTAATTGCACAGCGTTTTGTTCAGTGGAAGAAAAGAAAAAACCTTCACCTGTGTGTATTTCTGTTTTCTACTAATGCAGCACATTGGTAGCTGCTGAAACTAACAATACATCGTCGCTAAATTAAGGCATACCTGTATGTCCCAAAAAGGTATAATAAATATTTAGAAGTTAGAAAATGTACTCTTAATGAAAAAATGTTTGAATGCTACATGTTACCTGACTGCACTTTGTGTTTGCAGGCACACCCTTCACTCCTACACACACTGTGCGTACCCAGGGTCTGTTCTATGGCCTCTACTCTTCTCCTTTTACACCTCTTACCTTGGTAAACTAATCGTCATTCCGTTTTCACTACTACCTCTTTACTGCTCATATCCAAATCTACCTCTCCACTCCTGACCCCTTCTCTCCCGGCTGGTGTCACCAACTGTCTTTCTGCTATCTCTTCATGGATGTATCTTAAACTTAACAGGTCAAAAATTTAACTATTTCACTCCTCCTAAGGCTGCGCTTATAGTGCCGGCGACAGCGACGCGACGTCATGTCAAAACAAATGCATTGCCGCCATCGCATGTACTTATAGTAAGCGAAGCGCGACAGAGCGACGGCTTGGTCGCGATCACTGGAAGTCATCTCAATTTGATTTTTCCAGCAACCACAGCCTTACGTCACCGTCGTGTCGCCGTCACTATAAGTGTAGCCTTACTCTACACCTATTGTATACTAGATTATTCACATGCAATACAGTAGATGACACCACCACAATCACAATACCCCCTGGTGTGATTCTTGAATTCTCCTCCTACATCCCACACATTTGGCACCTCTGCAAATCATGTTGTTTCCACTTCCGTGGTATTACTATGTCCCTTGCTCCCGAAACTATCCCACCAATATTTGTACTTGTGCACTCATTTTCCCAACTGGACTATTGCAACATGCTTGTAGCTGGTCTTCCCATCTGCGGTTTGTCCCCTCTCCAGGCCATTCTTCTAAATGCTGCAGTCAGACTCATTTACCTCACCAACCGCTGCTCTTCACTGCACAATTACTGCATGCAAGTCATTACATTGGTTACCCATACCCTACAGAGTCTAATTCACGACACCTGTACTCACCTACAACGCTCTACTCATGATCTATCCATCTCCCTTGTTACTTCCTCTCACTCCCTCCTCCAAGACTTTTCCCATGCTTACACCCCAACTCTGGAATTCTCTACCATGCACAATCAGACTCTTCCTTACCATACATATATTTAAAAGTTCCCTAAAAATGCACGCTTTCAAGGGGACCTATCCAACACTCCCGTCATTTTCATTTAATTTCTTCCTAGAAACGCATACTCGGAGTCCTGATGTTGAGAGGGGGAGAGGGACAGAGGAGGAGAGAGACTAGCAACCTTTTTGTTTATTATAAGCTACAGTTGTGTGAAAAAGAAAATACACCCTCTTTGAATTCTATGGTTTTACATATCAGGACTTAATAACAATCATCTGTTCCTTAGCAGGTCTTAAAATTAGGTAAATACTGTACAACCTCAGATGAACAACAACACATGACATATTACACCGTGTCATGATTTATTTAACAAAAATAAAGCCAAAATGGAGAAACTATGTGTGAAAAACTAAGTACACCTTATGATTCAATAGCTTGTAGAACCACCTTTAGCAGCAATAATTTGAAGTAATCATTTTCTGTATGACTTTATCAGTCTCTCACATCGTTGTGGAGGAATTTTGGCCCACTCTTGTTTACAACGTTAGTTCAGTTCATTGAGGTTTGTGGGCATGTGTTTATGCACAGCTCTCTATAAAACTCATGGATACAGGCATTTGTCCATTCTCATGTTCTATTGACCGGGGCAGCTGAAATGGGTCTGGAACACTCTGGTATCAATTATTTAATGTACCTGATTTCCATCAAAACGCAATAATAGTTATCTTTTGAGGGGGGAGTAATACATTCTACTTGTGTGGACCATTCTCTAAAAGGATGTAAGATTTGCTCTCCCATGCCCTTTTCTTCGATATAGCAATGCTACTAGTATTCCACGCTCAATAACCCTATTGATGCCTCTCATTTCTTCACCAACCTTTACGTTTTTACACAGCTCCTTTTCCTCTCTGTCCATTTACCTCTATTGCATTTTATTTCCTCTTGCTCAGAATTCAACCATGTTTATCACTTCTTTTCCTGCACAGGTACAAATAACATGATTTACAAATACAAATGTTGTGTGTACAGTATTTATGTTTAATAGGGATATCAGACAAATCAACCTGTGCCATAATGGGCATTATTAAATGTGCATCTCTATTGTGGCTGGCTTTGCGTGGCAGGTGCCCTGGCAGCGAAAGGGTTGTGCTCCTGCTCAGCTCTCTTCTTACAAGTCCCATTTTGTTCACACCCAGTGCCCATCTCTTTGCCTCTATAGGCAATATACTGTAGCACCAGGTAAAACAAGTGCCTTTTAATAAAGGTCAGAGTTTAAAGGGCGTTCTAAAGCACAAAAGCTTAGCTAATAGCAAACATGCAGCTGTCACGAACTTTGATTCATTAATATGATGTACCCTGCATATGGATCTATAAGTATATTATTTATTGCTGTGTGGAGCTGAATGCCGCATCTCATATATATGTAAATAAAGCAGATGTCTTCTTTGGAGGAAACCATATGAGGTTTTTTTTGACCTTGGCATATGAGCAGAATGCCACTCCTTTTGCATGGCAAGCTGCAGCATTTTATTTTGTTATTTTGTAACAGATATACATGTGTGTTTGTTTGTTTGTTTATTTGTTTGTTTGTATTCTGAAGCCAGGGTCACGTTTGGTATGAATGGCTCCCGATAGCATTAACACAGTTCCCTTTTAAATCACTCCAAGTCCTGTAATATTTCCTCCACTTTATTGGGAAAAGGTAGCAAGGTACAGATACTTGTGGATGGTGTGTAGTGGTGATTGTTAGTTAGAAACCGGTAAAAAGAGATGGCCTCACCAAGGGGGATAAACAGAGAAGGGGTACTTGTTACTCACTGTCTCCAGGGTGGAAAAGGAAGTGAGGTGCAGTGTGGGTAAAGGAATAGTCTAGGGGCAGACCATGTCTGAACAAACAGGAGGGGGGGCAGACTAGCCCATTCTGGTGAGGATCTCAGAAACTGCAGTAGCAGCTCACTGATTCCATGCTCGGAGGCAAGGAATGCAACATTGTTGCAAGTTACAGAGGCACAGTATGTGTCTGCAGACTCCATGCAGCTGGGAATAAAATCTGACAGGCAGAAGCTGCAAAGGAGAGAGGGGGGTGAGTCAGAAATGTGGTTCTTGTTCCATAACAGTTTGTGTGTATATGTATATGTATATATATATATATATATATATATATATATATATATATATATATATATATATACATGTATATGTATATGTATATGTATATATATATACATATACATATACATATACATATACATATACATATACATATATATATATATATATATTAGCACACATTCCGCCACCCCTTGGGAGATGTGGGGCTACGGTGTGTGTAGGGTGCAATACCTGGTGGCTCACAGGAGGCCTGAGCCTCCGCTGCTGGGAGCTTGGGGTGTATACTGGAATGATGCTCGTTAGCGCCTCCACCTGTGTGGGATTCTATTGTGTAGAATGACCCCGTTACAGGACACATAAAGAATGCACACTGGGTAAAGCAGAACAGTTACTATACACACTAATATAGTACAGCCTTCCCACCAGGTCTCGCATGGCCGTACCTCCCAGAGTACCATGGGGCCCTTGGGCACCCAATCAACCCGGTGTCTACAATGTTAAATCCCCCAACCCAATGTGTGGTACAGCACTGCCCACTAACATATGAAGGTGAGTTGGTGCACGTGAGGAGGTGAGGTACCTGTCGGGTGTGTCCACACCCGGGCGCGCAGTGATGCTCATGGGATCGACGGATCCAGTGATGGTAACCGCGAAGCCTCCGCCTCTACGTTGGGTGGGTCCCACAGAGATGGTACCACCATTTACAATGTCTCTGTGTTGCAGGTGTCTGGTCCCAGATCACCTGAGGTCAGGATGCAGTCCTTGCTGTGTCCCTCACTTTAATGCTACATGGGCAGTGTCCCTATCTATGGGCCTGTCCCTGCAGCAACCACAAGCTGAGGGGAGTCGGGGCCTAGCTGGGGCCTAATGGGGGTCTCTGGCCTAGTGCAGGGGTCACTGACACCCTGCACACGCACACCCTACCCTGATAGCGTCGCAACTCCGACTGGCGTGGTCTGCAGCGCGCAAAATATATCCATAGCTGAGCAGGGGATTCTCTCAGCCCTTTTGGCTGTTGTGCCTCACATGATCCTGCAGCCCCAGTTGCTGCTGGGGGTTGTAGTTCTCCGTTGAGCCTTCCATGCATTAGCCGCCGCTTACACTACCTTATAATGGCCGCCGCTACTTGGGTCATACTGCGCATGCTCGATCGTCTTGTGCATGCGCGAAACGTGCACGCGCGAAACGTGCACGCACGCACCAACATGACGGTGCCCTGCAGAGAGCCGCCGGAGCCTCTGGTGATCCGATCGCAGCTCCCTACTCCCCCGCCGTGCCGCCCGCAGCTGTCCTTGCCTCCGCTGTCAGGCGTGACCGCGCCGGGAGGTAAGGGAACACAGGGCACCAGGGTGACCCTGCTATTTATATATACACAGGTGTATATGCCCCAGAATTGTACTCCTGATCACTAATGAATCGCCCTTTTAAAGGTGAGATAATAATAGCCACCGATAGAAAATATGATGTCTGCCTAGTAACTGTACTGATTTTGCTGCAGTAGAACACACCTCCTGCTATATCCAAATGAGCAGAGGAGACGAAATGCAAACGTTTGTGCTTTTTATTAAAGTTATCAAATCCTTCGGTTAATTTATATACAGCATTGGGGAAAGCTAACAATTCTCAAAATCAAACAGCAAATATTGTTTCAGATGAGGATTGCCACTAGTGGCAGGATATCCCAGCTTCAACACAGGTGGTTTCTTATAGATAATAATAATAACTTTATTTCATAGAGTGCTTTTTTTCCAATGCGATATAAAGCGCTTCACAATTACAGTATAGTACGGAGTACGCAGCACATAGGAATTTATGCAGTCCCTGCCCAGGTGATCTTATAATCTATGATTTTGGTGCCATATCAGGGGCACCATATCATATATATGATCTTATAATCATATTAGATTTTGGCACAGGGAAATGAAGCGACTTGCCGAAGGTCACAAGAATCTGACACCGGGAATTGAACCAGGTTCCCCTGCTGCAAACTCTGTATCATTGTGTACAGTCAGTGTCTTTACTCACTGAGCTACTCCTATAAAATAGGTGTTCAATAAATAAAACAATACAATCTCCATAATTTGTATTTTATTTTTCTGTTTGTTCTTAATACTATTAGTGACACGTCTCTGTGCCTCTTTGGAATATAGTTACATAGTTACATAGTAGATGAGGTTGAAAAAAGACGTAGGTCCATCAAGTTCAACCTATGCTAAATTTAGACAACTGATACTTTATCCTATATATATACTTACTTATTGATCCAGAGGAAGGCAAACAAAAAACCCCATTAAGGGGAAAAATTCATTCCTTCCTGACTCCAAGAATTGGTAAAAAAATATGCATAGTTTGATTTGCCTTTTATTCTACAGTACATTACAGAAGCTCGTCCTTTTGTTTTACATCTTTGTATAGCAAATGTGCTATTTTTTACATGTGGTGTGATTATCTCTATGATGGAAATAATGCCTGGAAACTTGCTGTACTTTTGTGCTCTTTACAGGCAGTGATGGCGAGTGACTTTGCAGTCCCGAGGTTCCGACATTTGGAGAAGCTCCTGCTTGTTCATGGACGATGGTGTTATTCTAGACTAGCCAACATGGTGTTGTATTTCTTCTATAAGAATGCGGTGAGCTTTAACATTGCAGGTCACAATATAATGTATATGCTAAAGAATTCATGTAAATGTGTGTGTGTGTGTACTGTATACAGGGGTGGACCAAAATATAAAATACCAGTAAAATACCGCTATTCCCTACCCTGCTACCCCTATTCTCCCTTCCTCCCCCCCCCCCCCTCTTTTGTCCAGCTACCCCAACCCCTTCCCTCTTTCTCACACACGCTCTCTCACACATGCTCTCTCTCGAACGCTCTCTCACTCAGACTGTTACACAGACTGTCACACATAATCACTCTCACGTGCAGTCTCTCTCACGTGCAGCCTTTCACGCGCAGTCTCTCACGTGCAGTATCTCTCTCGCACTCTCTCACGCACGCACTCTCACGCATGTGTAGCCCCCTTTCCCCGTGACTAAGGGAACTACGAGTGCTGTCATTACCTGTGGCTCACAGAAGGCCTAAGCCTCCGCCGCTGGGAGCCTGGGGTATGCTTTCATCGTTCTTGGTGCAGCGCCTGCACCTGGGAGGGATCCTAGCTCTGCAGGATAACCCCTCACAGGAACTAATGCAATACCAGTAATACACCACACATGTATAGTTTAACAGTTTACTCATACACACTAATAACAACACACTGTGATCAACCTTTCCACAATGCAAAGACCCCATACACTGTTAACATCCCGGTGAGATCCCCCAAAGTACTGAGGTGCCCTGTGTACCTAACTACCCGGTGTCCACAGCCCCAAAGTGTGTGGTGTAGCGTTACCCACTGTGTATATGGCCATTGGTGCACGTTGGGTACCATCCTGGTCTTAGACCAGACCAGCCCAACTTGAATGGTGGATCCGAAGAGCCGCAACGTGACCCCGCCGCTATGACGATTCTCTCGCCTCGAGGGAGCTCCAGCTGGAGGGTGTCCCTTAATGTCTCATGAGGTGCCCGTGGTCTGGTCCCAGACCACAGGCCGCATGCACCGTGTGGCGTCCGTCTCCGGTGCACTAACACTAGGCAGCTACTGGGGAAGCATCCCTATATATGGGCCTTCCCTGTAGCAACCACAAGCTACAGTGAGTCAGGGCCTAGCTGAAGCTACAGAAGATAAACAGATTCAACGTTGATCTTTCAGCTTCCTATTACATTGTAGTGATCACTCCACCAAATATTATAGTCAGCTACCCTCCCCAGTCACTATGTAATTCCATCTGCATTAAAATTGTCAAGTACCTACTTTTCAAAGTATAGCTTAAATAGATGGTTTTTATTATTCAATCTTGAGTGGGGAAATTACTTTTTATATATATCATGGTCAAATGAAATGTGTCGTAATTGTTTAAATTGTGACAGAAATGTACTAAACATTTTATATTGCTAATAGAAAAATACAAAATGATATGGAAGTATTGGATAGAAGTATTGGCAATTGGCCTGGTTGTTGTATAATGTAAATTTGTTGATGAAATGAATATGGAGCTCTATTCAGTCATTGAATTAAACTGGAGCTCCCCACCTCACACAGTCGTACATCTCTCACTGCATTAGTATTTTAAACTATGTATGAAAAATACTATTTTATGAATAAATGATCAATCTGCTTTGAAATTTCCACTTCAGCAGTTTTAACTTGGATTTAATAGGAAAATCCAGTTTTTATTGAACACTACTGCATACTGAAATTGACTACATTTCTACATTTCTGTATGTAGGCATTTTGTAAAAGCTAATTCCCTGAGCTGCTCAGGAAATAAAACTTTAGAATACCTGAGTGTTTTCATTTTAAGAACATAATTAATATTTTCATATGCATTCTCTCAGGATTTGTCATGCTAATGCTTGTGGCTTGATTAATAAACTTGTCTTGGAAACTAGCAGCCAAAAAAACCCAGGAAATAAATGAACAAATAAAGCAGTGAGTGCGCACTGCTACGTTTGGACTTCAGATAAAAACCTCATGCAAAATAGCAAGTATAATGAATATACAGATGTCGCAAGACTTGCTGTTTTCGGCACCCGGGGATGCCGCAGGACCGCGACCACCCGGGAGGGTTATCGCTGCAGGGGGTCTGGTCTGGAAGCGTGGACACCCCGCAGCGCGACCATGGAAGCACTACCCTTCGGAGCCCCTTTTTCAGGCGTGGCTCCGGAGACGGGAAGTCTCGCTACATCTGTGTAAATGAAGATCGCAAAACAATGGTGGCTTGTAACAACTACCACAGTGTAATTCAAGAATGTATCATTCATCTACATGTAAATGCAGAGGTTTCTACTTCAAGAAGAAAGAAACGGTGCAGTTGTCAGATGCCCAATCAATTCCAGTACATATTTGTCAGGATGCTCTAAAAGTAGTTTTACTTTGTGTTGTTTATCTACAAATAACTATATTTAGCACAGAAAAAAGGCAAAGAGCCATTTCATCCCTGCACTAATTATAGAAAACACATATATATATATCATGTTAACAAGTCCAATCTTTGGGGATTATTGTTAATGTTTAACATCAAACATGCAGTCAATTTACAACCACAGTCATTATTTTGAACAAATCATTCATCACATGCAGTAACTGATGATTTTGGATGATGTAAACTCATAACTGTAAATAGGTGCATCCGTCTTCTGCTGTATGTGTGGGATTGCATAGCAGTGGATTATCATTTCCATCAGCACCAAAAGGGTTACAACAAATAATACATTATTTTATATGTGCGCGTGTGTATGTATATGTAACAGGGTATGTCTTTCCCCTCCCTGTTATGTAAATCCTGCTAGCTGCAGACTGTAAGGGGTTACTTCTGTGGGCTTGGGACTTCCCTTCATGCTCCTCTCTGATGGACAGAAGTACGATGGTGACTCATGGCCTGTGTAAGCCTATCAGGGATAGGTCTAGACCATGAGCCCACGCCTTCTGCTTCCTGATGAGGGGCAGTGCCAAATGTACTCAGTCCTGCTCTGGAGGATTAGGAGAGCTGTTGGGCTATGAGTCTCTCCCATCGCAGGATGAGCATGCCCACCTCCAGCCCCTGGGGCTGGGGGAACATCTGATTATACCAACAGATGCCCTGTAATATCTGGGGCAAGCATCATCCAGAGGCCTGGAGCTTCTGAGACCCTGCACCGCTGTATGAAGAACATCTGCAGTGATTGCCGAATAAAGACCCTTGTTCATCATACTCCTGTCTAAGTGTCAGTCTCTGGGCAGAAGGGAAGAAGCATGCAATAGTGGGGGCTGATCTCCGAACACCCTGGAGCCCACTACTGCTGGAGGTGCTAAGCACAATGAGAAGAAGCTCAGAGAATCCACCTAATCCTGTCCTGATCTCCACTACACCTCAGATCAAACTCAGCTCTCCTGACCCTAACAGGTATTTGCACCACACACAAGGTAGCAGAAGCTATGTATCTCCCACTGGGGGGCGGGGGGGAACAGTGCTACATTTGGAGGCGCTGCTGAGATCAGTGCAGGCATTTACAGTGAGAGCAAAGCAGAAAGAAAGGTACAGAGAAGGTACACTTTCAGACAGAGTGCAAGGAAGGATGGGGGGCCAGGATCCGTTTCTGTGCTGCCCTAAGAGAAGTCTTGTGCTGAAGAGCAACTGCTATTGCTGAAGTCTAGTCACCTTGAGGACAGATATGTGTAGAGCGCCTGGAGAGGGTCTTCTGATTGCCAGGGGCTCAAAAATCTTTGGAAGGGAACTGCAGTGTCTGGTTCAAGAGGGGTGGCGTCACAATGTGCAGGATAGTGTCTGAGGAGGGGAGTTCCTGATTGTAGGTTAGGATCTCTAGAACCTCTGCTGGAGGAACTATTGCTGTACACCTAGTATCTGATACACAGGAAGTCACAGGCGCTCTGAATGAAAAATTATTGTGTGCAGCGTACTAAAGGGGATTTTGCCTAACTGGAAGGTAACTTCTGCCTCAGAATATCTGCAGAATAAGAAGAGTGGTTCTCCGCCCAGATCGGAGGGACCGCGTGCAAGGAGTGTCTTAAACATGGCGGTCACCGCGTGGTGGCATGTGCCTGAGTTCCAAAATGGCGCTCCCGCCAAGAAACAGCAAACCGCATGGATTTGCAAATGCAAAGTTGCAAAAGATCTACAAAATAGTTGCATCCTTTCGGCGCCAAATGGAGGGTACCGCCCCTTATGCTGATTGATTGGCTCATTGTGAGTCAGGTCAGCCTTGTACTAAAACAGCCCTGCCTCTGATTCCATCCAGGGTAAGAGCAATTCCCTACCAGCCTATCACAGTGTGCCTAGTGCTGGGAGGAGTTTCTGTACTGCCATCAAGTTTCATTCATGTTTGAGTGGAGCAAGAGAGGACCCTAAGCAATCTGTTCCAGACTACCTCATGGTGTCCAACTCAGCTGCTAAAGATGACTTAAAAGTCACCAACTATACGTTTCCAGGTGGCTACCTGATTGTTCGCGTGTAACCAGATTAATCTATGGTGTATCTGCCCGCATTGTCAACTGCCCAGAGGAGCTGTCAGCCTAGAGGTGTGGTGCTAGCACTGTGGCACCTTCTAGCTGAGGCCTGCTAGCCCTGTACCAGCTGTGGTATGTGTGCCTCCTAGCGAGTCACCACACCGACCGGTGCGGTCTCATTCATTTTTATGGTCACGGACGACGTGGGCCAGTGTACCCTCATCAACACGCCGGATGCCTAAGTGGTCCGGTGCCATCCAAAGTGACCGCCGCGGACTCTGCTGTGGGCCCGTGGGCCCTGCAACTACCAGTCCAAATACAAAAGAAACAGCGCAAAAAACCTCATAGTGTAGTATGTATAAAAAATTATATTAATATAACAGGTGAGTATTGCACGTACATCAGATAAAATAATTACTGGCAGTACATGTATATGGACATGTTACCAATCAACCATGGATGGGATAAGCTGGTCATCAGGTGGATTTTCTTCTCCTTTGCCTCTCCTTTGTTGCTCTCTGCATAAATCAACGCTGCCGTGGTGTATGGCGTTAGCCCAACATCGTGGTTACAGCAGCCCGGTTGAATTCGTCTGTCTCACGGCTGTTACTGCAGAGAAGCAGGCTCTCACTCCCTGGCTTTCGGCGTGTGACGTCTGTTTCCGGCGCGCGTCAATGACGTCATCCGGTGGTGCCAACAGTTTCGGCCGGTCAGGGAGGCAGCGGGAGGGAACGGAGTTGAACAAAAGATGTATACAGGATAAAATAGCACCGCGGGTAGTACTGTGAATGCGTCCTCTCATCCAACATGTTTCGTACTTTGAATGTACTTCGTCAGTTCCCTGCGCTGTTTCTTTTGTATTTGTTCTTCTAGCCTCGGTCTGTGGAGCCATTCCACGAATACAGCTGCACACCTTCACTTATAAAGTAACAGGTTTTATATATATATATAATCACCTTATTCACTGTAAGATTATCACACAATTGTTCACAATTATTAGAGCGCAGTTCACCCATTTTTTTGTAACTACCAGTCCAGCCTGCTGTGACAGTACCGACGGTCCCAGGACTGGGAGCCACGACTGCCGAGGTTCCTGCGGGTGAGTGGACTGCAGCAGGGGTGTTGGGTGCGGATCTCCAGGTGAACCAGGAGCACAGTAGCTCCATAAGAATGGTCGCCCGGGCGACTGACTCGCCCCGGCATCATGTCCTGGGGGAGGTGTCCCCATCCATGGCTGTCCCTGATGACTTCATCCGGGCGGAACCTGTGGAGAAGAGCCCACATCTTACCTGCTGTCTGGAGAGAAGTTCAAGCCCAATCGCGTCCATCCCAGATGCTGCGGAGGTTCCAGAATGTCTGATGAGCTCTGCGACTCGAGATGACGCCAGTGCTGCTCGAAAACTGCCTGCAGAAGAACCAAGGGACGTCTTCTATCTTGTGATGGGTGAGCCACCCCTTTTCTACTTTGTTCAAGATCCCGTTATGGCCTACCTGGAGGAGGCGCCGGGTGCGGCCTTGTCCGGTTTCACCGGATGTGAAGTCATCGCCGCCGGACTTGAGCCTGCCTGGTGGTCTCGCGGGACTGTCCATGGCCAATGACGTCGACAAGATGGCGTCCCAAGAATCCACGGAGCCAGCTGCACCACCGCTGAAGTTAGCAGTGGTGAGTGTGTGTCAGTTTTCCACCAAGTGCTTCCTGTTATGTGGCCAATTGTAAGGGAGAAGTTCACCGGGCCTCTGAATCCCTGCTTTTGTCACCACCCTGAGGCAAAGGAAAGCCCCGCTATACAGGGCAGTCCATGGACTCTGCTGTGCCCCAGCCATCGGCCCTAGCATCCCATGCAACCCCTGTGCAGGACATTGTGGACTTTGCCCAGACCCATTCAGCCCCTGCCACTGCCCCATCCTCGACCATTGGTTCCCAGAAAGTGAAGTATATAGACCCTACACCATTTGTGTTAACAAAGTTTCCTGATAAAAATGGGGGGAATTGGTCGTGTGGGGGTAGGAGTTCTGAGGACTTTGAGGGAGAAGTCTAGTTGTATTTAAAGACCTGGGTGTAGAGGATCTTATCAGTCCTTCAGGAGATCCTCTGGGTCTCAGTCTCAATTATCCAGTGCATCTGGGTCATCCCAGCCATCTACTCCATCCAGTGCATTTTCCACCGTATGTACCAGACCTGTTAGTTTAGGATCTGGGTCTTTATCTCAGGACCCCTTAAGTGGTGGGATCCTATGTTCTGTGGGTATGTCCCTAGTTTAAAGAGTACACGGTTCATGTTGGTTGACTGGTCCATAGTTGACCATGGGTGGAAGAAGGGCCAATTTGCTCTATAGGAGATGGCCGAGGTACTTCGCAAATGACTGGGAGAGATAAACCTTGGGGTAAGAGTACCTAAGGGCCCCTCTATATTATATCAAGAGGTGGAACTTAATGACCCTGGGTTTTGGGTATTACCTGGCCAAGGAGCTGGCCAGAAAATTGTAAGGTTAAGCAAAGCAGACAGAGCCATACGGAATAGTTACCGGTTGTCCCATGGTTTTAACTTCCATATGTTCCAGAGCCAATCATGCAAGAAATCGAAGACAAACGGCATGATTGGTTGAGGGTAACCGTCAACGAGTATCTACAGTCCAAGACCAGTTATAAAGAACAACTAACTGAATCTAAGATCTGTGAGGTGATGAGGGAATGGCTTACTGGGACATTATCTGTAAAGATTGGGTGGAGGTTCACCATGATACTGGTGGACCCAGAAAATACTATATCTTGGTCAAGGACTTCGAGGGACCGGCTATAAAGAAGCTTGATCCCAAATATTACAAGTAGTGCCCCATACTCTCCAAGTTGGAAGAGTTAATAAGGTATCCATCGCTGTCACCAGTGGGTGATTTGGGTTTCTGCTTGTATTATGGTTATGTGTACCATTGATGTGTCATCTGTATTATCTTTCAGGTTCTCGACTGACCGTGCAATAAATTTGGTTCCAGTGGGGACCATGGAATTTCACCCAGGGGAGAGTGTAACAGGGTATGTCTTTTCTGCCTGTCTTTCCCCTCCCTGTTATGTAAGTCCTGATAGCTCCTGGCTGTAAGGGGTTTATTCTGTGGGCTTCATGCTCCTCTCTGATGGACAGAAGTAAGGTGGTGACTCATGGCCTGTGTAAGCTTATCAGGGATAGGTATAGAGCATGAGCCCATCCCTTCTTCCTGATGAGGGGCAGTGACAAATTTACTCAGTCCTGCTCTGGAGGAGGAAGGGAGCAGTGGGAATATGAGTCTCTCCCATTGCGGGATGAGCATGCCCACCTCCAGCCCCTGGGGCTGGGGGAACATCTGATTATACCAACGGATGCCCTGTAATATCTGGGGCATGCATCATCCAGAGGCCTGGAGCCTCTGAGACCCTGCACTGCTGTATGGAGAACATCTGCAGTGATTGCCGAATAAAGACCCTTGTTCATCATACTCCTGTCTAAGTGTCAGTCCCTGGGCAGAAGGGAAGAAGCATGCAATAGTGGGGGCTGATCGCCAAACACCCTGGAGCCCACTACTGCTGGACGCGCTAAACACCCTGAGAAGAAGCTCAGAGAATTAACCTAATCCTTTCCTGATCTTCACTACACCGCAGATCAAACCCAGCTCTCCTGACCCTCACAGGTACTCGCACCACACACAAGGTAGCAGAAGCTGGGCGGGAGGGAAACAGTGATATATATATATATATACATATACATATTTTCTTTCTAGATAAATTATGTTCTTTATAGATTTCTCCTTGTTAGATAAATGGTAGATGTTGGTGCATCATGTACTTGCTACTACAGAATGTATATAATAATTTTTTTTTTCTCCTTTAAATTCTAGATGTTCGTGGCTCTTCTTTTTTGGTACCAGTTCTACTGTGGCTTCTCTGGCTCAGCAATGATTGACCAGTGGTATCTGATCTTCTTTAATTTATTATTCTCTTCCATGCCACAACTTGTAACTGGCATCCTCGACAAAGATTTACCCACTGAGATGTTGCTTGCGGTGCCGGAACTCTATAAAAGTGGACAGAACATGGAGGTGAATCAGCAGTATTTCTTTGTACTTGTTCTATATATAAATATTAGGTTTTCACAGTTGTTCTAACATTTGTAAGTGATGATACCGACATTAAAATGTTTTGATGTATTGTTCAGTGGCGTGTAAATGTATCTTTTGAAATCTCATGAGTACTCCAAAACCATTGTGACTACAGAAGCTGGTACTCATAGTGCCTACGGATTTTCAAAAGTATGAGCTTTGGAGAATTTAAACATAAATCTCTATTTTGTGAATAATTGCCATATGCCAGTACAAAGCAGGTATAAACATTCACATGAAGAATGAGTTAACGTGATACTTCTACAATAAGCTTTTTCTGTGATGCTGTGATCTCTTTTATAGTCATTTTTAAAGACTTAAAAGTGCGGCGAATTAGATAGGGATATAATATGTTTTTCCGTAACAACTGTAAGAGAAAATATTAAATACTTTGATATAAATGTTGCCTGCAAAGGTCTTGTCCTGTTGTGAGGACATGCATTTACAGTATATTGATATTCGCTGCAGAAAATGTAAGGCAGCTTTCCATCGACTTGGGATGGATAAGTGGATTGACAGACGGATAGGCAATGTGATGCTAATTCCCTCCATTCCTACATTTATACAGAAGTAGTATGGCCTACAATAAGGCCAGAGCTGCATGTAACACAGAAGCACAATTATGCTGCATCTGTAAAGCAGTGCCCATCGACTATACAGCGTCTTATACAGAGAGCAGTTGTTGGTTGTTTTGTTTCCATTGAAACTTATTGTGTTTTCTTTCTTCTTTTTTTTCTTCATAGGAATACAAGCCACATATGTTTTGGCGTAACATGATTGATGCTTTCTACCAAAGCCTAATGTGCTTTTTCATACCGTATTTTGTAAGTTGCTTCATATCGTGATAATTCGGACCTCAGATAACTTAGGATACCTGGCAGCAATTCAAACAATTTTGTTTATTTTTTTATTTTTATTTTTTAGACTTTCTATGATTCCGACATTGATTTATTCACTTGGGGGACTCCAATTGTCACGTGTGCTCTTTTCACCATCATGCTGCACTTGGGAATTGAAACCAAAACATGGGTAAGAGAAAAGAAAACTATAATATTAACAGGGAAAGGTATCTCAAAGCATGTGTGAATACATATATTTGTTGGTGAGTGAATGGAGAATACCTATTCGGGTTGTCACTATTTTTTTGTGATATATTATGGGATGTATTTTCCGGGCACTTAAGATGTTGTCATTGGTGCCTGTGTTGAGCCACCAAGCTAGCTGACCTGTCAGTCACCACGCGAGATTGGGCATGCAGTGACCCTTGCTGCGGTGACTGGCAGGTTAAGTCACCATATGCAGGTAGGAGTGCAGGAGGAGGAAGAGAAGGGAGATCGCAGGCAGAGGCACGCAAGGGCTGGCTGTGGGCAGAAAGGAGAGTGCCAGGACTCTGCCCACTTCTGCTCTCAATTAGGTCAGTGTGGTGGGGTTTCAGTGGGCTGCTGTGTGTAAGTATGCTGTGTCTGTGAGTGTATCAGTGTGTGTGTGCACACTGACACACACATACACACATACACACTGACATACAGAGCTGGTGTCCGAGGGGGGAGAACTCTTAGGACCCAAAGTTCAGTGGGGTGGTGGAGAACTGAACAGCCGCTCACCGCACAACCCCCAACCCCACCGCACCCCCTGCCGCTCAACAAAACCTTGACAACTTTGGCTCCTAGCTGGCTTCTAAGTTATAACATTTTTGGCCACCCCAGTTTCAGATATATTATTATTACCCACCTATGTTTCATGGTGCACTCACAGAAATGTGCAGCACCCAAAAATGTCATGTCAACAGACGCAAATGTAACCAACAGTACAAAAGTCCCTGATAAACTGTTACTATTCCAAAAGTAATCCTTGCATCTATTTCACTCGGCACTTTAGCATGACTTATATTTCATCTTATTTATTTGGCTGGTTAGAATACAAGGAGCATGTTATTTCTTTCTTTGTCTTTTTTCTTCATTTTGAAACAAACTCTGATGCTGAAGCCCTCGGTTCAATTTTGCTTTGCTGATCCTTGCACCATCCTATCCAGAAATAGTATTTACAGTTTTCTATTGTATTTGGAAGGTCTAACAATTGGACTCGGCTCCTTGTGACCTTGGGCAAGTCACTTTATCTCCCTGTGCCTCAGTCACCAAAAACATAGATTGTAAGCTCCACAGGTCAGAGACCTGTGTCTGCAAAATGTCTCTGTAAAGTGCTACGTAAAACAAGCAGCGCTATACAAGAACATGCTATTATTATTTATTATTTTTATTATTAATTACAGAATACGGAAAGTTCAAAGGTGGTACTGTATATTGGCAGAGTTTAAGTTTCATTAACAGTGTGTAGGAAATTTATAAACAAAAAAATATATATATTCTTGTTTTGTTTCAGACGTGGATCAATGTGTCCTCTATTGTGTTCAGCATTCTCCTGTTTTTTTCTGTGGCTTTGATTTACAATTCATCTTGTCCAACATGCAACCCTCCTTCAAACCCATATTGGACCATGCAGAAGCTAATGGCCGACCCTTTATTTTATTTTATTTGCATTGTTTCACCTGTTGCTGCATTATTACCCAGGTATTTCAGCCTATACTTTTTGTTGCACCCTGCTTGTGTTACACCCCATTTTATGTTGCTTTCTGTAATGTATTTCACATAGCCACCTGATTCTGTTTGTTTAAAATGTGAATGTTTCATTTTAATTAAGTTTGAAATCACCACGTACTATTTTAGATGCTCATAACGTCTATGAAATGAAGCTGCATTTTAATATTCTTCTTCTCCCGCACAAATAGTTGACTTGATTAAGTATTTTGGCGGACGGAGTTGTCACTGCCTGTGTGCACCACGTCTCCTGGTGTATTTCATTTTCTTTAAAATAATTGAAATAGTGTTTTTGGTGTTGTGAACAAGGGGAAATAAAAGTGGGATGACATAACAATTACATTTTTTTTAAAGTTCCTTTTGACTTGCATATCACAAACACCTTTTTATGCAGCCTTGGGTTCAGATTGTGTTTTGTTTAAAAAAAAAAGTAATATTAAATGATAGATTTGTTTTTAGTACTATTCTCTGAAAGGATTAAAAGATGCATTGCATGTTCAGACGTAAGCTAGGTTAGTATCTAAAAATGTATAGGAGACTAGAATTGTGTTCCATCCCATTTTGCAGTCGATAATGTAATAAATACTATTTGGACAGATAACATACACTTTTTCCAGGCACACCATCTTTAATTAGGGTACAATGATGTAGGAACTAAGATGGTACCCTCAATGGTGGTCCGTCATGTACTACTGTTGGCGAAAGTAGTGGAGAAGGCTGGATCATACAATGGAATGGCGTGTCCATTAAACTACCATGTACTGTATCAGTTTCTGCAATAAAATTAATGTGTTGGAATACACAATCCATATTTAATGCTATGTTAAACAATTTCCATAAAATTTGTATTGCATTGCACATTTTTGCACTTAGAAATAAATTCAGTAATATTAGAATGCAATTAACAGGAACATGTTTGATGCAGAAATAGAATAAATCATGCAATCTTTACAACATTTGTAGCCTGTGAAAGGCCTCCCTTACATCAAACTCCGTTTACGTATTTCTAATAGAAATTAGTACAGTATCTTGAAATAATTCATATGTGAGTGATAACATAAATCACATCCAATAAAGGATATTAGGTACATAGTACATAAATACATTGAGCAGTTAGTTTCTGCACATTATTAGTTAGATAGGTTTATACAAGATTACTGCAACAAAAAATAATTCAGATTAGGAACTGTACAGTATGCAAAATGATTAATCGAAGATTAAACGGACCGTGGAGTTGCGGTCCAAAAATGTGGAATCTTAGATCAACATCCTGGTTATTTATTCACAACTGAAAATGTGTTTTGGAACTTGGGCAGTATACTGGGCAATATACTAATTATTGCTATGGTCTGTCTATTGTAGTACATCTGCGCTGATATTTCTGATTGTGTTGACACAGTTGTTTTTGTTTTATCCACATGTAGGTTGTTGTACAAGTCTGTCCAGGGGACATTATTCCCATCACAAATACAGATTGGGCGCCAATTCCTAAAAGCCCACCCCGAGAGTTTTACTCAGGTTCTGAACAGGTTGAATTTGAACATAGCATCGGCACCTGAGAAGCAAATCAGTACTACAGTTTCAAATATTAGTGACATCCATTCAATCAGAAACCAAAGAGAAACATATATGGAACCAGAACAAAATGACCAAACTGTGTGCGCACCAAGTGAAACGGGAAATCCAACAACTGACCCAAGTCTTTGTTCCTATCCAGATACTTCTATTTATATGCAACAAGAAAAACATTCAATGGCAAGTACCCAGCTTTATTATGAAGGCTCCCCTGTCGTATCAGATTCCCTGTCGGTGGATGGCATGCTCCAGTGGCCCTCAAAGTTTGACCAAACGGATGTCAGTTTAATAAATTGGATAACATCTACTCCTTTGTTTAAGGAGTATGGTAGACCAATGCAACCCTCAAGCAGTGTTCAAAATGAATCGAAAGAGATTACTTTTTTGCCGCCTGCCACGTATATGCCAAAAGACCTGGACGATATTACTGGATGCAATACAAACTTCCACCCAGAAAGAGTAAAAAGGACCTTGTTGAACGGGGAAACGCAAGAAACAACCTTTTTATGAAATTCATGAAGAACATCACTATTTATATATTTTGCACAGAGAGTTCTAGTTAATTTACTTTGTTTCCAGGTCTGAAACAGGAAATTAGCGGTACAAAAGATTGTTTTGTGTGTGTGTGTGTTTTATATGTAAGTACAAAAGAAATGAAATCAGAGCTTTAAAAAAGACATATATATGAAAAGTTAAGTGATATTTTTATACGTTTTTCATCTCAGTTTTGTGGGAGGGGGAGGCTATTAAATTGAAAATAATGTTTAAAAAGTACTACATAACTGGCTTTACCAAACTTTTACAGATTACAGACGAAAGAAAATATATATTTCTATAACGCTAATCTGTGCCAATCTTCTGGCAGAAATCTACCAGTCGATGACACTGATTATATATGCCAAAAACAGTGAGAAGCTATACTGTACCTAAAAATGTTATATAATGTATATCAAAAAAGTGATTTATTTTCAGACATTGTAGGGTCTAAGCATCAAGGCAATTTTAAAGCAAAACGGGGGCATTTTACAATATAATTGTATGACAGCATTTTGTTCCAATTTTACCCCAGCTTTCTCCATGAGGAGTGTCAGTAGGTGAAGTTGGGGACTAGTAACATGGGGCACCGATTACGATGAGATTAATCTCTGCTTGCGCCTCTTTGCACCGGTCTTTTTGACTATTATATGCCCCATAAAATCCTCCATATCTAAAGTAGTGTAAAGGCTAAAATTCTGCATCAGAGGGAAGAAACTCTTCTTACATTTGCCGCAGCTGTGCTCCAGAAAATGTAGCCATGCGTCTATATGCACTTTTCTTCCTCTACGTTGATACTAGGGTTTCTGGAGATAGATCTTTAGATGTCTGTCTGCTGAGGTGTACACATATAAAGGAGGTAGGCAACACTACAATGCAGCTTGGTTTATCTTCTACTAAAAGTACCATTCCAACTTGGCAAGATATAATAGAGCTACAGTAAAAGTGAATGCAGTCTTCCCTTCTATGTATAATAACATTTGTTTATTCATTTTATATGCATGTAATAGTCTTGCAGATATGGCTCCAAAGAGCACCGTAGCAATCTGTGTTACTTCATCAGGAGTGCATACGTAAGTGGGAAAATTATGCTGCTCAAGTAATAGTGTTAGATATGGAGTTCTGAGATGATCGGCTATGGCTGCCACTTTATTGGGCCCTGAAATAATGTTTGACATCAATATTTCTGTGGGGGAAAAAAAACTACTGTTGGACTTGGCAATGACATATACTGTATGTGATCTTAGGAAAAAGGGAAAAAGTGTAAACATTTGTTTTTGTGAAAGATATTGTGGACAGGGTAGTACAAATATGCCATCAACCTAATTTTGGGAGATCCAGATACCCGGACTGAAACTACATGGCAATATATGTTCTCAAAGGGATTGAGTACACTTTTATTTTTAATTAAAATCTAAAGGAAAACTACAGCCATGATAAACAGTTAACCGGATTGTACAACTATATATATATTTTTTTATATATATATATTATAATTACACAAAAAGCAAACACCGCAATCAACACTATGAACTACACCAGCCTGACTGACATAACTTGAAAGCATATTTTATTTGCAAAGAAAAAACAGAACAATCTGACTTTACTATCTAGATTTTATAGCCCACTAATTTTCTATACATGCTTGATACTCTGCTGAAAGTACTGATGGCAATCAACAATTGTAGTCTGCGTACAAATAGTTGCGGGGCTATATACTTGCATGATACACTGCAGAAGATGCACAGAAGGGTCTCGGAACTAACCTCACAGATAAGTCAAAAAACACCTCACAGTTGCACTTTGAAATGCAATGATTTTAAAGGAAAAATGTAATTCAGTCCCTGCTTACTGAATGTTCATTTTGAAGGACTTGAGTTGCATTCACTATGCATTTGTTGTGTAGGAGTTTGTTGCCATAGAGAGAGTTTTTGTAAAAGTCTTATTAGCCGCAGCTTCCTTGTGTTTGCCGTGTAACAACCCACAGGGCATAGCCACAAGTCATCCTCGCTGATGTGAGCAAGGTGAACTTGCTGTCTGTAACAATTCCATTATCTGCTCCTTGTTTATTCATATGCAAGAGTGTCCTAGCTGTATAACCTAACAGCACCAAACCTTTACTGAGTGTATGTGAAGCAGCCAGGAATTATGACTACTTCATATAATCACCTGCCTTACAGTATAACAAAACGTATGCCTGCAGTACATTACATTGTGCTACAGTATGGACAGATAACTACCACAAACTATAAATGGCCATATCTGCCATGCAGCAGAGTCATAGCAGTCGAATTTGATCCCTGCATAGTGAAATAATTTGTGTTGTCCTTTAGCCCATAAATAAATGAAATTGCAAACATTCCAAGTACCAGGAGGTACTTGAACATTATTTCATAAGAAACTAAAAAAAAGTCACATAGTTGCTAAGGAACCTTGTTACATTTCCAATTTCCTTAGGAAGTGTTTGCAAAGTTACAGAAAGTTGCACAGCCCTTTAAATCCTGGAGTAAAACAGGTGCTGCAGGATTGTGCTAGTAAATCATTTTAGTGTTTTTATACATTCCAAGAGCAATGAGTGTTACAGTTGTCCAAAGATATGTGCAAATCATTCATTCTGGAGCTTAAGCCCTTTCCTGATTAATGATTAAATGGTAAATTCTCCAGAAAAACTACATTGAGATGTACTCAGTCATAGTGCAAAACTTACCTTTCTTAGGTGAAACAGTCCGTAAAACAAAGTCTTAAGGTTGACCGGGACTTAGCCCGAAAAGTCCTAGAACTCAAATCGGCATGAAGTTCCTGACACCACCGCTGTCTCTCATCCGGAGATGCCAAAATCATTTGACCGGAAGATAATACCAAACGTCCTGGCACTCATTTCGGCTTGCACTTCCAGCCGCGACTGCAACGTTCTCTTCTCAGAACTTGGCCCCGAAAAGTGGGACTTATTTCTTGCCTTGAAATTTCTGAAGCCGGCTCGCTGCTATTTCTCCGAGAGCATCTTTTGGTGATTTCGAATTTGCCGCTACTGACTTGGCGCTTAGAATCTCACGAACTGATTGGCTTCTGGGTTTCTTATAGTATTTCAACTTCATTCACAAAATACTCCAGCCAATCCAAGAGTGGGAGAAATCCTTACCAGCCAATCAGAGTGTTTCCAGTCTATCTATGCCTGGCAAGCACGGATTCGGATTCTGACAATGGTATGCGCCAACATGGCACCTCTGCCACTTGTCAGTCAGAAGCCAGCCACTGAGTTAGGCTTCTCACAGTCTGGCTTGGGGCAAATGGTGGTCCGGGACAACATTCATCCCAGGACGTGGGTACTTGGCAACACCTTGGCAACCTCTGAGGCTTTCATGTCCGGGACCCGAGCAGACGTGGTGGCACCAGCTCATATACTGTGCGTAAGCATTTCCCCTTACACACAATGTTCCTAAAAATATTTTCATATTTTCTTCTAATCAGTGATGCGCAAACTGGAGGGGCTCGGGCAGTTGCAGTGATCCCACGCTTCTCCCCAAGGGCATTTAAATGAAATGCGGGGGATCGTGTGAGGCCTCTGCAACAGTAACACTTACCGGGATTCAGAAGCGTCTCCATGGCAACGGGTCATGTGACGTGACGTCACCGGCGTCAAATGACGCTCTGGGTCACGTGACGTCACGTGACCCTGGAGCATCATTTGATGCAGCTGGCAGCTAGGAGAGGGGTCGCAAGACCGGGGGAGGCCAGACGGGGCGCAGCTTGAAAAATGTGCGCTCCCTGGTTCTAAGTCCTTTAGTTACAGGGATTGACTGAAAAGACACGCACGTTCAGTTTCAGCAGCCCTAGCCCTTCCTATAACCCCTTGAGAAAGGGCTCTAAGGAGCCTGAAACGCGTAGGGTTGTTATGTATTAGTTTTTTGTTTGTCCCAATTTTCTATTTTATGTAGTCTTATTAAACTTTTTTTAGCCCTCCACTTGGTGAGCTGATGGTGCATTTTTTTGGACATTAGCGATTCTTTATTTCCAATCCCTATCCACATACATACATAAATTAGTCCCAGTTGAGCCTACCATATCAGTATTCGAAAATGTGTATGTCAATCTTAGGTACATCATTTTAACGGGCCTTTAAAAAAAGTGTGCCCGGAATATATGTTAAATATTTAGCAATTTAATGATGTTGCTGTTCAGTCCCATTTGTTTTTCTTTTGAGTTACATTGTTGTAAACGTTGTTTTACAATTTGCATTGTATTGCAAGCACAGAACGGTAGTACAGTAAAATAGCAAGTACATTAATTGATGGCCACACTTAATGGAACTTTAGCAAGTGTACCTGTCACCTGTCACTCTGCTGGTAGTGATAAATCCCAGGGAAGGCTTTCTACAGTACAAGTTGTTGCATAAGGTGTGAGGTAAAAAATCTAGCATCTTGTTATGAACAATTAAGTCGCAAATGCCCTTCTAGGCATAAAATTGGTTCCCCGTAAATCTAATTTGAAATTGCGCATGTGTGCAGCTATGTATCAACCTGAAATGTTGACCAACTGTGTAAAAAAAAAAGGATCTTCTTTTTTTGGCGCACAGCAGAGGACTGCGCTAGGCATACATATGTAAATTGTATGTACTAAAAGAGAAAGAATGTTTCTGTGCACTCATCAAAAAGGAGAGTGCATCTCAAAATCATCCCCCAAGTTCAACTTTGTGCAACCATAAAAAGCATGTTAGCGTAGAATTAAGTTGCAATATATCAACAGAAACTGTATTTGTCGCAGCACAGATGTTTCAATATATAGGTTAACAAACTGTTAATATGACTGTAATTAATAATATGACGTTCATAATTTTGATTTACAAAACACTCGTTATAAATTTAAAATTCTGTTTTCATTTAAATTGCATCAAGCAGGTATTCAACATGACGCAATGTGTCAAGCTATTTCAAAAGACCTGTGCATCATATATGAAGACTTTATACATATGACGCTCAGGTTATGAATGTTTGCAGTATGTTTAAAGCAAAAATCTTGATACACAATAAAAATGTAAATATAATTTTAGCACAACACGTAGGCCTTGTAGTAGTGTTTCAAACCATCGTTTGTACAAAAGAGATATATAGGACCAAACTTGTTTTTTTTGTGTTTCAGTCATAAAGTTTTAGTTCATATTTGTTCTGTGTAGTTTAGTGTTCTCAAATTTTAGGTTAAAATAAAATACTCAATGTTGCACCTTTTAATACCATGGCATTTCAGAAGAAATATTAATGGTAATGCATTCTTTTCAAAGTTTTTTTTCTATACATTTGATTTAGTATCAAATAATAGTTTTGTGCGGTAATATAAATCTCTTTAATACCCACCTGGGTGACATCTAATATTTCTCTAGCGCAAGCATTGTTCCAATGTTGCTTTTAGTTTATTCCCATTTAAAGTAATGCGATATTTCATCTACAAATTCTGTCACATTTTATTTCCCATCCCCTTTGAAAAAGTGGGCTAAAACCATGACAAAGTTCTTCCTCCATTATACAGTATAAAAAGCTAGCACAACACCAGTACTGTATAACTGCATCTAGAATTACAGTACATACAAAAATATGTTCCCTTTTGTTTAGTGGAAGTGTAAACCTGCTTAATAAAATGTCACAATATAGAGTCGCAGTAAGCCATCTTCTAACAATGCTACAAAAAGGTAATGGCCATATTAGACCTGGAGAGGTGTAGGTTCGTTCCTTTTATTGGACCAACATAATGTTTCTTCATAGATATAGCAGCTTTCAAGAATTCATAGGTTTCTCCCAAATGGACCTCCATTTTGATTTGAGGTACAAGAGAAACCCCACCTTAAATCCAAATATAGTTTCCTTCACCACTGCACACATGCCAAACTGTTTGTGCACAAAAAGGAATTAGTTCTTGATTAGAACCAAAACTTTAAACATGCACTGGTAATTTAGCGTTTGATTTATACAAATCAATCTCTCTCTGTGTGCATACAGTATAGACATGACATATATATATATATATATAATATATATATATATATATAATGCTGCATTGCAAGGCAACTTGAGGTTTATTTCTAAAATACCTCTAGAAGCCTGTTTGCAAGAATTTGTCAATATCTTTTTCATAACATATTTTGTTTTCTAGCTGACTTAATATATATAAATGTACCGATCCCATTTTGCCTGATAAATGTAAAGAATGGTAGTTAATATAGTATGATCATTAACTAGAATTTGTTTTCAAGTTCTCCATATTATGGTTTAATGGCATTTATACCTTTATTAGTTCAAATTTGTTTGTTGTGTACTGCACATAGAAACGGTATGTGCAACAAAATGCTGCATTCAAATTTGTGATAAATTCTTTGTAATTGAAAACATTTATAAGACGTTCATCATCCTCCCACTTCTTTGGCTTATCTTATTACGCAAATGTTCCAAGCTTTAACCAATGTGTAAGTAAACGGGCTGTGAAACGCTCTGCTTTGAAGATTCCTCTCTGGCAGCTAGTTGTGGGAAACCAGCTGATCATACAGTAATATAATAATATAAAGAGGCTAACAAAAGTTTTGTTGCATAAACTGCATGCATGCGGCATCTCACTTGCTGGCCTTGGGTAACCCTACTGTTGGCTCTGCTTTGGTTTGCCACTCAACATTTCTACAAGATCACAGTGGATGAGAACAGAGAAGAGAGCCGTTGTATTTCACCTACCATTGGTTCAAGCTCGGATCCGTCAGATAATTACACCAGTTGGAGGACTGATGATGCATTTACCAAATGTAATATATATATATATATATATATATATATATATATATATACATATACATATATATACATATACATATATATAAATATATATATATATATATATATATATATATATATATATATACATTTAATTGTTTGACATATTTGACCTGAGAGCCACATTTTGTACATGTGCACTAGAGATTCTTAATTTTTTCTTGCCCCCTTTTGGTCCCATTAGGTGCTATTTCTGACTAAGGTAAAACCCTGAGCTGTACCGCTACTGACTCCATTCATATAGTGTTTAATTTTTCATTAATTAAGTAGAAATGTACTCATTTACTCTGCACTATGTTTTGCATTGAAATGTATGGAAGCATTTATAGACTGTCTAAGATGCACATTCTGTTGACTTTTCTGTTCTAAGAAAAGATTTCTTAGATGTTATCACTGGGCTAATACAAGGCTTTGCCCGAGATTGCACCAACAAGTGCAAATTGCTCCTTCTAAACACATTTGTAAAAGTTGAAAAATAAATATGTGCAGTGTCCACATTAGATTCACACCAGATTTGAAAACAAAAATGGGGGAGGGGAGTGGAGGAGAGAGATTTTAAAATGTAACAACGTAAAGAACCATTGCTTCCTCAAACAAGAGAAATGCAAAAAAGCAAAATGTAACCTGCAAAATAAAAAAAAATCCTTCCAAATTCATTTGATATCACATAATGTATATTCAATGCTTCCTATCCGGTTTAGATGATTTCCTGGTACAAACATAAATCAAAATGTAAACTGTCTGTTATGCCAGGGAGCCAATGAAACAAGAATATTATAATGCTTGGTATTCCACTTTTTTTATTGGATGCAACAGTTGGTGCTAAGTACTGAGACATTCCCAGTTAATTTATTTGGAACGGATGGGGATTAGAAGATGGGGAATAAAAACAAATTGAGGGGATTTCTGCTTTAAACATATTATCATATTATCAAGCATATTGCAAGACAAATTGATACAATATAAAAATATATATACGGCACACAGATTTATAGAATATATTTTATTTACACAGATATCTGATAACCAAATATTTTATTCTACCTGGTGTAGGTTTTCATTTCATTGCTTAACTGTAATGTAGCGTTGAATACTGCTTTATTAAAGTAATGTCTTGTAGAAAAAACTCAGCGAGTATACCCGGAAGTATAGAGATACATGAATGTCTTATTTATGTGCCTTATTTTATAAATAAAGTTATTTTCATTGTACTATGTGATTCAAATGTTTATTTATAACATGCGACACTTTTTTTTAAAAATGTGCTTCTTTCAAAATAAATGTTCTTTTGATCTATTCAATACAACAAATAGCTTGTTGTAATACGGAGCACTTTTTTTTCTGGTTAGGAAAAAGGGTGAGCCACCTTAAAATGACATCCTACACTTACCTTATTAAACTGTATGAACTAAGAAAACAAATATAAAGTACCTTAGTTGTCCTTTTTCCAAACACGACCGCTTAGAACAATGACTACAATAATTTTCCTATAATACAGTAGTTTCCACAATCAAAATGAAGCTGGAAAGACTGTTAAGCAGCGAAGTGCAAATTTACTAGCCATAATTCGTAAACACTCTTTTTCACACTTGAACTCGCTCTTCTGAATACCTCTGGAGGAAATCTCGCACTAATGCTGATTTTCTACACTACCAATTTTTTCTCTCCAGTTTAAACTGTGCTCTCTCTATTGCCAAACAATACTACTTTAGCTCACTAATAAACACTCACAAATCAAACCCCGCTGTCTTTTCTGTGTGTTTGATTCCCTTCCTTTTCTCACCTCAAGATTTAGCTGACCACTTTAAAGTGTAGATGGATGCCGTGACGAGTGAGATTCTTTCTGTTCATTCGTCCTCAACACTGCTTCTATCGTAACATCCATCTTCCATTTTTTACTCGCTTCTGCTAGAGTTGGAAGTTTCTCTTTCTACCACTTGCCAAAGAGATCCTGTCCCCTCACACCTTATCAAAAAATACTGGACACAACGGTGAAAAATGTGGCGCGCTCGAATACCGTTATGTAATTTTTTCTACATTTCACAGGTTTGGGGATTGAGCGCCCTTCCAGCATTTATTACAAAATAGAATATGAAATGGGGCAAATTGGTGCATATTTAGTTTTATTTATTTTAATTTTATTTCTAACATGTTTTACCAGGAAGTAATACATTGAGAGTTACCTCTTGTTTTCAAGTATGTCCTTGGCATAGAGTTAAGATGATACATAATACATGGTTACAAATACAGTTACATAATGAGCAGGGTATACATTATATACAAGACATAGCATGCACAGTTAAAGATAATATATATTATAGGCGTATGTAACAGTTACATACCAGATTAAAATGTGAGACAGCCTTAGTTTTGAAAGAACTTAAACTGGTGGTGGATGTGAGAGTCTCCGGTAGGTTGTTCCAGTTTTGGGGTGCACGGTAAGAGAATGAGGAGTGGCCGGATACTTTGTTGAGCCTTGGGACCATGAACAGTCTTTTGGAGTCAGATCTCGGATGATAAGTGCTGCATGTGGTAGGGGTGAGGAGCTTGTTCAGGTAGGCTTGCCCAGAAAGTATTTGAAGGCAAGACAGGGAAGGTGAACTTTGCGCCTAGACTCAAGTGACGACTAATCTAGTTCATTGAGCATTTCGCAGTGATGTGTGTTGTAGTTGCATTGGAGAACAAAACGGCATATTGAATTGTAGAGGGTGTCAAGTTTGCTAAGGTTGGTTTGGGGTGCTGAGCCATATACTATGACTCCATAGTCGATAATTGGCATTAGCATCTGCTGTGCAATACACTTTCTGACCAGCAGACTTAGGGAGGATTTGTTCCTGTAAAGTACACCTAGTTTGGCATAGGTTTTGGATGTCAGGGTATCAATGTGCATTCCGAATGTTAAGTGGGAATCAAACCATATGCCCAGGTATTTGAAACTAGTAAAAGGAGTTAAGGTGGTGTTGGTGTTGGTTCTGATCTGGAGCTCAGTCGCTGGAAGCTTTAAAAATGTAGTCTTGGTCCCAAATACCATTGTTACAGTCTTGTCAGTGTTAAAAAATAGTTTGTTTTGGGAAATCCAGTTTTCGAGTCTCAAAAAGTCAGACTGGAATATGTGTTCAAGGTCGGAGAGGCTATGGCTGTGGGCATATAGGATTGTGGAACATGGCCATATAAGGTAGCTACATAGAATAATAGGAAATCCATATATCCTATATCATATTGGAAAGGTTATAGGGACATATAGTGAGAGGTGTTAAACACTATAACCTAATAAGCGAATAAGACACATAGGGATATGGTCATTGGGCACCTAAGATAATGTCATAATAAATGCCATGATGTCTACCATGGAATAAAGGATTTTTAACAGCGGTATCTAGCCCCCTTCTTACTGCATTTGCTGTGCTCCGTTCTTTCCGCAAGGATATCTTGCAAAAGCCAATTTAAACTTACCAACAGAGAAAGCACTGAAAAAGGCTATCAAGATGCCATATGAATATATTAGGCATACCTAAACCTGATAACATCATAAGAATACTTGACACAAACATTACAGATGAGATGGACTGAACATAACAAATATTTATATATTTATCGTGAGTCACAATGCAAGATAACCTGACTCGAACAATAAGTATTAGAAAAAAGCTGAATCAACAATTAGTATTTGAGAAAGAACAGACCAAACATCATAAGTGTAGAATAAACGACGCAGGGCTAATATATAATATAATGAGAAAGCCTAATATAAACATTTGCACTATGTAAAATTACCTAACTCGAACAATTTGTACTACAGAAAGAACTGATTAAACATCATAAGTGTAAAATAGATGACACAGGGCTAATTAGTAAAATTACCTACAGTGACGCGAACAATGTTTATGTGAGAAAAAACTGACTAAACATCATACGTTTAGAATAGATGACACAGGGCTAATGAATATTATCCTACTCATATGAAGATGTGTATAGTAACAATGAACAATGTAAACATACACAGGTAATAATATTATTGATTTCTTCCACATTGTGAGGATCCTATTCCATTATGTCATCAGTGATATAAGAGATTCCACTGAAAGGGCTGGAAGGAAGCCTCAGAGATAGGTGAAAATAAAGGTAAGTGACAAAAGGGGAAAGTACATTTATTAAAATATCCAACAATATAAAATATGCAATATATACAACAATATGGATATTGCACAGTGAAGGTCCAATGATGGTCTGCTGCAAAAAATTGGAGCCCTACTTACTAGATGTAAGTAGGATATGCGCAGTGGATATATTAAGAGAATATCCTCTCTCATCTGTGGCAAAACAGCCCAAAAGTCCGCGTGGTGTGTTGCGTCTCAGACCAGCTGATGTCGGCGCGTTGTTATCACGAGGACGGAGCTGGAAAGTGCCTAAGTCCGCACAGATCTCTCCTGCTCCCTCCTGTCGTTCCTACAGGCTCCTTTCTCCGATCTCGTGAGAAGGGTTGAAGCTGGTTCCAGTATCAGGAAATTCAGCTAGAGACTGTCTGTGCATGTGAGCTTCAATGTGCTGAACTGGTGGGGCTATGCAGGGCCAACAAAGACTAACCCTACGCGTTTCAAGAGTTCACTTCTTCAGGGGTGTATATATATATATATATATATATATATATATATATATATATAGTCGTGAAAAAGAAAGTACACCCTCTTTGAATTCTATGGTTTTACATATCAGGACATAATAACAATCATCTGTTCCTTAGCAGGTCTTAAAATTAGGTAAATACAACCTCAGATGAACAACAACACATGACATATTACACCGTGTCATGATTTATTTAACAAAAATAAAGCCAAAATGGAGAAGCCATGTGTGAAAAACTAAGTACATCTTATGATTCAATAGCTTGTAGAACCACCTTTAGCAGCAATAACTTGAAGTAATCGTTTTCTGTATGACTTTTAGCAGTCTCTCACATCGTTTTGGAGGAATTTTGGCCCACTCTTCTTTACAATGTTGCTTCAGTTCATTGAGGTTTGCGGGCATTTGTTTATGCCCAGCTCTCTTAAGGTTCCGCCACAGTATTTCAATCTGGTTGAGGTCTGGACTTTGACTGGGCCATTGTACACCTTGATTCTTTTCTTTTTCAGCCATTCTGTTGTAGATTTGCTGGTGTGCTTGGGATCATTGTCCTGTTGCATGACCCAATTTCGGCCAAGCTTTAGCTGTCGGACAGATGGTCTCACATTTGACTCTAGAATACTTTGGTATACAGAGGAGTTCATGGTCAACTCAATGAATGCAAGGTTCCCAGGTCCTGTGGCTGCAAAACAAGCCTAAATCATCACCCCTCCACCACCATGCTTGACAGTTGGTATGAGGTGTTTGTGCTGATATGCTGTGTTTGGTTTTCGCCAAACGTGGCGCTGTGCATTATGGCCAAACATCTCCACTTTGGTCTCATCTGTCCAAAGTACATTGTTCCAGAAGTCTTGTGGTTTGTTCAGATGCAACTTAGCAAACCTAAGCCTTGCTGCCCTTTTTAGAGAGAAAAGGTTTTCTCCTGGCAACCCTTCCAAACAAACCATACTTGTTCAGTCTTTTTCTAATTGTACTGTCATGAACTTTAACATTTAACACGCTAACTGAGGCCTGTAGAGTCTGAGATGTAACTCAGTAACTTTTTTGCAATTTCTCTGAGCATTACATGGTCTGACCTTGGGGTGAATTTGCTGGGACGTCCACTCCTGGGAAGATTGGCAACTGTCTTGAATGTTTTCCACTTTTGAATAATCTTTCTCACTGTAGAATGATGGACTTTAAATTGTTTGGAAATGGTCTTATAACCCTTCCCAGATTGATGGGTAGCAACATTGCTTCTCTAAGATCATTGCTGATGTCTTTCGTCCTTTGCATTGTGTTAACACACACACCTGAATGCTCCAGACCAACAAACTGCTAAAACTTCGGCTTTTATAGAGGTGATCGCACTTGCTGATGATCAATTAATCAAGGGCATTTGATTAGCAGCACCTGTCTGCTACTTAGCATCTTAATTCCTATGGAAGCAGTAAGGGTGTACTTAGTTTTTCACACATTTTCTATTTTGGCTTTAATTTTGTTAAATAAATCATGACACGGTGTAATATGTCATGTGTTGTTGTGTTGTTGTTCATCTGAGGTTGTATTAACCTAATTTTTAGACCTGCTAAGGAACAGATGATTGTTATTATGTCCTGATATGTAAAACCATAGAATTCAAAGAGGTGTACTTTCTTTTTCACATGACTATATATATATATATATATATATATATATATACGGTATCAGTACCGTGTTAGCCGAGCTTCAATAATCAAAAAATAAATAGATGATACCGTTCTGTGGCTAACGAAATGCTTTTATTTGTGCGAGCTTCCGAGATACACTGATCTCTTCTTCCGGCGATATTACAATGAATGAAGCAAGCAAAAGGTATACTTAAAAACAGTGTCTCTTGGAATGTTATCTGTGCTAGTCCTTCCCCTGGTGTGGATGTGTTTTCTTTGTAACCTTTTGTAAAGCACTGTATATACTGTGGGCTCTCCATTCATTTATATTCACACAGATACACACACACACTCTTACATCACTTGCTTTCAGGAACCTTTTGACACCTCCAGCCATAAAACACATCCACACCGGGGGAAGGACTAGCACAGATAACATTCCAAGAGACACTGTTTTTAAGTATACCTTTTGCTTGCTTCAGTCATTGTAACATCGCCGGAAGAAGAGATCAGTGTATCTCGAAAGCTCGCACAAATAAAAGCATTTCGTTAGCCACAGAACGGTATCATCTATTTATTTTTTGAACACACACATATCATTGTCTCCAGGAAGACCTACATTTTGGAAAACATTTTGCATCTTTGCACCATTAATCAATTAATCAGTTAGAAACATCTCATATTTCACTGTTAAATTGTACCGTATGTGGCACTGACATTCTGCCCACAGCAACTTACCATATTAGCAGATGCCCTAACAAGTACATGGAATGTGCAGGCAACTTCTATTGTGCCACTTTTGGGTGTTACTCTGCATATCTAAATCATGAGAGAATGTATTCTGACAAGCAATTATTCCATCCTATAAGTAAATGAAATCAACTCATTTAATCATTCAGTGTTATTTTCTGTTTACTAGTTATAGCAAGGCCCATCAGCTCTTAATAGTTCACATATCATTAGAAACTGGCTGAGCACAGTGAATATGACAAATGAATTAATTCATATACTTCATGGTAGACTGACAACGCTTTATAAAATTGGTATACTATAAACAGTAAAAACCGGTCTGCCTCATCGATAGACTTATGCAAGCTGCCACACTCACTGGATTGCAAACTCTGTGTAGCTTTCTTGTATTGATGCAGCTGAATTCTCAAAGCATTAGCCAAGTTGAACACAACTTTTTTTTTATTCATATTGACCATTTTTGAAAATATGCTGATGAAATGTTTATTAAATTTGCCTCTTTCCCCGCAAAAAAAATTTGCTTTAAAAAATGCACAATAATGCAAAGTAGTGTGTCAATGCCATAAAAATACTTAAAGGATACACTGTTTGCACACAAATAAATCTGACACTTTATATGTTACATACAAAACAGATGACATTTCCAAATTTGAATAAAAATGTAATAAACCTAAGAAAAAACTTTTTTTAAGAGGAATGTGTTACTATTGCTCTCCTAATTCACAATGCACCCAACACTGCAGATCAGCACCTCAGGGGTAGGAGCCACAAGACCCACTAATCTGAGACGGGATTCAAAGTAAAATACATAGTTTTAGTTGCAGGTCTCTTCCCTAGGAAAGTTAAATAAATTATTACATTTTCTTTATATCACTAGCTTGGCTCACGTTTGTGTGTAAAAGTCAGACCGTCATTTTCCTGTTTTAGGTCGAAATGGAGAAAGATCTGACTTTTAAAACTAATATTCGAAGCCATAAATGGCTTAAATATAGGACGTGGGATTCCAGATGAGGGTTTGACATTGCAGCCCTAATTGTGCAATGCGTGTTCCGAAACATGGATTTGTCGTCTGAGTTTTCTCAATTACATTTTTTTCTATAATCATAGATTTTGCTGAAATTCCTATCATTTGGAATCCGATGCAGTCACCTTGATTGCAGAACACTGCTATTGTGTGAATTTAAAAAAGTAATAAAAAGTAATAACATTATTATAACGTTTTATTTTGGTCTCCTTTCCACAAAGAAAGCATTTACGGAAATGCATGAATAGACGGGAGTTCTGATGTTATTTGGGTTGCCGTTTACGTGAGCAAGTTTCATACACTAAAATATCGCATTATAGTTGTAAGGGGGAGTTTAGGCCTCACTCTCCTCTGAGGCAGGTATGGGGGACAGTGCTCAAAGCCTAGTGGGAAGGCAGGAAAATGTGGGGCAAAGCTGACATTAGCTAAAAGAGCAGAGAATGAACATTGAGTGAATTTACTGGAAGCAATACGGTTATAGGGAGTTAAGTTATATGTTTCAGTTGTATTGTATTTAATAGCAATTTGCTTATTAAAACAAAATTAAAAGGACATCTTTGAGACGGCTGAAAAAGATGGCTGCTGGCTGCAAGAGCTCCATGAGTTGCACTCTTAGATGGCCTTAGACACAGGTTCTGGCTGTCCAGAACGCAGACACTGAGGCAGCTCAGTAGTCCAGGTCGGTTGGAGTAGCGTTTTTGGAGATTATTTGCGCGCCCTTCGTTTCCCGGAGTCAAAACGTGGAGCAGAATCGTCAGGGCCTAGCACGTAGCCAATAGTTCAAGCTCCGGCACGCCAGCACTGATGCCATCGTATTGCACAGGGCACCTCTGCACAATTAACCGGACCCATCTAAAACCTTCTGAGTGCCCGGATGGGGCTCTGAACTAGGAGAGGAAAATAAAACATACCTAATGGGAACGGCCTGGAACGTGGTAATTCCACTTATAAGTGTAACAGGGTATGTCCATTTGTACCTGTTTCTCCCGACATAGTGTATCTGCTGTGTAAGCCCTGTTAAGATCCAGGCATTAGCAGGTTAATCTGTGGGCCCTTGACCCCCCTTCCTGCTTCCCCAGAAAGTGAAGGAAGGTAGGTGGTGCCTCATGGCCTGTGTACAGTCCCTTGTAGGTGGGTACAGTCCATGAGCCCACCCCTTCCAGAAGTTTCTAGGGGGAGTAGCCTAATGTTAGAGGAGTCTTTCTCTTGAGAGAAGGAAGCAGAGAGTCTCCCTCTCCACCTTGGAGAGAGATGACAGTGATGTAGGTGAGAGTGTCCCTTCCTGAGCCCTTGCTAGGGTAAAGGAGGATGAACAAGGTGGGAGCTGTGAGTCTTCCCCATGCTGTGAGTCTTCCCCATGCTTGTATATGCTCTCTTAGACAGAGGGAGCATACTGGACATCAGTAGCGTAGTTAGACATGGGCAGACCCCGGCCAAAAAAAAAATCGGTTTTATGGTATAAAATGTATGCAATTAGGCATAAAATTACATATACCATTATCCCCTTTACAACCCCACCTGTAACTTACCTTTGCCTTTGGGTAAAGCGTTTCTGTACGCGAAACGTGCGAGACGGCACCACAGTCAGATGTGCACGCGCAGGCTCACTCTCTAACCGCACTCACTGACTCGCATTGCGAGTAGTCCACGGCTCCCTGCTCCTGCACCATACAGGCTCTGTGCAGTGACCAGATGGTCACAGTGAGCCTCCTATGGGCTGTAAGGGGGATAATTGTATCAGGCACTTTAGCCCTGACTTATTTGAAGGGCTTCTGTTTGATGCTATTTAAACCTACATGGGTGCACCAGTGTTGTATATACAACCATCACAGTGTAGAGTAAACAGGACATGTAATATGCAAGTTGTTCCTGTTATACTTGCTATAAGGTCTAATTAGGCACTGTTCTTGTGTTTACTAGCACCCTGCTGTATACTGTTCATTCGGGTTTACCGGTTTTTAGATGGTTAATTAATACTCTATATGCATATACTCTAGAGCAGAGGTCCCCAACTCTAGTCCTCAAGGACCGCTAACAGTGCAGGAATTAAGGATAGCCTCTCATTAGCACAGGTGGCCCAATCATTTTGACTGAACCACCTGTATTCTAGCGGGGGTATCCGTAAAAACCTGCACTGTTAGTGGTCCTTGAGGACTGGAGTTGGGGACCTCTGCTCTAGAGCACCTATTCCATAGTACCTGCGAATTATTACCAATTTTGTAGTATCAACCTCACACCACTTAGACACAGTGCTTATTAAGTTTTCTTCCTTACACAGTTGCGGTCTCCTTCACCCGTTAATGGATCCCTGCCTAATTTGCAACATCTGCAGTGTGTTAATATAACTGAAGCAGACTCAGAGTTCAGTATCCTCCCCTCTGACTCTCAACAGGGCATGATATAACAGACTAGTGGGAACAGTTGATATATATCAACAAATAGTACCAATTAGGTGTATACTAGCATTTCTGTTCCCGGTCAGTGGTTACTACCTGACCGTGTATATGCATATACAGGCCCGACACAGTTTATTTGACCATTTGCCCGTTTTGTGCCCCTTATGAACGGGGCTTATTCCGCACACACCAGGGAAAGCCCCAAACGAGCCGCCAGCTTGCCGTCGGTTTCCCCACACCGCGGCTACGGCCGTGCTCAAATAAACTGCAGGTTTTCTCTGTCTATATGATATCCCTACGCCTGATGCATAAAGATTTAGATGTAACTGCAGGTTTTCTCTGTCTATATGATATCCCTATGCCTGATGCATAAAGATTTAGATGTAACTGCAGGTTTTCTCTGTCTATGTTTTTTCCTTGCATTTATAATCTCTGTGACTGATGTTAAAGTCTCAAAGGGTCAGCTCTCCTATCTTGTGTCTCTCTGTGTCTAATATTCCTGTTGTTCATTCTAATGCTTCTGTTTTAAAAACACATTTCCTCTTTACTGGTTTCTTGGGAAGTGTGGTTTAATTATGGCTCCCACTCAAACAGTCTTGAGCAGTAAATGTGAACACTGTACCACTGATTCTTCAGAACTTCTCAAAGCAAGGAAGAAGAAGAAAAAGAAGGGAGGCATTACTGTGGAAGTTGCAGAAGGAATTAAGAATGAAAATGTAACCTCAGAGTCTGCATTTGATGAAAGAGATATGCTGCAGCTTAAGGCAACTCACAGACGTATGCCAAGAATAGTGGAAGAGAAGAAAGATGCTCCTACTCAGACGCTTCAAGCTGCACGAAAAGAGATTGATTGTCTTCATGGACGTTTAGATAAAGCGCAAGAAGCTAAGGCTGCACTACAGAGTGGTCTATCCTCAGCAATTGCTAAGTGTGTTCTCCAGGAAAAAGAAAAGCACCAGTTGGAGAGTGACCTGGATGTCATGTCAGGTGAGCTGGAGAAGGCATATGCTGATGCTGCTGAGAATCGGCGCCACGCTTCTAAAAGTAACGAATTCCTGGAAATCTCTATGAAGGAAATTGACAGGCTTAATACAGAGCTTAAAGTCTCCCATGAGGATATTTGCTACTTCAAAAAAGAGATGGAAGTCGATCGGGAGGAGAGATGCTACTTGACAACAGAGATACGTTCTATGAGAGAAATCTTCGAAGGGTTAAATATCAGTTTTGAAACTGTAACCCAAGAGTGCAAAAATCTCTATGTCCAAGTCAGTGAAGGAGATAAGAAACTCCATGAATTAGGAGAGGAGAAGAAACAGTTGGCCCAAGAAAAGTTAGACGTGCAGACAGCACTGCAGAATGCAGAGAGAGTGCTGCAAGAAGAACGTGTATCCCTGGAGCGGCGCACACAAGCAGAAAATATGCTGCAGAGTCAGCTGCGAGAACTGCGTACACATCTGCAGGACACCAAGGAGAAATGGGTGAATGCTGAAGAAAAGCAGCGAGTTCTGCAGGAAGAAAGTTTCCAGACTGCCAACAAAATAAGGATGCTGCAAGATTATTTGAGTACCCATTGTGTCCCCAAAGAACAGCATGAGGAGCTGAAGGCCACACTGAGCATAACCAGAGCCTCGCTGGAGGAAGAGCTAAAGCTAGCAGCTGAACACACATCTCAGCAGCTTACAGCTCTGCAGGCGCAGATCGCTGAGCTCAAGACACAGCTTGCCAAAAAGGAGGAGAGAGAGAAGGTTTCCGTCTGTCAAGTGGCTGGCCTGACACAGTGCTATGAGGTCAAAATGGCCGATGCCTGCAAATTATTGGACCACACAGCCCGTGATAAGGTCCGGCTGCAGCTGGAGCTGGACAATGCCCGGGAGGAGTACCGACAGCTGCAGATCAGAAATGAAGAAGATGAAACATATTTAAGCTTTACTCTGAGTCAGCTGGGAGATATGGAGTCGCGACTCAACTCCAAAGAAGCCGAACTGACAACTGCATTGAGTGGGAAAAGAAGTGCAGAAGGACAGCTTCAAGAGCTGAAAAATCAAATAGCTGGGCTTAATGAGAATTTAGGTGATACCACGAAACGGCAGTCACAAAAGGAGACCATGGAGCGTGAATTCTATGTTCCCACTTACACATGTGAAAAGTCTGCACCCGTCAATGATGCCCACATTCCTGATGTCCATGCCTCTGCAATGGAGTTGAACGTATCCATTGGGAAGTTCCAGATTCCAAAACTAAAAGAGATATATTGGTCACAAAAAGAGACCACGGAAAGTGAATATGTCCCCTCTGCCGCATGTGAAGAGCCTGATGTATCTGTTTCCGATGCCCCTGCTATGACGTTAGACGGATCCCTGGTGAAGTTCCTTGCTATGCCTAATATTCTTGATGCTGATGCCAACACTCTTGCGATGAGGATAAATGCACCTCTCACAGATTTCCCATCAGCACTTGACGTACACATTAAGTTGGCCTTCCATAAAGATTTCCCTGAAGAGCCTGGAGGGTTGTCCGGAGTTGTTGCTGACCCCTATGTTCCTGCAAAACATGGAGTGTTGTCCGAAGGCCATCGTGAGTCAGCCTTCCATCAGGGACACCTTGCTAAAACTGGAGGGTTTGTCAGGAGGAGCTACTGGCTCCTCTGCTCCTGCTGTGAAGACAAGTGCACGTTCTTCCGTTTATCTATGAATATCTGATGCGTCCTCTGCTGAGCCTGTGACCTACTCTGCAAAGTCAAGCTTACTGCTCACAGATTCTCTGGCGTTTGGGTTGATGCATCCTGACATTCAACTGTTCCGAGAGAGAATTGAATTCCTCTGTCGGCTTTCTGATGGACTTTTTCAGTCTGTACCTGTGGAGTACTCTCTGCCCGCTGACAAACCACCAGAGGTGGGTCACCTTGAGTCAACTTTTCATCAAGGCCTCCGGGAAGAGCCTGGAGGATCGTCTGGAGAACGCTATTGAGAGGGGGGAGTAATGTCAGGATCGCCTAGACCTCCTGCCTAGCCATAGCTTCCTTGTCCACTGGGTGTGTTGCTGCCTTCTGTTGGCTCTGGGTTCCTCTGTCTGTCTGTCTTCTTGTTGCTCCGGTCTCTGTCCTTATAGCTTGCTTCCTGTCTGTTGGTTTTGCCTTTGCTTCAAGTCAGACTCCCATGCACATGCCTGTCTTTGATCCTGATCTGTTTATGTACCTGTACCTATATTATAGTCTGTTCACAGTAAAGGTCCTTGCTAGTAATCTGGCTTGTCCCTGTCTGTTCCTGCTCCCCGGTCTCAGTCCCTGCTCCCTGTTCTCAGTCCCTGTCCCGCCCCGCCTATCCTGTTCCAGTCTCCTCGTTGCCGACCTCTGCTTGTTACCTGACTTCACTACCTGCCGCCTGCCTCGGACCCCTGCTTGTTACCTGACTTCGCTACCTGCCGCCTGCCTCGGTCCCTTGCTTGTTACCTGACTTCGCTACCTGCCGCCTGCCTCGGACCCCTGCTTGTTACCTGACTTCGCTACCTGCCGCCTGCCTCGGACCCCTGCTTGTGACCCCTACTACGCTCGTGCTGTTCCAGCCACCGAGATCCTACCCGCCACAGGAGTCTCCAGTGACAGTATCACTCACTCACACCCAAGGAGAAGAGGAACAGAAGGTGCCAATGCTCATACACCTCTGGGGTGCCCAGTGCTACATCCAAATGACAAAACATACATTTTGTAGCACTGGGCACCCCCTGTCGTTTGTTATATCCAATTGCCACAGCCCAGTGGCACTCTATGTGACATTACATATAGTCAAGATTAGGTGGGTGTGGGCGTTTGAGCTTGCTAGGATTGTGTGTGCTAATTAGTTTTACCAGCCTCTCTCAAGCGGGGAGAGACACTGATTAAATTTAGTAGTGCAGCCGCTTAAGTACAGGGGAAGAAGGTACCAAGTCTGAACCCAGGATTGGGCAGAACACAGGCCTAGCCCCACCTCCTCATCTGTCACTCAAGGAAGATGCTTCTGTGGGGAAAACCCAGGATTGATCCTGCCACTGCCTACTCTGTTACCAGGGCTTACATGACAAGGAGGACAGACAGGTAGCCAAAAACAGGCTTTTCTACATGTGATAGTAAAATTATTACCATCAAGATGAAAATAGTCGTCATTTCTCAGATACTCATTGTGAGGATCTCCCTAGGGAAGCCTACCCTTGTAAAAAATAAAGTTCAACGCCTTCCAGGGGTTAATGGAGTAAAGAGCCACCGCCTTCGAGTACCTGGTCGCAAAGTTCACGACCGTTAAAATACACATTTTCTCTGGCCTACTGCTTTGTTTCTGCTGTCTTTGCTTTCACTGAGGCTCCAGGATCAGATTGTCTGTACTAGTAAGTGATGGCTTCAATGACTGGGGCTATATATCTGTAGCCCTGAAATCTCATGAAGGCTGTAGTAGTCAAATTAAATTTTACCAAGAGTGGTCCGAAGCTGAATCAAGGCTCAAAAGCGGAAACACAATCGACAAGTAACAACTGTTGACTCAGAATCAGAGCGCTGGAATTTTTTTTTGACTACTGTAGATTAATGAACATAATTTTGTACCTTGCAGAAAACAATATGGCATTTTGTGGATCGTCCGATAAACCGTATACACACAACAATGGAAAATATTTAGGTCTCATTTAATTCTTTGCAAAATGTGATCCTCTTCTGCAAGAACACATTACAGCAGTTGCATTTTGAAAGGCAAATTTGCAGATTATTACTGCGGGAAAACTATCTTAAACAAATGTAATGACTTAATGGCGGAAAATGTTAATTCCCAAATAATTTCATGCGCTCAAAATGCAAATATTTTTCTATAATAGCTGATGGTACACCAGATATTAGTCATGTGGAGCAACTGTCTTTGACGATAAGATTTGTTGATTTAACAAACGAATATACTGATGCTGAAATCTGGTAACGGTTTCGGGGATTTACCTCTATAGATGACTCCACTGGTAATGGGCTCTCAGTTGTTATATTGAAATTGTTGGAGAAGAATAAGCTTGAGTTGAAACACTGTAGAGGTCATGTCTACTTGAGCAAACATAAAAGACAAAAACAGTGGTTTACAAAAGCTAATTTTAGATGAAAATCCATTGGCGGTTTTAATGCCATGTGGCTGCCATAATCTGAATCTTGTGTTATGTGATGTGGCAAAATCATCTGTCAAATCTGTGACTTAATTTGGTGTCTTAGGGAGACCGTTTTCTCTATTTGCTGCCTCAAGTAACCGTTGGAAGATCTCGAATGCCCTTTTCAAATCTTTTACCTTACCTCGGTGACACACGTTGGGAGGTAAAAATTGCAAGTGTAAAAGCTCATAGGTACCCATATTGGTGAAATCCACAATGTATTTATCAGTCTTTCTGAAAGAGGAAAGAAATGACCCTGACATTTGCTCATCAATTGAAAGATTTTAGTTTTTTAGTTTCATTGATCGTTTGGTGTGATGTACTGTACAGATCCAAATTAACTGTAGCGGTGCTTCCCCCACCCTCTGGGAGATTTCACTAATACATGGTGTGGTGCATACCTGCTGGCTCACAGTAGATCTGAGTCTCCTACATTGTTGTGGAGGAGAACAGGACAGGTTTCTGGGGTAGTATCTGATTCTCTCTCTCTGTGTCAGTGCCTCCATCTTTTGCAGGCTCCAGGGATGTGGAGACAATCCCTGCAGGAGAACTCACTTCCACTCCCCCTGATAGATTGTAGTCTCAGGCAAGAGGATATATTTCAAACAGGATCACGTTATTTAGTGCACTGGCAGATCTTACAGCATGCACAGCTCACTTGTTGGGGCTTCACCCTCAGGATGTACCCTGGACTTCCACTCCAGGCCAAGGGCAACCAAAGCAGTCCATGCTCTTCCCTAGTCTCCCCCTCCACTCCCCTAGAAGAAGAAGTACAAACTTGGCAGAGCCCTGCACAATTGTTGGGGTAGACCAGCCTCTCGCAAGGAGGTAGAGGCACTGACTAAATTTAGAAGCTCCAACTCTGCTTTCCAACTTTAGCTTTTGACTGTGGAAGGATAGCGCGGGAGTACAGCCACACTGAGTGACCGAACGCTTCTGAGTGCTATACAGAAGTCTCACGAGACAAGAGGGGATCTCACGTGACACGGAAGAGATCCGGATACACCGACTGACTAGCGGAGGAGGAGGAGGGTCGTCGCTCCAAAGGGCCCTAGACCGAAAGGTGCCGGTGAGCAGTACTGATCTGTGAGGGGAATGCGGGTCACTTACCCCTGGATCTAGAGCTTTATCTTTTAGCATTTTCGGCGGATGTGTGTGACTCCGGTGGAGATATCCTTTGCTTATGTTTTATGTTTTATCACTTATTAAATATTTGTAGTTTGTGCGAATATTTGGTATTTTCCTATACGATTCCTCTGGGCTCTGAGTCGAATCTGGTTATGTGCTGGAGGATATAAGTCCTATCGTGGAGTTTGTTTTACCAGGCGGAGAGGGGTTACCACCTTATGGAGGAAGCAAAGAAACTGATTAATTGCCGGTTTTTAGCTATTATCCTGTGAGTGCATCTTTTTCTAGAAGGATTTTGCTGGTTTTATACAGATTACACTATGTGTTGTTTTCTCTTTTTCTTTTTCTCCCATGTGCTATAGGTCCAAGTGTTCCTGTGCATTTTGTGTTTTTTCTCTGGGGGAGAGATTTTGGACTGAGCTGCAGGGAGAGATTGAGTTAGCTCAGGGTTTCCCAAACTTTTTTCCGTGACCCGGTTATTTTTGAACTTCTCCTTCGTGACCCACTTAAATTTTTATCGCCTATACTGGCCTATAGGGCCTGCACAGACACACATACAGCCACTGATACACACACACACACAGCCACTGATACACACACACACAGCCACTGAACTTACACGCAGCCACTGACACACGCAGCCACTGACACGCACACAGCCACTGATACACACACACAGCCACTGATACACACACACAGCCACTGACACACACCCAGCCACTGTCACACACGCAACCACACAGAGACACTGCTACACACACACACACACACACACACACACACACACACACACACACACACACACACACACACACACACACACACACACACACACTGATACACACACAGAGACATTGCTACACACACACATACACTGATACACACACACACACACAGACACTGATACACACACACACACACTGATACACACACACACACACACACACACTAATACACACACACACACTGATACACACACACACACACACTGATACACACACAGACACTGATATACACACTGATACTGATACACACACAGACACACACACTGATATACACACACATAACCACACACACACAGACACTGATACACACACACACACACACACACAGACACTGATACAGATACACTCACAGCCACTGATACACACACACTGATACACACACATAGACACAGATACACACACACACAGCCACAGATACACACACACACACACTCTCCCCTATACGCACACAGACACAAACTGTGAATTACAGGCAACAACGGATGTGAGTTACTGGAGGGGGGGACAGGGACTGGGTGGGTGGGAGGGGGGGACAAGGATTGGGTGGGTGGGAGGGGGGACAGGGACTGGGTGGGTGGGAGGGGGGGACAGGGATTGGGTGGGTGGGTGGGAGGGGGGGACAGGGATTTTGGGAGGGGGGGACAGGGAGTGGGTGGGTGGGAGGGGGGAACAGGGATTGGGTGGGTGGGAGGGGGGACAGGGATTGGGTGGGTGGGAGGGGGGACAGGGATTGGGTGGGTGGGAGGGGACGTGACAGGGATTGGGTGGGTGGGAGGGGATGGGACAGGGTTTGGGTGGGTGGGAGGGGACAGGACAGGGATTGGGTGGGTGGGAGCGGACGGGACAGGGATTGGGTGGGTGGGTGGGTGGGAGGGGACAGGACAGGGATTGGGTGGGTGGGAGGGGATGGGACGGGACAGGGATTGGGTGGGTGGGAGGGGACGGGACAGGGATTGGGTGGGTGGGAGGGGACGGGACAGGGATTGGATGGGTGGGAGGGGACGGGACAGGGATTGGGTGGGTGGGAGGGGACGGGACAGGGATTGGGTGGGTGGGAGGGGACGGGACAGGGATTGGGTGGGTGGGAGGGGACAGGACAGGGATTGGGTTGGGTGGGAGGGGACTGGGTTTGGGAGGGGACTTAGGAGGGGACTGGGTGGGAGGGAGGGGACAGGGACTGGGTGGGTTGGAGGGAGGGGACAGGGACTGGGTGGGTGGGAGGGAAGGGACAGGGACTGGGTGGGTGGGAGGTGACAGGGACTGGGTGGGTGGGAGGGAGGGGACAGGGACTGGGTGGGTGGGAGGGGACAGGGACTTAGGGAGGGGACAGGGACTGTGTGGGTGGGAGGGAGGGGACAGGGACTGGGTGGGTGGGAGGGAGGGGAGAGGGACTGGGTGGTTGGGAGGGAGGGGACTGGGTGGGTGGGAGGGGACAGGGACTGGGTGGGTGGGAGGGAGGGGACAGGGACTTTGGGGACAGGGACAGGGGACAGGGACTGGGTGGGTGGGAGGTAGGGGACAGGGGGTGGGAGGGAGGGGACAGGGGGTGGGAGGGAGGGGACAGGGGGTGGGAGGGAGGGGACAGGGGTGGGAGGGGGGGACAGGGACTGGTAGGGGGGGGACAGGGACTGGGAGGGGGGGACAGGGACACTTGGGTGGGAGACAGTGACTGGGTGGGTGTGTGAGAGATGGTGGGTGAGTGACTGGGTGGTTGGGAGACGGTGGGTGAGTGACTGGGTGGGTGGGAGATGGTGGGTGGGAGACGGTGGGTGGGTGGGAGAGAGTGACTGGGTGACAGGGACTGGGTGGGAGGGGGGGGACAGGGACTGGGAGGGGGAGAGGGACTGGGAGGGGGGGGACAGGGACTCGGTGGGAGGGGGGGACAGGGACTGGGTGGGAGGGGGGGGACAGGGACTGGGTGGGAGGGGGGGGACAGGGACTGGGTGGGAGACAGGGACACTTGGGTGGGAGACAGTGACTGGGTGGGTGTGTGGGAGATGGTGAGTGAGTGACTGGGTGGGTGGGTGACTGGGTGGGAGACGGTGGGTGGGTGGGAGAGAGTGACTGGGTGGGTGACAGTGGGTGGGTGGGTGACAGTGACTGGGTGGGGTGACTTACGTTGCCGTCGGACGCTTTCCCCCTGCTGCCCTGGACGGCAGGTGGGCTTGGGGGCACGGGAGGTGGGCTCGGGTGGGGGTGCCACGGGAGGTGAGCTCTGGAAGCTGGCCATGGGGCGAAGCGGGCCGCAGTAGGAGCTTGTACTTCCCCCTCCGTCCCACATAACGTGCGGGCCGCAGAGGAGCTGGTACTTCCTCCTCCGTCCCACGTTGGGAGCGGGGGGGAGGAAGGGAGCGGGCCCTGCTTGCCCTGCGCAAGCGCGCGGGACCGCGGGGGGAATCGCCGCCATCTTTTTTAACTTGAGCGGGCAAGGGGGGGGACGGGAGACACCGCGCGGCCAGCCTCGCTGTGACCCAGCAATTTTGGTTCCGTGGCCCGGTGCCGGGTCGCGACCCACCATTTGGGAAACGCTGAGTTAGCTTATATTACTTAGTGTGTGTTTTGTGTTCATTTATTTGCGTAAACTTGCTTTCTTCTTGTATGTATATATGATGACTGGATGGTGTGGTGTGTATGTATATATGATGACTGGATGGTGTGTGTGATGCATGCATGCATGAATGGTGTGTGTGTGTGTGTGTGTGTGTGTGTGTGTGTGTGTGTGTGTGTGTGTGTGTGTGTGTGTGTGTGTGTGTGTGTGTGTGTGTGTGTGTGTGTGTGTGTGTGTGTGTGTGTGTGTGTGTATAAGATGACTGGATGGTGTGTGTGTATGATGCATGCATGAATGTGTGTGTGTGTGTGTGTATATATATATGACTGGATGGTGTGTGTATGATGCATGCATGAATGGTGTGTGTGTGTATATGATGACTGGATGGTGTGTGTGTATGTATATATGATGACTGGATGGCGTGTGTGTGTGTGTATGATACATGCATGAATGGTGTGTGTGTGTGTGTGTGTGTGTGTGTGTGTGTATATATATGATGACTGGATGGTGTGTGTATGATGCATGCATGAATGTGTGTGTGTGTGTGTATATATATATTGACTGGATGGTGTGTGTGTATGATGCATGCATGAATGTGTGTGTGTGTGTGTGTGTGTGTGTGTGTGTGTGTATATATATGATGACTGGAGGGTGTGTGTGTATGATGCATGCATGAATGTGTGTGTGTGTATATATGATGACTGGATGGTGTGTATGTATGATGCATGCATGAATGGTGTGTGTGTGTATATATGATGACTGGATGGTGTGTATATATATATGATGACTGGATGGCGTGTGTGTGCATGATACATGCATGCGTGTGTGTGTGTGTGTGTGTGTGTGTGTGTGTGTGTGTGTGTGTGTGTGTGTGTGTGTGTGTGTGTGTGTGTGTATATATATGATGACTGGATGGTGTGTGTGTATGATGCATGCATGAATGTGTGTGTGTGTGTGTGTGTGTGTGTATATATATGATGACTGGATGGTGTGTGTGTATGATGCATGCATGAATGGTGTGTGTGTGTGTGTGTGTATATATGATGACTGGATGGTGTGTGTGTATGTATATATGATGACTGGAGGGCGTGTGTGTATGATGCATGCATGAATGGTGTGTGTTTATATATCATAATTGTAGAGGTAAAACTCATTAAGTCATTTTTGGCCAAAAAACTCACTTAATGCGCTTCTTGACTTGGAGTTTCTTGATATTTCTATTGAAAAACTCATTAAGTGCTTATTTAGCCATAGTTCAGAGTTACCAAAACATAAAATTCATTAAGTATGATTTTGAAATAGTAAAAAAAAACCATTTAATCGCCTTTTCATCAGTACTCATAGAATGTAGTTAATGACTTGTATCTATACAATGACACTATATATACCCACATATATATCCACATAGCTACACACCAACAACATCGGGGTTGTCCACAGCACTCCAGAGAATGAAAAATAAATTTTATTCAAGCCCTAAAAATAAAATAAATTAAACACCCAAGCTACGTTTCGGGCCACCATCGCCCCTTGAGAAAACACAGGTAACAGGGACAAAATGTTGGGTATGGGTGCCCAGGAAATTTCCAACCCTGGTGTGTGTATATCTGGTGTGTGTGTGTGTGTGTTTATTGTGTGTGTGTATGGAGCTTTCTCATTGCATGGTGCGTGTATCTATCTGGTTTGCATTCGTCTGTGTATGTATGCATGTGTGTATGGTGTGTGTATCTGTGCAGTCGTCCATGTATGGTGTGTTGATGGTGCATGTATCTGGTGTGCGTGCATCTGTGTATGGTGCGTGCATCTGGTGTGTGTGCGTCTGTGTATGGTGTGTGCATGCATGTGTGTATGCTACATGTATCTGGCATGAGTGTATCTGGTGTGCGTGTGTCTGTATATATGGTGTTTGGGCCAGCACCTTCAGATAGTATGTTGCAAAGTGACCAGACACGGGTCTGGCCATACCCTGCTTCTGGAATATACTTGATGGATCAGCTGGTCTAGGGTGACTCAGCAGGGACCTAGATCTGACCCTTTTTCTGCCTAGAGCCAGGGAGTGCAAGAGAGGCTATAAATAGGAGGGAGAGTCCGGCGCTACTGCGAGCGGCACAAATCCATGCGACTTCCGGTTGGCAATAGGAAAAACTTTATTCCAACGAAACACACATTGAACCCAGGTTACATCTCAGCCTCCCCCTCAACGCGTTTCACGATATGGAACAGCGCTTCGTCTTGGAGCTCATACTCTACCTACGGACGCACGCGGGAGAAACGGGGGATAGAAGAGAGTAGGAACCAGATCGAGGAGCACATAGAGGTAAAGGATTTCCCCCCCAGCCCCGATTGTTTAGTGGTCCGCATCTGCCCTTCATACATTGACACCTACGGGTGCTTAGACTGCAAACCTGAGCGCAGGACAGTATCCTGTTTCATCTATAAATAGGAGGGTAAAGGAACTCCCCCAACAGATCCCTGGGGGAGAGAAGCAAAGGGGTCTCACAATGTATATAGCCTTGTAAATAGTTAGGAAAGGGTAGATGGCCCCGTTCTTATTTTCTCAGATAGGGAAGTGCTATTGTAGTCTGGCTCCCTAGAAAGATGAGGAATATACGTGCAGGCTCCCTTCAGGGAGACTTGTGTCCCCTAGGGGTTTCCCTAATGATAACTGTGGGATTCTTAGAAGAGTAGCAACTTATATCTTTGGACACCCCATCCCAGAGGAGTATAATGAGACACCCTCCTTCTGTGAGCATCCCAGAGATGTATATAGTATGTTCAAGCAACTACTTCAATTGTTATAAGACTGTGCCTCTCCAGGACTGCAGCTATGTACTTGGAGAAGCTGTGTTTCTAAGAACATGCTAATAAATTCAATCTTGTTCATAACTATAAGCTTCCTGGTGACCATCCTTTCTCCATCACCACCCAGCTGCACGGATCCCAGCACCTTGATAAGGTAATAATACACTGAGGAAGCCAAACATATAGACCAGGGGTGCACAAGGTTTTGGCGTGCACCCCCTGCCTGGGAGCCCCAGTGTTTGCGCCCCCCCTCGCTTAGAACCCAGCATCAAATGACGTCACGGGTCATGTGACGTCACGTTTGACGCGCGTTGTCATGGTGACGCGTCACATGGCCTCGCAGCATCATTTGCCGCCACGTTGCCATGTCGATGCATTGCCGAAGACCCGGCTGGCAGCAGGTAAGGGACGTTACAGAGCCTTCTCCCCTCCCCCGGCATTTAGTTTAAATGCCTTGGGGAAGGGCTCGAGGCCTCTGTAACCGCCGCCCCTAGCAAATCTAGCAAGAGAAGATCTTCACCACATGTTTTTATCTCAAAGTTTTCTGCCTGTAAAACATGGTCAAAATTGATGCAAAAAAAAAAAGGGGGGCAATATTTCTAAAATATTTTTTTTTAATATCCTTTTTAGGATTTTCTTTTTCTTTGATTTGGTGTTTCATACCACTTGATAGCCTCGATCTGCCATGGAAATTCTAATTTCTCCTTCATCCATTTGCCGTCCCCACAGACTGTAGCCAGCCATCATGCACCATCAGTAAAGCTAAATAATTGTAGGACCCATAGGGGTTTATTCTATATCCGCCAAAGCAGCTTATTTGGCAGAATAATGTTGGCACACGTATTTCGGCTGAAAACAGCCTGATCATCCTCTTTGGCAGATTAGAATAAGCCCCATAGTCTTGCATAGGCTGATAGACACCTACAATTAATTTACTTTGACAGCGGGCCCAAGCAAAACCGTTGGTGTTGATAGGTCCTGTTTGATTCTCACTGTGTGATATACACATACACACAAATAGACGTTTTTATTAGAGATGTGCATGCTCGCCCAAATTCAGTTCCCCCATGGTTTGCTTGAACTTAAAGAAAAAATTCACAAAACATTAGCTGGAAAGTTTTCGCCAGCACGGTTTGGGTGAAATTGAGAAAGTTAAGGCAAGAATCCACAACTTCAATCAAACATTTAAATTTTCTAAGTGAAATTATTGAATTTTGCCAAAGAACATATTATTCCTTTTCCCTTCCTCTCCTTTTCTTCCTCCCTCCTCTTAAACTTTATATTTTATATATTTTAGGTTGTGGAGACTTTTACTTGAACCAAATGCTTGTGAAGCTTGAAAAAAATTCGATTTTTTTTTTATAAAGCAATAAAACGGCAAATTACCATTGGTTCGTAAATTTGGTCAAAAAGTTCACATATCAATAGTTTTTATCATTGTCTTGTCAGAAGGTCTAAAAGTTTGATGTAGTGGGTTAAAACATTTTTGAACCCCATTTCTTATGGTAACTGGCTTCCATAGAAAGTTTCAATGACCTTTAAAGTAACTATTATTTTTTCTTGTGAGAAATGAATAAACGTTACTTTTTACCAGGAAAGTCTGGATTTGATCATACTGTATAAGATACTTATGTTTATCTTTTAGACTAATGATGGCTTCATAATTACTTTGTACTGTGAAAAATAGTGAAAAGGCCGCGAACAACTTCAATGTGAAAATGGTATTAAATGTGCAAATAATAACAAGTGCAAATATCAATAAGTGCTGTAAAATAAAGTAAAAGAATTATAACCCAGCTCAAACCCTCTGCTGGGACCTGTTTCACGGGTTCCAAGAAGTATGACAGATCTCAAACAATCCAGGAGGAGCATATATGGGACAAAAAAGAAAGAAAGATACCAAATTTAAGTGCAGATGTATTAACAATGAGGTATAATATAGGATGTAATCTTGGCTCTGATGTTCAGCCTACTCACAAGATGTAGAAGATTAGAGTGCAGTTAGCAGATAGGGCTGCTACCCGTATGGTGTAGATGTTGTTTGGATCTCCCTCAAGCCGTGTTTCACCAATGCGATGATAGTGTATAAAAGAGATGAGAAAGCACTACATAGCGCGATCAGGCTGATAGATATAAACTTTATAAAAAATAGGTATAAAAGTGCGCACTTACAATGTGCAAGATTAAAATAAGCATTTATCACAATATTATGTGTGTATCGTAGGGTCACCGCAGCTCACGCCAGCCTCCCCAGGGGCGTTTATATCTATCAGCCTGATCGCGCTATGTAGTGCTTTCTCATCTCTTTTATACACTATCATCGCATTGGTGAAACACGCCTTGAGGGAGATCCAAACAACATCTACACCATACGGGTAGCAGCCCTATCTGCTAACTGCACTCTAATCTTCTACATCTTGTGAGTAGGCTGAACATCAGAGCCAAGATTACATCCTATATTATACCTCATTGTTAATACATCTGCCCTTAAATTTTGTATTTTTCTTGCTTTTTTGTCCCATATATGCTCCTCCTGGTTCATAATTACTTTGCAATACAAAGAACAGAGCTTGGGGGACAAATGGTCTAATCACCAAACGTTATTGAAGTGTGTAAATAACTTTCCAAAGACTTTGTTTACTGTGGAAATGTTAAACATGTAAAATATATATTTTATATTGGTCTGATTTTGTGTTCAATAAAAAAAATCTTAATCCGGTAAATTCAAACTATTAAACATGCCCCTGTCCAAAATTCGCTTTCATCTTAAACCAGATGGCCCCATTAATTGACATATAGTATAAAATATTTCTGTAAATCTGTGTTTAGCAAAAATATTTGCTAATTCGAATCACTTAAAGGCGGGCTGCCCCGTTTTTAAAATGAAGCTGTGTTTAAAAATGCATATGTACACTTCTGCATTTCTTTTGTAGTTATATTTGTTGAAAAATAATAATATATTCTGTCAGTGACAAAGCAATTGAAAATATCTTTTGGGATTTGTTTTTGTTCAATGTTTATGCACAAATAATTTATAACTATTACCCATTGCCATCAAGTAATTGATGATAATATGAGTTTATTTCACTTTGCAACATTACGGAAACCTAACAAAACTGTATTCAAATGAATAAATAATGTATATTGTAAGTTGGCTATATATCTTTTGCATTATTATTATAATATGCTCCCAATTCAAAAATAGATAAGTATACTAAATAAGAGTTGCACTGAGAAGGGGGAAAAAACATCTATTTTTGCAAACTTTCCATATGGCTGCTGCCAACTTTAAGACAAATGGAAGCCCTGGAACAAAGAAAGCAACACTGAGCTGAAAATAGCACTTATATTGCTATTACCTTTGGGGCTTTGAAATATGTGCTTTAGCTGCACACACCTGATTACCAGATTCACAAACACATATTGTCAAGGTTAATGTTTTTTGCCTCTTATTTTCTAGCCTAAGTGCTAGAGTAGGATCAAAAGACTCCAGGGTTTTTTTTTAATGTAGGCCAACATTTTTTCCCCTTAATGCAGTAGGTAACCTGACATGAGGGTCGGTACATTTTTGGAAAGGTGGAGTTGAATAAGTACTGAATGTTGTAAATCTAGTGCACCTATTTTTTCTCGAAGCACACATACTTGTTACGTTCAATCATTTAAATCCAAAGTAAATATATTCTATTCATCTGAATACCTTTGTCTTGTTCTTTGTCTTGCAAATGTGACCATGTATACTGTTTTGATTTGAAGGATGGTCAACATTTTAGAGATATCCAGGGCTCCAATAACTTCTGTTTTTGGGGCTGCTCAGCAGGTTGATGGTTTTGGTCAATCAGATACTGTAGTGCCGACGAGTATTCTAAAATAAATCTGGGTCTATCACCAACAAGACCCAGGTACATGCTGGGTACATGCTGTAACATTTCAGTGACATATCTGCAGACAGACTAATGGCCCATCGGATTAACAGTGGGGCTCCCTGGCAGTTCCGTTCAAACAGAATGGGACCCCTGCTGTGTTAATCCAATGGGCCATTAGTCTCTGCAGAAATGTCACTGAAATGTTTGCAGCATGTACCCAGCATGTACCTGGGTCTTGTTGGTGATAGACCCAGATTATCCAAGGCAAGTTTTAGAATACTCGTCGGCGCACCTGTATGCAATTTCTTAAGAAAAAGTTGGCTTGAGACTCATGCTTGAAAAGAGACTAAATAAAGACCGTCTCAAGTTTGGTTAGAAAACCTTGTGGTAATCTTTATTTTCTGACTTTTCTCCTATAAGAAAGAACTGCCGTGTGAGCTTAAACATCGGAGAAAGAAACCTGTTGAGCTAGAGAGAAATGTCATATCCTAATTAACTAAACGGCACAAGAAGTAGCGATCTGTAAATAACATCCATTGCTATTTTCTTGTATCAGCGCCAAAGGTAGATCTACAGATTAATATTAGACAAATGGTTAGCCTACCGTGTTGGGTGTGGAGGCTCACCAACAAAGTATAAGATACATGTATAAAGGAGTTCAGGTCCAATCCCTCCATTGCTATCCAACTGGTTAAAATGAGGAAAAAGAGATTGGTGGTTGGAGACATTATTGTTAGAAATTTTAAATCTGTCATTTGGACTCAGTGGGGCCTATTCACTAAACTTCGTAAGTGCATTAATGCTGGTTAAGTGCCCTTTTCAGGTGATATTGCATGTGTAGCTATTGACAAAGCTTTGATAATATCGCAATATCGTACTAAAATGGCTTTTTAACAAGCTTTAACACTCTGGCTATAAGAAGTAGTGCGGTAGCTGAAATAATACCCAAACGCACATTTTTTGCCAGCAACTGCTAGTCAATAAGTTCCAATATGCATATCGTACCATAAAAACTTGCATTCTTTTCTCGCAATCTAAAGGGTGGCGAGATCGGAAGCGCGCATCTCAGAGTTTATTTTATTTTTACTGCATAGGATTGAATCCAGGGGTCTTTGGAGATGACCTGCATTTTCATTTCAGCTTCGGAGACCCTTGGATTCAATCCTAGGTAATAAAAATAAAATGACAGCCAGTTTCATTACCTTAGTGGCTAGCCACTAAGGTAATGAAGGGGTTTAATAGCAGACACTGCTTTTTTGTTGGTGGTGGGTGGGTGAAGGTGGTAGTTGCCTCAGGGTGGGTGTTAGGGTTTCCCGGGAGGGTTTCAGTAGGCGTTAACCCCTTTTTTACCATAGCAGTTACAACCGCTATGGTAATGAAGTGGTTAACCCCTCACGCTACCCTCCTGTAAGGCCTAAACAACCACCGTGGGGCAACTACTCCATTCACCCACCCCCTCTACCAACACCACCACACAGGAATGGGCAAAAGTGCTATAAGCCAAACATGGCTAATAGCTTTTTTTCCCCATTGAAAAAACCATTACACTGAAAAACATTAAAAAATAATAATAATAACCCCTCCCCTCTCCAACACACTGTAATGGGCAAAATTTCTATTATCCAGATCAGGATAATAGCACATTTGTCCATTAAAAATAAAAACATTATCCAGCCAGCCTAAAGTAAATTAAATTTGTACTTAACCCTGCCAGTATGAAGGCCATCCTAATCTTCCTCCACATCCTCTGCACTTTTTGTGGGCAGCAACATTAAAATTTAAAAAAATAGCTACTGACACTAACCCCTTAATCACCTTAGCGGTTAATAACCGCTATGGTAATTAAGGTGTTAAACACCCTCTCTCGCTACCCACCTGGTAGGCCTAACCACCCTCCCAATGGCAACTACACCCACCCCACACACCCCCAACACAATGTTTGTCAAAGTGGTAAACCATGCCCACAATATTGGCATGGATTACCACAATGACAATGAATGGGCAATCTTTAAAAAAAACAAGCACCATATACAATATATTACAATTAAATAAAAACAAAATTTGACAATAAAGCCATTGATTGTGACTGTGGTAAACCATGCCCACAATAGGGGCATGGATGGCCACAAAGACAATGAATGGACAACCTAAAAAATACAATACATTACAATGCATTGCTTGTCAGTGTGCTTATCTATACCCTGAAAGGGGCATAGATAAACACATAGGAAGTCAGTGGGCAACCTAAAAAAGATACACAATTAAAAGAAATACAATCAATGTGTTTCTTACCTTTGCCAGGATTTACCCTCCTCGTACTACTGCACCACCAACTCTTCACCCACACCTCAGTGCTCCTCATCAGCCTGATGCGCAGAAGACCATAATCCCCTATTAATTGCAGAGGGGTCCCGGGTAAGTAGTCTTCTTTCTTTTCTTCCTTCTATTCAAGGGGTCCCAGAGATGTTGATCTGACAGCCTCTTGTGCTCTAATGAGACCTTGCACGCATTATATAAAGCCGGTAATGTCACATTTGATTGACAAATGGTACACTGCCCAATCCGATTGGTTCGTGTTCAATGTGACAGCTGCCAGTTTTTTTAAGGATGTGACGTCATCTTAAAAGGAGGGAAGCCAGCCAATCAGGATGTATATGCTTCCCTTCCTTTAAGATTACGTCACTTCAGCAACAACAAAATAGGTAAGGCATCACATGGTACACAAACCAATCAGATTGGTAGATATACCATGTGATGCCTTTCCTTTTTTGGAGTTATGTCATCTTAAAGGGAGGGAAGATAGCCAATCAGGTAGAATGCCTCCCTACTTTATTTTTTTTTTTTTTGCTGATGTGATGTCATCTTAAAGGGAGGTTAGCATATGGTACTTGATTGGCTGGCTTCCCTCCCTTTAAGATGACATCACATCCTTAAAAAATGGAAGCTGTCACATGGAACACCAACCAATCAGATTGGGGGTGTACCATTTGTCAATCACATGGGATGTCACCGCCTTATATAGGGCCTGTTACTGTATGTCTCATTTGAGCCCAAGAAGCCATCGGATCATGGACTTCTGCACATCAGTCTGATGAGGAGCATTGCATCGTGGGTCAAGAGCTGGTGCCGCAGTAGGTCAAGGAGGGTGTAACGCTGTGCTCACCACAAACAAGGCGGGACCCCGTGACTGAGGTGGGAATGGGTATAAACGCCACCCACAGCCATGGGGGCACATCTGGAGTGTAGATTGGTCGAGGTAGCCGGGTCGGGGTTGGAGAGGTAAGAGTCATCGTTATACTTGCCAAGGTCAGAGTAGGAGAGGTCCGGATCGTTGGAGGTACAATTAGCCGTAGTTGGGGTTGGAGAATGCAGAGTAGTCGTTGTCCGAGTGCCGGCGTCAGGGTTGAAGAGATGCGGGAGGGTCAGAGGTAGCCAGGGTCAGTATTACAGAGGTGCGGAGTCCAAGAGCAAAGCCGGGTTGGTACAAAGAGCAAGGTTCACCAAGGCAAGGCAAGACTGTGGAGGCAAAGAACAGGTAAGCACAATGGAACATGAATCTATGCTCAGCCAAAGTACCAGTGGCACAGCTGAGCATATAAAGGCAGGACTGTCCAATTCTATGGAGAGGCGGAGCGGAGGCGCAGCCTCTGCGGAAGCAGTGATTGCGCTAGGTGCAGGAGACAGGTAAATGTGCTGGAGCTGATTAGCTCTGTTTAAACAGAGCTTGGGCGCGTTGCACACGCGTCACGTGCGCGCGCCACGTGCCGCTGATGCACGCCGCAATCCGGAGGCAGGGCCTTCCCCCACAGTACTTGGTGATGTCATTGGTGCGCGCATGCGTGCTGTGCGGCATGCGGATGATGTTCCCTTGGAAGGAGCCCTGAGCAAGAACGGAGGTAGGACGGGAGCGCGCTGAAGGCGGTGTGACTCCCGAATCCTTACAGACGGTGAATCCCGAAAAAGGTAAGAAACACATTGATTGTGTATTTTTTTTTTAAGGTTTCCCATTGACTGGCAATATTTGTACCTATGCCCGTTCAGGGTATATGTAAGAGATGTGGGCAGAGATATGCTAATGGAGACCATTTAGGGTGAAATGATCATAAGGCTTTATTACCTGTTCCTTTAAACAACACAGTAAATAAAAATATACATAAAACAACAAACACCTATCCCTGTGTAAGGGCTAACTCACTCCCCAGTCCCTATCTGTAAGACTGGGGGGAAAGCCCTTTACCAGTGTAACAGTGTTTCCCCCACTCGGTGGGAGATTTGTCCATTACTACGTGTATGGTGGCAACAGGAGGGCTGAGTCATTCGCCGATGTTAGTGGGGACACAGGACTAGGCTTCTGGGGTTCATACCCCACATATTTCTTTAGCAGTGCAGCGCTTCCATCTGCCGTAGGCTCCAGGAACTGAAGGTGATCTCCCACGGTAGAACTATTACCTCTCCCCCCCAGTAAGGTCACACACCAGGCAGGAGGTAAATAACAACAGGAACGGTTTATTGTGTTCTGTACAGCACAGTTACATGGCAGGCTCTCACTGAAGGATGGTCCATGGACCGTCACTACAGGCTATGGGCACCCAAAGCTGTCCTAGCTCTTCCCCATCTCCCTTTCAGAGGCATGGTCCACACTCAACCTCCCCCGGAGGGAAAAGCACAAGGGTAGGCCCCAATCTCAGGCTCCCAGTTGTGTGACCTGTCTTCCTCAGTGGGGGAAGGACACTACTAAATTTGGGGAAGTATTGCCCTTAAGTACAGCCAGGATGAGGGCACCAGGTCTGGCTCATGATTGGCCATGCCCAGGCCTGATGTCACCGCCACCTGCTGTCACTCAAGTGCAGCTTTTCGGAGGGGGAAAACCCCATATCAACTACTGGCAACCTGATTGTACCAGGGTTTACTGCCAGTCGAAGGGCAGAATAGTAGCCATTAGGTGACCTGGCTACACCAGCATACCACCCCAAAAGTCTCAGCGGTACCTTAAAGAAGGTGGCCCTTCAGGTCAGTAGTGTCCAAGTATCTTGGTGTGTTTGAGGGTCCAGGCTCTAGCAGCTTCCTGGGTCCTCTGTTAACAGGAAAAAATGTTTGGTCCTTATGTCAGCCCAATTGTGAGCAAAGGCAGGGGAGCACAAACTTTTGAAGCTGCGCCCCCCTACCTGGCCTCCCCCGGACTTGCTTCCCCTCTCCTACCTGCCAGCTGCGTCAAATGACATCACATGACCCGCGGCATCATTTAACGCTGCGTTGCCATGGAGACACGTCTGAATCCAGTAAGTGTTACTGTTGCAGAGGCCTCATGTGATCCCCGGCATTTAATTTAAATGCCTTCGCGAGGAGCGCGGGACCTTTGCAACTGCCTGCGCCCCCAGACAAATCTCCCGCCCCCATGAGGGACGGGCCCCCCCGTTTGTGCACCGCTGGGCTAAGGAAAATCTCTCTCCTGTTTCCAACAGGAGGCTTTACTTAGAGTTCTAATTTAGCCAGGTGGAGTTTAGTTAATTGCCTGTCTGCAATTAATCAGCTCCCTGCTGGATTTAGAGGCAGTTTCTCTTAACCAGGAATAGGTCCTTCTTACAGAATAGATAAGCACAGTGACAAGCAATGCATTTTTGGGCAAATGTTTGCTTTCATTTAATTGTAATATGTTGTTGTTGTTTTTTAGGTTGCCCATTAATTGTTATTGGGGCAATCCATGCCCACATTGTGGCATTAGTTTACAACTGTAACAATCAATGGATAGAGGGGGGTGGGGGTAGTTGCCCGAGGAGGGTGATTACGCTGCCCAGTTGGTAGTGAGTGAGGGGGGTTAACCCCTAATTACCATACTGGTTACTAACCGCTAAGGTGATTAAGGGGTTAGTGGTAGTGATGTACTGGGTACCGGGTACTACCCGGTACCCGGCGTTACCCAGCAGCTTTTCAGCTACCCGGAAATTACCCGGACCCGGCAGCTGGAAAGTGGACCCGGCGCTGGGTATCCGGGTAATGTCAGGGTAGTTGAATAGTATCTCTTACTTACTTGCAGGAAGCCTGCGCGGACATCTGAACAGGTAAGCAAAGGTGCGGGGGCGGTGGGGCAGCATCACAGTCATGTGGAGCCCGTGCGGGAGCTGCAGGACTCCATACTGCATTGCTGTCCAATAGGGAAGCTTCTTCTCCAGCTCCGGTCACATGGTCCCAGCTCACAGTGCAGTATAGAGTGCTGCAGCTCCCGCGCGGGCTCCACACTGACCGCTGATACTGCCCCACCACCCCCGCACTTCTGCTTACCTGTTCAGATGTCGCGGCGGGCTTCCTCCACCCCAGGTAAGTTTCCTCCACCCCCAGGTAAGTGAAAAAACAGGTAGGCGGGTACCCGGCCGGGTACAAGGCGCCAAATCCTCTGGGTACCCGTTACCCGGTTTTTAAAAAATGTAGGACCCGGTCCAACACTAGTTAGTGGCCAGTAGTTAGTTTTTTTTAATGTTGCTGCCCATGGAAGACGCAAAGGATGCGGAGGAAGACAAGGATGGCCTTCATCCTGGCAGGGTTAAGTACAAATTTAATTTACTATATGCTGGCTGGGTAATGTTTTATTTTTAATGGACAAATGCGCTATTATCCAGATCTGGATAATAGGAATTTTGCCCATTACAGTGTGTGTTGGAGAGGGGAGGGGTTATATATATATTTTTATGTATTGCAGTTTAATGTTTTTTTCAATGGGGAAAAAACTATTAGCCATGTTTGACTTATAGCACTTTTGCCCATTCCTGTGTGGTGGTGTTAGTAGAGGGGGGGTGTGAATGGAGTGGTTGCCCCAGGGTGGTTGTTTAGGCCTTACAGGAGGATAGCGGGAGGTGTTAACCACTTCATTAACATAGCGGTTGTAACTGCTGTGGTAATGAAGGGGTTAATGCCTTCTGAAACCCTCCCGGGGGAACTAAACACGCACCCTGGGGCAGCTACAGTACCTCCTTCACCCACCCCCTCTACCAACAAAAAAGCAGTGTCTGCTATTAAACCACTTCATTACCTTAGAGGTTAGCTGCCAAGGTAATGAAACTGGCAGTAATTTTATTTTTATTACCTAGGATTGAATCCAGGGGTCTCCAAAGCTGAAATAAATATGCAGGTCATCTGCAAAAAAAACCCGGAAACCCCCGGATTCAATCCTATGCAGTAAAAATAAAATAAACTCTGAGATATGCAAATCACGCTTCCGATCTCGCCACCCAACTGTGGTGGTCCGTCCGCTAATCATACTTCGGTCTTACTGTCCATGGGTCCTGTATATGGGCCCTTTTGGGAATCAGTGACCTGGCCAGGGTTCCCATACCTTGTAGTGACTCTCAGTCTTACGCTTAAGGAAAGCTGTCAGCCTTTCCATTAGCATCACTTCATCTACTCTTCTCTTAACCACCTGTATGGAGGGGGGAGAGATCTTTTTCCAGGAGAACGCCACAGCGCACCTTGCCGCAGTAAGGATAAAGGAGATTAATTTCCCCACTGGGCAGTCAATTTCTTCTATTGGCCCGCCCAGGAGGTAGGTCAGTGGGTCAGGAGGTATTTTGAGGCCGGCTACCTCTTGAATGAAAGTTTGGATTGTAAGCCAAAAGTTCTGGATTTTTGGGCATGACCACCAAATGTGGGCCATGTTGCCTCTCTGCCCACAGCCTCTCCAACATAGATCTGAGGCCAGGGGGTAGATTTGCTTCAATCTAACTAGGGTAAGATACCAGTGGAACATGATTTTGTAAATATTTTCTTTTGTTGTGGTACAAATGGAAGTTCCCAAATGTCCTCCCGAGTCCCAAATGTCCTCCCAGTCTTCTCTATCTATATCTATGTTTAATTCCGCTGCCCACTTGGACATACTGTATAGTCGTGAGTGGAGGGGCCCGCTGTTATCTCCATGCCAGCGTATATTTTAGAGATCAGGGCTGTTTGATGAGTGCTCGTTTGGCACAACATCTCAATGTTTGTGAGAGGAGGAAACTCAAATTTTGAGGACATCTTTTGGAGAAAGTGCCTAATTTGGAGATACTTAAATGGGTCCAGTTCTGGGGCCTCGTGCTTTGCACGTAGTTCTTGAAAGTTCAGCAGCCTTCCACCACTCAACAGGTCGGCATCACCCTGATTCTTTCAGTCTGAAATGATCGAATTGTTTGGGTTCACATCCTGGGGGGAAACTGGGGTTATTGTGGATCGGTGTGAGGAGTGAACCTGGGGATGATAGTTTAAACTTATTTTTGCATTTCCGCCAAACTTCCCAGGTGTGTCTCACAGCGCCAAGCTCAAATCTGCGGAGAGGTCTATCTCCTTTATCTGTACTCCAAAGATGGGCCTGCAGAGAAGGCGTTTTTACGTAGTGGGATTCAATATCTAGCCAGCAGTAGAGGTCCTGGTCTACGTTCCACACTATGGCTTGCCTCAGTTGGGCTGCTAAGTAATATTTATTCTGGGACACCTAGGCCCCCTCTTCCTCTGGACGACAAAAGGACCGACCTGGCGACCCTGGGTCTTTTGCCTTTCCAAATAAAATTAAACATTTTGTTTTGAATGTTTTTAAGTTCCGAGCCAGGGACATGGATCGGGAGTGTCTGGAAGAAGTATAGCAATCTGGAGAGTATGTTCATTTTTACCGAGATCATCCTCCCAATCCATGAGATCTGATAACCTTCCCATTTATCTAGATCTTTTTTAATTTTCCCGAACAGAGTCGGGTAGTTATATTTGTATAGTGATTGGTAATTTCCTGATACATTCACTCCCAGGTATTTAATGTATGAGGAACTCCATCTATAGTTAAAGTTTAATTTCAGTAGATTGACTTCCGGCTCGGGTACATTTAGGTGCAGGGCTTCTGATTTGTCATTATTCATTTTGTAGTCTGAAATTTTGCCAAACTCCACCAATTCTTTATGTAGGTTGGGAAAGGATGTTTGGGGTTGGGTTAGGGATAATATTATATCGTTGGCAAAGAGGGAAATTTTATAGTTTGTTTCACCAATTGGTACACCCCGAACGTTTACGCTCTCGCGTATTTTGGCTGCCAGCGGCTCGATCATCAGGGCGAGGAGGAGAGGGGACAGGGGGCATCCCTGCCTTGTACCATTTTTAATTGAAAACCTCTGTGCTGTGCCTCCCGGGAGTTTAATTGCTGCTGATGGGTTTTGGTACAGTGTTTGGACCCCCTCTAGGAATGAGTCCTTGAAGCCGAATTTCTGCATAGTTTTATCAAAGAATAGCCAATTAATTCTGTCAAACGCCTTCTCTGCGTCCAAGCTCAGAAGGACCGCCTTGGTATTTGTGAGATTAATATGGTCTACTATGTTTATGATTTTGCGGGTATTGTCCGAGGCCTGCTGGCCTGAGACAAACCCCACCTGGTCGTTGTGAATGAGTCTGGGTAGAATGGGGTTTAGTCTATTAGCTAGTATTTTTCTATAGAGTTTGAGGTCGTTATTCAGCAGCGATATGGGTCGATAGCTCCCACACTGCATTGGGTCTCGGCCATCTTTATGGATTATTGCCAGATTGGCTAAGGACATTGAAGCTGGAATGGGATCACCCTCCATGAAGGAGTTGAACAGATCTAGTAAATGACCTGATAGGGTTGGGAGAAATCTCTAATAGTAGGCGTTTGTGAAGTTTTAGTGCTTTTACCGCATCCGCCAATTCCTCTTTTGTTATTTTCCCATTAAGCTTCTCATTCTCCTCCTCTGTTAAGGATGGAAGATTACAGTCATCTAGATAGTCCGATATTGCTATGATCCTTGATGCTCTATTGTTTTCCTCTTGGGTTCTGAGGTTGTATAATTTGGTATAAAATTTGGTGAATTCCTCCGCAATTTGCTTATCATTATACAGTATTTCACCTGACCTATTCTTAATCGCAGCTATTTGGGACCTTTTTTGTACCCCTCTTAATTTACTGGCCAAAAGTCTGGCAGCTTTGTTGCCCTTGTCATAATATCTCTGGTTCGTCCATCGGAGGGCTTTTTCAACATCTTCTAGTTGGATCTTTTTCAACTCGTTTCTAGCGGCAGTTAAGGCTTTATATATTTTCCCCAAAGGGTTGGATTTGTGTTGTTGTTCTAGTTTGATAATTTTCTCTGTCAAGTCTTTGAGTAATTTTGCTTTAACTTTTTTTCTATGGGATGCTATGGAGATAAGAGTACCTCTGATAGTTGCCTTATGGGCCTCCCATAGTACCGCTGGGAAAGAGACTGAACCTGAGTTGATCCTAAAGTACTCTGACAGGGCTGATTTGATTTCTCTCTCTATTTCAGGGTGATTCAATAATGAATCATTTAGTTTCCAGTTAAATGTGCTCGACTTTACGAATGGAACAGAGAGAGTTAATGAAATAGGGGCATGGTACGACCATGTGATCGGGCCTACTTCCGTTTTTAAGGAGGCCTCCAATACATTCTTGGTTGTAAAGAGGTAGTCAATGCAAGAATAGGTCTGGTGGGGTGTGGAGTAGAAGTTATAGTCCATTTGGCCCTGATGTTGAGATCTCCAAATGTCCACCAAAGAGAACTCCTTGATAATCGATCTAAATGCCGTTCCCGTCTTCAGGGAAAGTACAGTGTGTGGGCGGTTTAAGGGGAGTGATCTGTCCTCAGTAGGATTCAGGGCCATGTTTTGGTCCCCCCCCTATCAGTGATGACAGGTAGGTGGGGTCGATCGTGTCCAGAACCTTTTTCAGGAACTCTGGTTGATTCTCGTTTGGTGCATAAAAGTTGATCAGGGCGATCGTTGTGCCCGCCAAAGAGCCATATACCACAATAAATGGGGGGGGGGAGAGGAAGGGCCTCTGCGGTAATGTAGTGTAACCCTCTTCCCCCCCACCCCAGTCTCTATGGGAGTGTAAGGGGTGCATGGGGGCTGATTACATGCGGTGTGGTGCGTACCAGTGAGGAACAGGAGGGCCTGAGCTTCCCGCGATGTTGTGGGGGAGCAAGGACCGGGCTTCTGGGGTGATAGCCTTCATGATTTCTTAGTGGTGCAGTGCCTCCATCTTCTATACTCCCAGGGTAATGGGACAGGACCGGTATAGAAGAACCCCTCAGGTCCCAGGGTTATTCTCTCCAAATCACACACATTCTTTACGGATGCAGAACAGTCTCTTTATTTGACAGAGCAACGATATCCCAACGACAAGGCTTCCAACAGCCGCAATACAATCGCCAGGAAGAGATAACACCCGCTCACCACCCACGACTTCCTCCTCTCCTTCCCTCCAAGTCACTCTGACGACAGGATGGTCTGAGCTAGGGTGCAATACCCCGTGGCCCACCCCGAGGTTAGCCTCGAGGTGGGTCTTGAATTCTCTCCCCATCATCCCTGGCAGCGGGGTGAGGGCATTGGTCCACCAGTCTATAATTCTATCAGTATGGAAAATAGCTGAAGCGCTCAAATGCAGGTATATCTCAAAATGATAATAAGCCAGACCACTGTACCAGGGTACTAACAATTGATATAGTACCTATTGTGTCATATAATGGGTACTATCCTCCTGAAGACAGGTGGTGTGTGGTGCAACCCACTCACCATCAGTCTCATTGGCAGGTTCCCCTGAAAAATATACAAGTACTCACATCCTGGTAGGGCAGACAGGCAGGCTGTGCAGCTACTCAATGCAATACAGGGAAAAGGGAGACCAAAAAGCGCACCAGCACAAACGGAGCAGGAAGAACCCAGGACAAAAAACTGATTAAAAGGGCACTTCAATGTGGCAAAAGACCCATCCAATGCATTTCGAACTTGAAAAAGAACGCTGCGACGTTCGAAATGCATTGGATGGGTCTTTTGCCACATTAAAGTGCCCTTTTAATCAGTTTTTTGTCCTGGGTTCTTCCTGCTCCGTTTGTGCTGGTGCGCTTTTTGGTCTCCCTTTTCCCTGTATAATTCTATCAGCTCTAATTATAGACGCTGATCGGTTTGGTTCCTCTCGCTCTCAACCGGCATGCTGCGCCGGGGAGCCCGTAGCCTCCTGATACTCCTCGGACACATAACAATAATAATACATGCATAATGAGTTAGTCATTTGTAAGTACATCCGGGTACTCCCAACATGGAGAACCCTACAGATAGTGCCTTGGATCAGGCTTCCTTACCTGTCGTCCATTATGGTCAGTGACAGTCACAGCGAACGACTGAACCGGCCCATGCTCAGGCCTGTATGTAACACCGTGCATATAAATACACCGGCCGATGCTCCATATATGCACTAGCTCACTAATCTTATCCTCATTGTGATACCCCGCCCGACCGTACTTGGTTCGCAGGTACTCTTGAACTGCCTCCCTAAGCCAACTGTCTCGGTTATCCTCAACCTCTCTCCTGATGGGCTCCGGCACGCAGGGATATTCATAACCGTGCGACTGCCGGTATCTAGCGACTATGGCCCGATCCGCTCGACTTAGCTTGGTAAGCGTGCGGTGCCCTGCCCTGCTTCGCAGTACCCAAAACAATGGCTCCTCGGAGGCTACTTCGTCATACAATATACTGGGGCTTTGAGGTACAATACGTTTCTGCTCTATCTCCCTCAATCGGTGATCTAACTCATCCCCCATCTCCTGCGGAGTGAAAGAACCAGCCGCCCACCAATGGTCTACCACATCGTTCTTAATCAATAAGAATCGCGTACGATCCATCCCTTTGTGGTACCCGGTGAAAAAAGGTGCCCACCATTTATCGCGGTGTTCATACTCAGCGGCCTGACTAGCGCGTTCTACATCAGAATCTACCTGTGATGATACACCGGAGGTACCCGCATCAGTAGATCGCGAGCAATCTCTCCTTCCCTTGGCATTTATGTACCTTGTAGGATTCATCTTATGCACCACTGGTCGGGAAGACCCAGCCTCTGCTGGAGTAGGTGACCCAAGTGCTTTCCCTCTAGCTGTAGGAGAAAACGGCACAGGGTTAGGTACAGGTATAACGCTTGAATACGGTATCTCCCCTTCAGATCCCTCATCACTCAGTTCCCAATCCCGCAAGTCCTTGGAGTATTTGGGATTTTTACATAATTTATCCCTGGTAGGTCCCGGTGGCACCACTTGTGACGGGGCAGGGGCAGTGGCCGGGGCAGGGGGGCTAAGGGCCAGGGTAGGAGAAACGTCCAGAACATTGTCCAGCAAACGGGTAACACCCCGCCCAATGAAGGTCTTCTTAGCGGCACTCCCTCTCATGATTTGGGCTTCTCGGGAGAACCTCGACTCTGTAGCTTAGCCCTGGCCATGACAGAGGCTATGTGTTGCGGGGAGAATATCCCCCCAAAACTGGTCTTTCTCCCAGTGGAACCGGAACTGAGGTTATCCGAATCACCTGCAGAGCTCCCATCCGCCCCGGGATCACGCACTGGCCGTGCGTCGAGGACCCCCGGGGGCGGCGGTGGAACATCCGGTGCATGATCAAACAAGTAGGCCTCAAGCCTCTCTTTCTCATTCACCGTGAATGCGGTCGGCGCCTGGCGGGAGTAAGGGGGTGTTGGGGTCTCCTTACTACTCCGCTGCTTTTTGATGACGTCTGGCTCCGCTAGGATTGTCTCGGTCTCCGTCTCCGTTGCACTGGGAGTCACCACGGCGGTGGGACTCGTACGGTCCTCCGGCTGCACCACTGTTCACCGTCGGATGGTCCCCGGACTTGTCTGTTCTCTTTTGATGCCTTTGGGGTGGTTCGCCGGTAGGCGCATCGCCCCCGATGTTACACCCATCTCTTCCTCCTCCGAAGAAGAAATCACTATCGGTTCCTCCGCTGGGGAGTCACCTGGTTCTTCAGCGATACAACCAGTGTATATAGGTACAAAATGCCTCGTTTGTGTACCTCCACTGCGGTCGCGCTTGTCTGGGTGGCCAGCTTGCTTAGTTCAATAACTAGCTGAGCCTTGGTTCCTCCCAATATGGTATACCAGGGACACAGAGCAGTCTTTTCTTGGTCGTCCGCCACCTCTGTCAAAGTTCCTGGAGAGGCACCCCGTGGAGTGCCAAACAAATCCCGCGGCTCGGTTGGCCACAAGTAAAACGTACCACATTTAGCACATCGGGCCTTGGTGCTCGGTACCGCGCCGGGTAGTCCGCAGTGCACACACAAGCACCAAACATATTCGTGCTCCACTACGGCCACGACCAGTAGGCCTCCAGGTACCTGGTGAATGGAGGTACTTATCTCTGACATGATTCGTTCAGAGGGAGACAACTCAGTTTTCCAGCTCCTTGTTCCTTGAATGCCAGAACAAAATGATGCTCCTCGCTCAGGTCTCCGGTCCCTCCCTTCGCGGGGTAGGACCTTCCTAATTGGTTCTTGGTGGGCCCCCTCCCTCTGGCGGAATCCAGAGGCGGGGTCTTTTCCTTTGTCAGCATGACGTGGCCCTCCGGCTTTCGCGCCATTCCACTCCTCCTGCAAGGAATCTGGGTTTGGCGCCAGACTCTTGCACATTTCCCGCCACAACTGTCTCAAAGTCCTTTTGCAAATCTCACGTGCTTGCTCCAGGCTCGGCGGGAACTGCCATTTTAGCTCGCCTCTCCGCGGAGCACATGTAGGGATGGCCGCCATCTTGGATACTCCCTCCAAATGTGCCTGTGCCCTACTCTCCATGTCTAACGGGTATCTCGTACCTAGACCCTGTTTTCCCTCCAGAAATGAACTCTGCATCTTCATACTGTATGTGACCCACTAAATTGAGGTGGCTGGTACCTCAGGCTCAACGGAACTCCTCTCCTATTCTCCTATGCACTGTACTCCCCAAATCTACTTGCAAGTGCTCTGTGGTGCTGGTGATAGCTAAGATACCTCTTGTCTAGGTACGGGCGTCTCCTGCTTTTGGCCATTATAGCGGGGCCCTGGGCTATGGTCCCTGGTCTGGTTAACAGGCTGACCCCCCCAGTGACTCACGCTACCCGCCTCAAGGGACTTGGTCAGCTCAAACTATCCACCCCTCCGTAACGCGGCCCTGGGCCATGATCCCCAGATTGGTTACCGCTATGAGCCCCCCAGTTGCCTCACACTACCTGCTTAATATCACTTGCCGGGAGAGTGCATCTTAGTCTGTCTGTTCCGCCTCGCTATAAGCCGGTCCTGTTCTGATAGATATCCATATCTCAGCAGCGCCTCCAAATGTAACCCTCTTCCCCCCCCCCCAGTCTCTACGGGAGTGTAAAGGGTGCATGGGGGCTGATTACATGCGGTGTGGTGCGTACCTGTGAGGAACAGGAGGGCCTGAGCTTCCCGCGATGTTGTGGGGGAGCCAGGAACAGGCTTCTGGGGTGATAGCCTCCATGATTTATTAGTGGTGCAGCGCCTCCATCTTCTATACTCCCAGGGTAATGGGACAGGACTGGTATAGAAGAACCCCTGAGGTCCCAGGGTTATACTCTCCAAATCACACACAGTCTTTACGGATGCAGAACAGTCTCTTTATTTGACAGAGCAACGATATCCCAACGACAAGGCTTCCAACAGCCGCAATACAATCGCCAGGAAGAGATAACACCCGCTCACCTCCCACGACTTCCTCCTCTCCTTCCCTCCAAGTCACTCTGCCGACAGGATGGTCTGAGCTACGGCTGCAATACCCCGTGGCCCACCCCCGAGGTTAGCCTCGAGGTGGGTCTTGAATTCTCTCCCCATCACCCCTGGCAGCAGGGTGAGGGCATTGGTCCACCAGTCTATAATTCTATCAGCTCTAATTATAGACGCTGATCAGTTTGGTTCCTCTCAACCGGCATGCTGCGCCGGGGAGCCCGCAGCCTCCTGATACTCCTCGGACCGTTCCGCAGGATTCGTGGCTCACGGCCCAATACTCAGCAGCTCTAGACTCTTTATATCACTGCTCACTCAAACTCTTCCTAAGCTACTCTCTCTATTGAAGAACCATCAATAAGAGAGGAACACGGCACACAGCAAGGACAAATAACAACTCCTCACTCACCGGAGTGGGCTGCTAAATATAGAGCTAGCCCCTCCCCTCATGGTGTCAGCAGAACCTCCCCTCTTGCTCACGCCTGCAGCAGAGTCCAGGCCTGCGTCTACCACTCAGGTTAGGGCTATGAAGGGGGAAAACCCATAATGATTACTGGCGCCTGATCTTAACAGGACTTACCGCAGTAGAAGGAAGATAGGTATAGCCTGAGCTGTTTACAGGGGGCTACAGTAGTTTTTAATATGTGAGGGTCAGTTTATACAAATACTTCTTGCGCAAACATGAACACAAATAGTTCTGGCAGTAGTCTCCCTGCAGGGAGGGTCGGCTGCATTGAGGAAGCCTGTGGTTAAACTTTTTCAAAAAACCATACAAACGTCAGTAACGTTATACATAACCTTAACATTAACAGATCTGAACCGAAATAAACATATTTAGCTCTACCAGCGACCTTGTTGTGGAGTGGGTCAGCTGCTGTGGGGGAGCCTGTGGCGTAACTTTCAGCAACCACAGTGACAATAGCCACAACATTTGCAATCTGAACCGTATCAGTTCTGTGCGTGTGTGACCATGTATGGCTCAATCAGTGAGCGTATTGCAAAATTGGACAGCTGCGTTGTAAACGCTTGTGGTACAGTTTTCAGAAATCATATCAACAGTAATACATTATTTGCAGCCTGAGCAGAGACAGTTCCGTGCGTAGCTAGACTCTTTGAACTCTAGCAGTGCCCTTGTCGTGGAGTAGTTTGGCCATTGTGTCTGAGCCTATGCCGAGGTTTGGCAGTAGCGGTAGCGCATCAACGTTATTTACACTTTAAACCTGAGGGTGCATGGGGGGCGGAGGAAGGAGCGATCACAGCTTGGCGGTTCTTATACGGGGGTATCTGTGCGACTGCTTAGTTTAATTTAGGTTAGGTGCTAGCAAGCCAAGAGGGAGGGGTCTCTGATGCTTTCTATAGCCTCAGGGGTTACGGTACATATATATTGAGGGGGGGTGGGGAGGGGGGGGACAGGTTGCGGTGCAGAGGGGGGGCTGCTTGGGTGGGTAAGGGAAGTGCGTGGGGGGGAGTGTGTGGGGGGAGAGGGGGTGTGTGGTGGGGAGGGGGGAGTGTGTGTGGGGGGGGAAAGGGAGGAGTGTGTAAGGTGGTGCATACATACACTACGTCGTGGGTGTTCACCATCTGCTCTGTGCATGGGGGGACAATAAGCACAGTCACTGTCCCCTCCGTAAGCCTCCCAACCCCCCCTCTACAGACCGTCAGCTGGATCGGGCTCATCTTCCTATGGCGGGTGTTTCGTCCTCGCTCTGCTGGCTCCCCGGTAAGGGGAGGGCCCGGGCAAGCCGCAGCTCATCTCGCTTCGCAATCTCCTCCGCAGTTCTGGGCATTGGGAGATTATTTTCCTCTAGGTTGTGACTGGGACTGGGCAGCGATTCTGCGATCCTACGTCCCGGCCCGGGCACCCTCTCTCCTCCCAAGAGAGCGGAGGGGTGAGGCCCAATGCTCTTGCGAATGCTGCCATTTCCTCCAGGCAACAACAGTTTTAGACCTTATCATATACCATCTAGAGACCATGAAATTAATCAGCATCAAATGTCTTTTTTAGATCACGACAGGGATTACGACTTCCCCCCGAGGAGAAACAGCGAGACAGACAACCTAACAGGGAGACAGGATACCCCACGATCTGCGAGACGCAAAAGAATAGAGGATTCAGAGGAAAAAGAGGAGGAAGGAGGAAAGAGAAAAAAGTCAGACCAAGCGAGCCACCGGTAGAGGTCAGCAATGTGTTCAACATCAGTAGCCATAAAATCTCTGATGTTGAGGAGAAGGTCCTTTCAAAGGGGCTCAATTTTGCCCCCTCGCAGGGACCTAACATGTTTGATCTATATATAGATACACAAAAATTCGTGAGACGTCTAACTCTCAAAAAATATTTCCTAAAAGACGCTGTAAGTAGGGAGGCCATACAGGCAAACAATAAGCCTAGTACCATCCAGGCGATTTCGCCAATTAAATTCAAAAGACCTTCTGTCTTTTATCCCAAACATGTCAAGGGGAATTTTATAGAGACATTTACTGAACTAGTCATTCAGGACTTGGAGAAGGCAACCAGCGAGTTCAAGTTCAACAAGCATAACTTGAGTCAACTAGAGATAGATGCTGTTAAGAGTTTAGAGAGCAATACTCAAATTGTAATTAAAGCAGCTGACAAGGGGGGTGGTATCGTAATCATGGACTCAGCTTATTACAAGACAGAGTCCATGAGAATTCTTAATGATCCCACAACATACCAAAAACTGCGATGCAATCCATCGGCTGAGTTTAAGCTAGCCCTAAACAAATATCTGCAAAAGGGATTTGCTGATGGTATCATCACAAAGGGAGAATTTGAGTTCTTGGATATAGAGCAGCCAAGGATTCCAATCTTCTATTTCATACCGAAGATCCATAAGGATCTTTGGAATCCCCCCGGTCGCCCAATAATTTCTGGGATCAAATCGCTGACCTCCAATTTGTCCCAGTTCATTGATTCAACATTGCAAAAGTATGTCTCTCAAATACCATCGTACCTTCGAGATACCACCCATGTTTTAAATATAGTTAATGATCTAAAGTGGGAGGATCATTATGTATGGGTCACGTGCGACGTGACCTCCCTATATACCGTCATCAATCATGACTTAGGCATCGAGGCAATCAGGAGAGTATTAGATCACGATGATAGTCTCGAATCGGGATTTAAGGAATTTATAATAGAAGGGATTAGATACATCCTCACCCATAACTTCTTCAACTATGACAACAATTTCTACCTCCAGATATGTGGCACTGCCATGGGTACCAGGTTCGCCCCCAGCTATGCCAACATATTTATGGGTATGTGGGAGGAAGATTTCATCAATTCCCACAACCCATTTGGGGCGGACCTGGTACTATGGAGGCGCTATATCAATGACGTGCTATGTATCTGGGGTGGAAATAAGGTAGATTTGGGTAAATTCCAACAGTATCTTAACAATAATAATCTAAATCTGAAGTACACATTCAACACCAGTCCACTTACCATTGACTTTCTAGACCTAACCTTATTTATTGAAATGGGATCAATTGAAACTAAGACTTTTTATAAAAAAAGTCGATGCAAACACTTATTTGTTAGCATCAAGTAACCACAATCCAAGATGGATTAATAACATCCCCAAGGGCCAGTTTCTAAGAACGAAACGGAATTGCTCCCAGGTAACAACATTCAATACACAGGCCAATGAACTAAAAAATAAGTTCTTTGAGAGGGAATACAGCCATAATAAGGTAATGAAGGCACTGGAGGCAGCCAAAAATACAAATAGAGAGGAATTAATTAAAATGGATAATAAGAGAATAAAAAGTAAACAAGATGGGATTGAGTTTATTCCTTTCATTACGAAATACAATGGCATGGCAGATAAGATTACTACAATAATAAATAAGCATTGGAGTATCTTGCATGGTGATGTGGTGCTAAAAACTATATTACCCCAGCATCCACAGATAGTTTTTAAAAAGGCTGACAATCTCAAATTAAAACTATCACCAAGCTGTCCATTTAATCAATTAAAGACACGCAATACAACATGGCTGAAGGAACTTAATGGATTTTTTCTATGTAACAAATGTATAGGCTGCAGATATGGTCAAAAATGTAAAGACTTTAAATCAAATGTCACATGCGTATCATTCCCGATTAGGTCATTTATCACGTGCAGGAGTCCTTTCGTGGTCTATCTGTTATAGTGCCCGTGTGGGCTACAATATGTAGGGCGAACGGGTAGACCACTTAAGTGACGCTTTGCAGAACATGTATACAACATTAAAAGAGGTTTGGAGACACATAGTGTCTCCAACCACTTTAAATTAAAACATGACCAAAATCCAGTGGGATTAATTTGCAAGGGAATTGACTGGCCAAAACAAAATTGGAGAGGGGGAGATAAGATGAATTTGATATCGAGATGCGAAAGCTTCTGGATATATACCCTCAAAACCCTGACCCCAAGAGGTCTCAATATAGAGTTTGATCTGGCTTCATTTTTAAAAGATGGATAGATCAATTCTGTATTGTGAGGGCACCTGTCAGTAAATCCTCCATTTCAAACTCTTTTCCTCTGAGTTCTCTCATAGATCAAATAGTGGGTAGTTCCATATGTAGTATTAGGTCCAACAACCACCACCAGAAATATTCATTTTAAATAGCATGCACATTAACTATTTGTCTTTTGCTGTGTTAGTCTTGTGTAATATGCGGTTTTATTATCTTTTATTATGTGATATGCATGCATCAAGGATTTGTATTGAGCATGCACTGATTGTATGTGAAGAAAAACAACGAGCAGGGGTTTCCAGTTAGGTAATCAACCAATGGGAGCCCTGCGTATACATCTCAATGGGTTTAAATAGCACTCATTGCCTCCTATACTCCATTACCCCTGAAGAAGTGACGTCAGCAGTCACGAAACGCGCGTAGGGTGGAGTTTGTGTAGTAGCGGTGCGACGTTCACGCATACTGGGAGGAGAAGGGGTGCTTGGGCAGTGACGTCATCTGAGGGAGACGAGGCGCTCCGAGTCGCGGCCACGAAATGGGGATACAAGCCAAGTCTCACCTCCATCTGCAGCATCCCGGTATCCTGCCACGCAAGCGGACGGCACGTTGTACCATACACATAGGGACTATGGACATGTGAGTGCACTGTTGTATAGTCTTGTAATTTTATTGTATTAAATTGTTACGGTATCATACCATTGGCCATATCTCCTTACTTTCCGGTATTGTGCTGGTGAGAGGCTTATATCTGAGCGGAGGAGGCATTTCTCCTGACAACCAAGCTGAGATCAGGCAACGGGGAAAGAAGTGAATGATACCTTTTGAGGCCCTTTTAATCTATTTTTAAGTAAGTAGCTGGCAACGGTGGGGGAGTTGATGTTTGGCCAGAAGTACTGCGCAATGGTTGTTCTGTTTTCTATATTATCACAGATCTGATTCAACTACCTCCAAGGACCTCAAGTGTGATTGGATTACGGATCTATTATCCCTATCATCAAGGACATTTGGACTTCATTACTGTCAGGTTATTTACCAGATAGTGCGCCAAGGACATTCTTGTTCATTGTTTGTTCTGTTATTGTCTGTATACCATTTCCTCCAGGCGTCTCAGGGCTAGAAATTTCCTGTTTCTGCTAGCAGTTAATTTGAATGGGAATCCCCACCTGTAGCGGACGCCATTTTCGCGCAGAAGAAGAGTTAGGGGCTTGAGTTCCCACCGTCTGTTTACGGTGATTCTGGAAAGGTCATTCTATACTTGGAGTTTGTCCTCCTGGAATGTTATATCGCCCTTGTCCCGGCAGGCTGTCAGGATTTTCTCCTTGGTGGTGTAACTGTGGAATCATATAATAAGATCCCTTCGCCTGTTTGGGTCTTCCGATCTGGGTCCAAGGGCGTGGTGTGCCCGGTCTATCTCCAGGTCCCTAGCATCAATGTCATTGCAGATTGAGGAGAAAAGTTTAGAGAGGTATGGCCGGAGGAGGTCAGGAAGAACAGATTCGGGGACATTGCGAATTCGGAGGTTTTGTCTCCTATCCCTGTTCTCCTGATCCTCCATCCCATCTTTAAGGTTAGCTACCTCTTCTCCCAGACGGAATATCTCATCTTCGGCCTCCATTTGCCTCTGGAGGGACTCTCCTAGCTTTGTCTCCAGCTCGGTAGTCCTATCAGCCAGTCCCGACATCTCCTGCTTGAGCTCTGAGACGGCAGCTTTGAGGTCATGTTGTAAAGATGAGTACAGTTTACTATGTAGAGTGGTCATTAGATCTTCTAGATACAATTTAGTCATCGTGTCCTCTGGTCCTGGGGTCTCCTTTAGCAGTTGTTGTCCGCTTGCAGTGGCGAGAGAGCCGCGTGCGTCGGCGCCATCTTGTTGTTTTCTTTGACTTCGGCTGCATCGCTGCAGTGTTCACCCTTCTGGGGATAGTTGCGTAAGTCAGTAAAAGTTGGGGGAAATGTGCTCAATTTTATAGTTATTCGTGCAGGTCCACGGAGCTCTCCTAGTACTCAACCATGCCGGTTGATGTAACCGGAAGCCCCCTGCGATTTGGCATTTTTTAATGTATATTAGTGTGGGAAGTCGATGTCTCATTTTAAAGACAGGTTTTGGCCACTGGTTTTCGTAAAGGGTTTAATTTCCAACGCTTTGCAAATGTTAGACCTGTGTTCATTCATCCACTCCTGAAAGTTCTGGTCAGTTTTTCCTATGCAGTATAAACTGCAAGGACATGTGATTGTATAAATGATGGATTCTGAATGGCAAGTTACTGTACAGTAGGTACTGTAGTGCTTATTTTAATATTTCCTCTCAGAGTGTGGCTGAGCAAAACTCAAGTCTTGTATCAGTCCTGACATATATGAGCGACATACATAGTGCAACTGTGATACCTGTCGCATGCCAACTTGGAAGGGGTAGGTAAGGGGTAGGTAAACATGCTGGTAGGTAGTTGTGGTGTCTCCGGGATATTAGTGTACAGGTAGTGTAAAGTGCACGTTATGCATTTTGGCTTGAAATGCCCGTTGTGAGGGACGAAATGTTGTTTTGCTTCAATAAGTCACTTATCTAAAACATCCGTGCGAGTGCTGACTTAATCCTTCTCTGCTAATTGTTTTGAAAGAAAAGTATATGAAAACATCTATTAAAATGGTGGACATCTCTATATATTACTTTCTGTGGAAATCAATTGCTTCATTGCATGACAAACTTTCAGTGAAATGAATCCCGGTATGAATGAAACCACTGAGCTTCTGCCTGAGGGACATCGCAGCCAACTTCTCTTTGACATCTCCATGATATTCTGCAGGCACCACATTCTTAGCCTGAAAAGCAACATCAATGTATTTTGTTTTTGTGGCAAAAGTTCAGTTATGTGTCAGTTACTCAGCTAGAAAATACTCCACCAACAAGCCAAATGACAGCAAACTCTCAGACACCATTTACATCTCCAACTTCACAGTTATTTAATAAAAAGCATGTACTCTATAACTGTGGGATATGCTGCATTGTCAGTTGAGGATGTTGAAAAGAGCTTTATGCAGAAACAATCTTAATTATGAGCTTTTTTTTTATATACTCCTTGTCCTCTTTTAGGAATAGTGTGTGTGAGCGAGGAATAGTAATCGCTGCAGTTCTTTTTGCTTTATTTAATTATAGAAAACCCATTTCACAGCTCCACTTTCCGACAAGGTGAGTTATGTGCTTATTAATATTACCAAACCTTCACAATACACTACATGCATTCTTATGCTTCAATTAGGTTTCTCTTTGCTTTTGCTTGAAATATTTTATGTGGAATGAAGTCAAACAGAATATTAATCAAGATTATGAATTGTTCAAAGCCTGCAGCTGTCTACTTATCAGGGGCAAGGCATCTGGGGTGTTATAAAACTAGAAGAAGCCCGGTTATTAATTATAAGAATATACATGATCAAAAACAGTAAATTTAGTTACTTTCAGTGTGACAATGTGCACCCTAAAATAAATCATGTCACTTAGGACTGGGATACAGTACAATGTAAGCACGTTACACAATACGTATAACCCTTGATGGAAGTGAAAGAAGTTCTTTAAACATCTCGTGAATTCTGTGAAACCTGTGTTTTGTTTATGTAACATTACCATGAAGCGCCTATCTAGTTTTAAGTTATTCCAAGAAACTATATGAAATCTTAGTTGCCGCACACTCTTTGTCAATCTCTTTGTGTTGGGGATTATAAGAGCAGGGTTTTGCTAATAGACACGTTTGGATGTGTGTCAGTCCACTTTGCAAATTCATTTATAATTCTTTCTCTCTCTCTCTCTATTGCTCTCTCCCAAGTTCACTCACAAATCGTCTGCTGTAGGTATTGTCAAGGGAGACAAACTTAACCCTGGGGTCAAGACACCAGGCAGGACAAGGCAGTTCAATAAAGGATTTTTATTCCAGCTGGAGCCAGCAAGCACAGCACAAAAAGACAATCAGAGCTATACTCACTAAACCGGGGGCAAACAGGGGGAAAACTAGCTGGCTATGTGCTGAGCACCACATCAAAGACTTACCTAGGGCTTGCTTCCACTCTCCGATGGGGTAGTGACCATCTAAACCTCTCTTGGCGGAGCACTTTTAAAAGTCCTGCTGAAAAGTCCTGCTCTATGCTCCTCCAGCACAGGTAATGTCCCGTAGCACAACGCACTATTAAAATTCCTGTTGTCAATGCTCTCAGCCTCGTTTTCGGGTGTCTCCGGAACAGCCTCGGAGCACATCGCTTAGTTCACCTCCATGACAGGATCAGAATGATCTAGCTTTCCCGCTAACATAGGAAAGCATGGTAGAGGGGCTGACGACCAATAACAGCACGGATGCTGCTCACAGAGCAATCAGGAGGCGAGGGCTCATCGGCATTGGCCATTTAGGACTGGGGGCGGGCTTAGAGAGTTAAAAGGCTTGCGGAGGGAAATACAAATGGGCCAATCAGCGCTGCACCTACCAGAGAGACTCGGCAACAGCTTCCCCCATCAGGATATCTCCCGCTCGACTGGCGTTGCTCTGGCTGGAGAGGTAACCAACTGCTCTGGTTTTCAGGCAGATGCCCCCTCACCCGGCCCAATCCCCCCCCCCGACACTTTCTTCTTTGTCCCCTGCAAATCTCCTCCCCCTCCAGTCCCAGCAGCAGCCATTCAGAGAAAAGGTGTTAATGCGCTACTAAGCTTTGGTAAATTAATAATTGCAATATGTAATGGAAAAGGTAAAAAATACCTATCATATACTAAACCAAATTTAGCAATCTACAGTACAGTATCAGTGCATCATGTACAGTACATACAAAATAAAAAATTGCATATGAATGAATGCAAATCAAGTTCAAAAACAAAGAATATAAAGTGAAAAGTCTTATCTGTGAAAAAAATGATAAATGTTCCAATTCCTTCGTGCAAATTACAACAGGATCCAGGCGTTTGCTGCTCTCCATTGGAGGTGTTCCTTCAATACATGCAGAGAAAAAGAGAGAGGAAAGCGCAAAGAACGCCCATAGTGTTATTCAATTTTTTTAAAAACATTTTTTTTAAAAAACAAGTGGTAATTCAACTCACATTTTGTAAGAAATAAAGAGGCATAACAACTCTTTTGGGGAAGTGTGAAACCCACTACAGAGAAGCTGCTCGTCCAATAATGTCCATCTGTTTCTCCTGTTTGATGCTACAATATGTGCGCGAGTGACGTTGCGGTCACACTCGCCTCATCATCTGCCTTTCGGTCTGTCTCTGGGTTTTGTAAGGCAATAGTAGCAAAATGGAGTATGAGGAAGTCCAAGGGAACACAGCTGGCAAGAGGTAGTCCTACGCGTTTTGTGATTGGAATTACTTCATCATGGGTGCAGAGGAAGCAGTGTAAACTGTGGAATGCGTTGAGATTGAGAGTCTGATTCCATCTATTGAGAGACAGAGAATGAATTGCTCTTTGCAGATGTAGCAATGAGCCGGCCATAGCAAAAACTGGAAATGATGCGAGTAAGCATCACCGGAAGAGACACATGTCCAAACGGAAGTGAGGTCAGACACCGGAAAGGCCCACGAGGGATGCTTCAGAGGTATACCAGCGGACCTATGCTACAACAAGCCTGAATCCAATGGGGCAGTTGGGTGATAGAGACCCTTTGGGTTGATCGTGCACCCTCTGGAATTTGTTGAGAACAATAAAATATAGGGCAGCCCTAGGTAGAATCAGGGACACATAAGAGGAGCTTGTTGTTACTTCTGTTACGATCAGCGCCAACTCTCATGATGTTTAAAGAAACCCTCATAGGGGTTCTGCTTTCTCTCGGATATTTGTGTCAGGCACTTGCCCCAGTTCTCTTCAGGGTCATAGTAGCCACCAACAACACGCATTGCTCTGGATTGTTTTGCAATGGTGCCTTTTTAAACATTTTTCGTCCATTTTTTTAGGATTGTTTGTAGTTATCTGCAGGTTTTATTTGTGTGGTACTAGAGTATTTTTACAACACCATTTATGTTGCTTCAGCACCCACTTGAAAAACATTGTGGGTGTGCAGCTGGTAGCTACGGTTAATGACAGGTATTAATGTATGACTCCTGACCTTTGCAAAGTTGTTCATTGCCTCCATGTACACAGGGAAAGATACTGCAGTGCAGGTGGCTGCAGTAAGGTTGAATGTCGAAGGCTCAGGATTTACTTGACAAGAAAAAGGTAGCGATGATTATTAGTATTTTAGGTTATACAGGAGGAAAGAGGAGACATGTCAGGAATCGGCGTTCTCCATGGTCCCCACACAGAGCACCCCCTTCCCGCAGGGAGTCCCTGGACACACAAAACAAACCTGCCTTACCGGCCTCCACGGCTCCTCGCCCTTGCCGCCGTCGCGGGATCACTCCCCTCGGCGATTCCTCTGCTCAGCGCCAGGTGCGCTCACGCACCCTCCTGCACGCACACCTGCACGCAGACCTGCACCATCCACTGGCTCGGTTCACACGCGTACACGAGTTACGGAGCACGCTCAGTCTGCACACTCTTCTTCCCGTCCCCCGGACCTCAGGCTCCGTCCCCGCACACTGCACGGGCATACTCAGGTTACCAACAAGACTCACCTGGCCTGTTATGCCTGCACCAATCTGCAGTGTCTCCCTGTAGCTCTTCCTGTCCCGCCTCCATTCCTAATTGGACCTTCCTGCTTTATCTAGCTCCTCTCTGCTCTCAGTCTTTGCTCGACATAGTCTCTGCATGGAAGTACTTCTGGATTCTCTCAGTGTTTTCACAGGTTCTGACGCAGCTCATACGACTACCCCCTCTGGCTCTCGATCTCGGCACTCCTTGGACAACGCTCACTCTGGTAACCCCTTGAACATGGCTTGGACAATGACCTATCTCCACTCTCCACTCCCTGACTTCGACGAGGCATCCTTCACTCTATCTCTACAACCGGTACCGGCAAGTATTGTCTACCTTACTACACCTGGCCTGGCAACGCTTCATACAACACTCCGGACATGCTCCCTTTGCTGCGGGTGCGTGTATTACCACTTCCCCCTTCAGCTCAGGGGACAGGTCTGGTCTGCGGGCAGCACCGGCGTAACATTATGTCGAGCCCACAAGACGCAGACCAGACCGAACTTCAACAGTTTCTCCCCAATCTGCTTCACCAAAACCAGGCCATGGCGGACCAAATTGTGGCACTTACACGCCAGGTCGCAGTACTCTCAGACAGGGTACCGACCGCGACCCCGCCAGATGTAAGCCTCCACTCCGCAAGCGCAGTTAGCAGCTCAGATGTAAGGATTCCACCCCCCAAGCCTTATGCAGGTGAACCGCAAGATTGTAGGGGTTTCCTAAACCAGTGTGAGGTGCAGTTTGAAATGGCCCCCCATCTCTACAATTCTGATCGCAAGAAGGTAGCCTACATTTATAACCTCCTCACTGGCAGCGCCCTAGCTTGGGCTTCCCCGGTTTGGGAGCGACGTTCTGACCTTACCCAAAATTACCCGGCATTTAAAGCCGAGTTTCAACGGGTATTCGATTCCCCCGCTCGTCGGGAGATGGCATCTTTCTCTCCTCCAGATCACTCAGGGACGGCGGATGGTGACACAGTATGCTGTGGAATTCCGGACTCTAGCAGCCGAGACTAACTGGGGACAAGAGGCTCTCGTCTTCGTGTTCTGGCAAGGCCTGGCAGATCCCATCAAGGACGAACTCTCTCGCCAATCCAGGCTGGATCAATTGAAGGTCCTCATTGCTTTGGCTGTCCGAGTGGATCAACGTATCCAGGTACGCCGCTCAGAGCGTCAGCGCACTCGCGTCCATAACTTTCAAGTTCCGTTCTCCAGTACTCCCAGCAACACTCCTGCACTGGAGTTGCCAGAGCCAATGCAATTGGGGGTACAATGCATCCGCACACCGATACGGCAGTTCCGCCACGCCGGGGGATTGTGTTTCTACTGCGGATCCATGGAACATCTGGTTCGGGAGTGTCCACTGCGTCCGGGAAATGGGAACACCCAGTGAGTACAGAGGGGCTCTCTCTGGGTGTAATGTCTCCACGTCCCCTTTCTAAAGGTGAACTCCCTAAGAAACTTACATTTCCAGTCTCCCTTTCAGGCGATAAGTTCAAGACTTCTACCGCCGCTTTCATTGACTCAGGAGCTGGAGGAAAGTTCGTGGATCTTGAATTCGCCAGGTTAAACCGCATACCACTCGTGAGAATTAAGGTTCCCATCGCACTCGTCGGTATCGATGGACGTCCTCTTACCCCGGCCCACATCTCCTTAGAGACGGCTCCCTTGCTTCTGTCCTCACATCTGCACAAGGAGATCTTAGTTCTCGATGCCATTCACGCTCCTGGGATACCCATCACCCTTGGTCTTCCTTGGCTACAGCTTAACAATCCTGTCATTGACTGGACTTCCTCCGCCCCCATTTCCTGGAGGCCAAGGTCAGACGAGACTCATCAACTGCTGGCCAATACCTCTGTTCCCGAAGTTATTTTACCTTCCGTTTACCATCAATTCCGGGACGTTTTCAATAAGGTACAGTCAGACCTCTTGCCGCCACACAGGACTTACGATTGTCCGATCGATTTAGTGCCAGGTTACTCCCTACCCAAGTCCAAGACCTACCCCTTGTCGTTACCAGAATCTCACGCTATGGATGAATATATCCAGGAGAATCTCAAGAAAGGCTTTATTCATCACTCCAATTTCCCAGCAGGGGCTGGGTTTTTCTTCGTCAAGAAAAAGGACGGGTCGTTGAGGCCTTGCATCGACTACAAGGGTTTAAACCACATAACTATTAAAAATCGTTACCCCCTTCCCCTTCTTACCGAACTGTTCGATAAATTACAGGGGGCTAAGATTTTTTCCAAGTTGGATCTACGTGGTGCCTATAACCTGGTGCGCATCAGGAAGGGGGATGAATGGAAGACGGCCTTCAACACGCGTAGTGGACACTACGAATATCTGGTAATGCCTTTTGGCTTATGTAATGCTCTCGCTTTCTTCCAGGATTTCATCAACGACGTCTTTCGTAAGGTACTCAATATTTTTGTTATTGTATACTTGGATGATATCCTGATTTTTTCAAAAGATCTCCAGGACCATATACACCACACCTCCTACGTCCTTTCCTGTCTCCATGAACACCATTTGTACGCCAAACTGGAGAAGTGCACCTTTCATCAGACCTCTACTCCGTTCCTGGGGTACATCATTTCCGATGAGGGCTTTATGATGGACTCCGGTAAACTTCAAGCAGTCACTGAATGGCCAAGACCCAACTCTCTCAAGGCCATACAACGTTTTTTAGGGTTCGCTAATTATTATCGTAAGTTTATACGGAGTTTTTCCACCATTGTGGCACCCCTTACTGCGCTCACCAAAAAAGGAGCTGATCCTTCTGCTTGGTCATCCGAGGCCATCTCTGCCTTCGAGACTCTCAAGGAAGCCTTTATATCCGCACCTATTCTCCATCATCCCAACATTGAACTTCCCTTCGTCCTGGAGGTCGACGCTTCTGATTGCGGCGCTGGTGCCGTTCTTTCCCAGAGACCAACGCCCCAAGATAAGTTACATCCCTGTGCATATTTTTCCAAGAAATTCTCGTCTGCCGAGAGGAACTATGACGTGGGTAACAGGGAACTTCTGGCCGAGAAGATGGCTCTTCAAGAGTGGAGACACCTGCTGGAGGGGTCGAAAGAGCCGTTTACTATTCTCACGGACCACAAGAACCGACAGGCTCGTTGGGCTCTTTTTTTTTCTCGATTCGATTTTCACCTTTCCTATATCCCCGGGACCAAGAACATAAAGGCAGACGCACTCTCCCGTATACATTCTTCTGAAGAGAGGCCAGAGGAATCTTTGGAGACTATCCTTCCGCATGAGAGGATTCTCGCCACGTCTTCTTTCAAGAATCTTGACAAGATTTTGCACTCCCAGAGACGCATTCCCAAGGACTTGGTCGTTCCCGACAACAAACTCATTGTACCTCCCAAATTTGTTCCAGAGGTCCTGTCTTGGGGTCACTCCTCTAAATCTGCAGGTCATCCAGGTTTAAAGAAGACTACTGATCTCATTCGTCGGAATTTCTGGTGGCCAAGGATGTCTCAAGATATTCTGGAGTTTACCCGCGCCTGCCCCACGTGCACTCAAAGCAAGACTCTCCGTCAAAAGCCTCAGGGTTTTCTGTTACCCCTTCCAGTTCCCGACCGCCCCTGGTCCCACATTTCGATGGACTTCATCGTGGAGTTGCCCAGGTCCAGAGGAATGAACACTATCTTGGTGGTCGTGGACAGATGTTCTCGAAGATGTCCCATTTCATTCCACTTAAGGGATTGCCCACCTCTCCCGCCCTTGCTGATATCTTTACGGAGCAGATTTTCCGGATTCATGGGATCCCTTCGTCCATTGTGTCTGACAGAGGTTCTCAGTTCGTATCCAAATTTTGGAGAGCTTTCACGGAGAGATTGGGCAACTCTTCTTCTTTCTCTTCCGCCTATCATCCTCAGTCCAATGGACAAACGGAGAGAATCAATCAATCCCTGGAGAAGTACCTGAGATGTTTCATATCCGATTTCCAGGATGATTGGGCTCAACTCCTCTCTTGGGCAGAGTATGCCGTCAATTCTGCCAAAAACGAGTTCACCCGGGAGTCGCCCTTCTTTATAAATTATGGGTTCCATCCTCCATGCCTTCCCATCCCCAACATCCCTTCTGGAGTACCAGCCGTAGATGAACGCATTTCTTCCCTCCAAACCGCATGGTCCAGGATTCAGTCTACCCTTCTCGACTCCTCCCGCAGATCGAAACTACAGGCCGATCGTTGTCGTCGTCGTCGTTCGGCGCCCAGTTACAAACCAGGGGATTTGGTATGGCTCTCCTCTAAGAATATCCACCTCAAGGTACTATCTCCTAAAGTGGCACCTAAGTTCCTGGGTCCCTTCCCTATTTGCGAACAAATCAATCCCGTGGCATTCCGGCTCCAACTACCACACAGTATGAAGATTCCCAATGTCTTTCATGTGTCCCTCTTAAAACCATTTATCTCCAGTCACTTCTTTCCGGATCAGACTCATAAACCGGATCCCATTACTGTACAAAATAACGAGGAATATGAAGTTCACTCTCTTTTGGATTCTCGCCTATCCAGGGGTCAGCTCCAGTTCTTGGTGCAGTGGAAGGGCTTTGGCCCTGAAGAGAGATCCTGGGTACCTTTAAAGGAAATTCATGCCCCAGCCCTTCTTAAGTCCTTCAGGAAAAATTTTCCAGAGAAACCGTTCTTGGATCGTCCTGAGGCCGTTCCTGAAGAGGGGGGTACTGTCAGGAATCAGCGTTCTCCACGGTCCCCACACAGAGCACCCCCTTCCCGCAGGGAGTCCCTGGACACACAAAACAAACCTGCCTTACCGGTCTCCACGGCTCCTCGCCCCTGCCGCCGTCGCGGGATCACTCCCCTCTGCGATTCCTCTGCTCAGCGCCGAGCGCGCCCACGCCCTCCTGCACGCACACTTGCACGCACACCTGCACCATCCACTGGCTCGGTTCACGCGCGTACACGAGTTACGGAGCACGCTCAGTTTGCACACTCTTCTTCCCGTCCCCCGGACCTCAGGCTCCGCCCCCGCACACTGCACGGGCATACTCAGGTTACCAACAAGACTCACCTGGCCTGTTATGCCTGCACCAATCTGCTGTGTCTCCCTGTAGCTCTTCCTGTCCCGCCTCCGTTCCTAATTGGACCTTCCTGCTTTATCTGGCTCCTCTCTGCTCTCAGTCTTTGCTCGACATAGTCTCTGCATGGAAGTACTTCTGGATTCTCTCAGTGTTTTCAGAGGTTCTGACGCGGCTTGTACGACTACCCCCTCTGGCTCTCGATCTCGGCACTCCTTGGACAACGCTCACTCTGGTAACCCCTTGAACACGGCTTGGACAACGACCTAACTCCACTCTCCACTCCCTGACTTCGGCGAGGAATCCTTCACTCTATCTCTACAACTGGTACCGGCAAGTATTGTCTACCTCACTACACCTGGCCTGGCAACGCTGCATACCACACTCCGGACACGCTCCCTTTGCTGAGGGTGCGTGTATTACCACTTCCCCCTTCAGCTCAGGGGACAGGTCTGGTCTGCGGGCAGCACCGGCGTAACAATATAGACAGGGGGATAAAGTGTAAAGGCACTGATATTCCAGCAAACCACTCCGTATCTGATATTGGGGACATATTCATAAATGTGCCTATGGTTACCTCTGCCTGACAGGTAGGCGTGTAAGGTTGATGATATCCTGAAGCAGCAGCAGAATGCACAATACCTTTAAATGATGACTAGTCTTATCTGGAGCCAACAGCACCAATTAATCAGTATTTTTCCTCTACAGTGAAGGGTCTCTTTCTTTTTCTCTCTCTCCCACATGGAATCCCACCTCTGATGTCCCGGATTGCCTTGCAAGCTTCCCAGCACAGACTCTTTTGAGCAGGGTCATGCTAAACATGTTTCTCACTGCCTTATGCTTTGAAGGTTGCAGATGGGTTTCTACATTCTACATAACATTGGGGCATTTATTTTACATGTTCCCCTCGTCACTAGTATTACAGTAAAACTGAATCAAATATGCAGTGATACCTTTCTGGAGTTAGCTCACACTTAGCATTATTTACACTTTACATTGCAACAACATTTCTCACTTCTCTGTCACATACTTTACACGCTCGCCCAAGTAGAGATGTGTGTGTGTTTAACAACAAACTGAATGCTCAATTGTCTTACTCACCTCCCCGAAGGTCAGTAGAATGAACACGCTCACTAAAACCTCACAGCACTTCCCAGTTATGCTGCCACCACCAGGATTAATTTAATAGCTTGGATATAGGGAGACTCTGGTTCCCCAAAAGAATATACAGTACACGTACAACAAAATCCCATTTTTGAAGAACAGATGATAAAATGTGTCTACAAATGAGGACAGTCTCTTCAAAGCTAGGGTTTAATTAGAGCCCAGAGCCAAACGTATTACATTTTAGATTGAATATAAGGAGAAATGTTACAGTGCTTATCCTGTACAAAAATATTACAAAATTATATACTGTACAGTAAATTGGATAAGACAGTTAGGGAATAAAACCTATACTTTACCTATTGAGCTGTTGTGAATGGTGTCTCAGCTTACTTGAAGTACTGTTGGTTCCTCCAGGGGGTCATAAGGAGGAAATGTGAGACCCCCACACAAACGGTGCACCCCTAAGATACGTCAATTTCTTTTCATTTCAGACCTAAATCTTTTCCCCAATTCTCTTTTGTCTCTGCTAGAACATGTCTGTAGGGGTGTGTACTGACAATTGTTCATCGCCTTTCCATAGCTACAGACAGGTGCCATGGAAGATTTTTTTGGTTTTTGTACGTTTAATCAATGTGTAAAGAATGCTTAACAATACTCTTTCAGTAGTTTGCAGAGGAATTACTTATGATTCTGCCAACATATTTAGGAGAACCTCTCAATCTTACACAGATTAAATGTAATAAGCCCATTTGAGGATGAAATGCATTTTCTACTACCTCTATTTGTCATAGTGGTGGTTTATTCATTTCTACACTCTAACAATCGATTCCGGTCATGTTATACATACTCAGACATGATGCAGCTGCAGGCTGTAATTCTAAAGAAAATACTATCCTTTATATAACCTTTAAGGGTCAGGGTTCAGTAAAGATTTTACCTCCCTCTGAAGTTAATCAAAACCAGATAAGCATCCCTCACATTAACACGATTGGGTACCTGAGATAACCTACCCCAAGTATTGACAGCTATGAAACTGTTGTCTTGTGTTCCCCTCAGACAGACAGATTACCTCCTTAATTGCTTAATTAATAGTAACCTCAAAAAAACAAACATTAACCCCCTCTCTGCTGGAGCGGGCCAACTTTTTGTTGGTTAACTCCTTGATTGCCAATTTAACTCCTTGATTGCCACTCTGCATACAAAGCATAATATTCACATAAGTATATTGTGACACACTCCGGATTCATTTTCATCAAGGATCAGGATTTCTCTTTTTGCAACAAACTTTTGTTGTGTGATGTAGAATTAACCTGCACTACCAGCTACATATGTATAAAGGCTATTCTGTGGACTGCAGTAATGGCACACAGAGGCAAAGAAGAATATAATGTCAGAAATACATAAAAGATTGCAATCTTAAAATTCCAGTTATTACACCATACTGTAGGCACTGCATCAATCAATTCTCATGTTTAAACATCACATGAAATACACAAAAATGAGAAAAATCATGTTTAAACATTAAAATTGATCTTTGGTGTGATGATGCTGTTGAGATATTGTTTTTTATTACAGTTTTATTTTATTTTGACTTTATCTACAACAAATCTGAGTTAGTGTACAATAAGCTCTCAATTTGCTGTTTAACCTAGAATTATTGATATAGCCGTCCCTGGCACTTCAAGAAATTCTAGGACATGTGTTTTTATATTATCTACCTATCTCTCAATCAATCTATGTTTCTATGCATCTATGTATCTACCTATCTGACATATGAATAATGTATACCCAGTTTTGTTACCTACCCATTTTGCAGAGCTTTTTACACAGAAGTGGACAGACAGACACTTGGTACATTTAGTGAGAGCCTCAACCAGAATATTTTTGCCAATTCAGGTTAATCATTAGTTATGGAAGAATAAGGTGGAACACTTTTGTTTGGCAAAAACAGAAATGTTCTTTGGTTGTTCTCTACAAAATAAAATCCTGAAAATAATTTAAAAACAACTATCAAAGTTGCCGAGTACCTTTAAGATCGTTTTTAAATGAGAGGGCATGTAACCAACTTGTGACATGCTGTTAGATTGGGGTTGCTCAACTCCAGTCCTTAAGACCCCCCCCCCCAACAGGTCAGGTTTTCAGTATATCCCAGCTTCAGCACAGGTGGCTCAATCAGTCCCTACTTCCACACAGGTGACTCAATCAGAGGCTCACTGATTGAGCCACCTGTGCTGAAGCTGGGATATCCTGAAACCCTAACCTGTTTAGCGGGCTTGAGGACTTGACTTGAGCACCCCTTTGTTACAGTATTAGGTTGCCAACTACAGTACATGTTGGGAATTGTAGTTTTTCTATGAATTGCCACAAAAGTAGCCTACCTTTGTGTTATAAAGGAGTACATCTTCAGTGCACTCCATGGATAGCTATTTCAACCCTTTAATTGTATTTTGTTATAAATAAGACATTACCTTCTACAGTTTCACCCCGCCCCCGCACCCCCTCCTCCAAGTTATGCCACCTCTGGCACATTTTTAACATATTCCTGATTGTCTTCATTAAATTAGCTTTCCTAGCTAAAATCATTTCTCCTGTTTCCTTGTAATTTCCGACCAACTAAAGCACAGGTACTCAATGCCATTGGGGTTTTATCTCTTATTTGCACAATACAAATGGACCACAAATTGGAGGACCCACAAATTGGTTTAGTCTCCAGTCTCCAGTCTCCCATCATTGGCTATTTATTTCATTGCCCCCATCCAGAAGTCTTATAAATTACTTCAAAGCTAACAATTGAAAATAGGTATTTAATCCCTATTAAATTCTCCAAAAAACAAATTACAGGCAGTTTGTTCTGAAATTCATACTATTTGCAGTTACACGAACGCACAGATAATGATAGTCTACAATAACATGGTCACTTCTCTTCCAGAGGCATCGCACTGTTATGTTGTAGAAATAGTACACTGTAGCCTAGCGAAACTGCTCCATTTAGGCACCAATATAGCACCGATGTGCTACAATGGAACACCAGAATGGCATGTTTCTCTAACACAGGGGTGCGCAAACTGGGGGACGCAAGATTTTTCAGGGTGGGCGCAGCAGTTGCAGAGGACCTGCACTCTTCCCCAATGCATTTAAATGAAATGATGGGGGATCGTGTGAGGCCTCTGTAACTTCACTTACCTTGTCTCCATGGCAACGTGGCATCAAATGATGCTGCAGGGTCACGTGGGCATGAGCAGGGGGGGAGTGCAGACAGTGTGGCGCAGGTGGGAAAGTTTGTGCACCCCTGCTCTACCATACAAAGGCTCTTTGACCTAATCCAGTTTTAAAATAATCTTTCTAAAAGAAAGTCTGTAACGTTCTGGGGAAAAGCCGCAGCCATGAAGAGAATTGGGAATATGACAAAGTGTGTTCATTATAACCTACTAAAGTAATAGATGCTTGTTGCCAACAGACAATGGCAATCAGCTACTCTGTTCTATTTTAAACTAATGAAAGATTAAATATTGATTACTTTGAGTTTTAATCCAGTAGATGTGCCACATCATTAGAGATAGAAGAGTAATATAAAACTCCAGGAAATGTGGTATATAAACTAGTTTAGTGTTAGAGTATCCACCTAAGAGCCAAGCTATGTATTGACCAATAACAAACACAATACAAATTAACTGGACTAAGACAGACTGGCAGGTCGTGTATCAGGTATTGCTCCGGCTCGAGACTCCTGCTGCTGTAGGACAATTGAACCTGCAGACATCAACCTCAAACAAAAAATACAAAAAACACAGCGCACAACGCTCATAGTGCATTCAAAATTATATTGATAACCAAACAAGTGAGGTAAGTGTAGCCAGGTCCCCCCTCTGCATTGCTGCCCCCCCCCCCCTCTGGGTACTCACCGCGGTGGTTAGGAGGTCAGCTGCGCTCGTGGAGAGGTGTGGGAGCGTGAGATAGTATAGCGCGCTGTTATTGAGGAGTGCAGGTTACCAGGGAAGCTTGCGGTAGCGTTGCTAGGGCTCCGGCGGGTCCCGGTGCAGGGCGCCGCCATAGCGAATTGCGCACGCATTCGCAGTGACGATATCAGAGCGGGGAACTGGCAGGGAAGTTCGCGCATGCGCAGGACAGCGCGCGAACGCTAGCCTACCAGGGAAGGCTCTGGGAAGGGACTACAAGTCCCATGAGCCTCGGAAGCGACCCCATGACGCCAGGGAGCCAATAGGGCTGCAGGAGCTCCCTGCTTGCAACAAATAGATACACTTCGCGGGGTTTTTGGAGACAGGCAGTTGGTGACCGGAGCAGCTAGGGGAAGGAGGTAGGGTGCAGGAGTCAGTGACTCTCTGCACTAGGCCTGCAATTCCCCTAGGCCCCAGATAGCCCTGAGTCACCCTAGTTGAGTGTTGTAGGGACAGGCCATAGGTTAGGGACCCTGCCCCATTAGCTATTCGCTAGTTAGGGATCCAGCGGACGCTGTGCTTCCCATCACGAGGCTTGGGCTTAAGCCTGGCCTTTAAGAGAGCTGAACTATCTTCAAGGAGGCCAAGCAAGCCGGGACTGCGGCCTGCGGGCAGCATACAGATCCTCACCAAGGCACAGACGGGGTGGAGCTGTGGTGATATTATCCACGCCGGAATTCACCCCACGCGTAGGAGGATATCACGACGATCCAACCCCGGTGGTATAGCAGCACCCGTGGCTGGAGCCCGGGCAGGTAACCCACTACCTCACGTGCACCAACCAGGCCTATTACCAGACATAGTGGCTGCGCAGTCACGCACACACACTTGTATGTGATTTGGGAGTGCGAGACATTGGGTTGGGTTTACTGGACACGGGGTGGGATCAATCTGTGGAGGTGTTAGCGTCCGCCGTGACGCATAAAGGTTAGCGTCCGCCGTGACACCTAAGAGGTTAGCGTCCTCCGTGATGTATAAAGTGTGGGCACTCGCTGTGGTGCCAGTTAGCGTTAGTATCCTGTAAGACGCCGTAGTCTGGTTGCCCTCAGCGGGGAACCCTTGTTGCTATGTGTTGATGTTACTTGTCTCTATATGCCCGTTAGTAAAGTCACCAGTTGTTATCCAATCTGTTGTACGTGATTATTGTGTTTGTCCTGCGAGGAACCACTCCTCCTCTGGTGGGAGCTATCGCAGGTGGAGGCACTGCATCGTTGTAAGTGAGTACCACTAGTATAATCGCCCCCAGGTTCCCCGTGGCGGAAGCTCAGCCCTCCTGCGAGCCAACAGGTAATGCACCACACCTATGGTAACCTTGTATGTTCCCTTGCACCCCACACTATATCTGCGATTGGGGGGGGGGGAATACCCAGAACATTTGGAGGCGCTGCTGAGATCACAGACCTGGGGTGCCCTGTCTATTTTTTTTAATTGTCCGATTTAAACCGCCATCATGTCCATGCCATCACAGCCGGACGTCCATGCCTGGGCCTTAGCGCACCGAGTATCCCCAAGACGCGCGCTTGCAGTGACGGGAGTAGAAATTGATACAAAATTATCCGCAGTGAGCACGCAAGTAAGAAAGTGCCCGGGGTTAGCCACCGCCCGGGTGATAGACTATAAACTGGATGCTGACGGCCGGGGGATCACCTATCTCCTGGTCACCATGAGTGACATATGCTTAGAGACGGTCCCCCATGTATTAAAACTACTCGAGCCCTCCGCAGAGGACTGCCGCATGATCTACCCTGACACCCAGGCTCCCGAAGACACATCCACCAGTACTGGACTACACCCGAGCCAAAGAGTGACCAGTACGCCTCACAGGGTAGACCCCCCTAAGGTCTCTTTCATCCCATGCGGGTTAGGAGGTATCGCCAGCTGGGCAAGGAGTTCATCCACCACACCTACCCCTGATAGACAGCCTGGCGGGGCCCCGACCATGCCTAGCATAGGAACTGGGACCGGTAGTCAGACCTTTAGTGGAAATCTTTCCGTGAACACGATAGTCTCCCAACTAGTAGAAGCTGTAACCATTTCAACCCAAGCACAGAACTACCGGAAACTCAAGGCCTTTTCTGGGATTCTGCCGACGCCTGCGGGAGAAGAAGGGATCGAGGCATGGAGGGACCATACGCTTCTAGCCATAGCGGAGTGGTCGTGTTCTGAAGCCAGCAAAAGACAGAGGCTGGTCGAATGTCTCTGAGGCCCCGCCGCTCGGCTAGTGCGGGCGCACCGAAGCATGGAAGGAGAAGTTACGGCCCAGGAACTAGTGGAAATGCTAATTAAATCCTTTGCTCGAAAAGACGATGAGGATGAGCTACTGGCTCAGTTCAAAGCCCTTCGACAACGGGAAGGACAAGATTTATCTGCCTTCGTGTGCGATCTACAGCTGTCCCTGTGCACCCTCCTAGACAAGCATATCATTTCCACGGCTGAAGCGGACCGCTACCGACTCAAACAGTTACTCAAGGGGTCGTTGCCTGATCACAACATAGCTATAATGATGCGGGCCGCACCGGTCGCGGTAGTACCCCCCAAATACAGAGAACTAATGGATTACATCAGAGAGCATGAAGTGCAGTGACATTTTCATGAATCAAAGAAACCCAAAACTACCCCCAAGAGTGACCCCGTGGTTCCCTCGACCCCAAAGGGTAAGAGATCTTCCGTCGCAGAGGAGGAAGCGATCCCCAAGCTGCCCGTCAGGGAGAGTCGTGCTCCGGAGAAGTCATTATCCACGTACAAGGATCGTTCAGAACGCCTCAACATAGTTTGCTACAACTGCGGGAAAAAGGGCCACGTCTCCTACAACTGTCCGGAGAGGGAGGACTCTCCAGAAGAAAAACCGCCCGATAGAAGAAACCCAGCCAGGTCGATGGTGTGCCTAGTACAACCTGACGAGTCGGGCTCGAAAACCCCCTCAGGAGCCACCGATGTTCCTGTGGACGCCAGCCCCGGGGATGATGCCCCCACCCGGGAAGCCCTTAGTCAAGTAGGTCCCGCGGCTATCGTACGGGTGTTACTGGAAGGGATCTATGCGGCAGCCCTACTAGACACGGGATCACAAGTGACCATCATATACCGCCCGTTCTATGACCAGCACCTCCGACACTGCCCCCTGAGAGCAGCCGACCATGGGAAAGTACGGGGATTAAGCAATGAAGACTACCCCATCGATGGGATTGTAAGGGTGGAAATAAAAATACCCCAGCTGAATACCGGCAAGAGACACCCCATGCATGTAGCGGCCCTGGTCTGCCCGGAGCCCCAAGACCAGTACAAGTACCCGATCATCTTGGGCACCAACGCGGATATAGTACAAGCGGGGATCCGAGCATATCTGAAAGAGACTAACGAGTTGCCGCTAGCCACCTCTCTCCTAGATCCTGTCCTACGAGAAGAGTGCAAACGGGTATATGCCATGGAGCGCCACGGGGATCTCTACAACCGTCAACGCGGACTGACGACCATATTACCAGGGGGAGTGCAAAAGATGGCCGTCTGGTGTTGTTATCCCATGTTATAGTTGAGATGAGAGCGACCAGCTGTTCTCTCTGGAGAATACGCCTGAAGAAGAAGAGGTTCAGAGAGGGTATATATCACCTGAAGTGAGGGAGTGGACGGCTAAGATCCCTCTACGAACCCACGTGTATGTACAGAATCTCTCCCCCTTTCCGATGGAATTTGATGCCGACCAGAAGTTGGGTTGCATCTATCCGGTCAGCCCGGTAGAAAACACACCTCAGGTGAGGGCGGCGGCCGTGGATGAGCGACTAGGCGATCTGGACTTCAACTTCGGTGAGTCGACACTGCCCCCCAAGTGGAAAGAACGGCTGACAACCCAGCTGCTTCAACGACGACATGTGTTCTCCATGAGTGAGATGGATGTGGGGTGCAGTCACAGTGCCCAACATACCATTCGACTGAGTGATACCACTCCGTTCCGAGAACGTTCTCGTCGCATCGCCCCGCTGGATGTGGATGATGTGAGGAACGCCATACAAGACATGGAAACCGCTGGGATCGTGAAGGAGTCTCGGGGACCCTACGCGTCACCCATAGTGGTGGTGCGGAAGAAGAACGGGTCAGTACGACTGTGTGTCGACTATCGAACTCTGAACAATCGTACGATACCGGATCAGTACAACCTTCCGCGCATTGAAGAGATCCTGAATGCGCTGAATGGAAGTCAATGGTTTAGCGTGCTCGACCTTCGATCCGGATACTATCAGGTACCTATGAATGCGGAAGATCAGGAGAAAACAGCTTTCGTCTGCCCCTTGGGCTTCTACCAGTTTACATGTATGCCCCAAGGTATATGTGGGGCGCCTGCTACCTTCCAACGGTTGATGGAGAAGACTATCGGGGACATGAGCCCACGGGAGTGTCTTGTATACCTGGATGACATCATTGTCTTCGGAAGAACTCTAGAAGAGCACAAAGAGCGGTTACTAAAAGTGATAGACCGTCTGGGGAACGAAGGGTTGAAATTGTCCCTAGACAAGTGCCGGTTTTGCCATACCTCAGTGACCTACGCCCAAGGGATCGCCACCGACCCCGCCAAGGTAGAAGCAGTCGTGAACTGGCCTAGTCCCGAGAATGTCACGGAGCTGCGATCCTTCCTGGGTTTCTGCGGGTATTACCGTCGTTTCGTGGAAGGGAACTCTAGTAGGGCGAAACCCCTGAACAATCTGTTGAAGATATACCCCGAGGAAACCGGGAGGAAGGCTGTATCTGCTCGCCAACCATTTGGTGATAAATGGACGTCTGAGTGTGAACAGACCTTCTCGAAATTGAAGAAATGTCTGACCGAAGCGCCGGTGCTTGCGTATGCTGATCCCGAACAGCCATACGTGCTGCATGTGGATGCCAGTCTCAATGGACTGGGCGCCGTCCTGCACCAGAAGCACCCCGAAGGCCTTCGGCCTGTCGCTTACATCAGTCGCAGTTTGACCCCCAGCGAACAGAGGTACCCCATGCACAAGTTGGAGTTTCTGGCTCTCAAATGGGCTATCACCGAGAAGCTCCACGATTACCTGTACGGTGTTACCTTCGAGGTAAGGACGGATAACAATCCCCTCACCTACGTCAATACCTCAGCCAAATTGGACGCCGCCGGACACCGCTGGCTGGCCGCCCTAAGCAACTACAGTTTCTCCATGAAGTATAAGCCGGGACCTCTGAATGTAGGGGCCGACGCTCTATCCAGACGACCCGGGTTAAGTGCTATTCTAGATGATGAGGAATGGGAGGAACTCCCCGGACCCGGAGTGCGAGCTATGTGTAGCATGGCTGCTATCGTCGACGACCAAGTGGCCTTTTCAGAATTAAGAGTGGCCGACTCATTGGGATGCCGATCGCAGGCTGTCCAAGCCGCCTACTGCGACCCAAAAGGGATTAACATCACGCATGACAAGGTGTTGCGGTGGAAAGATCTGGTAGACTACCAAATACGAGACCCTGTCGTTAGTATCATCCGGCGAGCCGTTGAAAAGAAGAACCCAGCCCTTCTGAAACGCGCTCCCAATGACTTGGTAGCCTTGCTCATGCGGGAATGGGACAAATTCGAAATAGATAATTGCTTACTCTATCGGGTGGTGCAATACCACAACCACCCGGATAGGCGACAACTAGTCCTCCCTAAGAACTTACAATACCTGGTGTTGAAGTCCCTACATGATGATCATGGACATCTTGGTGTAGACAAGACTTTTGGGTTGGTCAGAGATCGCTTTTTCTGGCCCAAAATGCGAGAGGCCGTTGAACGTCATTGTCGCCGCTGTACTAGGTGTATACAGCGCAAGACCCTGCCTACACGAGCCGCCCCCATGGGCCATCTAAAAAGTTCTGGTCCCATGGACCTCGTGTGTATGGACTTTCTGTGCATTGAGCCTGATAGCCGAGGAATATGCAACGTGCTGGTCATCACAGACCATTACACCCGGTATGCTCAAGCCTTCCCTACTAAAGACCAGAAAGCCATCACCATGGCGAAGATATTATGGGAAAAGTACTTTGTACATTACGGTCTTCCCAACCGCCTTCACTCTGACCAGGGACAGGATTTCGAGAGTACATTGATCAGGGAACTGCTCAAAATGCTGAACATTGCCAAATCCCGAACGACCCCGTATCACCCCGAAGGAGATGCACTACCCGAACGTTTTAATTGGACATTACTAGACATGCTCGGAACACTACAGAGTGCTCAGAAATCGGAGTGGAGTCGAAACGTGGAGGCCTTGGTGCATGCGTACAATTGCACCAGACACGAGTCAACTGGATTCTCCCTATACTTCCTCATGTTTGGGCGAGAGGCGAGATTGCCAGTGGATGTGCGTCTTAGAGTCTCAACGGATGGGATACATAATGCTACCCATTTCAAATATGTGCAACGACTTAAAGACAGCTTGCAGCAGGCGTACCAGCAGGCAGAGAAATCCACCGCTAAGCTAAATGCTGACAATAAGAGGCGATACGACCATAAGGTCAGATATCGGGAACTTCGGCCAGGAGACGCTGTGTTGCTTCGGAACTTGGGCGTCCCAGGAAAACACAAATTGGCCGATCGATGGAGAGACGGAGTGTATGAAATAGAATCCCAGATGCCTGGCCTCCCGGTCTATCGCATCAAAGACACTGACGGCCGGGTAAAGGTATGGCACCGCAATCATATTCTCCCCATTCCACAAGTGGAAGATGAAGAGACCGAGATACTGGCCACACCGCTCAATGGTGAGCCCGACTTATCAGAGCTAGGTCAAGAGACTGTCAATAACGAGACCCACTCTGAAACTCCTGAAGATCCTATGGAAGGGCCCTCTCAAAGGGACTGCTCCACAGAAGGGGCATCTCCCAGAGGAGCTACGGGTAAAGGGCCCCGTAGGCCAACGCCTACTAAGGTGGCACCAACAGGCCAGCCTTTGGATCCACAGAGCCCGAGCTTTGTGCCTAGCAGAGACTGTCCAGAGACATTTCTCCCCTCAAGGGAAGAGGCTGAGCCTCAGGACTGTGTTTATTACTCCCCTGAGGGAGTTGCAGAAGAACAGCCCCAATGGAGCCAAAGGGTCTGGTACCCTCCAACTCGAGTAACCTATGATCAAATGGGGGCACCCCATTATGAGGCTCAGCAGTGCTCTCGGAGCAAGATTCAATCTGTGATTGTGATGCTCACAGAATTGTGTGATATCGTGTAGAGTCATGCAAGTGCTAAGTTATGTTTTTCAATGCATTTTCATTATATAACTACTGTATATACTTATACACGTTGTGTCCCAAGCGAGGACGTTGTTTTTTTTTTACCATGGGGAGGATGTAGCCAGGTCCCCCCTCTGCATTGCTGCCCCCCCCTCTGGGTACTCACCGCGGTGGTTAGGAGGTCAGCCACGCTCGTGGAGAGGTGTGGGAGCGTGAGTTAGTATAGCGCGCTGTTATTGAGGAGTGCAGGTTACCAGGGAAGCTTGCGGTAGCGTTGCTAGGGCTCCGGCGGGTCCCGGTGCAGGGCGCCGCCATAGCGAATTGCGCACGCATGCGCAGTGACGATATCAGAGCGGGGAACTGGCAGGGAAGTTCGCGCATGCGCAGGACAGCGCGCGAACGCTAGCCTACCAGGGAAGGCTCTGGGAAGGGACTACAAGTCCCATGAGCCTCGGAAGCGACCCCATGATGCCAGGGAGCCAATAGGGCTGCAGGAGCTCCCTGCTTGCAACAAATAGATACACTTCGCGGAGTTTTTGGAGACAGGCAGTTGGTGACCGGAGCAGCTAGGGGAAGGAGGTAGGGTGCAGGAGTCAGTGACTCTCTGCACTAGGCCAGCAATTCCCCTAGGTCCCAGATAGCCCTGAGTCACCCTAGTTGAGTGTTGTAGGGACAGGCCCTAGGTTAGGGACCCTGCCCCATTAGCTATTCGCTAGTTAGAGGTCCAGGGGACGCTGTGCTTCCCATCACGAGGCTTGGGCTTAAGCCTGGCCTTTAAGAGAGCTGAACTATCTTCAAGGAGGCCAAGCAAGCCGGGACTGTGGCCTGCGGGCAGCATACAGATCCTCACCAAGGCACAGACGGGGTGGAGCTGCGGTGATATTATCCACGCCGGAATTCACCCCACGCGTAGGAGGATATCACGACGATCCAACCCCGGTGGTATAGCAGCACCCGTGGCTGGAGCCCGGGCAGGTAACCCACTACCTCATGTGCACCAACCAAGCCTATTACCAGACATAGTGGCTGCGCAGTCACGCACACACACTTGTATGTGATTTGGGAGTGCGAGACATTGGGTTGGGTTTACTGGACACGGGGTGGGATCAATCTGTGGAGGTGTTAGCATCCGCCGTGACGCATAAAGGTTAGCGTCCGCCGTGACGCCTAAGAGGTTAGCGTCCGCCGTGACGTATAAAGTGTGGGCACCCGCCGTGGTGCCAGTTAGCGTTAGTATCCTGTAAGACGCCGTAGTCTGGTTGCCCTCAGCGGGGAACCCTTGTTGCTATGTGTTGATGTTACTTGTCTCTATATGCCCGTTAGTAAAGTCACCAGTTGTTATCCAATCTGTTGTACGTGATTATTGTGTTTGTCCTGCGAGGAACTACTCCCCCTCTGGTGGGAGCCATCGCAGGTGGAGACGCTGCATCGTTGTAAGTGAGTACCACTAGTATAATCGCCCCCAGGTTCCCCGTGGCGGAAGCTCAGCCCTCCTGCGAGCCAACAGGTAATGCACCACACCTATGGTAACCTTGTATGTTCCCTTGCACCCCACACTATATCTGCGATTGGGGGGGGGGAATAGACGTTACATAAGTATTAGGCGTACATTAAAACAATTTAAACAGGCATTTCAGGGTTATTGTTACCCAAGCACCAAAACAGGACGCCAGTGGAGATGTCATTGGTTTAGGCACGTAGCTCTCCCCGTCACGGTCGCTCAGTCTCAGGATAAAGCCTGGAAGGTCTCCGGTATGATAGCAAACGATTCAGCCAACTCGCAGTGCAGATAAATGATGTCTGCAGGTTTAGAAATCTCTGCGACAGCGAGACACACGCTGTTCAACGCTCTGATCCGGCGCTTCCGGGTTCGTGACGTAACTCGGTGGCGACAGCACGTCGCGATCTTTCTAAGCACCGAGCTGGTTCTCAAAGGAGTGGTGCAAAGTCCAGGGTTCACAAAATGTTCTATTCCAACGTGTTTCGAAACCACAGGGGTCTCTTCATCCGGGAATATTGACTCTAAATCGATGTAGCATCTACAGTAAATACCCCACGCTTATCACTGATAGGCCCCATCAACCTCAAACACCACCTGGGAACATGCTCCCGAACACACGTGGCCCGAACAGAGCCCCACACCATTCCAAATAAGGGTTACCAGACTCCACTACCCGTTTGGCTATTTAACCCCTTTACTTGTGAAGATATAGTTTTTACACATATCAGATAAGTACTTTTACTCTCCAGGGTATACAAGGGACCATGATACATAAGCGTTTGTCAAATTCCCCTGAATGCAAGAATGCTGGAACTATATAACAAGCACTATATTCCTTTTGTAATATTAAATCTAAAATGTAATAAGCACTATCTTTGAGCTCAAATTGCACCTAATACCTTCTGAAGAGATTGCCCTAATTTTAAGACACATTTTACTAAATGTTGTATACATGACAGACCCCAAAAACTAATGGCCCCTCCCAGGCTGTCCTGGAGACCCAAATTGAAAATGTAATTATCAATGGCAGATCATTTTACTGTAACGATACACTGCACTGGTATCCCTGGCTCCACTCAACATAAGCCGAGGGATGACTTTGGACCATATCAGTAAAACACCAAAATCTATCTGCCTAGCTCCATCTTGTTGCATATATCGTAATAGCTCGAGTGCAGCTCTCACCAATGCGATTACCGCCAAAATGCAGCACCAAAATATCAAGGAACTTAAAGTTATCCCTAAGCTCCCGAATCTCCGGATCCATCTAAAACATCACCTGCCTGTCACGGTCACTATGTCGCTTTGGCAACAAGAGGCGGGATCTGCAGCCAATCTCCGGAATTCGGCCTACCGGGCAACTCCCTTGTTGGATTCACATAAGGGTGTCTTGGCAGTGATAGTCCGACCTAGAGTGTCGAAGACCCTTCGGAAAGCCTGGATTAAAGCTGCAGAGTCATGAATGAGGGGCGAATCCCTCTTATACAAAGGTGACGCCCCTTTGAGAGCCTCACCGGCCAGGAGAGAAATGATAAATGTTGTAAGTCAAAGTGGATCTGGCATTGATCCAGGAACCCCCTTCAGCTGGAGGGGGAGCCAGCATAGCGTTCAGGATTGGGAATAGTTGGCTCCTTGAGAAACACCGTATGGGTGTCACTTGCTGGAGCTGAGGGGTGGGTGCCAATGAGGGATCAGCCACAGGGCTGTTATAAGACCTTCGTAGGCCCTAGGCACTTTTATTTCTAGAGGCCTGTGTGTCCGATATTTTTACTCGTTTTTATGCCAATTTCATTGTTTGCTGGTTTCTTTAAATTCTAGCGATATTTGGCATCGATAATTTTATTTCGAGATTTAAAGGTATCGATACTTCGAAGGCATTTTAAATTAAAATGTGCTATTTTCTCTTATTTTGTGATTTTTTTTTGTTTAGGTATTTTTTCAAGTGAAATATTGTAGGCCCTAAAAGGTTCGTAGGCCCTAGGCACTGTGCCTAGTCAACCTAATGTATAAAGCGGCCCTGATCAGCCAGGGTGCACGAAGAACATAGGAATCGAGGGTTTGTAAGGTGGAGGCGATGGAAGCTATAGCAGTATCCAACATAGCCAGGTGGGTGGAGGGCTTACGCAGGAGTTGGCCCAGGAGGGAAACGGCCATCTCCACTTCTGCTGGGTCCATTGCGTTTGGCCTGTGCAACGTGTTACGGTCACGTACATAACTATGTACTTTCCAGGAGACAGACTGTATACAACAAAAAACAAAGAAGCCCAAAGCTACATCCAATATGACAAAAATACATAGTGAGATACCTATATATCTCTTGAAAAGGGGAAATGTAGTTAAACCCTTTGGCCAAAGCATTTTAAGCCTACATGCCACATCAAGGCATGACCAAATTTGTAGGTCCTAACACTAACTGATTAAAATTATTATTTAACCCGCTATAATTGGAGGAAGGATGATCTCATTGGATCTATCCCAACCAGCTGCATATTAAAAACCTGCTACCTTGGATAGTAGGGAGGAGCGAGCTTAACTCCTTGGAGGGGCCACCAAACCTCCAAACCAGCTGAGTCCAGTTGGACAAAGTCAATTAACACACAGATTCCCAGCAAGCTCTGTTAACCCCCAAAATTACCACATTTTATATATATATATATATATATATATATATATATATATATATATATATATATAGATCAAAACTGCAGTACTCACAGATAAAAAAAGGTTTTTATCCAAAACCATCAGGCAGTCAGACAAAAACCCCAGAGCGACGCACATTTCAGACCCACTGGTCTTTTCTCAAGCTCTGTGACAATTACATACACAATACAACATATATAGAGGCAATGACACATGAAAAAGAGACAAACTTAATTGCATAATGTGCAACAGCTGAAAAATCAGTGTTTTACTCTATGAGGCATGAAAAATGTCAAAAACAAGTGCCCAACCAATGATTAGTTCAATTAGTCCACCTATGTGAACACATTGTAGATCTTTGCATAGTGTCGGCATATACCAATAATAGCAGCACTGACATAATATATTTAAAGCACCGGGAGAAAGCTGAATGGACAAGAAAAGAGCCCAGCAACATCATCCATTCTATAAGTGTGCATGAAAAACATACCATAAAGCTTACTACTTTTGCCCCCTCTGTCCCGATCGAACAGGACAGCCCTTCACCGGCCCGCTCGTATCCATGGCAACCAGCCGCATTATCGGGTCCCTCGCACATGCGCAGATTGCCTTATCAGCAAAAAGATAAACAAACTGCCCGATATGTTCATATAAAAAACAAAGAAGCCAAAAGCTACATGCAATATGACAAAAATGCACAGTGAAATACCTATATATCTCTTGAAAAAATGGTAATTTAATTAAACCCTTTGGCCAAAGCATTTTAAGCCTGCAAGCCTTATCAAGGCATGACCAAATTTGCAGGTCCTAACACTAACCGATTAAAAATCTTATTTACCTCTATAATTGGAGGAAGAATGATCGCATTGGATCTGTCCCAACCCGCTGCATGTAAATAGCCCCTGCATAGCTGGTCAGTTTTGAATCTACAGTATGAACAAACAAGCTCATTTGATAGGTTCAAAATGTACATCCTCCATCCTAAGATTACAACCCCGTAACTCAAAGAAGAGACCAACCTGAAAGCACCAAATAGGGACTGGATGAAAGCAGTCATAAACAAACACGCATCAAAGTCTGAAGAGCAAATCTCCTGCATTACTAAAAATGAGTTAATACTTTAAGTGTTACTTATCTGCGACTGTCAATCTCTGCAATTTCCCGTTACTAATCTACAACTAATTTCCAGACAACAATACTGAAGAAGACGTAACCACGTCGAAACGCGTAGAGTCGGGCTTTCTCAGCCATCTTGGTAGAGGAAAGAAGCAAAGGACCTCCACGGTCTGCAGTTCCGGCGAGCGGTGACGTCACATTCCGAAAGTGACGTTCGCGGATGCCGGGTGCAAGAAGACTGCACGAGCAGAGCGATGCTGTAGCAGAGACTCTATTTCCAATGCTGTTTTTCCTCGTAAAGCCGTAAGCCTCCATTTGTCTTTCATTTTGATCAATTGTATTTTCAATCTACACTATGGTTGTTTTCTGCTTTATTAAGAACTGCTGATATATACCAAACCTCCGGAATGGGCTACATCACAAGCTTCCCATTGATTCACATGCTCATTTTCCTGCTACCTTTGTGAGTAGGAATTTGTCAAGTTTAATATATTTTGTACACTGGTTTTATAGTATTACACTATCCCTTGTTTTTTTCTTTTTTGGGCATTCGGCGACGCTCCCCTGGAACTTCACCCACACAACAATACTCTTTGTAAAATAAATGACCTCATGTAAATTTTAAAAGAATGACAGTCGCAACAAAACAAAATCTCTAATGAGCTGGCTGACAACACCCCAATCACTTTGCTTAACAATAGAACAACAAACAAATAAATGTCACCTTCTGCAGCAGAGCGTTCCCTTTAACTGAATTTACACCACTTTTGCCTTCTAATTGCCTGGAGCTACAGATACGTTGATTAACTCTATCACCCAACTTCTGAAATCCACATAGATTAAAAGGCCAGTAGCAAATGCTGGTGTCCACATTCGCTATTAACCTTGGCCCTAAACACAATGTTATGCCTCAAGCATCGTAGAACAATACGCCTCATCAAACATATAACAGAGGGGAACCCGCTGACAAGTCATTCACAAGCGCCATCACATCCATGTTAGCTCATCATCTCCTTGTCTCATAGCTCCAACAACACCAAGCACCGGAATAATTCCAGAAAGACCAAATTCCCATAAAAAGCTAACAAAGGCTACTCTTTGGGCCATTGTTCCATGCACCAATAGTCCTTAAAGTATACCCCATAACCTGACTAACCATCTGCATCCATGTACAGCTCAATGTCAGTGCTGGAGAACATCTCCCGCAACCACAATGTTCTCCCATTACACCCCACCAAACTCTTCCATACCCGCAGGTCATCATTGCGCTCTTTTGACCACATGATGAAATTACTGTAGACTGACTGCATGCTCCAACTGTTGCTAATAATAGCTGCCTGCTGAAATTCCTTTCAATATGCATTACCCAGCATGCAAAGGCCAGGTGACTCAGCAAAATGTTGAAGAGTACATTCCCTTATACGCAACGCAGAATTAACAAGTACTTTCAACTTTACTCTAACTTTTCCGGGGATGGGTTGGCTGCCAGAATACCATTTCAACTGTATAAACTTTGACACCCCGGAATCACAAACAAATGGAAGGACCCCTCCTTTTCTCCTTAGCTAGGGAATGCCAAAGCTGTGAGCTATACCCTCAAAACATGCAAGCACGCTCCTGGATCTGTTAGACCAAGAAACAGGAAATCATTGAGGTAGTGGACTTCACTAACCAAACCTATTGCATCCCACCCACACTACTGTGATGGTGAGGGGGTAAACAGGCTCACTAATAAAGGTTAAGCCTACTTGGTTGCCCCTGAGCTCTGTTTGGGAGTCCTAGAGTGCCAGCTCTTGAACCTGTCTATTGTACATGTACTGCTATGCAAAGTATGTAAAATGTGCGACAATAAAGAATATTTGTGTTTTTACCTTTCCAGGAGTGCTAGCCAGCAGAGATTGTTGGGCTATGAGTTTCAGAGTAGGTTTTGCGGAGAAACTTCTTTCAGATTGTGGCTATGTAGAGGGATTCCAAAGTTATTGGACACCCAAACATGTACCCAGGAATCAGGTCAGATTCTCAGTTACCAGTACATGGAAGCACAATGCTCTGGTCAAAATCCTACCCTGAAAACGTTCTTGCAACTCACCGCCAGGATGTCCTGCTTCAGCACAGACCAGAAAGGTAAAGATAAGGGGCACAGGGTGCAAGGTATCCCCAGAACAGTACAGGGTTCCCTAGTCTCAGGGGCATGCCCAGATAATCCTAACCCTGGTATAAGGGGTTCAGGGGGGGGGTACTCCAGTCAGGGATAAGACTGTGAGGCTTTTATAAAAATAAAAAGTCTAGTTTGCAGAGTGTAAGAGATATGGCAAGTGGGGATACACAGCTAAGGTTTTTCCACTCTATCTCACACCAACCGACTTAATACATTTGAATAAATACAGGGTATAAGATATATTTTATTAAAGCTGGTATGTTTTAAAATATCTTATATTTATACATTGTAATATAAGCTGGGTCCTTTTATTGCAGGACTCAACAGGGGGCTGGAGGGCTACCAGGGTGTGGTACTACTATGTCTGCCCTAGGTCCGTAGATCAAAGTAACACATGCTGCCACAAGTGTGAACAGCCATCTGTGCAGGATGGCTGAGTTAAGTATCCAAGTCCGGGGATGATTACATGCCATTTCGGCAAGTGGTCACCTCCCTAGACTGAGAGGCACCTGGCCCTGCTGGGAGCTCTGCATGACAAGTAGGCAAGATGGCAATTTTTGAGCATGCCCCTTTGCCATGCTGAAGCTCAGGTGCCAGGTGTCGCAAGACTGGCAAGCAGGTGAATGGCTAGCAGTAAAGTTCCCTCATTGCGGGTTGGTGGTATTGCTGTGGGACTAACTTTGCAAATGTTATAAAAAAAAGTTAGTAGCCAGCCCAGGAAGGAGACCCCAAGACCGATCCAAGTTGTGACTCCAAGCCCAAAGGATTGTCACCTTCACGCCAAGGTCAGACCGACCCAAAGAAGCCTTGCGGAGCTAGCAAGGAAACGACTGCAGGCCTTCAGAGCCCCACTTTCAGCACCATTTCAAGCGGAAAGCATGGCAGCGGCAGGAGATTCAAGCCAATTTGAGTTCCAGGACTTTTGGGGCTAAGTCCCGGTCATACTACGGACTTGTTAAAGACTTTATTTCGGTCAAGGACGTTTAATTTTTCAGCTCAAACCTCCAGTAAGTGTGTTTTCTCGTGTATTGTTGTAATCCACTGTGTGTATGTCTGTTTCCAAGAAATAAACACAATTTATTTTACAGTTTGGTTTTTTGCTCAGTGCTATGAACCCAGGATAAAGGTGTAAGAGCTTGGTCTCCCATGACAATTACCCCCTCCTCCCCCCCCCCACCCCCAACAAGTTTCTAATCGACTCTAGGAAAGTGCAAGAAATGGCACAACCCACTGATAAGAAGAATAATAAATTGCTGCACACTATTATAATCAGAAAAAAAGGGGATACAACTACCGGTGTTCCTGGTTCAGGATTGTCTGTATCAATCCAGGGTATAACAAAGGGAAGAAAATCAGGGCTCCACGGATTTGCTCAATAAACTAATTTATTGCCAATAGACTTAACGTTTCGACCACACAGAAAATTCTGATTTTCTTCACAACCCACTGATAAGAATAATAATAAATTGCTGCACACTATTATAATCAGAAAAAAAGGGGATACAACTACCGGTGTTCCTGGTTCAGGATTGTCTGTATCAATCCAGGGTATAACAAAGGGAAGAAAATCAGGGCTCCACGGATTTGCTCAATAAACTAATTCATTGCCAATAGACTTATTCAAGTTACAAGTTACAATTGTTCCAGAAGTCAGTGCACCAATCAGAGCGCACTACCTGTTTGCCCATACTCATTGCCTTGTATTTCCAGACATGTGAGGTCTAATAAAGTTTAGTGTATTGATGTGATCCCAAAGGCCAATTGGGACACATCTAATAAGTGCTGCTTTCTGATTGGTCGTGACATCACGTGATAGCACGATCAGTGCTGTATTATAAATTGGGGCTTTTTGGGTTGTTCTGTACACCTTGATAAAGGGCATTTTTGCCTGAAACTAGTTGGTGGACCCTGCTGCGGCCTAGGGGGGACCCTTTTGTCCACTTTTTATGTAATAAATCTATTTTTTGTTGCTTAAAACCATGAGGCTCCTTCTGTTACTTTGGGCAGTGCACTGCCTTATTTTTCTACTTGTTCCTGCCATCACCTGGGAGATTGCACACCTATGAAGATTCTGAGATTGGATACTCCAGGAGAAACTGAGTGAGTTCACTTTGTGGGTCGCTGTACCCCTTTTTTCTCTGATATATGGGACGTTGGTCTGTACTATTTACTTATGGTGCCGCTGGCATTAGGTACTAGTCCCCTAACCCTATTAGGGCTTCGTTATGCTATATGCTTACATTGAAGGAGTTTATCCTAAACCTCAGTTTATTATGCCAAACAGGACTTGTTTTTTCTGATGCACTGGCTTTCTACACAACTTTATGAGATTTCGGTCAGCTCTTTTTGTCCCCTATCCTACTACTTACTTTTTAATTACTGTTCCTACTAAAATTACAGTGACACATGTTTTCATTAATTTATTACATAGAAGTGAAAAAATGCAGCACCGACCAAAGCAGATTTCACAAGGTGGCCACGTAATTTTTTTAATTAAAGTCCCATGGACAAACAAATGCGCACACCAACATGTTTTGCACTTCAAGTGTGCTTTATCAATGTGTCACCTTGTACTCCCCTCTGTACCCTCCAATGTTTCTGACAATACAACTATTAGGCAATATGAATGATGGATATAATATAATGGAATAGGTGAATACAATACAAAGAAAAATGAACTTGTCTGTTATCAGTACCTCATGCACCATTTCAATCTCCCTAGCAGTCCAGCAGGTGACCTCCCTAATGATGTGTGGCATCTTGATTACTTATTATGTGTAGTCTTTATCAATCTGACTTTTCAGGTTGAGTGTATATTATTTCCTCCAAAGATGTGTTCATTATGTCAATGTTTTGTATGTATACTAGTATTATATTTAAAATAGTTGGATATTAGTTATTGGGTTTGGCCAAATGTTTGTGATATATATGGTTTCCAATTTGTTTTTGTTTTTTAAATATACCACTTTTCATCTCTTTTACTTGTATTGAGTTCAGTCACTACATTCTTAGAATAAATAGCGTTTTTTGTGCCAATGTTTCACTGGTGGGCTTATGTCCCGAGTCCAACAGTATAAGATTGTTTTCAAAACTGCCAGAATGGCAATGTCCACTATTATTTGAATTGGGTGTTTTGAGATTAACCCTTTGTCGTTTGCTCCCAGAAAGATCCATGCAGGATTTGATGCTAATTCAACATTCCACATTTTGTGTATTATCTCCAGGACCTCCATCCAAAAGTTCTTTATTTTGAGACACTCTCAGACATTATGTATAAGATCTGCTTTTGGAGTATTACATATCATGCATTTGCCACTATGGCAAAACCCATTACACATCTTCTCCATACTATAATAAAATATAACTAATCTAAGTCTGTATATACTGTACATCCTTGTTCAGGATGCCGTTGAGAATGTCCTGTTTGTAGCATCTGGCTTGGAGAAATGGAAATTGGTCCATATTTGGGATGCAGTAATTGGCTTTTAAATCTTGAAACACCATGATCTGGCCACTTTGTAAGTTTCATAATAAAAAAGGAGAGGGGGGAGGGAAATGGGAGACTTCGTTGCACCTGCATGGAAGAGTGGTCTAGGTTCAACCTTACTGAGCAGGGGTGCTGCCAGAGGATTGAAGGTTGAAGACAAAAAAAGGATTCAACTTAGACCACTCTTTCATGCTGGAATAGCGAAATCTCCCCTTCCTCTCGCCCCCGCCCCCCTGCCCCCCTCACCATTTTTATTAGAATACCTAACCAAAGGGTTCCCCTGTTTCCTAAAACTCAGCTCACAGCATTAATATGGCAGGCTTTCTATCAAGAAAATGGATTTCAATGAATGGGGTTGAAAAAAAAAAAGAGGTCAAAACTGAGATAGAGACATAAAAGCTGAAATTGAAAATTGGAATAAGTAACCCGAGTTCGAGAACTAGGAGCAACATCTTGAAAAGAACATAGATAGGTTTTTCAAAGAACTCAGGGCTAGAAAACATAAGAAATATCACAGGGACCTACAAGATTTCAAACAAGGCAAAGTTTACAGACATCATTTTAACACCTTCAAACAAAAGACACAAAGCTTTAGCAAGTCATCTATAGGCTGGAAAGAGTTAGACTCAGAGATACCTTGACCCAAACAAAAAGGGAGAACACTGAAACATCACAAACAAATATCTATGATCTTCCCCCTACATCATCGTGGCGTTTATTAGAGGAGCGCACCAAAAGAAATCGTTATTACAACGAAAAAAGAAGATTAAGGGGTCGGGGCGGGTCTAAGAGAATGGAAAGTCTGAACCTATAAACCCAACAAATATACAGACGCCAGGAACAAATAAGGTTAATGACTTGGATGAGAAAACACAAGTGATCAATCTTACAGACTATATATTAAATGAACATCAACAAAATGTACTAATGAAGGGTTTATCTTTCTCGCCTAGTGCGCAGTATGAAACATTTGACAAACTAAAAGATATAAACTTGTTTGCCAGAAAACTTTTACTGCATAAGTTCTTTGCCAAAAAAGACAGATTAACCCTTAACATCTAGGTATCAGTAATATTGATCCACCAGACTTAGAAGATCTCAGAACTTTAGAATCGTTATTAGAAGAAAATGTGAAATCACTCTGCTATTTCACTCCACCTATGGGGGTTTGTTCTAATGTAGACATTTCTGTGGGCCTAGTCAGTAAAGATCTAAAAAAAAAGTGGAACCCATCGATGTTAAGAAAAATTCAAATTTTACTAACTAGGACTGGTTAGCCCTAAACCAATTTAAAGATAAAGATGTGATTAAAATCAAACCATCCGAAAAAGGAGGTAACATCGTCTTACAAAAGTCTAATGATTATCTAAAGGAAAATCAGAAACTTCTGGGAGAAACATTAATTTACCAAATTGTCTATCACATGGTCATACAATAGAGTTTACACAAAAATTTAATAGAATCGTCAAAGAAGGACATGAAGCAAAACTAATTACAAAGACAGAACTGGATTTCATGTGTGTAAAAAATCGCACCATTGCTACGTTTTGTAGTATCCCGAAGATACATAAAAATGCCGCCAAACCACCGGGACATCCAATCATCTCAGGGAATGGCAATCTCACCGAGAAGGCAAGTAAGTACTTAAATAAAGTACTGAGACAGTTTGTAGTGACTCTACCCTCTTACGTAAGAGACATGAAAGATGTCTTTACTAAATTAGAGGGCATTACACGACAAAAAAATACACTAGTTGTTAGTCTGGATGCTGAGTCCCTGTATACCAGTATTGAACATAAGGTGGGTATTCTGGCAGTTAAACATTTTCTATCAACCAGGACACTTCATCATGGAGCACATAACACATGTATGTTTAATCTACTGAAATTAGTTTTATCCCATAACTATTTTTTATTTAACAACAGATTTTACCAACAGTTACAAAATACGGCTATGGGCACAGCTTGAGCCCCAACCTGACAGAGACTCTACAACAATATACTCAGTGCATAGAACTGTGGCTGATGTATATAGATGATGTGCTACTGTTTTGGAACGGCACCAAAGATCATCTATAAGAATTTATCAAAACATTGAACCATAACAATTTTAAACTCAAATGAACACTGGACATTGACGCAAAATCAATCAATTTCCTGGATCAAAAAATAACTAAAAATGCTGATGATACTTTAACTACCATGGTTCACAGAAAACCAACTACAATCAACAGTTACTTACAGGCAAATAGACACCATCCACTTCCTTTAGTTCATGGGATACCAGTCAGTATCTGAGAATACAAAGAAACTGCTCAGACTTAACTGAATTTAAGATACAAGCTAACGCCATGCAAGCAGTTCTTACAGCGAGACTACAGTGGGAATTCCTTAAAGAAATCTTACCACAGAGCACTTCGGACCCCAAGGGAGGACCTATTTAAAGATAAAAAAGATCAAAGTTAAAGAAAAATATCAGATACATAGGTACCTTCAACCAGCAATGGATACATTTGCTTAGTTGTGTCTGTATCTTGTTACATTTGTAGGTTAGGTTTTGTTTTGTTTTCTTATACACTAACAGGATTTTGAATTTGTCAGTGATGTTTAACAATGTAATTATTACTTGTCTTTGGCAGTGTTTGAGCCTAGTCAGTGGATTCTTTCCCCAGTCAAGGCCAGGGGACAAGCGTTTTCAAGTAGTTGGTCAGGGAGCCATTGTGATTAGTTCCCAAAGGTCTTTACTCTTCATTGTTACATATATCCCAATTATTCTTAGGCTATTCCTTCTGCTCCGATTTTCCAAGTGTTCTAGTTCGTCGGTTAGGACGTCTGGAATTTTGAAGATCTTTTATCCGGTCTTGGAGTTTGGTTATGTTTGTATCATAGCCTGTAGTTCATTTTTCAACTTCTTTTATTTGTTTTGTGTGGGAATTGAGTTCAGCAAGAGCAGATTCAAATGTATGCTTACTAATTGCGAGTTTTTTGTCAAGTAAAGGTATCATCATTTTCATAACTGCCTTCACTGTGTCCAATACTATGTGATTTACTGGTGGTTCAGTCAGAGAATGTGATAATTGTTGGTTCTCATCATCGTCAATTATGTTTTGTTGTGCTTTCCTCTTCTCCTGACTCTTTGGCTTCATTATTGAATCTACAGTAGGAATTTCTCCATGGAACCAATGAAACTTGCCTTGAATCGTTCAGCTGTGAGGATTTAGAAAGTTATATATATATTGTTCCAGGGAGAATAATGTAAATAGGCTTCTTGCATTAGAATATTTTTATTAGGTTAGTGCATCATTGTTTAAAGTTACATCTTCAGTTGAAAGCAAGGGTATTTTTTTTGTGAATGAGGGAGAAGAGAGAAAAATAGTTTAATAGCCTAATAGAAGCTTTGATTTTCTAGCATTCTTCTTATAAATATATTGTAGATTTATTGTAGATTTATTATAAGTTCAGGAATTTTGAAGATTGTCCCATCAGAATTATCTAGTTAAGGTACGTTATACAGGTAGTTAAGGTGTGGGATTTGGGGGTCAGCAAGAAACAAGCAGTCATTGATAATAGTCTGATGGGAGTTTTGCCTGACCACCACCCTTGCATGTTGGTGTTTTCTGCAGGCCCGCCTCACTATAGCTACATTATGATAATCTCAGTGTGTACGTGGTTGCCACTCGAAACCCATGACCCAGTATCCTCACTGGGTGAGCTTTGTTTTTTATGTCTGTTGCCCCATGTAGTCTGTCTGGCCAACCTCTTCTCATCTCTTCTGGGGACCCTTTAAAGCTATCCTACTGTACGTAGGCCATGGGATTTCTCCATTTCCAAGTCAATGTGGGATGTCATTGTTAGTGTCTCCACCTGGGTCACCCAGTGGAGACTAAAATTCTGGAGATGCCAGGGTGCCCATGTTTGTGCTTTAGCAGGCACGAGGGCCTGAAAGTGAGGATAGTAAAAGGTGGGCAATTAGCCAGTGGGTTACATCTATAAGACTCTCTCTCCTTCCCATGACTTATTCCAAGATCTCCCTGGATCACATCTCCCATGTACAATTTCCAAACTACTAAGACCGAAGTAAATGCTGGGGGAAGAGGGGGAGGGATGGGAACACCTCAAATCTTCCTTCCTCTCTGCTTCTCAACTCACAGTTATCCTCACCTTGAATTACCACCAAAGACTTTGTAGGTGCTCTAAATTGTATCAAAATATTTCAAAAGGGGTGAGAACTTTGAAGATTCCCTTTCCCCACTGAAACTAGCTAACATAACAAAGCCCTGCAACCAGTTGCCAAATGTCTTTGGTGGATCCCTAGGTTCATCAGCACCCTCCCATCACATCTCTTCCCTACCTTGTTTCATTTTCCTCACTGCCTGTGTGATTGTGAGCAGGATAAATACCCACATATATGATTCCTGAAATGCCCTTTCTGGTACTCATTCTACTGCTGTTCTGGGACAATAAATCTCTTCCAGAGGAGATGCTGCCAAAGGATCTACCTCACCCATAATAAAGAGGGCAGCTTGACCCCTTTCCTGGCTAGACTCCCCAACCTGCACCCAAGCACCCGCACCTTTTTCGCTGCAGTGTGGTAATGTCATAGCACCCGGCAGTAATGCTAGTCACCATTGGGTAAGCACTTAAGGATGACCCACTCACACTGCATCTGTCATACCTAGCACAATGAGTGGAGAAGCAAACTGCAGCAAACTACGACTGAAGTCGAGAGGGTCCAGAACATGATCCCCAGCAAAACCCCTGATTCTGACATTTATGGCTCTTTACCAGCTGGGCTTTTGCTGTTTGGCCAGCAGCGAGAAAACGAAGCCCAAGCTTCCCCAAAGTGGAGGGAAAGGAAGACATAACAGGGAGAGAAGAAAATGTTACAAAATGCAGTGAAAACTGCTGAAAAAGAGGGGAGAAATCCATGGCAGAAGTCAGGGTTTCATCTGAAAAAGCAGAAGGCAGCCCCTAGTAGGAACCACCTGTTAGCTGCAACACTGAGGGTGGCCAGACCAGATGAGGGCACAGAGCTGGCAAGACCCTGCCTTCCCCAACAAGAATGACTCCCGCTGAGAGTGAGAACACTGGTCACACTCCGAGTCAGAGTTGAAGTGTCCCAGAGGATGAGAATGGCACCGGTAGCACTGGTCACCATCCATCTATGGACCGAGTCTCCCACAGAACCATCTTGGGAAGGGTGCAGGTACAGGTTCCACATTGCAACAGACAGCACCCTTGCTACATGCTACTTTCGGTAGAGCACCTATCTCCATCAGCACTGCTATAGCACTGATCATTGGTTCTGCAGCCACGTGGTAAGCGGCCTGAAGCTTCTTGCACCCCCCTCTTTTGTAGTATCTCTTCACACCCACCCCTTTTAATCCCTAGTCCCCAACTCCCCACCCCACCAAACTAATAAGGTAAGAGTGGGAGAGTAGAAAAGAAAAAATTATTGACCGTGGATTTCAATTTCAAATCATGAAATCTATCCCACAATTACAGCTTTAGGTTGAACTGTTAAGTAGTATTTAAAATTCTCCATAAAGCAAGTTTAGTAGATGTTACACCAATATAATATGGGATGCTAGTCAAAATTATTTTACATCCACTGCTTCAGTGCATTTATTTGTGAAGTAATACATTTTCAAACCTAGTTTCATATATTTAAAAAAAAAAAATACACCATAAAATATTCAAGAATGTCAGGACTCATGAGGCTTAGAATTTGTAATATTGACATGTTTTAGAAGCAGTACTTGGCTTTCTGAAGACTGCAAGTACAAACCTTCAAAAGATGCTGTGATTTTCCCAAAAGATAGGAAGGCAACTTCAGAATAATGAAAGGAAGGATCAAATAATTATAACAAATCTGTTCAAGTATACGTAGTACTCTTTCTGGGTCTCTCTGGGGGTTCCTGGCAGTATTTTCTTCACTGAGCTTTTTCCACCAGGTAAAACCGGTGCTGAATTGTTTTCTAAGCAAATAGAAAATGGGGGTAGGACGGCTGTGTCCGTTTTGCAAGTTCAAATGTAGTACTTTAGTAAGCAATAACAGAGCCCAGTATATAGCTGTGGTGAAAAGGAAAAATACCGATCAGGGTTTACATGGTGACAAAATCTCAGCAGAAAGATAAATAGTATAAATTCTCTGTGTGATAAAATGATCATTACATGAAACCCTGCAGTCTGTCCAAATAGGGACAAACTGCCTGTTTTATGTCCCTAACCCGCAGAGGATTTAATAAATACACCTCTCCCTCTTTGATGTAATGTTTAGAGTGTCAAGAATGATATCACAATTTGAAGCTGGTTCCTAACCGTTGTGAGTATAACAAGACATTTCAATATTTATTATCTAAATAATATTTTCACATGTTGAGGCCACTGGAAAAAAATGTGTCTATGGGGGCTATTCATTAAACTGTGATAGCGCCAAATGGGGGTACAATGGCACGCAAAATCCCATTGAAGTTAAGAGGTGTGTCCATGCGATTGTGCCCTGACTGGCACTATTGCAGTTTAATTAATACACTCAGAATGACTGTTATGTTTCCATATGCATAACGGCATAACTGCAGTTACAGTGTGTTATTAAATACGCAAATCAGTATGCAAAATAATAGGGTATTGTTATTTAAAATGGTGTGTGCATGTTTTCTGTTTTCAAGCTTTTTGTAATTGAAAATAAAATCTAAGTAAAAAATTGTGTTTACAGAGTTCAAGTATAGGTAAAGGTCATAAGTATGTCAAAATAGATATAAAGATATAGATATAAAGGTATAAGTAGGTCAAAATAGACTTAAAGACCTTCACTGAATCTTGCCTTACTTTGATTAGGACAGAGGTGTCCCATAAACCTTAAATCTCAAAGAAATTACACAACAAACCTGAATACATGAGGATGCTGTCATTCCTGTAAGAGAGCAGATTTGGGAATGGCCAGTCAGTGTCAGGTTACCCTAATCTATTCACCTCTTTTCTAAAAGCTTGATACTGGATTTGCACACCAGATGAGACACAATGTCCTTCTCTGACTGCACAAATATCCCAATAAACAGAAAGAAAAATGCAATAAGAAAATATATCTCCTCCACTGACAATATGCTGGGCTGGATGCCAATGTACAATATCTCCTTACTCAGGTGGGACAGTGTTTGGAAAAGGGGAGGAATTAAGATTGATAGATCCTGTGCCCTGCACACAATTTCCGTGGCTTCCAGCTATTTTGTAAATAAATCATAGTCTGTTTTTCGATGGTGTAACAGGCTCGTAATAAGCTTTTGCCCATTTGAGTGGTTCAACTCCATCGAGGGTTTATAGCCTTGCAAGAAACAAACTCAGAATTATCTCTGTCAGCGAATGTACAAAACAATTCTTCTAACAGATGGGACTTTAGGAATACAGAACAAGCAGAAATGCACTCAGCAGTGACAAAGAAGCAGGAGCGAGGACATAGTACTCAGCAAGTGTATTGTTGTGCAGTATACTGTACATTGATTACTAAAGAGGGCCTGCGCAGGCACTTCACTTTACTGTTACTATTAAAACACAGTGAATATTATTGCACCAATATTTTCTGAATATATTTTAACTTATTGGGGAGATATGATATAGCTTTTGACCTAGAGCAAGTACTTAGATAGTAACATAAACATGTTAATATACAGTTCTTTACCTTGGTTAGGTTTCCACTATATAACACGAATATAATTAGAACAATACAGATATTCTATATAGCATGCTGTGTTTGTGGTGTGGTCTTATAGGCAAGTGCCATTACTTCTACATTTAGAAAGAAATTAAACCTGTTATGTTTAAAGATGCTTCAGGAGTCGCATTTATTCAAAGCTTCTAAAGATAACTGAGGTAAAGAAGGGAACACATAAGCAAGTCGACAGAATTAGCATTGCTCCTCATTCCTGTGCAGCTCTTATAATTTGTTGAATATCAATTTGCTGCTACACACTGGCAAATTACTTAGCATGTCATTCATAATTTTGAGGATGTCGCATTCATGCTGCTTGGTTGGGACAGTGCAAGTTGTTTATGTTACAAGAGATGATGTTGACATCCCATTTTTTGTACCCAATTTCTGAAACTATAAATAAAAATTATTAATATGCACTTGTGTGTACAGTAGAAGAGCGATGCATACAATAGATCCAACATTTAAAGTGCCATTAAACTCCAGGGAATGCTTATAGGTTACTTCTAATAGCTAATCTACTGTATCTGGAAAGACTATCATCCCATCACTTCTTCAGTAACTACTTCCTCTCTCTCTATCACAGAGACCGGTTTCTGTCCTGAGCTACCCAACCTGTAACATGAGGAACCTTACAAGTTACAAGGTGAAAAGTTTCCCCCAGCTCCTGGATCAGATATTAACTTGTAGACACAGTACTCAGGTGTGAACTGCTACATGTTATGTACATTAACCTCTTTGTAGTCATGGTATATACTTCTGTGGCTATTTACAGAATCATAAATAATGATATCTTAATCATGTGTGTTTTTAATCCTGTGTCATTTAGTCTATCATTGTGTCATTTAGGCTAATCTTAGCCTTAAAGCTGCAATACATTCAAAATCCTATGTATGTTTATTTTTATAAATCAGTTGTGCAATATTAGATAATACTGTGCGGCTCATATTAATAAACGGTAAGGCCAGCCATTGTCCATACCCATCTGATGAATGTACACGATCACTGTGTACACCCGTGGTTCATGTGGCCAGAATATGATGGGTTAACCGTAGCAATGTATAGGGTAGCTGTTATTGTATGTATACTGTGCTTGTTGCACACCGTAGAATATCTTTCTTTAGTCCCTGTGCATGCTAGGCTGGTAATGCACTTAGTGTATACAAAAACTTATCAAAAAGTGGCGCTCAGTGTATTAGGTTCAAATAAACATCAAATAAACCCACAGTGCAGTGCAAACGATAAGATAATTAATTGTGATACTTATACAGACACATGTGGTATATGCCGCTGTGACCTGGTGCAGGACTGCTCTCTCAATCCTCGTGAACAAGTGAAGGGTAGAAATCATCAGGAAGCGCAAAACATGTGGAATACAAAAACAACAAACTGATGGTGCAGTATTGTAAAAATTCAGTGGTATATAAATGGCAAAGTCTATGTTCAGAATACTCACAAACGTGAGAGGTAAGTGGTCACATAAAGGTATCTTTAACCCGTGGGTTGAAGCCAGGTATTCAAATAGGCACCACGCTTATGATCAGGTACACTTTAACCGTGGGCCATGGTAATGGAAATAAACAAGCGTATAGATCACAGTAATGGATCTCTGCAGACCGGATTAGTGGTGTCTCGACTGTTCCTCTGTTCTGGTATGCGATTCACGGATGCGTCTCACGGAGGACCGGAAGTGACGTCATCCGCTTTCAGAGGTTCCGGTTTCGTCTTATGGCATCACTCATCCGGTCTGCAGAGATCCATTACTGTGATCTATACGCTTGTTTATTTCCATTACCATGGCCCACGGTTAAAGTGTACCTGATCATAAGCGTGGTGCCTATTTGAATACCTGGCTTCAACCCACGGGTTAAAGATACCTTTACGTGACCACTTACCTCTCTCGTTTGGTAGTATTCTGAACATAAAACTTTGCCATTTACTCCACTGAACCTTACAATACTGCACCATCAGTTTGTTGTTTTTGTATTCCATATGTTTTGCGCTTCCTGATGATTTCTACCCTTCACTGGTAATGCACTTACCCAGCCTGCCTGCTCAGGAATGTGGGTTTAGCTGGTTCCACTAGGGGGATGAGGACAAAGGAGAGTGGGGATGGACAGTTCTCTTATCTGGGTGGTATTTGTCCGAAGAGCGGAGCCATTATCTGCCCAGAGTGAGAGGTGCCTATTTCATCCGGAGATAGCGAGCAGGCACTGAGAACACGGGAGTAGGCGCTGTTCTCATTGGTTGGTTTGTAATTTCCGCCCTCCTTACCTCAGCCTTCCCATCATATCCCCAGCTCGGATTGGCCTACACAGGGGAGCCCTGACGCTCTGATTGGCCCAAAGCACAGCATCTGTGCCATGATTTGTCGCTACCCTGTTCTCCATGTTTCTCTATGGAGAGGGGAACTCTTGAAAAGCAGCAGCCAATCTGAGTTCCAGAGATCTTTCCTGGCCTGGCGTACAGGCGGATTAAGTGTTGGGCTCTGAGGATGTGCCAGAGACACCCAAAGTCGAGGCTGCATGCTACACTGAGCAGGAAATTAAAAGTTGCTCTGCTGCAACTTGCATCCAGCGCTACCTGGAGACTCTGGACCCCTACAGAAGTTGAAGCTGCTCCGGGGGAGTCATAGCGGTGGCCCCAGGCACCTAGGCAACTAGGATTCCCTCTCCATTGCTCTGAGGTTGGGAGTACAGCTCTATTAGGTGACTTTGTGCTTTGTCTGTTGGGCCCGACCAAAATAAACATCAGTTTATTTGATCTGTGTGTTCTGTCTGGTGTTTGATCCCGTGAAAGAGTCTTGGTCTCCTGTGACAAATACTTACTGCAATTTTTTTATTTATTTTTTCCCCACTCATTATGCCTTTTTTAATTAGTTTTAATGTTTAAACTTACATTGAAAATCCTAGATGTGTATTATTTAATTCACCATTTGTGTAGTCTAGGACGTTTGGTCACGGCTTTTTCGCCTTGACCCAGTAACCACAGGCATTTAGCCGTCACTCATCTGCAATAGGGACACCTTGCTGCTGATTGCTTCACCACAAAGGTAAGCTAATCTTACCCTAAAAACCCCTCAACCCACAAACCTTAGCCCAGTCCCCTAACCCTAAAAACGTTACCCCGGCCCCCTTACTCTAAAAACTCTTACACTAAAAACCCTTACCCCAGTCCCCATACCTTAAAAACATAACTCCCTAACCCTAAAACCTCTAAAGTTAACACCTAATATTAATAAATGTTAATTCACTTGCCTTAGCGGTTGTGGTGGCGTGGTGGCGGGGTGGCAAGATGTCCCATTCCATCAGTTGTATAGTATTAGATAATGCTTACTACATTTTTTATTCTCCCCACACTCCTTATGTCCTTCTTAATAAGTTTTGATGTATTGAGCTTCCATGGGTTGCTTTAGCAACCATTTAGAAAAGCACAGCACTTCCTCTTTTGAAATAGTCCATCATATTGTAAACCCTGGAAAACAGGACCTTTGCGGATCGATCACAGGAAAACAGACCGATCGGCAGCTTAGGTAATTACATTTCCTTAAAGTCACAGACGTAAAGGACTTACTGTCTTCGGTACGTGCCAAGGCATGAGATTCCACCAGTGGGAACACTTTGTGCACCACGGTCCGGCCTCGGGCAGCCAATGGAATCACATCCCGCGGTTTGGTGGACTATATTTATTTTAATTGAAATTCAGTATGTGTTTGACAGATGGTACAGTGAATATCTTTGTCCAGGCCCACGGTGAGGCTATTGAATGCACAAGACGTTAACAGGTCTTTTTATACTTTAGCTGATTTCAGTGGTGGGCAATTATTCAGGCGCAATAGCACGTCATTTTTTCATAGACACACTCAGAGAGGGATAAAGATGGAGACAATTTTGTATAAGATACTATTTCATCAAGGTCATTCAACACATCCCTCGCTTTGCTTATACTTCATTAACTACAGTAGAAGCAACAATTTTCCAGAGCCGGAACGTCAGATGACAGAACTTGTGGGTAAGGTGACTGCCCAGGGAGAGTTTGGTGCGCTTCCACGATTGGTGCAGAAGTGGGACCGCTTCCTGCCAATAGCCAACCGTGAATGCAAAGTGCCCCAACGCCGTTCCCCTGCGGAGGTCTCCCTATCATCGGATGATGATCATGGCAGCCTCGCATCAGTGGTGACGCTCCAACCGTGGACCACTCCAGCAGTGCTGTAAAGAGAGAGCCACCTACCTGTGACATAAAGAGGGCGAGTCCAGAGGTTCCAAGACAGCAAGCGCTGGTGCGGCCTGAACCGCGGAGAAGCCCCACGGCCGTGGCGGCTCCCAGGGCTGTCGAGGAGGTACCTGCGGCTGATCCAGATGACCTGACGACCATCGTGAGCCAGCGGAGTGGTGAGGAACCATCCCCTTACTTTCTGCAGGCAGCGGCGGAGGAATCCGGAGACAAGGCCTTGCCAGGCGCTTACTTCCATGCAGAGGAGCACATTGACCTTCCGGTGCCACGCCCCGCGGATGTCGTACTTCTGGTGTGGGACTTGGACCTGTACCAGGATCCCGCGTTGTCTCCACCCGATGATGTCACTTCTGTGTCGACCGCCGGAGCGGACCAGGACTATGCTGCTACCGCTCCGGTGAGTACTGCCCTCTCCAGGGAAGACCAGGAGTATTATCTACATGAGGTTACGGGCCGAGGAAAGAGGAGGTCTGTAAATCCAGACTCTAAGAAGGTCACAACTTGTCGCAGCATAGCCCGGCTCAAGGACTTTGTCCTGGACATTGTTCCCAAGGCCCCAGCCCCTAGCACCACTGCCACTGCCCCTGTCACCATTTCCCATGCTTCATCTAGTTCAGGGTCCCGACATAGTCAACATGGGTCAGGGGGTAAGAAAAAGAAGATTTCTAAACCATCCATGGACTGGCGGGACTGGGTGGAATCTGACGAGGGGTCTGATGGGGAAATTCTTGCTTCCAGTATGGTTCCTGTAAAGAATCCCACGTCATATAAGGAAATGTTTAAGAGTAAACCTAACAGCTCTCCTTCCTGTCCCTCAGGCACTTCTGGTGTATCCTCTAGAGCAGACACAGAGGATGAGTCAGCTTCTTCCATGAGGTCACTAGGCACTATCCGCAAATGGTGAGATCCCCTATTCCAAGGGAATTCTGTGCCCATGAAGCACACCTGATTTGTGTTAATTGACGTGGAAACTGCTTACCATTGGTGGGATGAGGGAAAGTATTCCACAGAAGAGGCCGCAGAGTAGCTCAGAAAAAGAGTCAAGGAATTTAAGTTAGGCATTGTAAATCCTGCAGGGCCCTCCATACTTTACGAGCAGATAGCCCCAGAAGAACCTTTATACTGGGTTTTACCAGGAAAGGCTCAGGGCAAAAAGCTGACCAAGCTCAGTAGAGTGGGTAGGGCTATAGTGTCCAGGTATAGGCAGTATCATGGGTATGAGTACCCTTATGTACCCGAGCTTATCATGAGAGATAAGAGACTAACAAGAGGTTGGCTCAGAAACGCAGTTATTGACTACTAAGATCCAGAAGTAGTAGTTCTGCTTATCAAACTGAGGAGAGGGTATGTTACCTCATGAGGGTCTGGAGTGTAGGCTGAGGGATCTTTATGGACAGGGTAGAATACAGACCTGAGAATGGTCCATCCAGATCCTACTTTGTGCAAGTAGCAGACCATACTGGCAGGATACTTAAGAAATCTGATCCCAGGCATTATTATTAGAATAGGATTCTTCATGTTGGAGAAATCCAGGTTATTATAGTTATCACCATCCCAAGGTGGGTGGGTAAATATATTGTGTGTATATATGACGGTATTATTAACTGTATACCATTGTGATTGGGTGTTAATGTCCTGATGTATTGTACAGGTTACGCATCTGCAGGATGGACCCACAAATTTGGTTCCAAGTGGGGACCATTGGATTTCACCAGAGGGAGAGTGTAGCCATGGCTGGTTTATGGCTACCAGTCTGCCCTTCTCCTGGCAGTAAGCCCTAGTAAGAGCAGGCCTGCCAGGACTAATCCTGGGGTTTCCCCACCCTCTCCAGTTTCAGTGAGTCACAGGGGAGGCAGTGCAATTAGGCCTTGTGTCCAATCAGGGACTCAGACCTGGTTCCTGCTTTTCCTGTACTTAAAGGGCTGCACTACCAAATTCAGCAGTGTGCCTCTACCCTTGAGAGAGGATGGTCTACCCGAATAACTGTGCAGGGCACTGCTAGTTTGGACTCCCTCCTCTAGGGGAGTGGAGTGGGAGACTTTTCCTCTTACTCCACCAGGGAGTAAGGGAAGAGCTAGGACTGCTTCAGGGGCCCTAGGCCTTTGAGTGAATGTCCAGGGATACATCCTGAGGGTGAAGGCCCAAATAAGTTTCTGTTGTGTATGCTGTGTAATCTGCAGTGTGCAATAAAGTATAGTAATAAATAAATATATAAAGTGTTCCTGTTTTACTATACCTTCCTGCCTGAGACTGCAATCTATCAGGGGAAGGGTAAAGAAGTAATCCTGCCTGGATTGCTCCCCTCATCCCTGGGGCCTGAAAGAGATGGACTCACTGTCACCGTGAGTACAAATCAGTTGTTACCCCAGAAGCCTGTTCTGATATCCCCTACCACCATGCGGGAGACTCAGATCTACTGTGAGCCCGTACGTATGCACCACAACACCCCATGTAACAGTAAACTCTCATTTGTTTAAGTAATTTTTGGGGGGACAAACAATTGTTTGAAACTTTGATTTTCACTATAAAGGAATGAGTGTTTGTAACTTATGGAGCACAAGAAACCATGAGTGATCTCATCCCACTGCTATCAGCATTCTTGTCAGAATCGTCATCAGAAGAAACATTGGAATCACCTAGCGCAGCGCACATACGGTAATAGAGTACTGTATATGCACATGTGTAACAATAAATGGAATTAATTTGCATTCCATTTGCGCCCTAATGTGCATCCGCAAACTATATATTACTGGCACTACAGTATTGGTGATCGCAAAAAACACCTTAATAAGCCTCTCTCAGTGAAGCCCCTTTCCCCATTTTAGCTAACGTCTTCCAACACAACCCCACCTCTCCCCCTACCCATTGTATTGTGCTTCAGAGTTGTGGCTTAATGCACATCCCCGCGGTTTGGAAATTAAACAAACAAATACTGGCCTTTCAAAATGATTGCTTGGCCAAGTAACATACATCTTGCATTACACAATTTACAGTACAGTAGCTTTCAATAACTGCATTTTCATCGAGCAAAAAAATATTCTGTTCTTGAACCACACACCTCTATAGTTTCAGTAAATAAGAATACTGACCTGTGTCTTATTCTGTCACCTTCATTCAAGCACTAACTGGCCAAACTCTAGAGCCGCAAGAAGCATGGAAATGCCCCTGACCCTCCACTGAGCACTCTGCCTGAGCTCAGTGTGAATAGTCCTCTGCTTTATAATAATCGTGTAACAAAAGGTTTCAATACATTCTTACAATATACTGTAAATATGCAATGTACAGAGCCATTATCACTCTGCCATTTTTCTGTGTGTGGATTGGGTGATTGTTAACCTGTCTGACTAAAATGTACTGCCACATTTACACCATATTCCCCTTGCCTGTCTTTTCTTACCAAAAGTGCAAATCTGAATAAACTATTCACACCCCATCAGTAATAAATGCTAGTCAGCTGTTCACGAAGACCTGCTCTTGTTCAGAGTACAGGGCCCATGTTAGCCGATCTTTAGGATTAAAGTAAAGAAAGCAGCCTACAGTGAGATTGTGACGGGAGGGGGTAACCAGGCTATCTATTAATGAGTAAGCCCTTTGGTTACTCCTGAGACTGTGGGGTCCCTGTAGCTACATACTGTAAGCACCATAAGCCAGGGACCAGGGATAATACATGTTGAAAATAAAGTGACCCCTTCTTTTTCTGTTTTCATGTTCCCTTGGCTCTAGAACTGTGAGATTTTGTGTGTGTCAGTTTTAGGGGGGGATATTTGGGTAGAAATACAATTATTTTGTTTGCAGGAGTTCAGGGGCCAAAGTTACCAGTTATCCTTTCATTCTCCCCGGCGAGCAGGCATGATTTGCTGGAACATGGGGGGAATTACACCGGGGCAACCCAGTGTCCCCCAGACACCTGGATTTCGAGCCCAAATATCTCAAATCCATTTCCCGTATAAGTATCAGGTTCCCTGTGGGAACACCTTTTGTATCTGCCAGACTTGGTGGAGCCTGCCCAGTGGGTGCAATGAGTTAGCTGGGGGAGATACAGCTCGTAGGTACTTCTCCCATTGGCTAAATCATATTTCCCGCTCACCCGGCTTTTCGAGCCGGCTTGGCAGACCTCCTCCTCTGACGTCAGCCAAAGGATGAGTCCCTATTCCTATTGGCTGGCGGGGAGGAATTCCCATGCTCTGATTGGTCGCTCCGCCTACCTCTATGCTAAGGATAGCTTAGCGAGTGTATATAACGAGACAGCCGAGTTAGAGAACAAGACCATCCATTTACCTGCTTATTTGATAATGAAATAACGAAGGAATAGCCCACACCTGTCCATGAAACAGCTTTTGAGTCAATTGTCCAATTACTTTTGATCCCTTGAAAAAGAGGGGGCTACATATTAAAGAGATGTCATTCCTAAACCCTTCCTCCAATTTGGATGTGATTAATTAAATTAAAGCTCAAATTAAAGCTGATAGACTGCACTTTAAGCCCATATTCATTATTTAATTGTAACTTGAATTTATTTTGGTACACAGCCGAAATAACAAAACTTGTATCAGTGTACAATTATTTCCGGACCTAACTGTAGTTGTTGCATGTTTCAACACTGAAACATTCATTCCAGTAATTTTTTATCCCCTTCACTAGTTCATCTTTGTTAGCAGGCTTCATATACTTGTGTTGATGATGCTTGAATGCATGCCAAACCAATTCGATGGGGCTCAAATCAGGGGATCTATAACTATTGAGACAAAAACAGTGATTACCAAGAATAAAAAACTCACACAACAGAACAACATTATTTTATACAGCAAATAGTACACTACAGCACAATACAGTAACCTATTCTGGTGGTGTTCTGACCCACTTGATTCTACTGTCCATATTGAATGTCACAGATGCACTGTATTTTGGGCCGTTCTCTTGGAAGAACCGGTGACAAGATTAGAAATATTGACAGAGAAAAGGAGAAACTGCGATAGAGGTCACAAGATTTGCGCTTATGGAGCACTCCTAGGCAATTAGAATGTAACTGTTAATAAATAAAATTAAAAATGGATAGCAAATAATAAGTGAAGTGATATACTCATGCAATATACTTTATTTATTATGTTAAAAGTTTTTTTTTTTTTAAATAGGATAAGTACAGAGCTCAGGTTATCTAATGATAAATACGTACTGGTTAATAAGTCTGTGTTAATACACTGGATATAAAATGGAGTCAGGTAACATGGGACACCTTTTGTCTAAGAACATACTAGAGTCAAGAAAGGTGTAATACTGGAGATCCTTCAGTAATGGACACCCTTCATAAAGATATACAGAGGGATTGTTGACAACTCATAGTGACTTACAGTGTTTGGAACATTATCAGCAGGCAGGGCTGAGTTTTGAACCACCTCAGTAGCATAGATCATAGATCACTGGTCCGGAAAAAGATTGTATGTTAATGCTTCTTGATGTGGTCTACTCTGAAGAAACAGGAAAGGTTTTTGGAGGTATAAAGTATAGTAACCAATGGTATAGTACATGAAGATGTCCAAAAATAGCTATTCTCTGTTGATTATAGGGTATCCTCAAAGGGACCGCAACACAACACGACAGATCTATACTGCCTGATACAGTAACGTCTAATTTGTGAGATTATGACAAACCCTGTCAGTGGCTCTGTTAGTGCCAATTAGCACTAAGATCAGCGCTATTAATGATCAAAGCAAAAGGGTGTGTACCGGTTCGGCTGATGGTAAAAAAACAATTGTATAATATCTTTGCGTCTTTGATGCTACACAGAGAGTGTAAATGTTTAGGAGGTATATAGTAGTTGATATAGAGACCTTGAGAAAGCGTATACTTACTTGAAACGTATGTCTGTGCGCATCGCTATTCTGTGACGTTAGCACAGAACGCCAGGGCGGATGTGGCTGAATGTACAGCGCGTCCCTGCCCAAAGTATTGGGTTAGCTCAGAGAGACACTTTTGGCTACTATTGATAGACTCAGGTTAGACAGCAAAATACCCCTATAGAGGTATTTATCTTGGAAATTAGGGGGGCTCCAGAGCTGAAATTAACATGGTTCAGCTCCGGAGACCCCCTGCTTCAAATCTCTCTATTTTTGTTCTGTTGCTTTAAAACAAAAACAGAAAATAGAATGTAAATAAAAATGCAACCTGAATTGCCAGTATTGTCCTATTCACCATATTTAACCAGGAAAAAAATGAAGATTACTCCTGTGATGCAGCTATTACTTGCTTTTGCAGTTTATTGAACAGCATATAAATATATAATTCTATGCAAATTACTCATCTACATAACATTTACTACTAATAATATTTATCTTGGAAATCGTAGATATACTTTTGCATTGAATTATCCTGGGAAATAATTATTCACTGGAACATTTGAATTAAATGTTGATATGTATCATGATCATTACCAACACATTTCTTACTGTTGTGTTCAGTGATATTGTTGAGCCTCTCTGTGTGGTGCAGTTTGCAGGGTGACTTTGCAGGATCACCAAGCTATCAACTGTAGATTTGGACATGGGCAGGATGCGGAAGTGCTGAAAGCTGACTCCAACTTAACCAAATAGGGATTTATTAAATGGGATGCAAACAAGTACTGTAACATATAAGACCAAATAAATATGTACACAACTGTACTAATCATGACAGTGTATATTAAGTTTAGGATTTGCTCCCGACACTGGTTTAAATCTTTTTATTCCTCCTCATGTTTGATATTTACAATGTACTGTAAGCTTCTTTTATCCTCCGAATTTTTCTACTTGCATAGACTATTATACATAGATTATTACTACTATAAGTATATTCGGTGAACTACAACTGAGCTTTCACATTGATATATGTATCCCCAACTGGGTGCAGCCTGTAAGCACTGAGACTTTACTAAGCCAACTATTCTGCCTACACAAATGTTTGGACTGATATTCAGGTAAGCAGCAAATAAAAAGTTTAACAATGCACAGCAAGTGTACTCAGCAGTAAAGAATAGGACCAAAATCCAAATACAATCCCAGAAGAGCACATTTTTATTCAATAATAAAACACTATGAAGCCAGTGTCTCCATCAATGTCTCCATTTCTGCATATATGCTTTCAGATCTTATTAAAAAAAAAATTAAAAAAAAATATATATATACAGCTCAACCCCGTTATAGCGCGATCTGCTGTAACGCGGATCCGCTTATAACGCGTTTTAGCATGGACCCCGAATTAAAAAAAAAAAAAAAAAAAACATTTTTACTTTTTTTTTGCACACTGCACACTGCACACTGCACACTGCACACTGCACACTGCACACTGCACACTGCACACTGCACACTGCACACTGCACACACTCTCACTGCACACACTCCACTCACTGCACACACTCCACACACTGCACACGCTACCAGCACTCACTGCATACTGCACTCACTGCTCACACTCTCACTGCACACACACTCCCAGCATTCACTGCACACTGCACACTGCTCACAGCACACTCACACAGCACACAGCACACAGCACACACAGCACACTACACTGCACAGCACACCACACCACACCACCCTCACACCACCCCTCCCACTCCCTACCTTTGGTGTCGGCTGCTGAGATCAGAGCGGAGCTGGCATCAGGAGGTGAGGGGGTGTCGGTAGGAGGGGGGTTGTCGGTAGGAGCGGGGGGGTTGGATGCCGGTAGGGGGGGTGAGTGAGGAGCAGGCTGGGACTCGGAGGGCCGCGTGGGCTAGGCCCAAAACTGATTATGCCGTGGAGGGCGGGCGCGGAGGGCCGGTAGGTGTGGGTGCCCCGGGGGGGGGAGGAAGTGGATGCCGGTGGAGGGGGATGGATGCCGGTGGTGGGGGTGGAAGGTAAGGAGCAGGCTGCGGCTGGACTCGGAGGGCCGCTACTGGGGGACGTGTAGGGCTTCCGGCCACCTCCTTCCTCCCTCCCTCCCGATCAAGCGCGCAGCGGCCATTTTTTTTTTTTTTTTAAATTAGCGCGACCCCGGTTCTTGCGCGGTCGGATTGGGTGGCCCCTGAGGACCGCGCTATAACGGGGTTGAACTATATATATATATATATATATATATATATATATATATTAGTACTTCATTGTTTGGAAGATTTCCCATATTAAGATATTTGGAACCTGACTTGTTTTAATCTTCATTAAGGCAAAAAAAAAATGAACATGGATAAACAACACTGAAGATTATACACCTGTTTTTTTTTGTTTTTTTTTTTGTAATATTGGTGTAAGTAAATTCATGGCAAAAAATAGACACAAAATAAAGATAACGTTATTGAGTGGAGCTTTTGCATACATCTTTTATATGGCTCTGCTATGCACTGCAGGCCCCTCTGGTGGTAAAAAGGGTCCAGATATGTAGCATCTGTCTTTTCTTCGCCCCTCACAGTCAATGAGACCAAACACATGCTGCAGTGTGCTGCTGGTTACCCTTGCTGGGAAATGGTTAGCTCAGTTAAAATTAGGAAAATGAATTATCTTTGTTGCATAAACCAAAAAGAAAGCAGAACATGTCAATTGACCCCAAAGAGTATAGGGAGGTTTAATACTCGTGGTTCAGTTAAGGGATGGATACTGTCCCCAACCTACAGAGTTAGAGGGCTGCATAAAGACGCCTGCAGTTTGAAAAGGTTTCTGTAATTGCCATAGTTTCCCGGGACCAGCAAAACATTTCCTTTTTACGACTCTGTTTTAAAAATTGATGAACAAAACATTATGAACGTTTAGGAAATTATTCAAACTTGTAAAGGTTCATAAACATTGTCTTAAACCAGCGGTGCGCAATCTGGGGGGCGCGCCCCCAGGGGGGCAGGAGATTTTTGTGGGGGGGCGCGGGCTGTTGCAGAGGTCCCGCTCTCTTCGCACAGGCATTTAAATTAGTGCCGGGGGATCGCGTGAGGCCTCTGCAACAAAAAAAACGGGATTCAGATGCTGTGACGCGTCTCCATGGCAATGTGGCATCAGATGACACCGGCGTCAAATGACGCCGCGGAGACCTGATGTCACGTGACCCTGTGACGTGACTGGAAGGTAGGAGGGGGGGCGCAGCTTCAGCACGGGCTAGACAGAGGGGCGCAGCTGGAAAAGTTTGCGCTCCCCTATCTTAACCTACAGTATACCTTGATCATTTAAAATATTTCTATGCCTTAAAACACAACATCATGTATTTTACCTTTTTTATTTTACACATTTTAAGAATCTCAGCTACTCTCTATATATAAGCTTTGCCTTTTAAAATATGATTTTTTTAATCAATTTAAGATGAATCCTGGATTAATTCCAGTTTCAACCACCTTAAGAGAAATTGAACAATTGAGAATATCCTAAGCTTTTCAACCAGGTATGCCAAAAGTGGTTCATTTGCTGGCAGTCCTCTTGTTCTATTCTGGTGGCAAGCTCTGCAGAACTGTAAAAGTGAGGCTTGTGTGTATTGCACATTTGTGCAATAAAATGGATTTTGTCTTCTGATGAGATAGAAACCAAACACAGATAGCTGGCAGAGACAACATCAGAGAAAGCAGCGCAAAAACAGCAAACCCGTATGAGACAATTATGCAAGGGACAGTTTGGGAGAAAGGATGAGTGAGTTGATTGGCTACTAAGGAATTGTAAGTGTAGCCCTTTCCCCGTAACTAAGGGAACTACGAGTGCTGTTTTTACCTGTGGCTCACAGAAGGCCTAAGCCTCCGCCGCTGGGGGCCTGGGGTATGCTTTCGTACTTCTTGGTGCAGCGCCTCCACCTGAGAAGGTTCCTTGCTCTGCAGGATAACCCTCACAGGAACCAATACAATAATGGTAACACACACCACACTCACTAATAATAACACACTGGGCACCTAACCACCCGGTGTCCACAGAGCCAAGCCCACCCCAAGTGTGTGGAGTATCGTTACCCCCTGTGTGTGGCCGTTGGTATACGTTTGGTACCTTCCTGGTCTTAGGCCAGAGCAGGCCGACTTGGATGGTGGATCTGCAGAACCGCAACGTGGTCCCACAATGCGGTCTACTGGATCCTTTCTCTCTTGTCTGGAGGCGTTTGCCTTGAGGGAGCACACGTTGGAGGGTATCCCTTAATGTCTCTTATGATGTGCCTGTTGTCTGGTCCCAGACCGTAAGCCGCGCACACTGCGTGGCGTCCGTCACCCGTGTACTAACACTAAACAGCTATTGGGGAAGCATCCCTATCTGGGGGCCTTCCCTGCAGTAACCACAAGCTACAGATGGATGGGGCCTAACTGGGGCCTGCGGGGCAACTCTAGGCCTAGTCCAGGAGCTACTGGCACCTGGACACTACCTGCTCCTTCAGTTGCCTCCCTCTGACTGCCGCGCGGTCTCTAGCGTGCCAAAAATGTATCTCTCTGCCTCCTGTGATTACCAGAGCCCTATAGGCTACACCTGCCCATGTGGTGACTGGCCCCTGGGACTGCTGGGGCATGTGTAATGGCCTCCGCAACTCACTCTGCACTGCGCATGTGCACGGCTCACACTGCACATGCGCAAGGATCAAAATTGCAGCGCCCTGCACTGGCGGCCCACCGCAGAGCTCCGGATACCCACTCACCCTGCAGCCCTCCCCCACCCGGCCTGAGGTGAGCGGAGAGCTGGGCTACATAAGCACTGAACCTTAATTAAGAATGTACAAATGGAGAACTGAGTTAGATTTGTTGACTTTGACCAGTGTAGGGTGTAACCAGATTGGTCCCAGGCATGGTACATGCCCTTGTAATTAAAGACAGACCGTAAAGTGAAACAATTCCTCAATAATTAAATTAATATTTTACGTTGAATTAGGATCAGGAAACTACACACTGGTGACAGGTTTCCTACCTGAGCTGCCAGAGGTATGAAATTAACTGATTAAACAGCATTTAAAAGGAAGGAAGTGAGCACAAGTCAGAGTCTCTGCTGGAGTCTCTTTTAGAGTTCCTGTTTTGCAAGAGAGGAGGGTCACAGAGGATTGCCTGTGACCAATCTGGGATTCACACCCAGCAACAACGGATCTCAAGCCCACAGGGATCCAGGCTTCTTGTTCACCAGAGAGATTTGCCTTGGAACAGTGGGGAACCAAAGACCCGCACCGCAGAGAAGCCTGCACAAAGATAGGGCAAGAGACTTCCTGGGAGCAGCAGGACTGCAATGCCTGCATCAGAAGTTTGCCTGGAGAAACAGGAGATGCTGGACCAGCATACTAAGATAAGACTTTCATGTACAATGTTTCCTGACAGTATGTTATGTGTTTTGGACTGGGAACTGGCCCATCCAGACAGTCAGATAGTTAGGGTCTGTACTTACCTACTCCAACACGCGGGAAGCCTTTCATTTGAATGCAGCAATTAATGACACTGTTCTAAGCTGCGGTACTCAAAGCGCCCCGCGTGCGGTTGAAACTTTGCTCCTACGTGTTAGAATTACACTGTAGGATCTCTCTGGTCATAGGGGCCGTTATCTATCCACCATACAGTTAGGCTTGTCCTCGAGCATATCAGCGCTGATATACTAATGATCAGCGCTGATGAAGGGACAATGCATTGACAGATATTTGTTACATGTGTTCTATCTGTTTTTAATGTATGATCTATCACTTACCTGCTGATTAGGGAGTCCGTGTGGGCTATCGGTCTACACTGAACCTCACCACATGATACTTGCCTGCCGCCGGGGCTTTGCCTTAATCAGCTGTTCCATGCCGGTCTGTAAGAAGCACAAGTCTAGTTCTCGGCTGGTTTACTGATCCTTACAGTGACCCTTAGTACAATTAGCCCATACCAATTGATACTATTATCCTATTAAGGAAGTCCTATTGGATAATTGTTACTTCTACAGTATGTGCTATTCGGGCTGACGGGGCTCAAAGGGGTTATATCCCTTTTTAAGGATCTCTGTCCGTGAATAACCTCACGGATCAGCCATCTATGAGTGCTTCTCTTGCATACTGCCCTTTAACACTTCCCTGACAGGGTGGGTGTATGTGGGTCCTGGTATATACTATACTTACCATTGCAACTGTATCCACCGCATGTTGAAGATTCATACCATTACCTGTTCATACCTCCAGCACAGTCTGGCTGCATATGGGTGTATTTAGTGCATTTACCAACCAACATTTCCCTAAACATGGGGGTCTGTGTGGGTTAATGGTATACACTTTTTTTTACCACTGCAGCCAATACATATCTTGTGCAGAGGATATACACGATCAGCTGCCTATGACATTTTTGAGGATGCACGAGTACTCCCTTCACTAGTCCCGTAGCCAAGCCACATTTTTGTCTACACTACTAGGGCTAATAAACATTGCTCAAGGTACCCTAAAAAGGGTGTTTACATCAATCCTTATATAGATTACATACCTGCAGACCTTTGTTTTATAAGGCTCTAGGGCAAGCATGTCAAACTCAAATGCTAACAAGGGAGGTAGGTTTATTTCGAAAAGTACAGTGTGTGTGTGTGTATGTGGGTCTGTGTGTGTGTGTGTGTGTGTGTGTGTGTGTGTGTGTGTGTGTGTGTGTGTGTGTGTGTGTGTGTGTGTGTGTGTGTGTGTGTGTGTGTGTGTGTGTGTGTGTGTGTGTGTGTGTCGGATGACCTCAAAAAAAAAAAAGCCAGATGTGAATGATTCTGACCGCATTAACCAGTGTCAGGATGCCCCCTCTTAACAGTTTCCAAAGCAGCAATCCCACCTGGGATCTTACCTGATCCGCAGTCTCTCAAGGTAGTATACTGGAGGGGAGGTGTTCCTTACCTGTCTCCTAATGTCCCCCGTGTGAAACTTGAAAGTCAGATCTGGAAGAAAGCAGAATAGGTTATTTCGGTGTAGGTATAGGGCAGTTAAGATAAAAATGAAGAGAGTGGGTGAGGGTGACAGACAGAGAGAGGGTGACACAGAGAGAGAGAGAGAGAGAGAGGGTGACAGAGAGAGGGTGACAGAGAGAGGGTGACAGAGAGAGAGGGAGGCAGACAGAGAGGGAGGCAGACAGAGAGGGAGGCAGACAGAGAGGGAGGGAGGCAGGCAGAGAGGGAGGCAGGCAGAGAGGGAGGCAGGCAGAGAGGGAGGCAGGCAGAGAGGGAGGCAGGCAGAGAGGGAGGGAGCCAGACAGAGAGGGAGGCAGACAGAGAGGGAGGCAGAGTGAGAGAGGGTGGGAGAGTGAGAGAGCTTGGGAGAGTGAGAGAGGGTGGGAGAGTGAGAGAGGGTGGGAGAGTGAGAGAGGGTGAGAGAGGGTGGGAGAGTGAGAGAGGGTGGGAGAGTGAGAGAGGGTGGGAGAGTGAGAGAGGGTGGGAGAGTGAGAGAGGGTGGGAGAGTGAGAGAGGGTGGGAGAGTGAGAGAGGGTGGGAGAGTGAGAGAGGGTGGGAGAGTGAGAGAGGGTGGGAGAGTGAGAGAGGGTGGGAGAGTGAGAGATGGTGGGAGAGTAAGAGAGAGTGGGAGAGAGAGAGAGTGGGAGAGAGAGAGAGTGGGAGAGAGAGAGAGTGGGAGAGAGAGAGAGTGGGAGAGAGAGAGAGTGGGAGAGAGGGAGGGTGGGAGAGTGAGAGAGGGTGGGACAGACAGAGAGAGTGAGACAGAGAGTGAGAGAGACAGAGAGAGTGAGAGAGTCAGAGAGACAGAGAGAGTCAGAGAGACAAAGAGAGTCAGAGACAGAGAGAGTCAGAGAGACAAAGAGAGTCAGAGACAGAGAGAGTCAGAGAGACAGAGAGACAGAGAGAGACAGAGACAGAGAGAGACAGAGAGAGACAGAGACAGAGAGAGACAGAGCAAGTGAGAGAGAGAGAAACAGAGAGGGTGAGAGAAACGGAGAGAAACGGAGAGAAACGGAGAGAGACTGATGGAGAGTGAGAGAGACAGGGAGAGTGAGAGAGACAGGGAGCTGACCTACAGACACACACACAGTCACTGCTGGCCTGCACAGACATACACACACAGCCACTGATACACACACACACTCTTCCCCCCCACACACACACACTCTCCCCCACACACACAGGGGCAGGGGGCGACAGGGGCAGGGGGTGACAGGGGTTGACAGGGGCAGGGGGTGACAGGGGCAGGGGGTGACAGGGGGTGACAGAGGCAGGGGGTGACAGATGCAGGGGGTGACAGATGCAGGGGGTGACTGGGGGTGACAGAGGCAAGGGGTGACAGGGGCAGGGGGTGACAGAGGCAGGGGGTGGCAGGGGGTGACACGGGGTGACAGGGGTTGGCAGGGGGTGACAGGGGCAGGGGGTGAAAGGGGCAGGGGGTGACAGGGGCAGGGGGTGATGGGGTGACAGGAGGGGGTGACAGGGGGTGGCAGGGGTTGGCAGGGTGTGACAGGGGCAGGGGGTGAAAGGGGCAGGGGGTGAAAGGGGCAGGGGGTGACAGAGGCAGGGGGTGACAGGGGTTGACAGAGGCAGGGGGTGACAGAGGCAGGGGGTGGCAGGGGGTGACACGGGGTGGCAGGGGTTGGCAGGGGGTGACAGGGGCAGGGGGTGAAAGGGGCAGGGGGTGATGGGGTGACAGGCAGGGGGTGACTGGGGGTGACAGGGGGTGGCAGGGGTTGGCAGGGGGTGACAGGGGCAGGGGGTGAAAGGGGCAGGGGGTGAAAGGGGCAGGGGGTGACAGGGGGTGACAGAGGCAGGGGGTGACAGGGGCAGGGGGTGACAGGGGCAGGGGGTGACAGGGGCAGGGGTTGACAGGGGGTGACAGAGGCAGGGGGTGACAGGGGCAGGGGGTGACAGGGGGTGATATGGACAGGGGGTGGCAGCGGGTGACAGAGGCAGGGGGTGACAGAGGCAGGGGGTGACAGGGGGTGACAGAGGCAGGGGGTGGCAGGGGGTGACAGGGGCAGGGGGTGAAAGGGGCAGGGGGTGAAAGGGGCAGGGGGTGACAGGGGCAGGGGGTGAAAGGGGCAGGGGGTGACAGGCAGGGGGTGACAGGGGCAGGGGGTGACAGGGGGTGATATAGACAGGGGGTGACAGGGGGTTAAATAGACAGGGGGTGGCAGGGGGTGACAGAAGCAGGGGGTGACAGAGGCAGGGGGTGACAGGCAGGGGGTGACTGGGGGTGGCAGGGGTTGGCAGGGGGTGACAGGGGCAGGGGGTGACAGAGGCAGGGGGTGACAGGGGGTGACAGGGGTTGACAGGGGCAGGGGGTGACAGGGGCAGGGGGTGACAGGGGTTGACAGGGGCAGGGGGTGACAGGGGCAGGGGTTGACAGTGGGTGACAGAGGCAGGGAGTGACAGGGGCAGGGGGTGACAGGGGGTGATATGGACAGGGGGTGGCAGGGGTGACAGAGGCAGGGGGTGATATAGGCAGGGGGTGACAGGGGGTGACAGAGGCAGGGGGTGGCAGGGGGTGACACGGGGTGGCAGGTGTTGGCAGGGGGTGACAGGGGCAGGGCGTGAAAGGGGCAGGGGGTGACGAGCAGGGGTGACAGGCAGGGGGTGACTGGGGGTGACAGGGGTTGGCAGGGGTTGGCAGGGGGTGACAGGGGCAGGGGGTGACAGGGGGTGATATGGACAGGGGGTGGCAGGGGGTGACAGAGGCAGGGGGTGACAGAGGCTGGGGGTGACAGGGGGTGACAGAGGCAGGGGGTGACACGGGGTGGCAGGGGTTAGCAGGGGGTGATGGGGCAGAGGGTGAAAGGGGCAGGGAGTGACAGGGACAGGGGGTGACAGGCAGGGGGTGACTGGGGGTGACAGGGGGTGGCAGAGGTTGGCAGGGGGTGACAGGGGCAGGGGGTGAGAGGGGCGGGGGGTGACAGAGGCAGGGGGTGACAGGGGGTGACAGAGGCAGGGGGTGACAGGGGTTGACAGGGGCAGGGGGTGACAGGGGCAGGGAGTGACAGAGGCAGGGGGTGACAGGGGGTGATATGGACAGGGGGTGACAGAGGCAGGGGGTGAAAGGGGCAGGGGGTGACTGGGGGTGACAGAAGCAGGGGGTGACAGGGGCAGGGGGTGGCAGGGGGTGACACGGGGTGGCAGGGGTTGGCAGGGGGTGGCAGGGGGTGAAAGAGGCAGGGCGTGACAGGGGGTGATATGGACAGGGGTTGGCAGGGGGTGATATGGACAGGGGGTGGCAGGGGATGACAGAGGCAGGGGGTGAAAGGGGCAGGGGGTGACTGGGGGTGACAGAGGCAGGGGGTGACAGGGGCAGGGGGTGACAGAGGCAGGGGGTGACAGAGGGTGACACGGGGTGGCAGGGGTTGGTAGGGGGTGGCAAGGGGTGAAAGGGGCAGGGGGTGACAGGGGGTGATATGGACAGGGGGTGGCAGGGGGTGACAGGGGCAGGGGGTGACAGGGGCAGGGGGTGACAGGGGCAGGGGATGACAGGGGCAGGGGGTGACAGGGGCAGGGGGTGACAGGGGTCAGGTGGGTGACCCCAGGCTGGCCCCCATGCCCCATCAGCATCTTGTCCTTACCTTATTCCCAGGCTTCCAGGCAGGAGGCAGTCCCACAGACATCTCTGAAGCTTTCTCCACCGGGGAGTTGGCTCCGCCCCTGCTGTGCTCTCCACATCCCACACATGGCACGAGTGCAGGATGACTGCGCCCAGCCACCGTACAGCCCCAGCAGGCCAGCTCTTCCTTCAGCCGTGCTTGCCACATCCGCCCGCCACCGCGTTCGCAACTCCCGGTCACACGCTTGCTACCGCCGCCCACGCGCTCGCCAACGCACACGCCCTCTGCAGGGATCACTGCATTCAGGGGATCTCTTGTGTCCCTGCGATCCCAGTGATTTGGATCTAGGGGAGAAACCCAGTGCTGCTGCTGTTCTCCTCCTTGTACAATACATTATGCAGGAGGCTTGTGACTTCCAGGTCTGAGACCTATGGGATAGGTATATACCTTGTGCCCTCCTCCCGGAGGGGGCATGATAGTGATTTCCATGCTGCAGTGCTGGAGAGGAAAGCTCATCATTCATGTAAGCCTGAGAGCTGAACACACACACACACACACACACAAACACAAACACTGAGATACACACACACACTGAGACGCTCACTCACTCAAACACACACACACACACACCAGGCTTCAAGGAGAATGTCTCCGCCGGGGTTTTGACTCCGCCCTCGTGTCCTCCCACACACGGCACGAGTGCAGATTGACTGCACCCGGCCACCGTAGGCCTCCAGCCCCTGCAGGCCAGATTTTACTTCCGCCCGTGCTACTCTCTTCCCCCACACCCGCGCTCGCTACTCCCGCGGCCAAAACTTTTAACCGCCGCCCACTCGCTCGCCGACACACACGACCGCCACGCTGGTTGTCAGCGTACCGCAAAAATATCCGTTGCAGGCCGCATGCGGCTCGCGGGCCGCATGTTTGACATGCCTGCTCTAGGGGCTATACTCACAGAGTGCCTCCTCCAGTATTACCCTTACGGTAAGCAGCTTCTAGTGTTTGAATGGGACTGATACAGCAGTCACACATCAACAGGTAGTCACACACAGATATGTGCTTTGCTTTGCATAGATGTTATACTTATACACCACATATATGTCACAGAGCGCTTATCAACACACGCTCTGAGAATATACATTTACACCAGGACTGACATTATCTGTGTGGTGGTTACATCACGGACTTATCTCCATATCTTAGGAGGCTATACACATAGCACCAGATCCTAAATATCTATCAAGGATCTCCATATGTATACACTACTTAACTACCTATAGTTAAGTTACGAATGTTCACAGTCACGTGCTGTTTGACACATTTTTTTATTTTAAAGCCCATTTTTTATTCATTGTTTGCCAAAAAGTATTTTAACAATATCATTATACATTTAGTTTGACTGAGTGCTGATATACTAGGTTTCCTTTTCTTCTGTATACTGTTTAATTAGTCTCCAAAGTGGAGTAGGTTTTCTTTTTATGCTTTGTGCTTTGTCTTAAAGGGACAGTGTGCCAAATGTTTTGTTGTTATTTGTGGAAAATAAACCTCTCAACATTTTTGTGCACCCTAAAATGCATGTGTGGACTCTTAACTCACCTCGCCTACAGGCCACTCCATCACAGACTGTGTAATCTCCCTTGTTGGTTACTAAAACACTTGAATATTCTCAATAAACCAAATTCCTGTGAAGAGGAGGGGGAGCTTAATGTTGCCAATTGGGGTGAAAGGTGAAGTGTAAGGGGTAATCTAGGTTTTATCAGTGCTGGAAGGAGAATTTGCATACCTCTTTGAATCCAGACCTGGAAGAATTAGCAGCAACTCCGGAGCAGCCTGGACCAGCAGAGAAGCAGCAGAAGGAGATCAGTGGTTTCAGCAGAGGACCTATGTCAGTGCCTGGTGACCCTTTAATCGCAGATAGTCCCAATCAATCAGTCCCCTACCCTTGTGTTTTTGTGATAGTATACACAAGACACGACACAGGTAGGTGTGAGGACATAAAATTGCCCAATACTGGTCAACTACAGTAGCTCCACGATGTATGTATCCTGGCTCCTGACATGTAGTTGTGGGTCCCTAACCAGCCATGAGGACGTTAAGTATGTTGCTTCTGTTAGGCAGTTGTCCAAACTTTTCTACAGTAGTGACTTAGTGTCTCTTATGGGTATTTGCCAGGGGTAGATATCTCATTGGTATTGCTGCTTTAGTCAGGGCTATTGATTAGTTGCCCATTTGTCAGTCGCGAATGTCTCTTTGCCGATATGATGTGAATTCAAACTGTCAGCCGACCTGACTCTGTGGATAGATGTGGCTGTAAGTTGAATGTTAAGGCAAAGTGATCTTGCACGGATGAGTATGCAATAGTTTGCTGATTCAGAGTGTGGTGAAGAGATCTAGTACAGAGTGTGATGAGCCGATTGACAAATTGGCAACTAATCAATAGCCCTGACTAAAGCAATGTCATAAACCAATCAAGATATTAAGATTCTAGCAAAAATCATGGGTATGAGATTGGATGAAGTCCTGACAAATCTCTTTCACCCAGACCAAGTAGGCAGGTGCCAGACAAAATTCACAGGGTGGTGGATCTGATTCCTTATGCTAACAGCAATAGGGTACCGAGTATGCTTCTCTCCCTGAATGTTCAGAAGGCCTTTGATAAGCCTTCGGAATTAATGTGAATTTTCTGAACTAAACTTAACTGTTGTATAGTTTGCCCTCAGCGATAACTAGAAGTCCAGGGTTGGCTTTTGCTTTGGATTTCTTCCAACCGTACCGCCTGTACACGCGAGTGCAGGGGAGTGCAGAAAATTGCATTTTAGAGTTCTGTTTTTTAAACACCTGAAATTGACACAGTAACACAGTAGCACAGTGGTAGATATCTCATTGGTATTGCTGCTTTAGTCAGGGCTATTGATTATCTACCACATTACAATTCATTCATTGCATTGCACACAAAGAAACAGAATTCATGAAATTGAAACAAAGCAACCGCGATAAACACGTGTGCCTGGGGCGATTGGCCGCGTTAATGCCACGTGGAATACAGCAGAGCACACGAAAATGGCTCCGTGATTTGTTCGAATAACGGCCGCTGCATCTGTAAGACAATGGGAATGGGATTAAGAGGAGTTGTTGGATCGTGAAACTTGGAGAAACATTTGGCAATCCACAGTCTCCATCTCTATCAATACTTTCATTAAATAAAACAGTTATACATTGCTTTATCGCTGGATCGACTGAATAAAATGTATGACCAGATCTCACCTGTTTCAGGGGTTAAAGCCAAGATGGCACCTTCTTGCAAATTTGGTGGTCATGTCCAACAATCAAGGCACTTTGGGACAAAATATTTGACCTAATCAATTATATTTTTGGGAATTTCAACTTCCCCTGGCTCATGAGTAGCACTAATAACGAACCCTATCCCTGACATCCCAAATAGAGAGCGCACACTTTCCCTAAATATTTTTTCAACCAGCAAGTGTATAGGCACGGTACCTTAAAAAAAACACAGCCCCTAGTTTTCAGACGGTTATAGATAACCTTTTGCAGATATTGGTTTCTGAAAAGACAACTTAATTTCTTAATGATCGAGTAGAGCACTTCCTAGCAGTGTGGGACTTGTGGCTTAGCACAATGAGTACCAGTAGACTAGATGTTGGGGTTCACACGCTCTTTCCGAGGTATCCTTGGTTTCACCACTACATCATCTATTATATCCCATGTTCTAATATTCTATACAGGTTCAATGTTGCTTTTCATAAATCACAAGATGTTACCTTCAATACTGAATACACAATATTTGCATGTATATATTATACTACGTACTTTCCCCCCATCTTATTTTCTGTATCCATCCCCCCCTTTTTTCTTCTGTATCCCTTAAAATGCTCAAGTATAAGTTCATGGTTAGAAGGGGAAAAAAGCTGAAGACAGTATGAACACATTTAGCAAGTGTTTCAAACAAGGTTTTTTTTTCTTTGCTTTATTTTTCAAAAGCCTGGGGCATTGCAAATATATTTTATTAAAAGAAGAATTAGGGTCAACTCCTGTTGTAAATCCCACAATATACTGCACTGGTTCAATAAGCAGGTGATGCAAACAAACCAAACACCAACCTTTGACACCCATTATAACATAACATCTTCTGATATATTTCTGAACCGTTTATATATGTACTGACAATGACTTTCATAATAAATGACCTTGTAGACCATAATATGTTTATGGTGGCATTGCTAGAGAGTGTTTCGTTATAAATAGATTGTGGTGCTGACACTTCTTTTTATTCTCTCCCTATGTATATTAGCAAGCATGGTGTGCCCAGAAAATGCCACACAAGTGACACACTGTACATTTCAAATATATGAGCTCAATAGCAAGGAACAGCTAGTTCAGTTTAAATCAAGTGATGAAGAATTTCCCATCACTCTGGACAGATTTATTTAAAAATATTAGGATATTTTGTATGATTTTGTTAAAAAGTGCAGCAATACCAGTACAAAGGATCAGATATATCAAAATACATCTTACAGCCAATTCACCTCACTGCCTATTTATCAGGACTTACGTCAATTCTTATGATATTGGTCAAGGAGAGTTGAACTCATGTGTTGGAAGTGCTGTTCATCATTGCTCCATGTTTTCAATGGGATCATACAGTAGTTTCTGTCTCTATTACGAGAAGGGGTCTAACATGAAATGGAATAGTACAGTGGAACTGACTCATACGTTGGAAATAAACAATGGGCATGTGAGCAGGCACTTTCCCCCACTCTATTCATAAATGTTTTACATACACTTTGTTTTGATGTTAGGCTTTATCCCTGCTGGCGCTGAGCGCGTTCATGCTTGGAGAGCTCTCCAAGCATGAACGCCGGATGTCCTTAAAATTTCCGCAAGCGCTCGCGGGGGGGGGAGGGCGGAGTGACGCTGCAGGGGAAGCTGAGCATGCTAGAAAGTTTTAAAAATGTGTCTCTCGGGGTGAGCGTCAGAGGAGCACCAGCAGTGAGAACCTTTGGTGTCTGCAGCCAAGGCACAAGATGGATTCTCCCTCCCCCTTCACAGTGACAGGTAGGTGCTGTCTGTAGAAACACATAATGGGGAGACAGAGACACACAGAATGAGGAGAGTTGGAGACACAGAGAATGGGATGAGAGATACAGAGAATGGGGTGAGAGAGAATGGAGAGACAGAGACACACAGATTGTGATGACAGAGACACAGAATCGAATGAGAGAGGCGCCCAGCATGGAGTGAGAGAGATACACAGAATGGGGTGAGAGAGAGACACAGAATGGGGTGAGAGAGAGAGACGCTCAGAATGGGGTGAGAGAGAAACACACAGAATGTGAAGACAGACAGACACAGAATGGGGTGAGACAGAGACACACAGAATGGGGTGAGAGAGATGCGAAGAATGAGGTGAGAGAGACGCACAGAATGGGATGAGAGACAAAGACACGGGAGGGGGAAGGGGAGGGGGAGAGAGACACAATGAGGAGGGGGGAGAGAGAGAATGGAGGGAGGGCGGGGGAGGGAGAATGAAAGGAGGGGGAGGGAGAATGGAAGAAGGGTGTGTGTGTGTGTGTGTGTGTGTGTGTGTGTGTGTGTGTGTGTGTGTGTGTGTACACACGGAGAGACAGAAAGGGGATGGGCGCAGTTGCTGTTGTCATTTGTTTTAAAAATATTTTTTTTAATTTGTCCCATGTTTTAATGTGTTTTTACTTTTGTAAATCTGGTCACTCTAGCTGGTGGGAATTGAACAGTTCTTCCACTGGAACTGCTGATCGTTGCTTACTCATTCTGCAGACAATTCTTTACAGACTCTGATTTCCTGATGACCTGCACCTGTCCCTTTCCTCCAGCCAGCCCTATATAATCCCTCCCTTCATGTTACTCAGTGCCTCTTTATACTGGTTCGCCCTGTAAGCTAGCTTAGTGTCTCCATGTGCCTTGACTAATATTATATATCGTTACCAGACCGCTACCTACCGTGTTTTTACTTTGTGTCATCAGCTTAACACTAAGGATTGTCATCAGTCTGTTAAGCTTCTGGAAAAATCTGCCATCACGGGCACCCAGCCGTCACATGATAGGCAGCCGAGACTAGCGCGTGATTTGCCTTGCACCTACAGTATTCGTTGGGAGACTTGATATCCTACCAGCTGCTGAGTGTTGGCAATCCTTTTCCCTAGAACAAAGTACGTTTGCAGATCATAGATTCCTGCAAACTGTGCTGACGCAATCTTCTCTAGTTTTGCATCAGCTTTTGTTTTTAATCATTTTTAAAAAATGTTTTAAAATAATTGTTCATCGTCTTTTATAATGAAATAGAGTTTTTATAATAATACATTTTGTTTAGTATGTATGTTTGGATATGCCCAATAAGAACATAGGTAGAGGATTGATTATGGGAGATATCTGATTGCCAAGACTGGGGAATTATCAAATGTTTAAGGTGCGGGGTTTTGTTTACCTTCCTCTGGATCAATATGAATATAACTAAATATAGAATGAGTATCTTAACCACCTAGAAATTAACAAAGATCGGACATGTCTTTTTTTCAACCATAACCTATGTTACAAATACGGCATTTGCTATTTACCTATTCAACTGCACACCTATATTTATTCATAATATGCTTGTGGGTATAAACGACTTTATAAACTACTAGTTTAAACTACTAAAACACAGTGTAAACTAAGCATATAGTCAAGGTACTACATAATAAAAGGTCAATATCTGATTTTAAAGCTTGTTTGTTCTGCTTCTCTTTTTTTATATATTGCCTAACATAGCAGGTCCTTGGATTTCTGTTTCTAAAATTAATACTGCTGTATTGCATCCCTATGGTGACATCAAGCATATTTCCATGAAAATGATGAAGAAAAGGCAACTTATAAGTGTTGACAGGCAGGTTCATGGAAAGGTCTTCTTGGTTTAGAGAGTGCTATTGTGTTTAGATACATGTTTCTCCATTTTTACTGCAGCTTTGTGTACGGGAAATGGATAGTACAATTACCACCACAATATATATGAGATACAAATAGTGGTACTGCTACCAGCAAGATGTTTCTAATATCACAGTCTCTAATTCTAGTCCTCTGTCCTCTGTCTAGTAGCTAGTTTAATGAGGACAGCCTCATCTACTAGCAGCATTTTGGACTGCACAATAGCACAGTTTTTCTAAGCCTTTACTTTGTTTTTAATAGGCTATTCCATTTTAATGCCCAGACACCCCAAAGTTAATAGAAACAACCCAATTTAAGTAGGTTTCTTGTCAATTCATATAGCGTAATCTATCTACCAGACTTATCACCTGCATGTTGCATATCTGCCAGACTAATATCCTCCACATACAGTAGTACTACACCCCATGCATGCTAAAAATAAACATATACATAGATAAACAAACAAATACTTGTCACCAAAAAGTATTAACAACTCTGAGGGACCATTTTGGCAATATGTATTCATATTTAGGGCCCCCCAAGAAAATGTGCACAAAAAACCATGGCGTAGCCACTACATCATACGGCCCCTGGAGTGCCAAACCCCATAACGTGGTAGCTACATCATGGAGAATCCAAAGCGTTAAAATCAGAATCATTTGTAGCACATCAACTTAAATAAATGTAAAAAATGATCAGTGTGATGAGCTTTAAAAAAAAAAAAAAGTTTTAAATCTCCCTTGAAGTAACTGTACTATTTACATGAATTTTGTGAGGAATTAATATGTTTGCTTTTCTCCAGATCTGCGGATTGAAGCATAATCAGTTTATGTTTGTCTGTTTGACTAATGATGGCATCATAATTACTTTCTAAAAAAAAAGTATCCCCAAATTACATTTGCTAAATATTGGAAAAACAAAACCCAAAGCATTTGGTTCCCGTAGGATTCTAAACATTTAAAATATTATTTTAAAATGTAGTGTACTTTCCCCCACCCCCTGGGAAATATGTGGCTACAGTATACAGTATGTGGTGCGGTGTGATACCTGAGCCTCCACTGCTGGGAACCAGGGGTGTACCTGAGTTGGTGATCGGTAGCGCCTCCACCCCGTTACAGGACAATAAAGAATAAACACGTGTAAAGCATAACAGTTTTATCATACACCTCATAGAGCTAATACTAAGAAGAAGATACACACTCACATTCCTCGCAGGGCCATAACCCCACACCATGCCTCCCCACACCGTGTCCACACCCCTGTGGGGGTTTACCCCAATATACAGAAGTGCTCCTAGCTCTGATTCGTCCCATTGTCCCAAGAGTCAACTCACCCCAAATGTGTGAAACAGCGCTGCTCCACTAAAGTGTTGAGTTGGTGCACATGATACGTTGGGTACCTGCCGGGTGTGTCCACACCCAGGAGCGCAGATGCTGTAGAGGGTGATGGGATCCACGAATCCATTGCCGTAACCCGCAAAGCTTCCGCCTCTACGTTGGGTGGTGTCCCACCTGGACGGTATCACCATGAAGAATGTCCTTTGCTGTAGGTGATGGTCCGGTCTGCGTCCTGTCTGTGTCCCTATCTCTGGTGTTACAAGGGCAGTGTCCCTAACTATTGGGCCTGTCCCTGCAGCAACCACAAGCTGAAAGGGGAGTCGGGGCCTAGCTGGGGCCTAACGGGGTATCTGGCCTAATGCAGGTGCCACGGACACCTGCACACACAACCTACCCCTTCCTCGTCCTGGGCTGTGTGGCATCACCTGGTTCGCTGCCCCTATGCCTGATGGAACTTGTAGTCCCCGCGGAGCCCTTCAACCGAATGGCCGCCACTCGCATGCACATGCGCGAGTTTTGCGCATGGGCAATCAAATTAAATATGGCGGCGCCCTAATACGGGAGCCGCCGGCAACTCGGTTGCCCTCCCACACCCCCGACAGCCTGCCTAAGCTCCTGCATGCACCTGCACTAGTGGGATGCACCCACGCACCACCCGCTGGCATCTGAGGAGGTAAGGGGACCCAGGGGGGAACCTAGCTACAAAAATAAAAAAAATCCCCCCAATCTGCTACATTACATTTAACCTTATAAACATGCTACTGTCTTGGCCCAGACCGGCTGTTTAATCTGATATCTACATCTTCTACTGATTATAATGGTTGTGAGGGAAAAAAATATTTTCAGGGAAAAAACAGAAAAACTATGTTTTTGTAAATTATGAGGGTGTCTCCCTCATAAACTGGGAGAGTTGGACAGTATGCTTAATCGGTTCTACTCGTTATCAAATTATACCATAGATTAAGGGTGAAAGTGTTGAAAGTTAGCTTTAATGGAGGGATTTACTGCAAGTGTAATTTACTATATAGTGCATTTTTAATGATATAGATTTGTATGATTGATTTGAATAACATTACCACTAAAAAGATTTCTCAACAGGAATCAAGTAATTGGGTCTTGGGGGCTGTGTGTTATGCTTGGTAACAGTGACATCTGCTGGTTACACTGTATTGTCATGGTTAAAGTTGGACGTGAGAAGGAAGGAAGGTCACTTTCATTTTCACCACTATAACATGTACACGTGCATTAAAAAAAAAGGATTGCATAGGAACATAGACAAATCTCCACTTAATTGTGCAAATATACTGCAGGACTGGAACAAGGATTAGAGGGAATTTATTGCAGGAACTTTCATTTATTTTCTAAAACTGAATTCAACAGAGTTATTTAATGTGCTGCAAAAAATCAAGCTAGGCCGCAGATTAACTTCACACTTTGAATAGAAAACTCATTGGCCTCGGGTGATCAAACTGCGATATGAGAAATGTGAGGTAATATCACATTTTTTATAAAAAAGCATTCATGCCGCAAAAAACAACGCATTTTTTAAAAACCAGTACTATTAAAGAGTTCAAATTACCAGACACACAATATTAACAACAGAAATGGATGTAAACGTGGCAGTCATCAAACAGTGATACAAAATATCGGTATTAAAGTCAACAAAGTATTTATCCCCTGTTTCAGGGTGGCATTAGCTGCGTTTCAGCCCAAAATTGGTCTACTAACCCTCTGTTGGGATAACTAAAATGGAGGGGTGTCAGCACATGGTTGTGGAGACAGGGAGAGGGGGTCACTGTTGATGAACTTATATTAAGTGGCATGTACGCTAATGTATACCTTTTACATACAATTAATCTATCAACAATATTTATATGTAAAGTATTATATGTCGGTTTTTTGACCAGACTTTGGTGTGTTATAGCAAAAATGTAAATACAAACCTAAGGTCCAACGGTGGTTTTTATTAGACATATAGATAAATGTATATACAGTATGTAAACCGAGGGGGAGGGAAGCGGGAGGGGGAGGGGGAGGGAGAGAGAGAGAGAGAGAGAGAGAGAGAGAGAGAGAGAGAGAGAGAGAGAGAGACTATAAAAATCGTGTTCTTAATGTCTGCCCCTCTTACGAGATGTGGGGTCTTCAGTGTCACATCCCAGGCTGTTGTTCTACCTCCTCTGGTGCAAAGCCCTGTGGTAATGGTATGGTAGTCTCAGTAGTACTGTGCAGAGATTATGTTGTTGCAGTTTGTGAATTGAACACATCAATAGCCTATGAGATTAGTGAAGCCAGCAATTCTGAGTTTGCATTTTGGGTTTGTCACCCCTGCTGACATTTTTCCTAATATTGCTATTTATAGTATTTTGTTGCCTTAACAGTGTATGAAACGCTTTCGTTGCGGTTAATAGCTTTTTCTTTATCCCCAACCTTTTTTGTTGTTGTTGTTGATTATGCTTATTGAAGCAATGCCCCAGGTGGCACAAGTCTTTATGAAGTAATTATAATTAATCAATAATAATTGTTTGTTCTTGTATAGCGCTGTTTGTTTTACTTAGCACTTTACAGAGATATTTTGCAGACACATGTCCCTGCCCTGTTGAGCTCACAATCTATGTTGTTGGTGCCTGAGGCACAGGGAGATAAAGTGACTTGCCCAAGGTCACAAGGAGCCGACACCGAGAATTGAACCAGGTTCCTCTGGTTCTCAGTGCCACTCACTGAGCTGCTCCTTCTCCCAGTCCTGATTTCCTGATTTCCTAATCAGGGCCCCACGATGCAGCAATTGTGCACAATTAAATCTCCCACTGTCTTCTGAGAATCGGCTTGGAGCTACTGCTGATCTTTGTGGGCCTCCTGCCAGGGCCAGGGCTCTAGCCTCCTTGATGCATCTGCCTCTGCACTCCTGGAAGCACCTGTCTCTGGCCGTCTCGATGCATCTGCCTCTGGCTGCATCTTCAAAAGCCAGTTCCGGTTCCATGACTCCAGTCAGTGTTGACTCGTGTGAAGGAACAGGCTCCAAGGTGAGGATTACCATCTCATCACTAGATGGCTGCATTTGCTAGCTTCCTCCACCAAAGATACTGTTTGAACAGGATGGCTAGGTTGATGCCATGAAGGACCTTGAACTAGTTTCTTTTTGTCATATTGTAAATATTTTAACATGAAATATGACTGTTAAATGTTATATGTATTATTGGATTGAGTGAGCGAAGTGAAGACATCAACTAGATTTTGTGGACACTTTAGATGTGTGTTTGTCTGTTGTTTTTGTTCGTATGTTCTCTCTCCACAGGCCAAATGCTCCCATCTTGGAATTATTATTTTGTTTTTTGAAGTGATAACACAAAAACGAAACAGCACATCGCATCGACTGGATTCTTGATAGAAAACATGAAATGTATTGTTTTGCAGCCTGTAGTAAATTTTCAGACAATTTGCTTGAACGGTTTCAGAGATATAAAATATTTAAAAGGAGAATGTAATTTCTAACCACGGTAACAAACAACACTGTACAACAACAACAACAACCTGTAGCTTTTCTTTGATATCTAGGTGGAAGTGATAATTATTCACTTCCTAATAGGGTTTTGATTCAGATTTTTATCTTGCATTAAACAGGGAAAGAATGGAAGGGAAGAAAGCGTAATTATGCCACAGTATAAAGCATTAGTTAGACAACACCTTGAATACCGAGTACAGTTTTTGACACAACTCCATAAAAAATACATTCTGGAACAAGAAAAAGTGCACATAAGTGCCACCAAATTAATAAAGGGGATGGAAAATCTGACTTATGAGGAGAGGCTAGCTAAATTAGATTTGTTTATATTAGAAAAGAGGCGTCCAGGAGGGGATATAATAACTATATTCAAATACTTTATATTCAGGGTCAACACAAGGAGCTTTCAAAAGAACAATTCATCCCAAGTGCAGTACAAATTACACAGGGTCATTCCTTAAGGTTGGAGGAAAGGAGATTTCACCAGCAACAAAGGAAATGGTTCAGTAAGGGCAGTTAAAATGTCGACTTCATTACCCATGGAAATGTGATGGCAGATAAAATAGATACAGCTTAACCCCGTTATAGCGTGATCCGCTTATAACGCGGTTTGAGCATGGACCCCAAATTAAAAAAAAAATTAAATTTTTATTTTTTGAAAAAAACATTTTTTGCACACTGCACACTGCACACTGCACACTGCACACTGCACACTGCACACTGCACACACTCACAGCACACAACACACACTACACACACTCACAGCACCAGCACACACTGCACACACTCACAGCACACTGCACACACTCACAGCACACTCACAGCACACTGCACACTGCACACACAGCACACACCACACTCACACCACACACCCCACACCACACCCCTCCCACTCCCCGTTCCTACCTTTGGTGTCGGCTGCTGAGATTGGAGTGGAGCTGGCATCGGGGGGGTGTCAGAGCGAAGCTGGCATCGGGAGGGGGGTGTCGGAGCGGGTCTGGTGGGGGGGTCGGAGCAGAGCTGGCGGGCTGGCGGGGGGCGGAGTGGAGCTGGCGGGTCAGAGCAGAGCTGGCTGGGGGGGTTGCTTGGAGCTGGGCTGGCTGGGGGGGTTCCTTCGGGCGGGGCTGGCTGGGGGGGTTGCTTGTAACGAAGCTGGCTGAGGGGGTTGCTTGAAGCGGGGCTGGTGGGGGGGAATCGGTGTGGGGGAAGTGTAGGGCTGCCGGCCACCTCTTCCCTCCCTCCTCCCTGCTCCTGATCGGGCACACGGCGGCCATTTTTTTTAATTAGCGCAACCCCGGTAATAGCGCGGTCGGATCGGGTGGCCCCCGAGGACCGCGATATAACGGAGTTGGGCTGTATCTTCAAAAATAGGTTGGACATCTTTTTAGAAAGGAAACGTATACAGGGATATACCAAATAAGTAAACACAGGGAAAATGTTGATCCAGGGAGATATCTGATTATTATCTGCCATCATTGGAGTCAGGAATAAAAAAAAAGTCACCTTATGAGACATTGGATAATGTTTCACCGAGTTTTGTGTTTGCCTTCCTCTGGATAAATATACTATACATACTATAAATACAAATATAGGATAAGGATCAGTTGTCTAAATTTAACATACAGTAGGTTGAACGCGATGTATGTCTTTTTTCAACCTCATCTAATAGGTAAATATGTAACTAAGTATCTATGTCCATACATCACTATCTTCTTGAGAATAATGAGCTGTGTCTGTTGTTTATTTAACTTTCAGACAATTTGTTGCAAATGAGATTGTTATTGTTACATGGAAGTGTTTTGCAGTTTTGTAATATATTAAACATATTTATTTTCAATTCAATAATGTGAGAGTTGAAGGGATATTCAGTACTGTATTGACATTCTTATTTGACTTCAAGACCATGCTTGATCATTGTGACAGACATTAGGAAGACTTGCTCGACAACGTCGTTGCCGGTGCCTGGACTGTCAGTGGAAACTTGGCTTATGTATTGGCTCGTATAATACCACACAATAGTGTGAGAAATAAATTGGCCAAACATTATCGTTTTTAACTGGAGTTTGACAATACTAGTACAATTTAATGACAACATCCACAAATTGGTGGCATTTCAAATTTTAGTTTTTCCTGTGTTTCTTTCTATTGTCTGAATCTTCATCCTATTAGGTTTAATTGCTCATCCAGGTAAAAAGAAGAAGAAAAAAAAGGCAGAGCACTACTCCTCCATGAAAAAAGTATTAGGCAGAGAAAATGTTTACCCAAAGTATTGAAAGAATATATTGAATAGAGGATACAAACACAGACATGTGGACCTCTGAACAGCACCTACGCGTTTCAGGCAACAAAGACCTTTTTTTTTTTTTTTTTAATTGCTCATCCAGCCATGCAGTATGAAATATATAGTATTTTGCTAGTTATATTTGTTAAATGTTACATCATATCTATTCACCTTTTGCATGCCGGAGGTGTCTTGGTGCACCAGCACAGTGCGGTTCCTTGACCGCGTCTGCCATTTTCAGTAAAACAGAAGAGGAGGAATCCTCCCCATTTCCCTACAGTGCAGACTGTGATCTAACCAGGTGTAGCCCTGTGTAATTTTGGGGTTACATGCCTCTCTCCTCCTGTGCAGTAAACACTTTTAAGAGGGCAGGTTTGCCAGGAGTAATCATGAGGTTTGCCCTCATCCCCTGTGAGGTGTATTGTGTAGCAAAGGAAGTGACAGCATGCTCTGTGTCCACTTACAGTGACACAGGGGTGGTGCCTTCTGGAGCTATATAATACGCATCACTTCCTAAAGGCTTAGTCTGTGCAGTTCAAGTGTCAGTCTGTCCAGTGTTGCAGAGTGTGACAATCTGACCCCACACTGTGCCAGGGCTCTGGCACAGATTGTGGCCCTCCCTTCGGGGAGAGGATACAGACTATTCCCCTTTCTCTATTAGAGAGTCAAGGAAGAGCAAGGACAGCTTCTAGGGCCCTGACTAGGAGTGGTGTCCAGGGACTTCCTTGAGGTGGGCAACCTTGAAAATGTGCAGCTAGAGACCGGCCGCTATGATGGGCAGTCTGCCAACGAAGATGTTAATAAAGATTGCCTTGATTAAAAGAACCTTCTCGCCTGGAGTCATTCAGGGAGAAGCTGTACCCAGGGGTTCTCTTCCAGAGACTCCTCCCTGCTGTCGTGGTGACCTGGAAGAGATGGAGGCGCTGTATCAACTGTGAGTACGATCTTAGCACTACCTCACGAGTCAGTCCTGGTGAATTCCCCAATACCATCAAGCGGGAGACTCAGGAGTCCTGTAAGGCAGCAGGTGCACCACATGACATGACATGTAATATGGGACAGTATCCTCACATAGGGGCCCACATGAGATTGGGTAGGGGTACAACCGTTACACAGGAAATAACAGAGCCTTTGAGTATGACATAGTCACTATGTCATGGGGCCTAGGGAGTGCCAGTCCCCCCCCCCCCTCCTTACCTTGTCTCCGGCGTTCTGACGTCACAATGTAATGTGACCCCACTGCGTCATTTGACACGGCGGCCAGAAGCCACCGGAGACAAGGTAAGGAAACTTACAGAGGCCTTGCACGCGATCCCCGGTATTTAATTTAAATGCTTTGTGGAAGAGCGTGGGGAACCCCAGTTTGCGCACCCCTGATCTAAGTGGTAAATAAAGAGAATATACAGACAGTAGGAGGGTATTATCATTTACATACATTTCAGGCTGCTGAATTAGAAACCCGCTACTATGTACCATATACTTCTGCCATACCTATGTAACCAGGATTGCACTAGTGTCCGTTTGGGCCAATCCAAACACTCCAGGGTTGCTACTGTATGCCGAAAACTCCTATCAGCAGCATGCTACAGTACCTCCTTTTCAATAGTGCGAACAATCTTCGATTCTTATTACTAGCGCTTACTTAAAGCTGCAGACCAAGCAATATCCTACATTGTCTATTTTTTTTATAAATCAGTTCTGTACTATGAGAAAATACTTGTGGCATTTTTTTTTTCAACAACTCTTAATGACATTTTTAATGTATTATAATGTGACAAGCCTTTTTTGTTTATATAGCAACCATTTTCAAAGTCACATCCCCTTCCTCTTCTGAAACAGACTAGCACACCCCTTTTTGAGCCCTACCCTCTCTCTAGCAGTGCACCAATTGTATCTAGTGACTGCCTGGTCACATAATCTTCCTCAAAGAACTTTGCATCTTTGGTCCTTTTCTGCTGCACTGAGTCATTAAGTGAACCCCTGAGCCGAATCTTCCCTGATCGATCACAGGAGAATGGATCGATCGGCAACTTAGCTAATTGCTTATCATTGTGTGATGCACATATTAAATGGGGGAAAAACGGCTGCTTGGACTGCTGCTTTAAAGGCACGTTCCTAACTGAAAACAACAAACGGTGACAGGACACTTCTTAATACACTTAACTATACACATACACCTATTTACAGGACTCACAGTGAGGACCCCAGTTTGAACTCTAAAGAACTCTTCTTTATACAACTTTCGGTGGTGTGATATATAACCTTCTATTTTCTTATGGTGACATCACTGGTCACAAGACACACCAGTGGGTGGCATTCCCCTCTGCATAGTCATCCTACACCACATGATGGGGAGGGAAGAAACTGGAGGCAGCCCACACAGTTAACCCATTAAGTGAAATAGTTCTCCCAAAGGGGGGCTACACATTTTAATTTTAAATAAAATACGTTTTAGAAGCAAGCACTAAAATATTATTGCTTTTTTTTATAAGGTGATAGAAAACATGTCCACTATACTGTAAAGGCATTAGGAAAGTGTGTGTGAACACTGCTAAATTTACTAGCTTGTTCTTCCTGCTGTCCATGACAACCTGTGTCTTAATCCAGGAATACCTCCAAGTAATTTGCCATGAATGACAGTATATCAAAAAACAGTGCCTTACTGTGTGGCACAGAACGCGTTCTGAAAACATGATGCACTTGATATGCAAATTTATGGGGGGAAAAATAAATATATATATATATATATATTGTGGCAGGATGGCCTCATGGTAGAGTCAGTAAGAGTCCCAAACAATGAGTTAGACTTTAACCTTCAGTGGTTTATTCTCCACATTACAACCAATAATAGGTACACTGTCCCTTTAAGGCAAACTAAATCATAAAACAAAAATGTACTCCCCCTTGGGAGACTAACTAACAAAGCAAGTCCCTAGCTATCCATCTGGGTACCTAGCCTACTTCCAGATTAACAGTACTGTACAAATGTCATATATACAAAATGGAATGCTTAGCTTTGAGGTGCTGGGAAATCCCTCCAAGGGTCTCCAGGTAGTTCATCTGGAACGTCACAGCTTGGCTCACTCAGCAGGTATACATCTCTTTGTTAACCTACTCTTTGGGTATGAATTGTCATATTTTTGACTTTACTCATAGGCTCAGATACTATAACTATTGGCTCAATAGCTATACTTTACACAGTGTTTGACAGCATACATTTAGCGTAGTGCTAAAGTACTCAACTGTCTACCTTTACTGACACTGTGGTATGTCGCTCCTTCTTAAGGCGAGATCATAGGCCAGGGAACAACATCATCTTAGGGCTTACACAAAACTTATGAGTTTGGGGGTGCCAATCCCTCTCCGGCACTTCTACTTATTCTCTAGCTATACTTAACAAGGTCACGGTACTTTACAAAATAGCCACAACTCCTGTGGAACCGTAACTTAGAAAATGGATACTTCACATGTAAATGCACAAAATACATTAATACAATGCATATCTGCTTTTTAATATAATAGTGGGGTGTTATGGAGCCATTGTCATGTCCCAAAGAACATCATCGCTGAAATACAGCCTGTCATCTATGGCCTCCGCTCCCTTGAGCAGAATCCCAGGCTCCTGCTCATAGGTAAGTTGGCATCACTGACTTAGGCAATACGTCTGCGGATAGAGCCCGACCTGCTCCGTGCAGCTCACTGTGGGCTCCTCATCTGAGGCCGCGAATTCCCTAGTCGGGACATCCACAGATTCGGTGGAAGAGAAGAACGACTTCTCGATGATTACATCATCAGCCAGGTCCTTTAGTTCAGGACCCACAGTATTCAAATGGTCTTCAGACACGACAACTGCAGCACCCGGCACAGGTCCCTGTGCTGTGCTCATTTCGGTCCCAGCCTCTTCCTCTGACCCCTGGGCCATATAATATGACTTAGTAATCAATGGATATCATAATATCCTTAATGATAACACCCAAACATACTTTGTAATTCAAAAGATAGCTGCCAACATTTTTGACTATTTATCCTTCTATAAAGAAAGAGGGGAAAAGACCCTTATTGTATTATAAAACAGAGGGAAACATTCTGAAACCCGCACTGCATATTGATGGATCAATAATAAGTGCATAATGTAAAAACACATGGATCTTTAATGAATTATATGCAGAAACCTGCATATTAACACAGATGCAAGTCTCAGAAAGTGTATCCTCTGATCAAATTTAAAGACAAAAATACAAAGGAAACACAAAACCAAACCCATAATATAAATCCATCCCATGGGCATAAATAAATTACATTCCACTATAAATCTAGCCAAACCTAGACTATAAATAATAACAAGGAAATATCTGTAAAGAATGCTTCAGAAAACCAGGGATCATTCACGGTCAAGTATAGTAAGACACAATAAATCAATGCAGAAAGTGTTGAAATTCCAGTCAACATTGATCCCAGAGGGATTGAGTGTGTCCAGAGAGAACATCCAAAACATCTGTATATGGAATATTGAGTATACTGTATGTGTTTTGTACATCATATTGTATGTGTTCTTTTCACATTATGGCATAATACGAGTCCATTTAGCAGTCATAGATTATTTATATAGTTACATTTATTTCAGGATTTACTTTTCAGCGAGGTTTTGTTTTTATGTTGTAACAATGTTTTTTTTATTATAGTTGTTCATAACTATCTCAGTGGGATCACCCTTTAAACTATAAAAAAACACTGTCATGGAGTTTCATTACACACTGGGATGAACTCTTACTGTTGCATCAAATGGATTTGCTTTGGGTAGCATCGCAGGGGGTTTGTACTCCTATTTCTTGAGTGTGGAGAGCCTGGACCCATCAGCAACTGCTTTGTCCGGTCACATACTATGGGATCCTAACAGGAAACTTCCTTAACTGAAACACAATAAAAGGTGGACCTGATCTCTACTATAACTGTGGGAATATATCTCCTACCTCTACTCCCCGAGGCTCCTCTCCTCCTAACATACTGTCACCACAGGGTGGAGCTTAGCCTCCACTTCTCACCATTAACCCTGTGTATTACTCTAATAAAACCACAGAGGGGGGTTACATATATTTATTTCAAAACAGAGTGCTCCTGGGCATGTTACAATGTATAAACAAAAGACAGAGAATCCCAATGCGACATCCAACATGGCAAATCATATAGTTACTTATCTGTTTTTTTCTCACAAGTGAAGTTCACTTAGTTAAATTATTTGTCCAAATCATTTGCAAGCTTGCAGACCACATCAAGGTGTGCCCTCTTTTCTGTGAGTCCTAACACTATCTCTGCAAACTTTCACTTTACCTCTATAATATGAGGAAGAAGTCTTAATAGACTAACAATCAACAAACAATCAATCGAAATAGACAGCACACTAAGACAGCATACAGTAAGTGGAAATAAATGGATGTGGTGCAACGTGGAACTGAGAGGACCCTATTTCCTCTCGAATAGTACTCCAAAAAGAATCCAATGTTCCCAGCACACAGAAGAATCAAAAAAGAAGGGAATATGCCAAAAAAGGTTTAATGAGCAAAAAAAACACAAATCCTAATGTTATGTAAGTAAAAAAGACAAAACCACAATGCATCCAAACAAAATAATAATAATAATGGGAGAAACAGGGGAAGGAAAAAAGGGGGGATGGGATAGGGTGAGACAAAAAATATAAAAGTGACAGGGAGAGGGGGGCGGCAACGTTTCGGGGTACAAACCCCTTCTTCAGGCCCGTTCCCACGAGACAAAAAAATATCTAATGGTACTTCCCTTTCCCTGTACAGATCTCCCTATAGAAAAATGCACAAAAACAACGAGCAACCGGGATAAACCGGGGGCGCGTACAAGGGACAGTCCAGGATTATCCAGTAACCAATACTGATATAAATGATAGTCCCACACAGGGGGTACAATCCAATAGTTCAAGATAATACAGCACCCGCTGTGGTAATCAAGGATAATCCTTTCCGCAAGGGAATAGCAGCTGCAGACCCTGTAAGTGTTTGTGAAGACTCTCTTGGAGACCTGCTGATTTTGCAGCCATCAACATCTGCTTGCAGCCATCTGCTTCTCACATCAAATCCACATCACTCAAAAAAATCCAGCAACTCCTACGCTCTCTTTCTCTCCTCAGTATTACACCTACTTCGGGGTGACATGTCTGCAAATCCTGGCCGTAGCCACATACCATTCCTTTCACGTCCCACACCCTACCCCAAAGTGTCCTTTTCCCTATGCACTTCCAATCACTCCAACTTCATTCCCTTTACACATCTCCCTATCCTCCCCTTTTCCTGTGCCCTATGGACTGGATGATCTGTCTGCAATAAATTTATAGCTATCAATGTCTTATACATTTCCAACTCTATCAACCTCCAAGCCATTACAGAAATCTGGCTAACCCCCTAAGATACCACCTCTCCTACAGCTCTCTCCTATGGTGGAATTTGCTTTAGCCACACCCCCAGACCAGGGAATAGAAAGGGTGGAGTCGTAGTCATACTACTTTCCCCACACTGCACATTTCCCATCATACCCCCTTTCCTTCCCTCTCATCTTTGGAACTCCTCACCGTCCATCTCTTTTCTCCCGTTTCTCTCCATATTGCCTCCCTGGACCAACCTCTCAATTTCTTAACAACTTTGCCGCCTAGCTTCCTCTCTTCTGACATCCCTACTGTCATCCTAGGAGACTTTAACATACCTACATTGACAATCTCAATGTCTCTTCGGCCTCCCAATTTCTTTCCTTAATCTTCTCTTTTGGTCTCTCCCAGTGGAGCACCTCCCCTACTCACTGCTATGGGCACTCCCTTGACCTGTTTTTCTCCTGCTTCTGCTCGGTCTCTAACTCCTCTAACACGCCCTTCCCTCTCTCTGATCACCAGCTCCTAACCTTTAGCCTCACTCTACCCTCTGCACGATCCACAACATCTACTTTCCCACGCACATAATGAAACCTAAATGCTCTAGACCCCCTCTAATTTTCAACATCTTTACAACCTCTCCTCTCTCCCATCTCTACCCTTTCCTTCTCTATACAACAGTACATTTTCTTCAGCCTTAGACAAGACAACTCCTGCTACTACACGTCACCACCGACAATTTAAGCTACAACCCTTGCACACAAACTTTACCTGCTATCTCTAAAAGTGCTCACGCACTGCTGAATGTTACTGGAGCAAGTCACGCTCTAAAGCCGATTTTCTCCACTATAAATTCCTACTCCCTTCCTTTAAAACTGCCCTTTCCCTTGTTAAGTAACCCTACTTTTCTTCTCTCATACTAACCTCTGTCCTCTAACCTTCAATGCCAATTTATCCCCTTTAACCCCCTTCTCTGCACAACTGCACCTCCTTCCACCCTCATAGCGCAAGACCTTGTCAGCTGCTTCACAGATAAGATTGAGTCCATCAGACCTGACATTTCTTCATGCCAGGCTCCACCTACCTCCCTTCGTAAACTTAAATCCACCCTCGGTTTATTTTCCCTTGTGACTAAGGATGAGGTCACCACTCTTCTTTCATTATCTCACCCTAGAAACAGCCCCCTTGATCCTATTCCCTCACATCTCCTCCGCTCCATCTCTGGAACACTAAGCCTTCCCTAACTTACCTCTGTAACCTCTCTCTCACCTCCGGCAAATTCCCATCTTCCTTTAAGCATGCACTCATCATGGCAATTCTAAAGAAGCTCTCTCTCTAACTACTGCCCTATCTTTCTCTCCTTTGCCTCCAAGCTACTTGAGAAGCTTGTATACGACCACTTGACTTAATTTGTCTCCTCCAACTCCCTGGTTTCTGCCCTCTACACTACACCAAGACAGCACTAACAAATGTGACCAATGATCCACTCACAGCTAAGTCTAAGGGTAATTTCTCCTTACTAATTCACCTAGATGTATCTGCTGCCTTCAACACTGTTGATCACCCCCTTCTCCTATACACCCTACACTCCATTGACCTCTGTGACACAGTCTTCTCCTGGTTCCTGTCCTACGTATCCAACCACTCTTTCAGTGTTTCCTTCTCTGGTGTCTCCTAATCATTCCCCCTTTCTGTCAGGGTACAACAAAGCCCAGTCCTTGGCAGTCTGCTCTTCTCACTCTATACCTCTTCTCTTGGTGAACTAATAAAAACTTTTGACTTTCAGTATCATCTCTATGCTGGTGACACCCAAATCTACCTCTTCTCCCCTGACTACTCATACTTTCTCTTGTCCCATGTCACCAACTTTCTCTCTGCAATCTCCTCCTGGATATCCAACCATTTCCCGAAGCTTAACATGTCCAAATCAGAACTAATTATCTTTCCCCCTTCCACTGTCACCGCAAAATCCAAATTCTCCCCACTGTCATATTATCACAATCTCATCACACCAAACCTGTTGCCTTGGGTTCATCTTTGACTTTGTTCTTTCCTTCATTCCTCACATTCAATCACTCACTAAGTCCTGCCATTTCCACCTCCGGAATTTCCTTAGGATATGCCCTTTTCTCATTCATGACGCACCTAAAATCCTACTTCACTCATCTAGTCACACCTTGACTACTACAGAAGCTTCTTCTAGTTTGCATTCCCCTCGACCGCCTGTCCCAAATCCAATCCATTAAAAATGCTGCTTCCACCGCTCCATGTCTGCTGTTCCACTATGCAAATCCCTGCACTGGATTCCCTTATACTCTAGGATCAAATGAAAAATCTTAACTTCTGATTTACGAAGCTGTCAACAACACTGCCACCCCCCTCCTTACATCTCAGTCCTCATCCCTAAATATGCCCCCTCCATTCTGCCCATGACATCTGCCTCTCCTCGTGCCTTATTACACTTCTAACTCCTGCCTACAAAACTTCTCCTGTGCTGCACCCTCTCTCTGGATTTCCCTACCATGCACCATCAGGCTCTCCCGCAACATTCACACATTTAAAAACCCCCAGTAAACGTACCTTTTTAAGGAAGCCTATCTGGCATACCCCGAACATCCACCACCTCCCCTACTCAATATTGTGTCCTAACATCCACATCAAACTCCATTCTGAGGCATACTCCATCCCACAACGAGCAGCACCTTTTATCTTTTGTTTCAACATTGACCCTTATTACCTCTAGATCAGGGAGGGGTGTACAAAGTTTTTTTTGCTGCGCCAACCCGTCGTGCTAGCCCCAGCACTCGCACCCCCCTCCAGTGACCCTGCGTCAAATGACCCTGCAGCGTCATTTGACGCGCGTTACCATCATGATGCGTCACGTCATTTGACGCCGCGTTGTCATGGCGACGTGACCAGAAGCCGGATGACTCCCGGTAAGTTGAGGTTGCAGAGCCCTCGCATGGTCCCCCGGCATTAAATTTAAATGACTTGGGAAAGAGCGTGGGGCCTCTGCAACCGCCGTGCCCCCCCCAAAAAAAATCCCGCACCCCCCCTGGGGGGCGCTCCCCCCAGTTTGCGCACCCCTGCTCTAGATTGTAAACCCATAACAGCAGGGCCCTGATTATCTTCTGGATCTGTTTGTGAATAATTGTCCCTATTTGCTATGTCATTGTGCGCTGTGGAATATGTTGGCACTTTACAAATGAATGATAAGAATAATAATCTCTGCTGTGTATCATTTCAATTGTAGAGGCTTTTAGAGTAAGACATTAATTGTAGCAATTTCTCTCCTTTTTTGTTGTCAAGAAGCACACACATTACACTGCAACTCGACAATCAGTTCTGCATCAAATACTGCAATTGATTTAAAATTCTCTTATTATCAAAAATTGAAAAGACATTGTCATTACGTCGTTAAAACTCCCTTAGATAGGTCCTAATTTATACAGTTTAATTGCTACTACATCAAATCTACAGCTTTGAAAAAATCAAAGTTGAAAATATACTAAAGAATATGACGACAGTTGGTCTTATGGTCTAAACCCGGGGTGCGCAAACTGGGGGGCGCGCCCAAGACTTTTTGGGGGGGGGTGCGGCTCACTTTCCCGGCTTCAGTCCATGCTTCAGACTACGCATCTCCATGGCAATGCAGCATCATTTGATGCCGCATTAGCGGTAAAGGGGGGGCGCGACACGGGGAGAGCAGGCAGGGAGTGTAGCGCAGGACGTTTGCGCACCCCTGGTCTAAACTAAATTACAAGGATTAGTAATGCATAAATGTAGTATATTATGGGCTTCATAGAAACTTCCTAGAACTAAGGGTCATATTTACTAATTGTGTTTAAAAATGCTGTACTATGAGTAGCAGCATGTAGAAAGCATATTTTTTTCAGTCCTGGAAAATATTTTCAAATATAGCATGCCTTAAAGGGAATGTTGATGACAAATATAAATTAAAGTGGCGTATACTACTGTTTTATATATATATATATATATATATATATATACATACATGTAGAGGTATCAGTACCGTGTTATCCGAGCTTCAATAATCAAAAAATAAATAGATGATACCGTTCTGTGGCTAACGAAATGTTTTTATTTGTGCGAGCTTTCGAGATACACTGATCTCTTCTTCCGGCTTCATTCATTGTAACATCGCCGGAAGAAGAGATCAGTGTATCTCGAAAGCTCGCACAAATAAAAGCATTTCGTTAGCCACAGAACGGTATCATCTATTTATTTTTTGATTATATATATATATATATATATATATAATCCCAAATCACCAAAAAATCTACTCGCCGAACAAAAAAATCTACTCGCCACCTAGTATCACACGTGTGCTGCTTGGGCCAATAGGAGCTCGCCACGATGTTAAATCCAATCGCCCGGGGCGTGCAAATGTATAGGTTTGTCAAACACTGTATATATATATATACACACACTGTGATGTCTCCGTCAGAGCGTAGGATCTTATGTCCCAGATTTAAGGCAGGAAATTTAGTATTTCTCTATATGGGGTTTATTTACAAGGACAAAACATACACTAACAGGTCCACCGTTCCTTTAAGTCAAAACAAAATCATAAAATAAACTCCTACTCCTCTTAGGGACTAACTACACATTCAGCTTCAATTCTTACTACCTGGATGGAAAGCTAAGCTGGTTCCAACCCCAGACATGTACTATTATAGCTGAACATATACTGTCTCTGAACACAGCAATAAAGTGTTTCGCTTATCTGTTATTCCAGTATTTGGAGCAGACGTCCCCGCTTCAGCGCGGTCTCGCGTCCTTCCTTCCTAGGGGAGCTCGGCCCCATGAAAGCTCAGATAATCTCTCCTCTGTACGTCCAAAGTTAAGGACAGGACATCCCCGCTTCAGCACGGTCTCTCGTTCTTCATTCTTCTTCTTGGGATTAACAACCCAGGAAGTCCCAGCAGGCTCCACGACCACCATCCAGCGAGCCTAGGGGACCGTGCCAGCTTCCACAGCTGGGCAGCTTTGTGTCTGCCTTAAAACACTTCATTGTTCATTCAAAACTCCATGAGCAGTCAGGAGTTCAGCCTGATCAATTAGCAAGAAGCTGCTGCTTCTCTAGAGAGATTAAGGGGCCTATGCAGAGAGCAGCGCTATTTCGAAATTCGCCATTTTTTGGAGAAAATTGCGCAGAAAACAGCAGAAAATGGAGATTTCCGAAAAACGCGCCAATTTTTCTTTTCTATTTGTAAAACTCGCCTCGCGGCTGGCGAGAACCTCAATCTCGCCAGTTTTAAAAATATCCTAATGCAGAGAGCCGCGAACGGCATCTAGCGGCTGTTCGCGCCAATAAAATGGCGCGATTGTCTCCTTTTTGCCTCGCCAGAAAAAATTGGCAAGAAGCGGCCGCTCGCGGCCATTGCAAAGGGAAAAAAAAAGGCGCGAATTTGTTTTTACACGTTTCTGAAGCGCGCATCTCGCCAATTTAAACTCGCCACACGCATCCATGTTAAACATAGCAGAATTCGCACTTTTCTGCATATGGAGAATAAAACTCTCCAAAAAAGCTACTTTTTAATAAATTCGCCATTTTTCAAATTCGCTGCTCTCTGCATAGGCCCCTAACTCTCTGTGCGTTGGAAGGTCCCACATATATATATATGTATATAAATGTCAAAAAGGAGTGCTACTGGGCATGGCAATATATACTACAAAGAAACACAAACAATGCCCAGTGCTACATCCAATGGCAAAAAAACACAGTGAAATACCTTATATCTTATACCTTATAACCTTATATATACCTTATATATGACTAATGTATGATAATTAATTATCAAATTTCAGTTAGCTGTTCCAATTTGATTTTCTCATACAAGCCCTTTCAAATGAATCATTTATTGATTGCTATAAAGAATTTCTAATCAAATATATGAGTTGATCAAATTGGACAATTTATCTAATATTTAATACATATGTTTGATTTTTATATTTTATTTTTATATTTCATTTCAGTCCTCCTTCTCTTCTTCTTCTCTTTCTCATATTACACATACTACTACTATAAGTAGTTTTGTATGTGTGTGGTTGTATGCTGTTATACCTATATACTAATATATACATAATAATATTTATACATTTTCAATTCCACTCTAGTATTATGGAACACTGTATTTAACAGTTGAGTATCTAAATGGTATTTAAATAATATACAGATACACTCACACACATGAGAGAGAGAAATAATAATATATACTTTTTAAATATAGTTGTTATACATTTTCTAAATTTAATTTACTGTTTGGTTATATAATTATATGTCTTATCAACTTGCTATGCCTGCATTAGATAAGTTCTTATTTTGCAGATATATAAAATTTGTTGATTAAAATGTTGTATATTTAATCAGTACAAGTTCCAGTTCCTGTCTCATGTGCGACATCCCTTGTCTCCTGTGAGTGTGTGTGTCTGAGTGTGTGTATGAGTGAATACAGTGAATACAGAAACCCAGTCAGTCATCCACCCACTCAGTCACACGCCCATCCATCCAGTCAGTCAGTCATCCATCCACCCAGTCAATCAGTGTCAGTCACAGTCACCCACCCAAGTGTCAGTCAGTCATCCACCCCTTATGTCACCCATCCCTCTGTCACCCTCTTTCTGTCACCCTCTCTCTGTCACCCTCTCTCTGTCTCTCTCCGTCACCCTCTCTCCGTCTCTCTCTGTCACCCTCTCTCCTCTCTCTGTCACCTTGTTGCAGAGTACATGCAACTAAAAACGCGGGTTCTTTGAATAAGGCTTATTTATTTTAGCCTTAAAACATACAGCACACCAAAAACAAATAACTTCTCATCCGCAAACAAAAGAAAAATAGCTTTTTTTTAGCAGGCAGAGCAAAATAGTTTCTCTTTAGCTGACCGAGCAAAAATAAGGTAGCTACTCTTTTGCATGCAGGAGCCAGACAGTTCATAAACCATGTACTTTGCAAACAGACCTTGAATCAGTAATCTCTTCAGTAACTCACTCTTGTCTCCTGACCAGCTAGCTGCATATGTGCACATCCTGGGGTTTTTAACACACCTTGATTAGGCAGCTGGGATTCAACTAATTGCCATGAGCTTTCCAGCTGAAGTTAACCTCAAACATATGTCTGCCAGGCATATAGCTGGTGGCTTTTATTCACCCTGTCACATTCCTCCCCTGTTAGTGTGTGGCTGGGGCTACGCACGGCTGAAGCCCGACCATCCACCCCTTCTCTAGAAAAGAAATCAGCATTTGCGTTCTCTTTTCCCGGCCTGTGCTGAATCTCAAATGAGAAGGGTTGGAGGGCCATATACCACCTAGTTAACCCAGCATTGGAATCTTCCATACTATTTAACCACTTCAGTGGAGCATGGTCCGTTACCAAAGTAAAATGGACTCCTGCCAGGTAATGCCTCAAAGCTTTGATTGCCCACTTTACTGCGAGGCACTCCTTCTCAATCACTGAGTAGTTTTTTCCCTCGGAACAATTTCCTACTCAGGAAAAGGATAGGGTGTTCAACTCCCTCAAACTGTTGTGACACACTGCCCCTAGCCCTATCTCTGATGCATCTGTTTGCACTACAAAAGGGCTGTTGAAGTCGGGGCTTCTAAGGATGGGACCCTCTGATAGACACCTTTTTTATGTCCTCAAAGGCTCTCTGACACTCCCTTGACCATACCACTTGTGTAGGGGCACACTTTTTTGTGAGGTCCGCTAAAGGGGCTGCCATTTCCGAGTAGTTGGGGATGAACCACTGGTAGTATCCTGCTAAACCCAGCAGAGAGCATACCTGCGTTTTTGTTTGGGGGGTCGGAACTTCTTTCAGGGCAACTTCCTTGTCGGCTAGTGGCCTTACTTTTCCACCTCCCACTGCATACCCTAAGTATTTGGTTTCCGCCTTACCCAAGGCACATTTCTTAGGGTTGGCTTTGAGCCCTGCCTCTCTTAGAGATTTAAGGACCGCTTTCAGCCTATTTAGGTGGGCTCGCCAGTGTTTACTATAAATGACAATGTCATATAGGTAGGCTGCGGCATAAGTCCTATGGGGTCTCAGCACCTTATCCTTGAGTCTCTGAAATGTGCCTGGGGCTCCATGCAGTCCAAATGGCATTGTCACAAACTGGTATAAACCCATGGGAGTGGCAAAGGCTGTTTTGCACTTGGACTTTTCCTCTAAGGGTATTTGCCAGTATCCTTTTGTCAAGGATATATATTCCGTGTTACCAAGGGCGTCAATTAATTCATCCACCCTTGGCATTGGATATGCGTCAAACTTGGATACCACATTGACCTTTCGGAGGTCCACACAAAATCTTACCTTCCCATCGGGTTTAGGGACCATAACTAGTGGACTACACCACTCACTGCATGATTCCTCAATCACTCCTAAGTGTAACATTTCTTGTACCTCCTTCTCTACCAGGGCCCTACGACTTTCAGGCAACCTATAAGGATGGGAACGTACTTTTACCCCAGGTGCTGTCTCGATCGAATGTGAAATTAAGTTAGTGTGCCCTGGTAAATCAGAAAAAACATCATGGAATTATGTAATTATTGCTAACAAGTCCCCTTTTTGTTCAGAGGACAACTGTTTACCCATTGGGATTTTATCGTCACCCACGATGTTCTCCCGTGGGGGCTGAGGACCCAAGTCCATTTCCTCCTCCACCGGGTGGATGAACAGAGACCGCTGCATCTTCCAGGGTTTCAGCAAGTTCACATGGTAAATTTGTTTACCCTTCCTGGACCCTGGTTGAGCGATCTCGTAATCCACATCACCCGTGCGGCGGAGTATTTCGAATGGGCCCTGCCATTTGGCCAGGAGTTTACTCTCGCAACTGGGTAATAATATCACCTGTTCTCCCGGGTGAAACACTCTCATGCGAGCATTCTGATTGTAATGTCCATCCTGACTGTCCTGGGCTGATCTAAGATTCTCCCTAGCAAAATGGCCGACCACATCTAGGCGCTTCCTAAGCTCTTGTACATATTGCAGGGTATTCTTAGAAGGTGACCGCTGTTCCTCCCAGGACTCCTTTAGGAGGTCTAGGATACCCCGGGGTTGGCGGCCATAGAGCAGTTCAAATGGAGAGAATCCCATGGAGGCCTGGGGAACTTCCCGCACTGCAAACAGCAGAAAAGGGAGAAGTTCATCCCAGGCTCTCTTCTCTGAATCTACAAATTTCCTCAGCATCCCTCTTAGAGTTCGGTTAAATCTTTCCACCAATCCGTCAGTCTGTGGATGGTAGACCGATGTCCGAACAGACTTGAACTCTAGTAATTTTAAGACATCCTGCATCAGTTTAGCCATAAAATTTGTACCTTGGTCTGTCAACATAACCTGGGGAAGTCCAACCCGTGAGAACAGTTCCAACAACTTTTTGGCTACTTGCTTCGCCGTTGTTTTCTCAGGCGGAACGCCTCAGGATATCTTGTTTAATAATCAACTATTATAACAATAAACCTGTGTCCTTTCGCCGAAGGTTCTAGAGGTCCTACCAAGTCTACCCCAATCCTCTCAAAGGGAACTGACACCAAGGGTAGAGGAACCAAAGGGGCTGGTTTTTGTCCCTTTGGACTAGTTAGCTGGTTAGCTGTCTAGTTAGAGACCAGGTGATGTTATTATTACCAAGTTGCGAGAGTAAATTCCTGGCCAATGGCAGGGCCCATTTGAAGTACTCCGCCGCACGGGTGATGTGGATTACGAGATCGCTCAACCAGGGTCCAGGAAGGGTAAACAAATTTACCATGTGAACTTGCTGAAACCCTGGAAGATGCAGCAGTCTCTATTCATCCACCCGGTTGAGGAGGAAACATACTTGGGTCCTCAGCCCCCACGGGAGAACATCATGGGTGACGATAAAATCCCAATGGGTAAACAGTTGTCCTCTGAACAAAAAGGGGACTTGTTAGCAATAATTACACAATTCCATTATGTTTTTTCTGATTTACCAGGGCAAACTAACTTAATTGGAACATATTAGAAGTATTAAGAACAAAGACCAGAGGTTCCCTGTGGCACGACACTTTATGGAATGTCCCAAAGGAAATTTGGACCACCTTACATTTAGTGGTTTAGAACACATTCCACTCCCAGTCCGACGTGGAGATCGTCAGAACATTCTCAATAGAAAAGAGATGTTCTGGATCTTCACGTTGGATACCATGATACCTAGAGGTATCAACGTGGATTGGGAGATAAAACACTTTTTATAGAACCATCCGTCTCTTGCCACAGGGAGCCCTGTTAAATATGTGTTCCATTTCGTATAGTTCGCCCTTATGGCCCATCAATACACTCCTTCAAATAAATGATCACAATCAATATGATAATGATAAATGCAGTGTATATATATACAAATATTTTCGTTTATATGCTATGTTGAGTACCTAATATATATTTAATATGTTAATATGTTAATACATTTTCTATTGGGTCCTTCTATGGTGTGATTAATGAGGAGTGCCTAATATTATACATATATATAATTTTTTTGCTCACTAACCCTAGTCCATATGTTTATATATGATTACAACATGTTTTTACAATATATGACAATATATCAATCCATTTCCCCTCCCCTTCCCCCTCCCCCCTCCCTCCTCCCCTCCCCCCCTCACCCCCCCTCCCTCCTCCCTTCCAATGCCCATATCATCAAATGAGATCTGAAATGTTCACACTGGTATGTTCTGTCAATTATAATGATGAATTCGATTATTAACAGCACGCTTAATCATGTAATGTTTTGCTGGTCTTGTTATATTATATTACACAATCGCACTTATACGATCATGTATTTGAAATTTATACAGTGCAATTGAGCATGTTCTGATTAAGCAAATGGTTCTAACCATGGATTGTAATAATTGCAACATAAATGTACTAAATGTATGTTTTAAATACTATTGGATCATTATCAATCAGATATTGGAAACTCCCATTACCCCTGCCATTACTTGTTTTTAATTTTAATTATTATTATTCTTATTATTTTGCTTTCTATCATGATATATATATATATTATGAAATGCATTTTTTCATAACGTTTATACTTTATCAACGTTTACACTTTATTAACATTATGAATTGTATTGTTTGTTATGTTTAACATGTAGATTGCTCAATTTTTTGCTTTCACTTGTTTTTAACCTTCTAGTCCCCACTGCGCATGACACTGATGCCTATAGGTGCCGAGTGAATGTCATCTAGCCGGGACTCGGTATTCCATCATGCAGCTCGTTGCATGTGTGGTGTCAGCTCATTGGCTGACGGGCGCCACAGACGGCGCACTCACGCTCTGTGTGAGCACCGTCAAGCCACGAGTCTGACAACCCATCATGCAGCTCGCAGCATACTTACAGCCCATTCGCTGGATGACGTCACTTCCGGTTCACTTCCGGTATATCAGTCGCCTGCACACGGGTAATGTCACTCTTTGAAAAAGCCCTCGTCTGGGTGAAACGCGTTAGAGGTGCAGGGGCATGCCTTATCCCCCCTCTTTTTAACTATGCTTCAATAAAGGAACATCATACAGCACAGTCCAGCCTCCGCTACGTTTTTTTTCTCTGCCTTGTGGTGCCCGCTGAATCACCTCTCCTCAACCGGAAAAGGTACACTCCCTAACTTAATTTCACATTCGATCGAGACAGCACCTGGGGTAAAAGTACGTTCCCATCCTTATTGGTTGCCTGAAAGTCGTACGGCCCTGGTAGAGAAGGAGGTACAAGAAATTTTACACTTAGGAGTGATTGAGGAATCATGCAGTGAGTGGTGTAGTCAACTAGTTATGGTCCCTAAACCCGATGGGAAGGTAAGATTTTGTGTGGACCTCCGAAAGGTCAATGTGGTATCCAAGTTTGACGCATATCCGATGCCAAGGGTGGATGAATTAATTGACGCCCTTGGTAACGCGGAATATATATCTACGCTGGACTTAACAAAAGGATACTGGCAAATACCCTTAGAGGAAAAGTCCAAGTGCAAAACAGCCTTTGCCACTCCCATGGGTTTATACCAGTTTGTGACAATGCCATTTGGACTGCATGGAGCCCCAGGCACATTTCAGAGACTCATGGATAAGGTGCTGAGACCCCATAGGACTTATGCCGTAGCCTACCTATATGACATTGTCATTTATAGTAAACACTGGCGAGCCCACCTAAATAGGCTGAAAGCGGTCCTTAAATCTCTAAGAGAGGCAGGGCTCAAAGCCAACCCTAAGAAATGTGCCTTGGGTAAGGCGGAAACCAAATACTTAGGGTATGCAGTGGGAGGTGGAAAAGTAAGGCCACTAGCCGACAAGGTAGTTGCCCTGAAAGAAGTTCCGACCCCCCCAAACAAAAACGCAGGTACGCTCTCTGCTGGGTTTAGCAGGATACTACCGGCGGTTCATCCCCAACTACTCGGAAGTGGCAGCCCCTTTAACGGACCTCACAAAAAAGTGTGCCCCTACACAAGTGGTATGGTCAAGGGAGTGTCAGAGAGCTTTTGAGGACATAAAAAAGGTGTCTATCAGAGGTTCCCGTCCTTAGGAGCCCAAACTTCAACAGCCATTTTGTAGTGCAAACAGATGCATCAGAGATAGGGCTAGGGGCAGTGTTGTCACAAAAGTTTGAGGGAGTTGAACACCCTATCCTTTTCCTGAGTAGGAAATTGTTCAGAGGGAAAAAAAACTACTCAGTGATTGAGAAGGAGTGCCTCGCAGTAAAGTGGGCAATCGAAGCTTTGAGGCATTACCTGGCAGGAGTCCATTTTACTTTGGTGACGGACCATGCTCCACTGAAGCGGTTAAATAGTATGGAAGATTCCAATGCTGGGTTAACTAGGTGGTATATGGCCCTCCAACCCTTCTCATTTGAGATTCAGCACAGGCCGGGAAAAGAGAACGCAAATGCTGATTTCTTTTCTAGAGAAGGGGTGGATGGTCGGGCTTCAGCCGTGCGTAGCCCCAGCCACACACTAACAGGGGAGGAATGTGACAGGGTGAATAAAAGCCACCAGCTATATGCCTGGCAGATATATGTTTAGTCAGTGATGAGGTTAACTTCAGCTGGAAAACTCATGGCAATTAGTTGAATCCCAGCTGCCTAATCAAGGTGTGTTAAAACCCCCAAGATGTGCACACATGCAGTTAGCTGGTCAGGGGATAAGAGTGAGTTACTGAAGAGATTACTGATACAAGCTCTGTTTGTATAGTACATAGTTTATGAACTGTCTGGCTCCTGCATGCAAAAGAGTAGCTACCTTATTTTTGCTCTGTCAGCTAAAGAGAAACTATTTTGCTCTGCCTGCTAAAAAAAAGCTATTTTTCTTTTGTTTGCTGATGAGAAGTTATTTGTTTTTGGTGTGCTGTATGTTTTAAGGCTAAAATAAATAAGCCTTATTCAAAGAACCCGCGTTTTTAGTTGCATGTACTCTGCAACAGGGTGACAGAGAGAGAAGAAGAGAGGGTGACAGAGAGAGGAGAGAGGGTGACAGAGAGAGGGTGACAGAGAGAGGGTGACAGAGGGGTGGGTGGCATAGGGGGTGGATGACTGACTGACACTTGTGTGGGTGATTGTGACTGACACTGATTGACTGGGTGGATGGATGACTGACTAACTGGATGGGCGTGTGACTGAGTGGGTGGATGACTGACTGGGTTTCTGTATTCACTGTATTCACTCACACACACACGCACTCACAGACACACACACTCACAGGAGACAAGGGATGTCGCACATGAGACAGGTACTGAGGGTTTGATCTCCCCGGGGGCCCGATGTAATTTCCTGCCTGGGACTCTCCTCTTTCCCCTTGTCCTTCTCCTCCGCAGGAAAGACAGCAGCACTTCCACCTGCTTCTCCATAATGTGACACAACCCCCCCGAGTTCCATGCTATCAACACTACTGGCAGCGCTGCTCACCCCCTCAGGACACCGCAGGCCACTGCCAGCCAATCAAGAGAGGGGGAGCTCCTGAGAGGGATGCGCATGACAATTACCCGATTAGAGGCGCGCTCTGGCTGCCATGACTGACAGGCGCGACGGGGAAGGAGGGAAAGTGCTGCTCAGAGAGGCGGAGGCAGGGCAGTCTCCCGCAGCAACATGAACGCGCCTTCGGCTTTTTTTTTTTTTCCTCCTTCAGCGCGAGCAGGGGAAATTAAACAGCAGCACGTGCGCTGCTTGGGCCAAACGCCAGCGGGCAATTTCGTTGCCCTTATCGAAATTGTTGGTTTCGTGAAATTGTTGGCTTTATCGAAAACATAATATTTGGCTCTGTATATTATATCTCATTTTCTAAAATTGGAAAATTCTATAAAAATATATATTTTTAAATCTCCAATACATTTATGTATGCACTGTATAGAATATTGCGAACTAGATTTATACAATCTGACATATCTTTTTAAATAGCTTGTTTTAACTTTATTTGGGTTGGTTGATTAGATTGATGCAAACATCCTCACGCCAGTTTTTGCTCCAGGGTTCAATAATAACTAAATCAGTCATATATCGGAAAATAATCTTTGCATAATTTAAAAAAATGATCCATTAAAAAGATTGTGTTTTGTACCCTTTTGAATAATTATGTAAATAAGGTGTGTATTATAATTGGTTACTTACAGAAAATGGTATTCTCGTACCCTACAACATACTGTATATAAAGAATGGCAGACACATGTTTACCAAAATAGAAATACGAGGAGACGCATGAACATTTAAAATGGAATTCATATCCCTGTGCCCTTGGTATTAAGAATTCTATGTGCATGAATAAAGTATATTGCAGGGAACAACTAATGACAATCTCATTGCCAGTCTTAGAAAATAGGCAAAGGAATAAAGGTCCATTACTAAGGTTAAGGAGAGTATTAAAAAGGGAGAAAAAAAAGAAGTAAGATTCTGTCAGGTGAAAATAAATCAGGTAAGACGGGTGATAAGTTCTTCCACAATAACTACAGGTAAAGTTGTAATTTCTGTGAATAAGTCTAGAAATTTATTTATTGTGTGTGTATGTAGACAGATAAATAGCTAGAGACTTGGTAAATACTGTATGTTTATTAATAATGCAGCTTTGGCCCATTCTTTATGTTCACCAGCATAAATACAGGGCTATAATAAACAAAAGACTAATCTTGTCGATCACATTGGAGTTAGAGATCTGTGCAGTTTTCTCCTTGGTCAAGGTATAAGGTTGGGGAGGAAGTTCATCAAAAGCAAAATGAAAGGAACGAGGAATCATCTGGCACATTTATGAACAGACTAGATGAGATTTCTTAGAAGGAGGGTTTTGAGTCCGAGGAGAACGACAGATTTGAAAAGCTAAATCTTATTTTTGTCTTGCATGGGCCTTGCGTTCCAAATCCTATTGGTAGAAGCCATGCAACCTGATTAGTGCACAGGTGCCCGTTTCCTCCTACAACAAATATAGAAATACTGCTTCTTTCCTTGCACATCTGTATTGCAAAAGCTTTAACAGAAACCACTTTGCACTCCTCCCATTCTTCAAAATGTAGATATCTGAGCAGGGCTCGAAATATATATGTTTACCATACTCATTTTCCCACCTTGTTTCTAAATCAGTTGCAACGCTTGAGAAACTAGCTTTTGGTAAGTACTGTAACTTCATTTTATAGGGGAAACAATATGCTTTTTTTTTTTAAAGATGTTTAGAAATTGCTGTTATAAAGTGTTAAAGGGTTTCACATTTTCAACAGTGATTTAGCTTTGCAATTATATACACTAAAAATAACCATAACATGTATACCACAACTACAGTATATAAAATATATAATTTGAGAACAGCAAACTTGGCCACAGTTTTTAATTATATAGTGCTGTAATTTATATTACATTGTGGCCTCTTACAAACTGACAGCCATTTAGTTTGCCAGAAAAGAGCTTTTTGTTTATGTACTTTTAATATGGTGTTTATGATTGGTTGTTTGCACACAGCACTAATAAAGACTGTAACTAGCTGCTTGGAATGACTACCCTTATTATTGATAGCAACATATTAGAAAATTATGAAACACAGGGGGCAGCAGAGGACACAAAAATACCACAATAGTGCAGTACCCTTTAGTGTTAAAAAATACAACTGATTAAAATATATATTTTTAAAAAATCAAACAATAGTGTATATAAAGAACCAGCAACTGTGTTGCAATTACCAAAGAAAGTCTTGAATCAGAATGTGGATTCAAGTGATTGAATCATCACACAATATTTAGGCAAAGAAACCAGCAACTATGTTGCAATTACCAGACCGAGTCTGCGTCAGCGTGTAGATCAGAGCCACAGTGTCTGATCTCTGCAACACTTCAGCGTCCCATTCCAAGGGGTCCGTTGCCTAGATGATGGCGTCAGAGGATGATGTCACTCAGGCTGACTTGGCTCTGGGTCGCTCTGCTCTGTTAGGCCTTGGCCAGGCTCCCTGCTGGCGTGCTGAGGTGCAGGGAAAGCGGGTGCTTTCCCTGGCCTTGCGGTTGCTTACCGCACGCGCTGTCAGCGGGCGGGCCGGGGGCGGGCGCGTCACTGGCCGGGGGCGGGCCAGTGACGTCATGGAGCTGGTTCGCCCTCATTGGGCGAACCGCTCACGTGACCGGCCTGTCGCTCCGGCAAGCGGGGGAATTTAAAATTCCCCTAAGACCTACGCTTCCGCACGCTTGCGGAAGCGTAGGCGAGCCCCTACTAAAGCCGCTCTAATTGTGACTGTAGGGGCTCAGTGCTGAGCAGGAGCGCGCCTCAGCGCGCTTCCGCAAGCAAGCACTAAACATGGCCAAGGCCTAAGGCTTAGTGCTGAATGAAACTTCTGTTTCACTCTACGCGTTTCACATTTCCCTTCATCAGGCATGTTCATCACGCAGAGAGCAGCGGAAAGGCCACAGTGACTGGAAATCGCTCCACTCTGGTCCAAATGTGGTCATTAATTCCATATACGGTAGTCAAGCACAGAAAACATTAAACAAATATCACAGTTAATATCCTGGAACCAGGGTCACGAATGATGTATGAATGATTCCAGTAAGCTCAACTCATGTCCTCCCTCTTCCAAAGCATGACAAGTCCTTAATGTCTTTCTTAATTTTATTGCTAGATCAGAAAACACAGGAACTTGTAGGTGTAGTGTAGGTAGAGAGTGCTTCTCTATGTGGGATGCTTCTATGGGGTTAGACTGTGGTAAGAGAGAAAGGCCTTACCAGGGGTGGATGCAGACAGGTCTGTACTCACTGTAATCTAAGGTGGAAAAGGAAGTGAGAGGCAGGGGTCACACTTAAGGTTGAGTGGGACTGCACTAACTGTCAGCAAAAGACAGGGGAGAACATGGGAAAGTCCATTAACTGGGAGGACTGGAGAAGCTGCAGTAGCAGTTCACTGATTACGTGCTCAGAGGCAAGAAATGCAACATTGTTGCATGTTACACAGGCACAGTGTGTGTATGTGGAGCCAATGCCTGCAGCTGAACTTAAGGAGCTGACAAGCAGAAGGGGGTCGGGCAGGAATGTGATTCTTGTTCCATGACACTCCCCGTCTGGTATCTGGAGATACCACTATATAACTGGAATATGTGGAACATATGTGCAATGCATAACAAAGATAACATCACATTCTCAAACAATGCAAGAGTCCATGTCCACATAGCAATGTGACACCGGTCGGTATCACTGGTATCAAGGTCCCTTGGCCAAGGTTCTTTGGCAAAGGATGCAGGGTGGATGCACAGCTCCAGGTTTGCTGGTTGCACCACAATGTCTTTGTATGAAAGTCTCTGGCACTGTTTCCTTTTAGTCTTGTAAGAGAACAGTCCTTTTGTCTCTGTAGTTTCACCCACAGAGTGTATCCCCTTGTAGGTATACCAGCCGTGGCAGCCTGTTGCTCTATCACCTGGCGTTTGGCAGAAGGAGAGCGCTTTTGGCTCCTTGTGGGAGCGGATTATTGTCCCTGGAAAACTGGTTGTCGAATGTAATCCAATAAAGGGGGCGTCGTTCAGGGAGACTCCCTGAAGCTGAGCGCTGGGGTTGAACATTACCCGGATTTGATCGGGTTCCTGAGGGTGGTAGGCCCCAGGTGATTGGAGGTACCGACATTCTTCGCCTTCCTCCATTAGAGGTGCTGGCTTTGCGTGGCCGGTAAAGAATATCTTCTGGATGAAGACCACAAAGTTGTTTTTGGTCTCTGGTTCCCTTTGTAGGCCGCAGAGGTGCGAGGTGAACCTAGAGATGGCATGTTCTCCATTGTTTGGGAAGCGCCTCCTTGGTGAACGGAATGGTAGCGGAGTCACCCGACTGCTTAGTCCGTCTTTAGAGAGCTCCTTGGCTATTAACTTCGGGAATCCTCTATCTTCCCTTGATGGTGTTTGCTTGTCATCGTTCCTTGTTGTCTGGAACGCTATGCACCGTAGTTCATCAGTACATTTCTCTTGCACGAGAACATCTCCGCGTAGTTTGGTGAAACGCTTTTGTGTTTCTTTGTTGACTGCCATCGGGAGGTTGTTTTTTCCCTGGACATGACGAAGAACAGTCTCTTTTGTCCTTGTAAATCCTTTTGGGAAATGTCTCTGCAACTGTCCCCTTTTACGTGTTTGAACGAACAGTCCTTTTGACACTGTGGCTTCGCCTGTGGGGCGCAATCTTTTGCGGCTATGCCAGCCGTGGCAATTGGTTGCTCTGTTGCTTGATACTCTGTGGAGAGGAACAACTGTACGTCTTAATTGTGCCCTTGCTCGCGGGAGTATTGTCTGATTGTTTGTTGTTTTTAGGACGATCCCTTTGTCGGTCACCTTTGGGAGGTTACTCTCTTCCTTCGGTGGAGTCGACTCATCATCCTTGGCTGTCTGGACTGCTGAGCATCCTAAGCCATTGTCGCATCCCATCGGCGTGAGGATGTCTTTGTTGGTCTCAGGGGTGTGACCTTGTCTTTTCTCTTCACTTGGCCCTTCGGTCACTTGGAGATGGCCAAGACATGGTTCGGAGAGAGATGTGTGTCCACATTCTGTCACCTCCGTTCTGCGGGCATCAACGTAGTCTTGCCCGTGCTCTTTGTTAGTGCACGAGTTGCCCACTATCACCCATCCTAGGTCGAGTCTTTGGGCGTATGGCGCGTTGTGGGGTCCGTTGTGCTGTTTACGGACTTTATGTACCCTCATGATGTCCCTACCGAGCAGCAGCAGGATCTTGGCGTCTTGTTCCACCGGCCGGATGTGGTTGGCTATTCCTTTGAGGTGGGGGTAATGGAGTGCCACGTCTGGTGTGGGTATCTCGTCCCTGTTTGTGGCCATGTGGTTGCACTCTATGAGTGTGGGAAGGGGCATGTTCACTTTGCTGTCTATTGAGCATATGGTGTAGCCATTCACTCTTCTCCCTGTGGTCTCCATTTGCCCTGCGCACGTTCTGAGAGTGTAAGGAGAAGCACCATCTTGTATGTTAAACATGTCGAAGAACTCTGACCTGACCAGTGATCGGTTGCTCTGGTCGTCGAGGATTGCGTACATCCGAATAGCCTTCTCAGGTTGTCCCTGGGGGTGCACTGCCACAAGGCATATTTTGGAGCAGGACATTTTGTCACCTTCTTTTCCGCAAACCTCAGTGCGCTGAGATGTGACGGATGTTAACTCTCCTTCTTTCTCCCCGCCATGCTCCGCTATGGAGGATGGGTTCTTGAGTTGGTGGAGTGTCATCGCCTCTGGGTGTAATGCTGTCACGTGCTTGTCACTCTCGCACACTGTGCATTTGATCTCTTCCTTACAGTCCCTGGCTAGGTGAGTCGTGGAACCGCAGCACTTGAAGCAAACTCCGAATTTTCCAAGTAACCTCTTGCGTTCCTCTAAGGACTTCATCCTGAACCCAAAGCACTTGTTGAGTGGGTGTGGCTTCTTGTGTATGGGACATTCCCTGTTTGGGTCCCTTGGTTCCTTGTCTCCGGCAACCGACTGATCGGGAGTAGTTTGGGTCGTGGGAGGTACGTCCGTCCTGCGGGCCGAGATGGGTGTTTGGGGGTTACCATATCTCGTCGCTGGTCTCTCGTTCTTCAGGCTGCTCGCACTGTATGTGGTTTGCGCACCTAAGATGAAACTGGGATCGTTCCTTGTCCTTGCCGCTTCGCGGATGAAGCTCACGAAGAATGAGAATGGGGGGAAGACAACCTGCTTCTCCCTTTTGTATTTGGAACCTTGTGAAAGCCACCTTTCTTGGAGGTTGAAGGGTAGCTTCTCCAGGATGGGTCTCACTCCACGAGCTGAATCTAGGGCGTTGAGACCTATTAAGGAATGGTCTTTCCTTGCGAACTCCAGTTCTTGCAGCAGGTCTCCAAGATCTCGTAACTTCGAGTAGTCTTTATTCGTGATCTTGGGGAAGCTCTCGATTCTTTTGAAGAGTGAATCCTCGACTGCTTCGGGGCTGCCATAGGACTCTTCTAGCCTTTCCCACACTAGGTCAAGACCTACTTGGGGTTGATGCGCGTTTGCCGTCCGAAGTCTCTGCGCTTGCTCCCTGGATACGTTCCCCAGGAACTTGACTAACAGGTTGAGCTCTTCCCTTGCTGAGAAGTCCAAGCTGTCGATTGCGTCTTTGAACGTGAACTTCCACGTCCGGTAGTTCTCAGGGCGGTCGTCGAAGCTGATGAGTCCTGCGTGCACCAAGTCGCGCCGGATCATGTACTTGGCTATGTCTGTCAGACCTGAGACATCGGCGCGTTTGTCCCGTTCTGAGGTAGTTGCTGGGAGGGTCCGTGCGGTCGCCTCTTCCTTGGCATGGACGCGTGATGACTGCTGGCCAGTGTGAGGGGCTGTTTTCTCCTGCGTGGGTGTACCTGGATTGCGAGCCTGTTGTGGTGCATCCGTGTGCGCGCTGGCGTGTGGATCACTGTTGCGGCTGTGGCTATCCCAGGCAGCATGTGCCATTGATGGAGCAGCGTCTTCTCCTCGTGGGCCTAGCAGGTCTTCGGTATCTGTGGAGTCGCTCCATCCGTGTTGAGATGGTGCGCTGGTGTTTACACTGAAGAGGCTCCTTACGTAGTCTTCAGTGCGTCGGGCTGGATCCTCTGAGGCTATCCGTCTGTACGGTAGCTCCCCGCCGTCCTGTCTCGCAGCTGCTTCTAGGACTTCGGCTTGGGCTATGGCGGCAGCTGCGTCCTCTTCTTTGCTTAGAGCCTCTAGATCCGCGTCTAATTCGGCCTTTCTACGCACATTGGCAGCGGCGGTGGTAGCAGCGGCGGCGGCATTGGCAGCGGCGGTGGTAGCAGCGGCAGCGGCATTGGCGGCGGAGGCGGCGGCGGCGACCTGCTCCTCCTCTTCTATGCGCGCCTTTTCTGCCCTTACGGCTGCCTCTCTCCGACCATATTCGGCCCTGGCACGTGCGGCCTCTGCGGTGGCTCACGCCTTGGTAGCGCTCGCGCTTGCGCTAGACGCGTGAGATTGCACTGATCTTGCTGACCTTGATGAGTGTCTGGATGTGCTTGAGCGCTGTGATGCAGTTTCCAGCAAAAGGTCCTTTCTCTGGTCTTCGGCCTCAGTAATAGTGGTCTGCACGAAGCCATTACGCTCCAGGTCAGTTGCCTCCTGCTGGTCGCGTTTGCTGAGGCTTTCCTCTGTGTTAATTCTTTTTAGGTAGGCGAGATATGTTTGTGACAGCATTTGGTAACGTTTGTGACTTGACCTCAATTGGGCAATAGCTTGCCTAATTTGTTTCTCCTGATCACTAGTGCTTGCAACGTTACATATTTCACGACCAGTGTCCTCCCAGGCCTTCTCTAACCTTTCGCGGTGTGCTTCAATATCAGTCTCATATTTTTCGCGGGCCTTTTGTGTCAGTGTGACTGTCTCTTTAGGCCTTGCGCCTGCCTGCGCCTGTTGCAGATGCGCAGCGGTCTCTGTGTCTGAGAGATCGCTTTCCTGCGTGATGTCTGGTGAGGCTCTGAGTTCTGCCATGCTGTAGGTGTGTGTAGACCTTTGCCAGTGCGTGTGGCGTGCGGTCTTTTACCTTGTCAGCGATGGGCGTCTGTCTCAGATGATGCCGAGCGGTGTCCTGCAGCGTGCAGCGTTGGGGTAGCTGTACTTACAGATGTCCGTAGGCTCCTCACTGTGGGGCTGAGCAGCGGGTGGACTCAGACAGAGAAAAAGGCAGTTAGGTTTGTGTGTACAGTCTGTTTGCAAAGCTGCTGCCTTGTGTGCAGGCACTATTCTGTATAGCATAAAGTCTTTGAGTAGTAGCTGCTGTGTGATTCCTTAACACAGGTCTTTGTTTTACTGTTCTGTTTAAACTGCTGCTTGTTTTGCAGAAAGCTGTAGCAGTTTGCTGTATAGCTGTGTAGAGCTGCACTTTTGTAGCATGAAGGCTGTGAGTGATTGCTTCTGCGTAGACCTCTAATACACGGTCTCTCTCTTACTATCCTGGAACCAGGGTCACGAATGATGTATGAATGATTCCAGTAAGCTCAACTCATGTCCTCCCTCTTCCAAAGCATGACAAGTCCTTAATGTCTTTCTTAATTTTATTGCTGGATCAGAAAACACAGGAACTTGTAGGTGTAGTGTAGGTAGAGAGTGCTTCTCTATGTGGGATGCTTCTATGGGGTTAGACTGTGGTAAGAGAGAAAGGCCTTACCAGGGGTGGATGCAGACAGGTCTGTACTCACTGTAATCTAAGGTGGAAAAGGAAGTGAGAGGCAGGGGTCACACTAAAGGTTGAGTGGGACTGCACTAATTGTCAGCAAAAGACAGGGGAGAACATGGGAAAGTCCATTAACTGGGAGGACTGGAGAAGCTGCAGTAGCAGTTCACTGATTACGTGCTCAGAGGCAAGAAATGCAACATTGTTGCATGTTACACAGGCACAGTGTGTGTATGTGGAGCCAATGCCTGCAGCTGAACTTAAGGAGCTGACAAGCAGAAGGGGGGTCGGGCAGGAATGTGATTCTTGTTCCATGACAGTTAATAATAACTAAACAATAGCACATTACCTACTGTTTAAACGCAGCTGATAAAAGCGCCAATGTGATGCTCCTTCTCTGTGATAGAGAAGAGATCTGCTCCATTCAAATGAATGGGACTCAAATATTCTCCACCCAGTGGCGTAGCTGGACATTTGTGGGCCCCCGGGCAAAAAAATGTAGGACCCCATTAATATTAATACTGACTAGAATTTTTTCTCCCTCCCATCCTCCCATCCTCTATCTCAGGGATGCGCAAACTGGGGAGCACACGAGATTATCTGTGGGGGGGGGGGGGGTTTACAGAGGCCCGGCGTGTTTCCCGAAAGCACATAAATTAAATGCCAGAGAAGTGGCGAATGTCTTTGTAAGCTTCACTTACCTTGTCTGTATGTCTGTGTTGGTAAGTGTGTATGTCTGTGTTGGTAAGAGTGTGTGTTTATAAGTGTGTGTTGGTGTGTGTGTATTTTTGTAATGCATATGTGTGTTTCATGCATTATGTGCATGTATATGTTGTATATTTAGTATTTTTTTATATGTTGAATATAAATGTGTATTTGTATATGGTATGTTTGGTATGTGTGTATATGGGATAGTGTTTGTGTGTATATATGGGAGAGGAGGGAGGAGAGAGAGGATTGGGAGGAGAGATAGGAGGGAGTAGAGATGATGATGATGATGAGGAGGAGGCTGGGGGGAAATGAGGAGGAGGAGGAAGGGGGAGAGGAGATGATGAAGAGGTTAAGGGTATAGATGATGAGGAGGGGGAGAGATGATGATGAGGGATGATGATGGGGAGAGATGAGGGATGATAAGAGAGAGCAGGGGAGCGCAATCTTTTTGCGTACCCCCGAAATAGAGGATCAGGGAGAGGATGGGAGGGAGAAAAAATTCTAGTCAGTATTAATATTAATGGGGCCCTGAATGTTTTTGCCCGGGGGCCCGCGAATGTCCAGCTACGCCACTGGCTTCATCCAATTATGTGTTCAACTCGGCGTCTATTTCTTGTTTTCACCTTGAGCTTTGTAAATAGTTAAATATATTTTTTTTTTAAGATTTCTGATTTACTGTTGACAATCCATAGTTAAGAATTGCAAGAAGTAGCATACTTGTAGATGTCTAAAAACCTTGACTTGTACCGAATCAATAAAATACAGTAGCAAGTGAAGTAAGCTACTCCTTTAATGCATTTTGCCACGTGCTATACAGCTACTGCCAAATTCATGCATGTTGATTGAAAGTAATCATTTTAAATGAATTACCTCTTCCTACATTATATTTAACAGTACAAATAGTAATTGTCAATAACATTTTGAAACTTATGACAAGGGAATTTGTATAGCAATTGTAATGTAATGTGCATTTTATGTGCTAGTTGACCCGGCTATATATTAACGTTACTAAACAAATGTTGACAAATGAAATATTTTTTTAAAGAGCTGCCAGCGAAGATTGTAGAATCCAATACATTATACCAGAATCGCAAAGAATCGGAAAAAACACCACAATACTGCACAAAAAGCATACAAATGTATATATTACATGGACAGCAATGTATTCTGATAAATTCTGCCTGTTGTGTTCCTGATAATGAACCTGCCATGTTTCAAATTGAGTTTGTCGGGGTCACTGAAACTTTGAAAAGGTCACCTTCATTCTCAGTATTTCTTAATTAACATGTGTTCTGATCAAAATGATTCTCCTTGAATACTTTGTGTGGCGTGGCAGGTATTTCACTATAATTAGTTAGGATCTACATACTGGTCATGCCGTGAAGTGGCTGCAACGCTTTGGCCAAAGGGTTTAACTAAATGACCCCTAGGCCCGTAATATAGTGGGCGCGCTTGCTGCACCGGGCGCGCGGCAGTTATAATTGGCTGTGGTTAGCCAGCCATTGTATGCTAGGGCCGCGCACGCGCACGGCAGTGAGCGTGGAGCCAGGCGATCAGGGGGAAGACTCCGAAAAGTATGTATTCACGCCGCTACCGCTCAGTGTCTGCAATGTGTGTATGTATGTGTATATATGTATAAACAAAGAAAAAAAGGAGCGCCTACTGAAGGTGTGTAGGTGGGTGAAAGTCTAAAAAAATATATATATATATATATATGTCAAGTGCAAGTGATAACTCAAATAGATGATTAGAAATGGATGATAGACTATACTAATGATGTGATAGCAAATTAACTAACTAGGTGCCTGTGTAACAATTACAAGGAAAAAATATAGAATGACAATATCATAACAATAAAATGAAAAAAATATATAAACAAATTAAATATATATATAAAATATATAAAAAACAAAAAAGCAAAAAAGAGGGTAAAAACCAGTCCTCAAAGTGATAGTCCAATGATGTAGATGGAAGCTGGTGCAAGGGGTCTCCGGCTGCTCTCAAAAGGACTAACCATGTCCATAGGGAATCTGCAGAGAAGAAAGAGGAGAGAGCGCATGCCCCACAGTATAAAACTGTAAATTTATTGAGGGGAAGGGGAAGAGGGGGGGTAAAAAATGCACTCACAAAGGTACAGAGTAAAAAGGCTTTTCGTGATAATAATCACCACCATCCGGTAGCTGCGCTTCGTCCTTGGGGAACCCCCGATCACGAACGGGATAAGCCACGGTCCCAACAGATGTCCAGGGCAGGTGGATAGTGCTGCAACACGTTCCAAAGATCGTGAAGTATAGCTCCTTGCTAACAAGCCTCTATGGTGTCGGCGCTTGGATCGGTTCACTCCTGCGCTCCGTGATGACGTAGTGTCAATGTGTCCTACGTGATGACGCTCCCTACGTGATGACGCTCCCTGACGCGTTTCGTCACTCACGCGTGACTTTCTCAAAGGGTAGCTTATCCTGTTCGTGATCGGGGGTTACCCAAGGACGAAGCGCAGCTACCGGATGGTGGTGATTATTATCACGAAAAGCCTTTTTACTCTGTATCTTTGTGAGTACATTTTTTTACCCCCCTTCTTCCCCTTCCCTCAATAAATTTACAGTTTTACACTATGGGGCGTGCGATCTCTCCTCTTTCTTCCCTGTGTATATATGTATGTGTGTGTATGTGTGTGTATGTATATTTATCAAAGTTGCACAATATTAATAAATAATTTATTCTCACAGCATGTCTTTTTTTTTTTTTTTAATACACACACACACACACACACACACACACACACACCGCTTCACCAGTGACACACACAGTTATACACACACAGTGACACACACGCACAGTACCCTTCCAAGTCTGTCGCTCACAGCAGCATGGACCGTACACACAAAAAGTGTGCGTCACGTGCACGAGTGTTCACACAGGCACGCGCGCCTACTATATTACGGGCCTAACTCATGAGAATACAAACATTGAAGTATTTAACTGTGTATTTTGTCACATTGGATGTAGCATTGAGTATCTTTGTCTATTGTTGTATTATTTTGGTCCCGCCCAGTAGCACTCCTTTTGTCACAAATATATTTATGATGTGGTGGGTTCTGGGATTAGAGCTTGCTGGGATTGTGTGTTCATTAATTTCACTATAATAATAACCCCACCATTTTACATGAATTGTCTTCATTTTTTTCAAATAAAAACTGCCAAATCTCTAAAGTACCACTAGTATTATGACATAAAAAGTACCTTCACCTCACAATATTTTAGCTGCAATCTCAGTTGACATATAGGAAAAGTGAAATCGGTTATAAGGCCCATTTTTATAGTATAATGAATTATAAAATGAAAAATGAAAGGGTAATGTCCATTTTACTGACAATACTTTCATTCTTTTTGTAAATGTCAAATGTAGAAGGTTTTAATGAATTAAAATTTGTATTATTATTATTATTATTTATTTTTATTATCACAGTCAGCCATTTGAAGCAAATAATAAATGTATCAATCTGTGAATATGATCAGTCAATTTGAAATTAAACCTGCGAGACTCCATTTCTAATGCAATTTTTGTTTTATTTTTATATAGACTGCCCTTCATGATTAACGCGATGTAAGATACATCATTTGCCATTAATTTTACTTCTTCACAAAGAATTCAAAATGTTATTTTTTTTAGTTTTCTCATCTACTGTATCTATTGTTTATCATCCGCCGAGCCAAGTTATTTCCTCTCTCTAAAATAAAGTGTTCCGTTTTACATGTAAATAAATAATTCATGCCCCTGTACAATATGCTGTGACGTTGTTCTCTCATGCTGGATAAGATTTATGTCTCATTCATTTGAATCTTATTGAATCGAGGCCATAATGTGAGTACTGAGATGGACTGAAAATCAGTATGCAAATATAGTACTGCGTAAAGACAAAACTGAAGCAGCTTTAAGATTACACAACATACATTTTATTTTGTCTCAGTGTTTAATTTGTCTCACTCAATTGTTCAGTATCATACCATCCTGCTTCCATTTTAATAGATAGTACTCTTACGTCTACAATTCTCCCTTTTCCAAACAAAAATCAATGTTTGGGGTTTTTTTAAAAATGAAATGCAATGAGAATTAGGAAACGATACCTTGTATTTATCAATACAACACAGGGCACACGTCTCACTCCCATTAATTGTCTGAGATAAATGTCGGACATTTTATAAGTGCTACGGCCTAGATTTATTAAGCTCCGTTAAATCAGGGCAAATAACATGATGATGCCTAAAACAATGTGTGTGGAGCAGATGCAGGCTCCGCCTCCATCAAACTCCAGTCGCCTGATTGGCTCCTGCCTGATTCCTGCCTGCTATGCAGCCTGGAGTCTGATTGGCTTAACCTGCTATTTAGGCTCAGCCCTATTACCAGGAAGTTGGCTAAGCATAAACCTCTGAGAACGTGTGCTGGTCACAAGCACTCTGCCTTGCCTTGTTTACCTTCAACTTCGTTGCTATCTACTATCCTCGACCCCATCTTACGCTCGACTACTCCGCGCTCTCCAATCCTCGACCCGGTTAGTGACCTCTTCAACTCATACCTCTATACCCTTCGACCTCATCTTGCCTACAACTATCCTGCCTTCTCCTACCCCGATCCGGCTACCCACGACTACAAGTCCCTCATCCGAATGCGGCTTCGTGGCTATGGGTCGGTGTTTGTATATCCCCACCTCGGCCTCGCGGTTCCGTCCAGTTTGTGGCAAGCATCCGTTACACAATGAACATTTCCCCTGAGCTAACTCCTTATTCACTAAAGTAGTTATAGGCAAAAACAATGGCCGTAATTAAATTCATTAACCTAGAGTTAGTGTCACATTATTTAGGGATGAAGTGATGTTGTGTAAGTCTTCACGTTACTCCTATCCAGACTGAAATAGGATATATGAAAGAGTGGGAGAGAGAAGGTGAGACAGAGAGAGAGAGAAGGTGTAAGAGAGAAGGTGAGAAGTATTTCAGGTATTCCCAGGTATTCTCACCACTTGGAGTATTATCTCTCTCTCTCTCTCTTTCTCGTTCCCTCTCCAGCAAAAGCCCTATTACCGTGTCTAGATGGGAGTAACACCAGAGTTATGTCTTGTAGGCTATAATGAGCTATTTTGCATATCATTTAAAAAAAGCGTTTATAAAAAAGTCAAATAGTTGTCAATCCGCGCTCAAGCTTCCTAAGAAGATCTTGGAATAGATCTACTCCTACCTCTTGCAGCTCCTGTTTAATAAATAACGCCATGTTTTCCACGGGAGTAAATCCTGGTAAATGACACATCATTTGCTTTAGTGAATACGTTAATTTACTGTGACCAATGGGCATTAACTCAGATTAACATCACATTAAATAACCCCCTGATGAAGTGCGCATGCGCACGAAACGCGTAGGGTAGTATTCTAGAGTTGTCACCATAAACGAACGCAGGCAATGTGGTAGCGTTCATTTGCATTGCAGCAGCAGGAAGAGGTTCTTCCCTTCAAGGCCCACCCCCAGCGATGGATTTCCGGTCCAGGAGTGTGCGACAGCGATTGGAGGTTAAGTCGATACCCCCCAGTTACTGCTATTTATTGCGCAAATACTCTCAATATCTTGTGAGTAGGATTCCGGTTTTATTTGACCGGACCAGCTGCCTGCCATCGTTTTCATTTTGTTATTTTAAATATATGTTATATTAAATTAACTCTTTTTATTTTTCAGCCTTGCTTGTATTTGTTCATTGTTTTGTATTTGTCTATCTAGTGTTTGTGTTGTTCGTTTGTGAAACTAGCAGTTTGCACTATGATGTTTCTTTCTGCTTGTTTATCATATATCACGTGACATCTTGCCGTGGATTCATCAATATCTTTGGAAGTACAAGAGTTGAAGCAATTCCTTGCACTTCTTTTCAATTGGAAATTGGACTTTACACAGACTGTCTTTGAACATTATACAGTAGGCGCCGGTTTGTATTGTTTGTTCCATCACATTAAATAGGCTGACAGAGCTTTACAATTAGACATTTTCAAAGTTTTATAACTGTCACGGTTGTGCTCGCCACAAACCTGGGTCGGACCGCGTTGCTGAGGTGGGGTTGTATAAGCACCGACCTTAGGTCGCGCAGGCTGATCCGGATTGCGCAGTTCGTAGTCGTACATAGCAGGGTCGGGACTGTAGAAGGCAGCATCGTCAGTGGACAACACGATGGACAAGCCATGGTCAGGACTGGAGAGATCAGGGTAACCGTTATTCAAGCAGGAGTTCGAAAACAGGTAATCAGAAGTTCCCCGCCTCAGCTTAGGAGCGTGAGTGCGGGTGTGAGATCTGCGCGTGCGGCGACCATGGCCCATGGTACCGGTCTCAGGAAAGGTTAGGCAGACCGGAGTGGGCACACCGCCAGGCAGCACTGGTAAACCAGTGCTTCAGCGCAAGAGTCCAGAGCGGCCTGTGCAAGGAGAGAGAGAGCTACAGACCTCAGGACTCGGGATTGGCCTCTGCTAAGGGTAGGGCAGCAAGCCTCAGGAAACCGGGAGCTGAAGTCAACACTGGAGAGACCTCCGCTTCAGCACAGGAACCAGGACAAGGCTACTGCTATGGAGAATGAGCAGTGAGTCCCAGGTACCGGTAGATAGGCTCTTGCTGTGGAAGGATAGCAGGCCTCAGGAAACAGGGAGCTGAAATCAATACTGGAGAGACCTCCGCTTCAGCACAGGAGACAGGAACAGGCTGCTGCGTGCGACTAGCAGCCGACCTCAGGAAACAGGGATCTGAAGTTAACATGAAGAGTACTCCGCTATAGCATCAGGAAACCGGGATCTGAAGTTAAACATGAAGAGTACTCCGCTTCAGCACAGGAGACAGGAACAGAACTCTGCGTGACCTGGGGAATATAACTTGAGAGATTAGTACACAACAGAGCCAAGCCTTAGGGCTTGTGGCAGAACACTTGTGACAACCAGGCAGGGTTATGCTCGGCAGGGAAGCATTGTGGGAAAGGTGTCTTTAAAGGTCAGTGAACCAATAGCAGAAGGGGCGTGTGGCAGCACTGCTTTAATGAGTGAACACAGGGTGTAGCTGCAGCAAAGGTCAGGAGCAGTATTCCAGGGCTGCATGAGTCTGTAAGGCAAGGCAAACCGCAAAATAAGGTGCGGATCCATTACAATAACTTATGAAATGAAACCAGTATAGTATAAAATAATATCCCCATATCAAAAAACAATGACATTTTAAAATCAGTTCGCGTGGGCACTGCTCCCTTATACCTTTTGCTGGCAGAAGGACCCGCAGTGCATAGTAATATGCTACATCTGTCAGAGTAACATGTCCTGATAAAGGGGATATTTTAAATAAAATAATATATAGGCATAAAGTGTCCAACTAAAAAGAGTGTTTTGAACATCAGATGGATGATATTGCTGATGCAGTTACCACCTGCATCAAATGAAGGCAATTCTAGTTCAACAATTAAAGAAATGCACAGAAAACAAAGAAATCAAAGGCAAATATCACTAATAAGTGGGTGATTAAAGTTAAAAAAATAATGTTAACTGTGAAAAATAGTTAAAATAGTAGTAAAAAATATGATCCTTGGGAGTAGTGCAGCTCCGTAGAAACAAGACGCTTTTCCAGTCATCTTGGTAAATACAGAGAAAGACAGGATACGAACCGCAAAATCTCCCAGGACATACCGGTATGTGGAATGGAAAACAAAAGTATAGTGCAACACGGTGTTAAATCACTTGAGCTAATTAAAGAAGGGTGTAGAATATCTCAGTCAGGTGATGTGGGAGATAATCAGGCAGATATGTATTAAACCATCTTAAACGGAATTATCATCTTCTGAAGATGATTCAGATATTCAGGGGACTCCAAATGACATAAAACAAAAAAAGCCAAATCATAGTGCAATTTCGCTTTATACACATAAAAAGAACACAAAAAAAGTAATACATTCACAAACGGAGGTAACAAGAAAGCGTTGTGACCACCCAGGGTCAGAAAATGGAGCACTGGAACTGCAGCAGACGTCGGTACTCTCCTTCCTCGGACAGTCGTGACATCCCTCCCGGCACTGACGCCAAATACGAGGATGAGAGCAGGGATCACAGTTGATGTCTCCGCAGGAACGAAAGGCTCCACGCGCTGTCGCCCTACGTGTTTCACTCATAGAGCTTCCTCGTGGGCTATGATATCATACGTTTAAGATGGTTTAATACCTATCTGCCTGATTATTTCCCACATCACGTGAGTGAGATATTCCACACCCGTCTTTAATTATCTCAAGTGATTTAAAACAGTGTTGCACTATATTTTTGATGTTTTCCATTACACATATTTCCTGGGACATTTTGCACTTCGTTTACTGTCTTTCTAAACAATTAAAGTGGGAGAAGTAACAAATGTGGAGATGAGAGGACAGTTAGGAGAAAATGACCATAATATAATCCCACCTGACAGTACACTTTTGTTAGGGAAAAAAGTAAAACACACCGATAATACCAACGTAACCAAATACAATTCTTTTTTAAAAAGCAGCCAAGTGTTTTGGTCAAGGAGACATTGCAGAAGTCATATTTTAGATTTTATCAGGGGTCTTCTGATACTATTTCACAATCTAGAGTTTCAAGGTGGATGTAAAGTGAAGGAATTGAAGATAATATTTGCATCCTGATACAATACTGGTTTAAACTAAAGCAGAAGTTTTACAATTATAGCTTATACCATCTCTAAGACAATGTCAGAATGGCTCTAAACCTGATGCAGAAAAGTATTTGAAACATGTTTTTTAGCTGTGACTTGCCCCTGTTTTTCCTCTCTGAGTCACCTGGCAATTAGGGTGTGATTGCATACGCCGTAGGCATATTCAGGAAGGAGTGGCTGAGCACACACATTATTTTCAGTGGAGAAGATTTCACCTCATAGAGAGCTAGTCGGAGGGACTAGAATCCACTCTAGTTTCTGGAGCTCTTTTCCATCGTTGTTTTGGTTTGCGGCAGGGAACAAAATCTGGCCTGGCCAAGGGCCAAAAAAGCTCTAGATGAAACCTGCTGCAAAGCTCCCGGAGGCACTGTAGTAAAGGGATCCTGCCTCCTTCCCTTACATATAAAGACGAAATTGAGTTTAAATTGAGCTATATAAAAGGCTTAGCATAAGGGTACTTTTTTACATGTGGGGGAAGCAGGGGATCTCCCGAGCTCAAACGCGCTATTTTCTGCTCCGGAGACTCCCTGCTTTCTGAGATACTTATCTTGGACGCTGGTACCGACACCTCCAGAGGAAACAAAATAACGGTTTCAATCTCCCACGCCATGTGGAAGCGGATTCCTATTGGCTTGTGTCATGCAGGGGATCGAAATAGCCTGGACACCTGCGCTAGGTTTCATGAAATGTATCTTGGAAACCAGAGTGTGCCTGGGGCTGAAATTATCGTGATTCAGCTGCGGCGACCCTGCTTCTCGCCCATATAAAAAAGGGGTCCCAGAGGGGGATCTGCTGTTTTATATTGTAAATGATTAGGGGAAATTCAGAACGTATGTACCTGTGTGTGACAAGATAAATGTAACTAGATATAGACCAGGATCTGACCATTGATATCTGAGAAATTTCTGACAGCTGGTTAGCTACTGTAAAATACAGTATCTTCAGTTTGACACTCACAGTAAGTAAAGTCCATGCTGTGAAGCGGTTTCTTCATATGTGGGAAGCCTCTGGCTCCCTGTCCGAGTTTGAACTCGGGTGTCTCTCCTGCCCAGCCTTGAGTCCTGCTGGTCTGCCACCGGGACTGCTCTTCCGCCGGCTGCTGTTCTTGCAGAAAACTCTCTGTCTACTAATTATCTAATATCCTGCACCTGTCACCTACCTGCAGACCAGTCCTATATAAATCAGCAGTCTCTATGGCTACAGGTGATTATCATCAGCACTGAACGGAGGTGGTATCCAGCTGATCTGCACCACGGCAACACCCTGCATGCAGTCTCCCAGGTCACAGCACGGCCGATTGCCTCTGGAGGCAGACCCAGGAAGATCAGAGGGCCGGAGCGTTCTACCCGGGGACCCCAGTACAGCACAGCCGGTGAGCTCTGTGACACTACCTACACGTCATCTGTCTTGGTCACAGCACGGCTGGTTGCCTTCTGGTTGGGAGCCCCAGTGTGATCCATGGGCTTGAACGCACTACCCGCGGGACCCCAGTACTGCGCGGCCGTTGCCTTTGGTGACGCAGCTCCTACGTCATCTACATCGGTGAGCTGAGGGTTTGGCATACACGCCAGGCAGCAGAGCAGTTGCGATCTCCATCTGCAGATTTAGCGAAAGGAGCGCCCCGGTTCTTCGATCCTTCTACAGCTAGGATTCCCCTGCCATATACAGGCTGGAGGGGACTTTTGCTTCATTGCACTCCACGGCTGACAAGGTGGCAGGATTACCGGTCGGGTCAGGTTAGCATTATTGGGACTATTATTGAGTATAAGTTGGTGAAGCTGCGGTTTCATTACTCTTTATCTCTGGTTCACATTTGCATTTAACCCCCGACTGGTGTGCCTATACCTTCATAGCCATCTTGACATTATTCTTTTACATCTATTATCCTACACCTGCCTCGAGACATTTCCTAGTTACTCCTGGACAGTGATTACATTTCTTGTTGTTTTTTATGATTTGCAGCATTGGAACATTGGAGTTCACTCTCCATTTTTTTCTATCCATAGACTTTTTTCCGTTTGCTCATCATATAAAATTTCCTTTCATTATTATTATGTTTATATGATATAGATTGTTGTACTATGATATATGTTTATGATACATATTTATAGATTTTCTTTTGTAATTTACTGTACAGGATTACCTATACAAGCGGTTATTATTATTTTTTTCTATTAATTTATTTCCTTTTGGATATTTATATTGTAATTGATTTATCATGGAAGAATCTATTGAAGATCAAGTTGTTGTTTTATTAGAGGAAGAAGTTGATACATATGTTCGTTCATGCGGAGATAACACTAAACGCTCCAGAAAAGCTGCGCACCTTTTTGATGGTATTTTAGATATCACTTGTGATGAACCGTCAGACTTGACACATTACTTTGTAAAATTGGAAAAACTCCTTGTTATGAATATAAGACTCTGGTGGGATATCACCTCACTAGAGAACTATATTAGATCTAATAGAATCCCTAGAGGTCTACGTATTAAAAAGGTGCCCTCATTTGGTTTCACGAGTAATAATTTTGAGAAAGAATGGGTAAAAATTTTGGATACATGTTCCATACAGCTTATAGAGTTGATTATTCAACAAAAAACATCAGAAAAATCTGTACTTATGGAAGAAATAGCGACTCTCCAAAATAAGCTTAAACCATTCTCCAAAATGGAACAATTTATCAAAAATGATAAAACTCTTTCTTCTAATGTGGACTCTATTGAAGAGATTATTAGTGAGAAAAAACACTCTAAATTTGAGAGAGACCGCATTGATTACATTAAAAGCCAAGTATACTGTTGGCAAAAACCACAGCCTACAAAGGAATTTATAGGTTCTAGTACACCAAGGGGTAAACAAAAACAATCAAAAAACTGGTCTAATAATAATCCCAATAAATCTATTCTAAAGAACACTAGAGGGGAGACGTCTAGTTTTGACTCAGATGTCTCAGATTATGAGGCAAGGTCTCAATCAGTGTCCTTTGATAGATTTACAGGGCATTCCAGGGATGATCGTGGAGCAACTGTCTATGAATCCAGAGCTCAAACTACTACATTTCAGTCTAAGGTTCCAAAATCATCTGGCCAACCCTCCTCGGCTTTTTTACAGTCAAACCCCAGAGGCCGAGGAGAACACGAAGGTCCCAGAGAAAACAACGAAAGCAGAGGCAGGTCCAAGAGGAAGAAATACGAATGAACTCTCCTGACAATGTAATTAATTTGTCAGATGTAGATCTTTCTTTGGACCAGCTTAAGCTCTTGAATAAGGGATTAGGGTTTGCCCCTACGCAGAACTTTCATTTATTCCAAACGGTAATTGATCTCCAAAAATTTACTCGCAAACTTTCTTTAAAGAAATTATTTTCCACACGAAATCGTTTATTAGGTACAGATGTTGATGTGGTTCCTTCAGAATCTTCACAGCTTGATACTAGGACCATGAATTTCTTAAACTTTCAAGAAAATTGTGTTATCACTGATATGGAAAATTTGCTAGAGTCACAGGGAGAGCCTTTAAATACTTATGTCCAACCATTTTTTGGGTCAGAAGACTCTGGGTACCGAAAAAAATCTTCATTTTGCCCAAATTACAACAGAGGCCCATCTATAACCACATTTGAACGTTTGGTTGAACGAGATTTAAAATTACTTTCCCAAGGCTTTTCCTATTCCAATGTTAATTCTGGCAATTTGACCTATACAGAGATTCAACAAATTGATTCTATTAAGAAAAATCTTAACATTGTAGTTAGAAATGCGGACAAAGGGGGAGCTTTGGTTATATTGTCCTCTGACCAATACAAACAAGAAGCATTAAGGCAACTATATGATGCTAATTTCTATCAACCCTTAAAAGAGGATCCTACTTCAAAATATGCCTTGGAATTTACAGAATTGTTGTCCTTCGGGAGAATTCTAAATGTTATTAGTTGCAAAGAATGTGAATTTCTGAATTGTCCACATCCCGTGATTCCGGTATTCCACCATCTCCCAAAGATCCATAAATCGCTAGTCGACCCTCCAGGACGACCAATAGTGGCGAGCATTGGATCTTTGGGAGATGGGTTATCGCGGTATGTGGACAAATTCTTACAGCCCCTGGTTTTTCAACTACCTTCCTACATTAGGGATACAGCAGATCTCATTGTCAAATTACAGGATGTTACATGGCACAAGGAATACAGGTGGGTCACATTAGATGTTGCCTCCCTGTATTCCATCATTGATCACAATCACAGCCTTAATGCGATACGACATTTTCTTGATTTATCCACATTATCAGTTTCACATTGCACTTTTTTACAAGAATCAATATTCTTTTTACTCACACACAATTATTTTCTTTTTGACTCACATTTTTATTTACAAAAATTAGGCACTGTAATGGGCATGAGTTTTGCACCTTCATACGCTAATTTGTTTATGGGTTTTTGGGAGGCACAATTTATTTATCACTCTAACAATTTTTTTCGTCATAATATCGTCTTTTATAAGAGGTATATTGACGATCTGATACTTATTTGGGATGGTGATGAGCACTCTTTATTTTCTTTTATTCACTATTAAACACTAATGATTATAATATTAAATTCACTTACGAGCACAATATTAATCACATTAATTATTTAGATTTGACCCTGTATATTGACAGTGAGATGTTTATTCAGACCGATATCTATCGCAAAAAGAACTCCAGGAATATGCTTCTCAATGCACGGAGTTGCCATCCCCGTTCATTAATAAGGAATATTCCTGGTTCTCAATTTATGAGATTGAAAAGACTCTGTTCTACCAATGACATTTTCCTGTCAAGATCAAAAGAAATGTTTGACAGATTTATAGCTAGGGGCTATTCCACACAAGACATAGAGACTGCATTCAGTAAAGCTGACTCTATGGACAGAGATACTTTGATTCAAAGAACTGGTTTGAAATCTACAAATTCTAATAATATATCTTCAAATACTATACAAACTCCATTCTTTGTAACTACTTATAGTGCACAATCACAACTGATTTCTAAGATAATATCTAAACATTGGCATACTCTTCTTCTCGATGAAGACATTGGCCCCTCATTATCTAGTGGCCCTAGATTTACCTTTCGCAAGGCAAAAACCTTAGCCTCCCACCTTTCTCCCAGTCTGTTTGACTCTAACTTAAAAACTGCTACTATTAGTACCATACCCAAAGGTTTTTATAATTGCGCGAATTGTTCTATGTGTCAATACGCACTACCTTCTAAGTTTATAACTTATTCTAATGGGTTAAAAAAGTTTTATATTAAGAACTTTTTGAATTGCAATACATTTTTTGTTGTGTATGTTCTTCTATGTGCATGCGGCCACAGATATGTGGGACGCACCATTAGACCTCTTAGGTTGCGCATAGCTGAGCATACCCGCTTGATTAAGAGGAAAGACTTAGTCCATCCTGTCTCCAGACATTTCACCCAGTGCCCTAGGGGAGGTATTGGCAACTTCTCCTTTACAGCCATTGAACATATACCCCGTCACCCCAGGGGAGGCAATAGGGAGAATCGATTAAATCAGAAAGAAATGTATTGGATATATACTCTTAATACTCTCCATCCCTCAGGAATGAATTCCGATTGGGAGTTGAAACATTTTTTATAGATGCATGGAGAATATTATAATACATTATATTGTTTTGTATTATCTTATTACTGACATTTGTATAAAACTATTTGCCATTTTTTGCAATATCATGAAATAACAACAGAACAAGTTTAATATGTTATGCATTTTATTTTATGAATAATAGTAATAATACTTACCTGTTTTAATTATGCATATTTGATTGTTATCTCCCATGATCTTTTTCTTCCATGATTACCTTTTCCCTATTTAGAATTGACATTCTACTTGACATTATACTAAATTCATTGTTTTTAATTTTTATACATTTTCTCTATTTTTTCTTATTTTCTTTCTTTTTTTGTTAGTCTATTATAGAGTTCATCATATGATATGTATGTTTTTTGCTGTATTACAGACATGCTAGTGTTAATACGTTTCCATTCATGTGGTTATTATTATCTGCTGTGTCTAATTCGGTTTTGTCCAATCAGATGTGGCTCACATGTATATAAGATGTGTCTGTCTTCTGAACCATATACTCTTTGATAAAGTCCCATGCTAGGGATGAAATGCGTCAGAGTGGTTCTACTATGATGTCCAGCCTTTTTTTCTAATAAAGTAATTTTATTTTACTAGCTTGTAGTGTTACTAGGAGTAGTGACCATCCGCTTTTTCTACCTCTATATAAATCTCCCCTGCCTGTTCCTCCCTGCCTATTCTTTGTCGCTCCTCTGTTGCACTGAACTCTGCCTATTATGAACCACTGCTCTTTTTGTGCCGCCATTCCTGACCTCTCTCTGCTTGTTGCTACCCATCCTTTGCCTGCCGCCAGCCCTGACCTCTGTTTGTTCATTGGCCTTCACTATCCGCCTCCTAGTCTGTCCCAGCAACTGGACTCAAGCCTCACAGTCGCACAACGTGACAGTCCCATTCACTTAAACTGAGCTCGGTCTCAGAGCCTTCCCTGAAATGGAGAAGAGGCTTTGCAGCATTTTGAATAGAGGTCTATGTCGAGAATAGTATATAGCAGTATATGCACTAGTCGCTCGGCCGCGTCGCAACTTTGACGTCACTCGATTGCGCACACCCAGCCGGAGCTAGTATAATTGTAGCCTTAGGCTCTAGTGAGGCGGTTGAAAAAAGGAGTCAGCTCACAAGCTGCAAAGCGGATGGACCGCAGCAACTTGACACACTGCAGGGCATTTTATGTATATGATAATAACATATCATATACGAGTGATGTGATAACGGTCTTGTGACCAAATGAGACAAAATTATTGTGAGTCATCTAAATATGCTTAAGTGTATAGTTAGATGTACTAAGGATGTCTTGTCACCATTACTGTTTTCATTTAAGGAACGTGCCCCATTTAGTTAGCTCCTATAGTAATGGCCCAAGATTGTTCTCATTCGGTAATAGGAAGAGCATGTGCTTATCTGGAGCATAATTGGATCGGCAAGTCCTTAGTAATCTTTCGATCTAATATACATGAACGAGGTAGGCAGTACACTGTTCCCTGAGAAGCAGAGTATACTCCCACCACAGTGGCCCCCATGAGATGGGGAGGTATTAATGCAATACAGGAGATTGCCAGTGTAACCAATACTAAGGAACACAAGTATAAGCACCTCCCCAGCATTTGAGTGAGAGATACCAGGAGGATGAAGCCTAAAGAAGCCTAAGTATCTCCCTAGTGTAGGAGTCAGAGCTACCAGGGGAAGCTGCACAGAATAACCATATGATTTGCCACCAGTTAATGTCTGAAGTGAAGTATGTTTTGTATGTAGAGCGTTTTCAATGGCTGTGAATAAAGCTCTTGCCTGTACTATAAAAGTTCCTGGCGCCCATCATTATTCTATCTGCATATCCATGCACACCCCGCACCTACCCAGCACCCTACAAAGGTATGAGAGACTGAGCACAGCCATGTACATTCAACTCGATGTAAACGCCTTTCGAGCCGGGAAGGGAGAGTAACACATAACACGTCATTTTACGTTGCTAAAACGCTGAGATTATTATGGTGGCACAAGAGTATATCAGTAAAAGCTGTGTATTGCTTTCCTGCAAAATATTTCCTCAGGCATTTTCATTACCCTCTTTCACAATGCTGTAGAAACCACTAAGAGTAGATGTGTCTGTGTGAGGAATCAGTATGTGTCAGTGGAAGCTGTATGGAGCGGGACTATGGTTTGGGTGACCAGATATCCCGGTTTTTAGGTCTCTGACCTGAATTTTTGGACCACTGTCCCGGTTTTCTATCGGTGCCGGCAGCACAAGCGCCATCGGCGCTTGCACGAACGGCAAGCTCCGATTGCACATGCGCGGTCGTCAAGTCGCACATGCACATAAGCGACCAGCAAGCGCTCATCGCGCATGCACAGTTGGCGCTCGCGACTGCGCATGCACGACATTTGGCCTGGTTTTTGCCAGGACAAATATGGTCACCCTAACAATGGTTCACAGGGGTTTTGCAAAGTCCTTGTCAGATCTTGCCAGCATGTGTTTAGCGTTTCAAATGTGATTCAGAACTATATTGTCCTTTATTAGTTTAGCTGTAGAAGTGGTGTTATTCAGTATGGTGAGAATTTTCCAAATTCAGAGAAGGGATATGTCTGATGCTTCAACTTTCTGCACAGAACCTTGTGGGATCGGGCTCACGTATGTGATGTAATTGCTCAGGACTACTCAGGATATGACTCATATAAAACAATTTAAAAAAACATACTGGATCTGCACTCAAAAAATAAATAAGAGAAATTTATACTCACGTTTTCCTTTTGGTCTGACCAAGTTTCTTCTTTAATTTATCAAAAAACACAGCAGCAACACACAATGAAAGTATAAGGCTGTATTTTGCACATTTAACAGTGTGTGTCTGATAACTTTTATCGCTGCAGGATCCTAGCACCTCCATCTGAATTATATACGGCAGCGTGAATGCAAGTTTGTTCTATTTCTTTTCCATTGAAAACCATATACTACCGTTGTGTATGAACACATCCATTTACCATGTAAGGATGGAAGTAAATTGACGTAAAAATATAACTGTGATAGATGGGCCCACCTATAGAGAGGTGGATTCCAGGCATCTCAACATTGGTGACAACATATCAATTGAATTTTTTTATTGTCAGATTTCCATTCTTCATCCAAACTCATTTTAATGCCCAAATTTCTAGCAAACATATTGTTTAGTTAAAGTGTACATGAGCTTGAAGGGCTAGTATGCCTCTTTGCTGATGTTTCAAGACTTGAAAAGGGGGTTGACACTCGGGAATAGTAATCTTAACACAATTAAGAAGGATCTAGACATCTATGGACTTACATATTATTTCAAATGTTTGTTGCGCCAAAGACTGTCGGCGCTATAAAAAGTGCTACAAAACTTCAAAAACTGTGCATCATAGATATGAAGGTCGTTATGTGACTTAATATATATGATGCATAATTTGTTGTTTGAAATTATTTTTAAAACATCCGTAATGTTGAATACCTGATTGATACAGTTGAAATTAAAACATAATTATGTGAATTTTGTATTCATAACTTGTACTAGTAAATAATAATTACTGTTTAATATTATTAGCCTTGCTGTAAAAATAATACATTGTGTTAACCTACAGTATGTAATGAAACATCAATGCTGCATCAAATAAATGTATTTGTTGATAGGTAGCAACAATACATAGGCACACACAAGCATAATTGCAATTGGGATGTACAAATACTCAAATTTTGCACTAAAAAAGGCAGTTTGCTTAGCACATAGGCCCTAGTTTTTTTTATTTGCATCAACACTTGTGATTACAGTACAGGCTCGCAGACCATGTGGAACAGACCACATTCTGGGTGTGTAATGAAAATGACAATTAGCCGTTTAGTATGAATTGATTAATTTATTTTCACAATAAAAAAAAATAGATTGAAGCATGTGCTGCTGATAAAGTGTTGTTTGCTTGAGTTAAGTGTTAGCAAAGGATTAACAGCGAAACACATGTATTGTCTTTCTTCATTTAATGAATTGTAACAATAACTCCTTCACTCCCAGAGGGACCCGAGACACATTACATGTTCTTCTGGCTGCGAAGGGGTTAATACCCCCCCCCAAAAAAGAAAACAATTAAAACTGTTCATGGTAGTGTAGCGGAGTTGCCCTTTTCCTGCCTCCGGTGCGGGGGAACTAGCGGTTAGTGTACTGGAGACGCTGCACAGAACGGAGAGAGATCATCCCGGGCTCCCAGAAGCGGAGGCTAAGGCCCGGGCCATGGTGACTTCGCCCATGCGGAGGCTGTGGAAAAGTGTGTGCTTTCCCAGGCCATGGTCGACGGGCCATGGGGGGCGTTCCTAGGTGCGTTCCTAAGGGCGTCACGGAGCTGGTTCACCCTCATTGGACGAACCGCTCACGTGGCCCACGGTTCGCACCAAGAAATCAGTTTCAACTGATTTCTTGCGCAACGCGCGCCCCCTCCTGCTTCCGCCCATGTGCGCTCGCACGGTCTATGGGCGCGATCACTGCCTTAATGCAGTCTGATCGCGCCCCGTGCGGACGCCTCCGCGCGGTCTTTCACAGCATGGACTCAGCCTTAGACCTCCTGCGCGGCTAACAGGTACAGCAGCCCGCGTAGTTCCCTTAGTCTGGCGTGATTCAAGTTCAGTTGGATATACCGCAGCTCAATACCAACAAAACCCAGCCCAAGGAAGTGGAAGCCTTGATATGTCCTGAGCCCCGGGAATATCCAAGCTCTCCCATCATATTGGGGACCAACGCGAATGTGGTGCAAGCCCTGATCCGGGCTTATCTGCAAAAAGCCGGCGAATTACCCCTATCCTCTCTAAATATTCACCCTGTATTCAAGGAGGAATGCCATAGAATCTCTGCCCAAGAAGGATTACGACAATTTTTCAACCTGAAGAAGGGGTTGACAGAGATTCCACCTGGGGGAGTGAAGCACATGGCCGCTGTACCTAACTACCCGGGCCACGACGAGGCCGACTGGTATTTTTCACTAGAAACACCGCCAAGAGAGGGTTCAAGGTGGTACCAGAAATGAAGGAATTGAAGTCTGCACTTCCTCGACGGTTCAGGGTGGTCATACAGAATATCTCGCCCCACCCTATACAGTTTGATGTCGGTCAAGCACTGGGTCGAATATATCCAGTTACTTCAATAGAATACCTGGCTCACATGAATGCAGCTACCGTACAAGAAGCCCCTACCGGATTGCAGTTCGACTTCGGGGAATCAACCTTGCCCGTGGAGTGGAAGAAATGGCTAAGCGACAAACTAACAACTACACTTGCCTAGACAAGTAAAAGGACCCCAATGAACAAGCACACATATAGTGGTAAATACAAATAATTAAAAGTGACCTTTATTAGTGTATATGGGTATAACAAGTGAAGGGCTAAACACACAACACAATTAAAAAAGTATTAAACAAACTACCTCCCAGTCATGGTAATAAACTGGTAGAGGTGGTAAATGAAGGAACTATGGGTAGCTGGCACCTAAAAGAATATAATAAATCAGAACGTAAATAGTGCCTCAGTGTGGTATGTATATTTGGAAAAGTCTAGTGTCTGTCAGTGATGTATCAGACAGTCACACAACTTTCAAACCACGCCTGATAAGATTGTCACTCATAGAGAGTACATAGAATGGCTGTAGATAGATAGCAGGTCAATTGTGCATCAAACCAACGTGCTAAATGCAGCCTAATATAGTAGGTGTAGAAGGTAGGTAGTACTCAAATATCTAGAGTAGACAACAGTTTAAAATAGTCCTTCAAGGCAACGCAAGGTAAAAGATACAGATTGCTGGAAATTAGGCTACTGTGTAGCTGGGAGAATAAGGCTGTTATGTGGGAGCCTTGGACACATTGTTTAACTGCTTCCACACAAGGTCTCCCTATAGACAAACTGACAGTACTAATGAACACTTCAGAGTGCCAGAGCCTGATGAGAGCAGGAGAAAAATATAAATAAACAGTGGACTGCTACTCGGATCCTCTATGAGGACAGCGTTTGTGAGTTAAAGAGGCTATCTGATCCATAAATGCATACAAATGTGACAGATAGTGATATAAAATATTGTAAGTGGTATACAGATGCCTAAAACGGGTCGCTTGGTGTCTGCGACTTGTGTGTGAGGTGTGGATTCAATGATAATAGCATGCAGCTACTCAGTAGTGTAACTAGTCTGAATTATAATTGGTTAGCTGCTCTATATGTAGTAATTCATTCACGGCTCCACATCTAATACACAACTGCTAGATACAGGTCGCTAGATATATGCGACCTGTATGTGCGGTATGGGAGTAGTGATTTATGCCCTACAGCCACTCGGTAGTGTAACAGTCAAAGTAAAATGATACCTGGGTGGCTGCTATATACTGTAGGGACAGTAAATCACAGCTCCGATAAAACAGCGCCTGCAGAGCTCCACCCGGCGTGGTGTATTCATGAACACCACAGAACATTATATTGCCGGGTGGGGTAGGGACCTAGCTGATACACCAGCAGATCTCCGCACTGCTAATACCAAGGAAGGCTGCTTAGGGATTACGCTAGACACCGCCGCACTGACACGTGTGCTGACATCACAGAGGAGCGCCCACCACCGACGATCATTTCACGTCACGCTGACGCTTTCTCAAGGTGGCAGAACGTCAGAGGGTGTTCTCCACCAGTGAGATGGATGTGGGTTGCAGCAAGAGTGCTCAACAAATGATCCGATTGAATGACGCAACGCCATTTCAGAAGCATTCCAGATGCATTGCTCCCAGGGATGTGGAGGACGTGAGGGATGCCCTGAAGGAGATGGTGGGTATCATGACGGAGTCCCGTAGCCCCTATGCCTCTCCTATTGAGGTAGTGCAGAAGAAGAACGGGTCTGTTTGCCTATGCGTGGACTACCGCACCCTGAACCGCCACACGGTCCCAGACCAATATAGCTTGCCGCGGTTTGAAGAGATCCTCAGCGCTTTATCAGGCTGTCAGTGGTTCAGCGTGCTGGACCTGAGGTCTGGATATTACCAGATATCCATGACCCTCGAAGACTCAGAGAAGAAAGCATTTGTCTGCCCCCTCGGGTTTTACCAGTTCACCCAGATGCCCCAAGGCATTTGTGGTGCACCTGCAACGCTCCAGAGGTTGATGGAAAAGACCATTGGTGATATGAATCCCCGGGAATGTCTGGTCTTTCTGGACGATATCATTGTGTTCGGAAGAACATTAGAAGAGCACTAAGAACACCTTCTGAAAGTCCTGGACCGCCTGGGAAAAGAAGGCCTGAAGTTGTCCCTGGACAAATGTCGCTTTGGACGCACTTCGGTCACCTATATGGGTCATATAGTGTCCGAAGAAGGAGTGGCTACCAACCCCGCTAAGGTCGACGTCATAGTGAACTGGCCCAGACCAGATAACGTGATGGAACTACAATTCTTTCTGGGGTTTGTGGGTACTACCGACGATTCGTAGAGGGGTACTCAAGCAAGGCCAAAGCCCTAGACAAACCTGTTGAAGATTTACTCAGAAGAGCCTCGGCAAAAAGCCGCAACCCTGCGAACACTGTTTGGGGACAAATGGACTTCCGCCTGCGAGAAGGCCTTCACGGGCTGAAAAAGTCTCAATGAATCCCCTGTCTTGGCCTATGCAGATCCGGGGCAACCATACATCCTACATATGGATGCCAGCTTCAACAGGTTGGGAGCGGTATTACTCCAAAAATACCCTGCAGGGCTCAGGCCAGTAGCATATGTGAGACGCAGTCTGACGGCGAGCGAGTAGAATTACCCAGTTCATAAACTGGAATTCCTGGCGCTCAAGTGGGCTGTTGTCGATAAGCTTCACTACTATCTTTACGGGGTCTCCTTTGAAGTACAAACCGAAAATAGCCCACTGACATATATCCTGACCTCTGACAAGTTGGATGCCCCCGGACACACATGGTTGGCTGCCCTGTCTAACTATCAGTTCACGCCGAAAACAAGCCAGGGCCCCTGAACATCGGAGCCGATGCTCTGTCCAGAAGGCCTTGACTGAGTGCAACGCCAGACGAAGGCCAGTGGGAAAAGATTCATGGCCCTGGGATTCGGACCATGTGCTCCACAGCGGCTATCGTGGAGGACAAAGTAGCCTTTTCCAAACTCAGAGTAGCAGACTCATTGAGGTGTCAGTCCAAGGCACTTGCTGCAGCATACTGCCATCCAGATGGCATGTCCATCACACAGGACACCATAATAAGGTGGAAGGAAATAGTGATACACCAGATGCAAGATCCGGTGACCAGAGCTATATGTTGAGCCATCCAAGAAAACAACCCTTCCTCAGTGAACCGTGCTCCCGCCGATACGGTCGCCATCAACATGAGGGAACGGGACAAGTTCTGCATGGTCCGTGGCCTTCTCTCCTGAGTTACCCCCTATCAAAACCACCCCGATAGGAAACAACTCGTCCTGCCCAAAAGTCTGCAGTACCATGTCCTATGATCTCTGCACGATGATCACGGACATCTGGGAGTGGACAAAACATTTGTACTAGTAAGAGACAGGTTATATTGGCCCAAGATGCGGGAATCAGTGGAGCACCATTGCCGGAGGTGTCTGTGGTGTATACAGCAAAAAACACTGCCTAGACGCGCAACCCCAATGGGCACTTAAAGAGCTCTGGTCCCATGGACCTAGACTGCATGGACTTCCTCTGCATTGAGGCAGACTCAAAGGGTATCGGGAACGTCCTGGTAATGACCGACCATTACACCCGATACGCTCAAGCGTTCCCTGCCAAGAAAGTTCTCACAGTAGCCAAAGTACTGTGGGAAAAGTACTTCATCCATTACGTGTTACCCAATCGGATCTAAAGAGCTTCTAAACCTGCTCAATATCGAGAAGTCTCGCACAACTCCCTATCACCCTGAAGGAGACACCCTGCTGGAAAGGTTCAACCGAACCCTACTGGATATGCTAGGCACTCTGAGGGGCTCTGAGATGGCCAAATGGAGCAAGCATGTCGAGCCGTTAGTGCATGCCTAAAACTGCACCAGGCATGAATCCACCGGGTACACACCCTACTTTATGATGTTCGGCCAAGAAGCGCGACTACCTGTAGACATTCGGCTCAGAGTAACAACCAACGGGGTGCCAAACATGACGCACTATAAATATGTCCAACGGCTCCAGGATAACCTCTGTAGAGCATATCAGTTGGCAGAAAAAGCCACCGCCAAACTTAACGAGAACAAGCGGCGGTACAACCATAAAGTACGCCATCAGGAACTTCAGCCTGGAGACACAGTCCTCCTGCGGAATCTAGGGATACCAGGGAAGCATAAGTTAGCAGGCCGCTGCAGAGAAGCTCCCTTTGGAGGTGGAATCGCAGATGCCGGGCCTCCCTGTATATCACATCTGAGATGCCGTCAGAGAGGTAAGGGTCTGGCATCGAATCACTTGCTACCTATTTGTCAAGTGGGGGAAAGGGAATTTGAACCATCCGCAGTAGTGTCGGCAAGTGAACCAGACGAGTGCAACGACATTCCAGAAACTGCAACGGCAAATGATCAGAATCCATTGGAAGGAACATCTGCCACCCCAAACTGATGAGGCTGGTGGGCACCACCAAAAGAAGCAGCGGATAATGGGCCTGCTCCCCATGTAACCTCCCCAGCGGCGTCAACAAGCCGGCCACTCGACCAAAGGATTCCGAGCTTTGTACCTACTAAAGACTATGTACTGTAGCTCTAAATTCACACTCTATGAGAGGGCCAGGGCCTCAAGCCGATGTTAGCCTATCCATCCAAGAAGACATTGAAGAAGAGACTCATTGGAGTCAAAGATTGAGACTCCCTCCAATGAGAATGGCGTATGATTCATTAGGGGCACCTCACTATGAGTCTCAGCAGCTGTCTCGGAGCAGGTTTGCTTCTGTAATGAAGAAAGCAAAATCCAGGCACATGGACTTCCGTATGGAAATGTATTCAGCAATAGAACCATAAATTTCCATGCAGGAGTCCATGTGCCTGGATTTTGCTTCCTTCATGTGATTCCTTTGGGATTTCTCAGGACAATCCCTTCTATTCATGAGCAACGGCAGATGATATTTTTTACATATCGAGGAAACTTGTGCCAGACAGCCATTCTATCTCATTTGCTTCTGTAATGACCATGCTCAACGTATTGTTCAATCTTGTTTAGATGCTAATTGTACCGCTAAGTTAAATGTATGATATTAATTTTTCATTGAATAAGATTTGAGTAGCATGTTGTTCCCAAGCGTGGATGTTGGATTCTCCACCAGGTGGAGGATGTAGCCAAGTGTCCCTTTTGCTGCCTCCGGTGCGGGGGAACTAGCGTTTAGTATTGTATTGTATGTCTTTATTTCTATAGCGCCATTAATGTACATAGCGCTTCACAGTAGTAATACATGGGGTAATCAAATAAATAACATATAATATAAATAACAGATCATGGGAATAAATGCTTTAGACATAAAAGTAACATTAAGGAAGAGGAGTCCCTGCCCCGAGGAGCTTACAGTCTAATTGGTAGGTAGGGAGAACGTACAGAGACAGTAGGAGGGAGTTCTGGTAAGTGCGTCTGCAGGGGGCCAAGCTTGTGTATCATGTGTTCAGAATATCCACAGTGCTATTCATATACTCCTTAAAAAAGTGTGTCTTAAGGTGGCTCTTAAAGGTGGATAGAGAGGGTGCAAGTCGGGTACTGAGGGCATTCCAGAGGTGTGGGGCAGTCAGTGAAAATGGTTTAAGGCGGGAGGGGGCTTTAGACACAAAGGGGATAAAAAGAAGACATCCTTGAGAAGAACGCAAGAGTCTGGATGGTGCATAACGAGAAATTAGGGCAGAGATGTAAGGAGGGGCAGAAGAGTGTAAAGCTTTAAAAGTGAGGAGAAGAATGGAGTGTGAGATGCGGGATTTGATCGGAAGCCAGGAGAGGGATTTCATGAGGGGAAATGCTGAGACAGATCTAGGAAAGAGTAGAGTGATTCTGGCAGCAGTGTTTAGGATAGATTGTAGGGGAGACAGGTGAGAGGCAGGAAGGCCGGACAGCAGGAGGTTACAGTAATCAAGACGGGAGAGAATGAGGGCCTGAGTCATAGTTTTAGCAGTCGAGCAACAGAGGAAAGGGCGTATCATAGTTATATTGCGGAGGAAAAAGCGACAGATTTTAGAAATGTTTTGAATGTGAGGGGCGAATGTGAGAGAGGAGTCGAGTGTGACCCCTAGGCAGCGTGCTTGGGCTACTGGGTGAATGATTAGTACTTCCAACAGTAATGTGGAAGGAGGTAGTAGGGCCAGGTTTGGGAGGAAGTATGAGGAGCTCTGTTTTAGCCATGTTGAGTTTAAGGCGACGGAGGGCCATCCAGGATGATATAGCAGAGAGACATTCAGAAACTTTGGTTTGTACAGCATGTGTAAGGTCGGGTGTTGAAAAGTATATTTGTGTGTAGTGTACTGGAGGCGCTGCATAGAACTGAGAGAGATCACCCCAGGCTCTCAGAAGCAGAGGCTTAGGCCTCCTGCGCGCCAACAGGTACAGCCGCACGTGTAGTTCCCTTAGTCATAGGGAAAGGGGGCTACAGTAGTATCATTATAAAGAACAATGCACACCCTTAGTTAAATAAACATTAATTTAATTCCACCGAAAATTGTAATACAAATAATAAGTCTACTAGTCAGTGCCTCATGGAAGTTTAGACAGCCGTACAAATGTAGTACGATAGAAAAAATCCACAGCACACAAATGTTGCCAATTCAAAAATATTGTATTACATATTACAAAAGAAATCCAACGTTTCTGTCCACAATAACCTTCATCAGGGAGAGGGGTTCCCTATCAAGGTCATTGAGGACAGCAACATTGGATCCCTTGTAATATATAATACAATATTTTCGAGTTTGCTAAATTTATGTGTTGGATTTTTTTCTATAGTATTATTACAGAAACATGTTTTTTTTTTTTTTTTTTCCAACACAGAGACAGTGTCTCTGGAGCGCTACTTATAGCATATACTGTACTTTTATGTAATTGGGCCCTCAGGGTATCACCCCCTTGTCTGATAGGATTATGCTTGGCCTGCATTCAAACAGTGCCAGCATTTTGTCAAATGCATTTCAACCAATGATCACAGCCTGCAATCAACTCAGTGCTCGTGCTGGCAATGCAGATATCCAGAGTTTTTTTTGCATGGGCCATTATGTGTCACAACCCAGAGGGGTATTTTTGCAGGTCTCCCCCCTCCCCACTTGTTTGTTGAGCCCTGCAGATGACAGTGCATGTTGCTGGCTGGCAGTGTGACCACCAGATGAGAGGAGCTGTCACAGGCGGTGCTGCTTTTCTGCGCATGCGCACCAAACACCCTCCACACCCACCCCAAACCATAGAGGCGCAGAGCGTACCTTTCACATCCTGCCTTTCCTTCCTCTCGCTCTGTCATCCACGCGTACGGGTAGCCTGGTGTCTATGGTGGTCTGCCGCGGTGCATTTTGGGATGCCCCCGCCCTCTCCGTCGGTCCTCCCAGTTTGCGCTGCCCGAGGTCCGTGTCTTGTAGCAAGATGGCGGAACTAGGCTCGGGGTGAGCAGAGAAGAACAAGAAGCCGCCGCTTATTATCCGTATCCCGCCGCTGTGTGACCGGTCCGACACACCGACCCCCTCCTCCCCTGTGCGTGTGTATACACCCCACAAAGACACCCGGATACACTGCAGGCCGAGCACCGAGATATACATACACACACGTGATATAGAACTATATACACACTGTTATACATCTTATTATATATACACGACCGGCTGTGTGCACATATTTATATCCATCCTGCAGTGTCTGGTCTGTATACATCCTAACTTGTCACATTATTATAATTCACACGTTTTATTGTGTTGGGAGGGAAACTGTTGTATCACCAAAACGTGTTCCTGGCACACAACTGTCACAAGCACACCTGTGTTACACACACAGCGGCACAATAATAACGCATATATATATATATATATATATATATATATTAAGCACACGGTGCTAGTGACACATTGATAGATCATAATATCACACACACGCACACACATTGTGTGTATGGCCTGGGGGTAGTGTTGCAGTGCTGTGGTTGTGTAGTAGTTGTGTGGGTGGTTGCGTTTGCTGCGGTGCCTCGCATGAGTTCCCCGGACCGGCGGCGGCGGCAGCAGCAGGAGAGAGAAGGAGCCCCGGAGAAAAGACACGCACCGTGCAGCAGCCCGGGACACAGCCCCGGGGAAGACAGGTTAGCAGGGAAGGGCGGGCACGTGGTGAAATAATTGGGGGGTGGGGGGGGGTATATTGGGGGAAGGCGAAGACCTGGACTGGTGTAATGTTGGTGGCAGTACGGGGGTGACTTAATGATGAGGGTGGCATAATTGTGGGATTGGTGAGAGTATGGCGGGTGGCATAATTGTGGGATTGGTGAGTGGTATGGCGGGTGGCATAATTGTGGGATTGGTGAGTGGTATGGCGGGTGGCATAATTGTGGGATTGGTGAGTGGTATGGCGGTTGGGATTGGTGAGTGGTATGGCGGGTGGCATAATTGTGGGATTGGTGAGTGGTATGGCGGGTGGCATAATTGTGGGATTGGTGAGTGGTATGGCGGTTGGGATTGGTAAGTGGTATGGCGGGTGGCATAATTGTGGGATTGGTGAGTGGTATGGTGGGTGGCATAATTGTGGTGGTGAGGGTATGGAGGGTGATGTAAGGGTGGTGTCGTAATTACAGGATGTTGAGGGGATGGGGTTGGTGTAATGGGTGTATGGGAGATTTGGTAATGATGGGGGCTGGTGGTGGTATGGTGATGACTTAATTATGGAGGGTTGCGTAATGATGGGGGGTGGTGAGGGTATAGAGGGTAGCATAATGATCAGGCTGTTGAGGGTGGCCTAATGGTGAGTGGTTTAGGGGGGTGGTGAGGGGTTTAGGATTGATGTAATGAAGGGAGATGGTGAGGGCAGGGGTGGAGGTGTAATGATGTGGAGTTGATGTATGGGGTGGTGCAATAATAGGGGGGTGAGTATGGTGTATAATGGCTGAGGCTATAGGGTGGGGGGATAACCTGGGGGTGAGGGTATGCAGAATGCGATAATGCAGGAGCTGAAGGTCTGGGGATTGTGGTAATGGAGGAGCTGAGGGTATGGGGTGCTATAATGCGGGAGTTGGGGGTATAGGGGTGCGATAATGGGGGAGCAGAAGGTGTGGGGGGTACGATTGTGGCAGAGCTGAAGGTGGGGGGGGTGGCAGATCTGAAGGTGTGGGGGGTGGCAGAGCTGAAGGTGTGGGGGGTGGGAGAGGGGCAGCTGAAGGTATGGTGGGCTGCTATAGTGGTGGAGCTGAAGGTGTGGGGGGAGCTGAAGGTATGGGGGCTGAGATAGTGGGGGGGAGCTGAAGGTATGGGGGACTGCGATAGTGGGGGAGCTGAAGGTATGGGGGCTGCGATAGTGGGGGGGAGCTGAAGGTATGGGGCGCTGCGATAGTGGGAGGGGAGCTGGAGGTATGGAGGGCTGCGATAGTGGGGGGGGAGCTGAAGTTATGGGGGGCTGTGATAGTGGGGGGGGAGCTGAAGGTATGGGGGGCTGCGACAGTGGGGGAGCAGCGGAAGGTATTATTTATTTATAAAATGTTTTACCAGGAAGTAATACATTGAGAGTTACCTCTCGTTTTCAAGTATGTCCTGGGCACAGAGTTAAGACAAATAATACATGGTTACAAATAGTTACATAAATGAACAGGGTATACATTATATACAAGACATTGCATGCACAGTTAAAGAAAATATATATTATAGGTGTATGTAGCAGTTACAGACCAGATTAAAATGTGAGACAGCCTTAGTTTTGAAAGAACTTAGACTGGTGGTGGATGTCAGAGTCTCCGGTAGGTTGTTCCAGTTTTGGGGTGCACGGTAAGAGAAGGAGAAACGGCCGGATACTTTGTTGAGCCGTGGGACCATGAACAGTCTTTTGGAGTCTGGAGTATGGAAAGGTGCAACAGTGGGGCAGCTGAAGGTATGGGGGTCTGATAGTTGGAGGAGATGAGGATATGAGTTGTGCCATAATGGAGAGGGGTGAGGGTATGACCTGTGCTATAATGGGGGGGAGGTGTGAAGGTATGGGGGGTAAGGGTGTGTGGTTATGGGGGACTGAGGGTAAGATGGTGCGATAATGGAGGGTGAGGTTATGGGAGTGCAATAATGGGGGTGAGGGTACGATAATTGGGGGTAAAGGGTTTAGGGGTGCGATAATGGGGGGTGAGGGTACTGGTGGTGCGGTAATGGGGTGAGGATACAGACGTAGCGATGGGGAGTTGTAGGGTGGTGGGGTGAGAATGTGGGGTGAGCGGTTGTAGGTGTTTTGATCATGTAGAGGAGATGGTTACTCTGTACAAGAGAGGAAAAAAAGAACTAGTAGAATGTGTGGATGGATTTGAGGGAAGCTGGAGACAATGAAAAATCATTCAGAGGCCTCACATTGAGAGAGGATGAGGTGATAAGTCTTTGTGGTCATCTTCTAGACGTGATGGCAGTGTTCCTGTAGTAATCATGTAGGAAAAAGAGGCCAATGATGTACACATGCTCATTTAGCTGTTTCTTTGGTTGATTTTAAACCTGAAAATAGGTAAGATAGTTTTACAATATCAATGCGTAATCTTGTTCTCTTTGTTTGTATGTACATGTTTGTTAGCCTATGCTATAAAAAGGAAAGTAAGAAGCATGGAATATACAACATCTAGTTGGGGGAAGATAACAAACAGATGGAATAATGTTGCAGTGGTTGTACATGAGTTATAAAGCGGTTTATAGAAACCCAGAAAGGGATCATCAACTCTGTTTTGGTGTCATCTTTGTGATACCCCAGTATCAATTTTTGAGTTTTCAAAAAAATGATGTATTATGCACAATACAAAAAGGCAGGGTTATCGGTCATACCGTTATCTCGTTTTCTGTAGTTAAAGGCATTTTGATGTTTTTTCATAGCCCAAAGAAAATCCAAACATGTTAATTTCAAATGGTAACTTTCACTTCAAGAAAGAATGAGTTCCCTTAAAAAAAAATATATATATATATATATATATATTTATCTTTTGGATGGAAAAGGGAAAGTAAAGGCATCTTATTTTGGACCTGCTAAGTAATTTTAAGCACCTTTCAGTTATTGGGCTCGTACCCTCCAATAGTAAGGTGTTGATGTGACTTTTAGAGTTATATTGAAGTTACCTATGAGCCTTTGGCTACCTGTCAGGTAATGGACCACCATACCTCCTGAGGACCAATATAATGTCCATTTACTGGCTCCCCTACTAGCTTACTAGGACCATGGCATGAGCTTTATTTAGGAGGACACAATGCTTGGTGTTGAGTAGGGTAAATTGCCAGGTATTAACATTGTATTAAATAATATATAACCTTAATGACTACGTATAGAGCAAATCTACTTATTTCTTTTCCTTTTTCTAAATCTGCATTCCTGTCTGGAAAAACATTTTATTTTTTTTGCCCCCATTTAACTTTTCAGCGTGTATAAAATATGACATTTGCAGGTTTGTCACATGAAACATATCCATATTTCTTATCTACATTCCTCTTTTTGGTTGTGAGAAAATGAGTCCTAGAGATTGATTTGTCTTACCATGGAACTAATTGACTGGTGAGTGTAGTCTCGGTACACTGCGTCATCCTGTGAACTCCACTAGTTTGGCCTTGACAGCATGCATCAACTGTCACTTTGGATTTGGTAGCAAGGCAGGAGTCAGTTTACTGATGGGGAATGCAAGTGTGTTATGTGTCAGAAGCAAGGCACTCGCCATTTTGTGTTTAACCCCCTCAGTAACAGAAGCACCTGCCATGCATTGCACTGCTTTTCTAATACTCTCACAATCCCAGATAATTCACAGGTAGTGTTAGGACTTGCATTCTGGTGCCGTGACATCGCTTTGGCCAAAGGGTTTAACTGAATGACCCTTACTCATGTGAATACTAAGGCTGCGGTTATAGTGCTCGCGACGCGACCGATGCTGTCGCGAAAGTTGTCATTTGATTTTTAGCAACGTCGCTGGCGACAAGGCCAGGAACATCACTAAAAAGTGCGGGCCGCGCAATTTGTTTGGCTTAGAGACAGTCACATGTGGCGACTGTCTCTAAAAAATCAAATTTACCCGGCCTCAATTTTTGGTCGCTCCGTTGCCATCGCGCTTACTATAAGCGCTTGCGACGGAGGCCATGTATTTGTTTCAGAGCCGTGCAAGGCACTATAAGCGTAGCCTAACATTGATGTATTTAATTATGTATTTTGTCACATTGGATGTAGCGTTGGGTATTTTTTATCTTTTTGTTGTATGCTTTTCTAATACTGAATGACTCGAAACAAATTTTTTCCGAGATCTCAATTCCAAAAATGTGTTTATACGTGTGTGTGTGCACACACACGCGCATACATACAGTGATATACCAGTCACAGTCATGTAATAGTGGCAAAAGGGAGTATCTTGTCAGGATGGCGTATAGTATAAATCGCTCCTGGAGTGCAACCAACAGACCGTGTTTTCAGGGCCACACATACCTCTAAGCAAATTGCCTTTGGGACAATTAGTTACTTGGTAAATAGAGACATCTTGAAAAACTGAACTTGGAGAGCCATCCGGGATATATAGCAACAACATGAAGAAATGTAAATGTATGCAGACTACCAGTCCATATAATGGATGTCCTGTTGTGCCGTAGTTGTACATATTCTGCTGTCATTCTTCTTAGATGAAATTGCACACCGTATAAATTGCTGGCATTAACTCTATCTGCAGGAGAACTGCAACCTGATACCTCAATCAAACCCCTTCCCCAAAAACCCCCACATAAATCCCGATCATTCAAATCCACTCTCCATAAAACCGTCACATTAGGCCCCATCGAACAACCCCCCACCTCCCATCCCTGCTCAACAAATAGCCATTTAGATGCTGCGTCCCTTACCCGGAAATGGTATAGGAGCCAACTTCTTTCACTTCCCTGTATTACGGTTCACGTCTTGCGCTTAATAGTAGGCCTAGCAAGGGACGCAATCTCCAGTGAATCAATGCGCTGTTGTGTGGAGGCCAAAAAGTCGACTAACAAAGTTAGGAAGCAGAAATCAATGAATGTTTGACATTTTGGTGTATCTTGAATCCTTTGTCGTTGCGATATAAAGATTGTTTGTCCTTCCTGAACATCAGTTGCCTGTGTTCTGGTTCTAAACTTCCTGTAACTTTTTATTTACCTTTGGATAATGATATACATTGTAGAAAATCTAATGACATAAAACATTATTTGCACGTAGACCATTTATGGATCGAAAGTTCATCCCCACATGTTTTTTTTTTTTGAGCGGAAAGAAAGTAGGGAGGAGCAGAATTAAAAGAAGGGGTGTGAGGGGGTAGAGGAGATGCCGATGGGCAGATGGTGAGTAGGGGAGCTTTGATAAGCTTTGTGAGCCACAGACTTAATGTAGATTCTACATTAAGTATGTGGCCCGTGAAGCTAACCAAAGCTTGTGAAGTGGCCTCCCAGCCAAAATAATTGCCATCCCCTGGGGTAGACACTGCATGGGGAAAGACATGAATATGATGAGGTGAGATGGGGTAGACCAGACATGGAAAAATCCTGGGGTTCTAAATTACTTCTGGCGCCTTAAAGCCGTGCTGGGTATACCACCTGATATTCGAGCTGGGACGGGTGTGTGTGTCTCTCTCACTGAGCTGTCACACACCCTCCTCTTCCGGTCCTGCTTCAGGAAGAGAGTTAGGGGGGAGGAGGGGAGCGTCTGGCAGCTCCGTCGGAGACCACATGCAGCAAGCATTCAGATGGTCCCTCCTTTTACAGGCAAGGACCAAGGATAAGAACCCCTGAACCTCAATTCTTTCCCCACCCAAGAACTGCCTCTTAACCCCCTCCCCGCTCTGGGGTGGTACTGCCTATTAACCCCACCCGGGGCCTGTGCCTCTCAACTCATTGTGTTTCTCTGTTACTGTGTGTCTTTGTCTTGCCTTTGAGAAACTCCCTCCCTGACGCCTAACAATTCTAGCTGGCCCCTATGTCTTATACATTTGTGTCCCCCACTAAGACCGTGTTTAGGGAAGGTCATTTCAACACTGTGTGGGCGTGGTATCACTGAAGTATTAGTGTTGGTGGGTGTGTGGGTATGTTAGACTGTGTGGTTGTCTGGGAATGGTCTAGAGCAGGATTTAGCATATTGTTGGAGGTTCTTGTTTTGGGTAGAGTAGTTTTACTAAGCTTATTATCTATAAGCATCGTTCTATTAAATATCCAGATGAGCTACCACAAATTAAAAGGTTAGACTTGTAGTTCATTTGTTTGAACGAAAATACTTTCCCCTGTGTAACTTCCCTGACTGAAACCTTGTATTGGCAGGACATAAATTAAAATGAAAGGTAACTTAAAATGTATTTTTTCTTGGTAAAATATTTTCATAAATCAATCAATTTAAATGACGGTTGCGGCACTGAGACTGCTCTATAGTCTAGAACAGGGGTGAGCAAACTTTTTATGCCGAGCCCCCCTTTTTATCCATGAAATTTCTCGGGCCCCCCTGCCTGATGTAATCAAAATCCCATGAAAAAAAACCCTTTATTAAACGGTATACAATGTAAATACAAATATGTCTAAGGCCGCACATATAGTGCCCGCGACGTTACCGCTAGCGAAAGTTGTATTTCGCTTTGCGGCGGCGGCGTGGGCGACCAGGCCATTGATTGGTTCAGGGGCTGTCACATGAGGCGACAGCCCCTTAAAAATCAAATATTGCCGGCTTCAAAAAATCACGTTGCCACGTCACGCTTACTATAAGCGCACGCGGCGGCGACAATGCATGTTTTCGGGCGACGTTGCGTCGCCGGCACTATAAGCGCAGCCTAAATACTTACATACTTCAACAGCTCGCTCTTGCAAAATTAGGCTGCGTCCACGCTGCCGCTGAGAGCGGTGACATCACCAACTCTCCAAGCATGAGCACAGGGTGTCCTGCATAATTTTGCAAGCACGAGCGGGGAAGTGTTTACACTTTTTTTTATTATTTCTGTACATTCATAGTATGATTGATATAGTGGCAGCCGACCCTCTCACATGAAGAGGATCGCAGCTAGGCAGGTTGCCAGCGGAGGAGAGCAGGACCACAGCGCTATTGTAGGCAGACACCGGAGGGAGGGGCGTTTGACATCACAGCGCTGGGGCGTGCTCCTCCGCGTACCTCCCAATCACGTGGCCCCACCTGCACTATTCTATTTGGCCGCCCGCGCGCGCACATCTTTTTCGCCTGCACAACCAGGTTTTGCTGCACGCGCCCCGCCTAAATAATCTTGCGCCTGGGGCGTCCCCCCCTCAGTTTGTGCAACGCTGCATTCAATCACAACACCCACAACCAACACACACTCAAATCACAACCAACACAGCACACACTCAATCACTACACACACACAGTCACAACCAACACTCACATAATCACCACCAACACACACAACACTCAATCACAACACACACACACAGACAACCAACAGGCACAGCACACACACACAACAGTCCATATATATACACACAAAACACACACACACATAAATACATATACACACACACAACACCCACTCAAATCACAACCAACACAGCACACACTCAATCACAACACACACACAGACAACCAACAGGCACACACACACGCAAACACACACACAACAGTCTATATATACACACAAACACACATATATATACACACACATACATACATATACACACACATACATACATATACACATACATATACACACAAACACATACACAACACCCACTCAAATCACAACCAACACAGCACACACTCAATCACTACACACACAGTCACAACCAACACTCACATAATCACCACCAACACACACAACACTCAATCCCAACACCCACACACACAGACAACCAACAGGCACAGCACACACACACACACACACACACACACACACACACACACAACAATCCATATATATATACACACAAACACACACACACATATATATATAGATAGATACACACACACACACACACACACACACACACACACACACACACACACACACTTTATATATACACACACACATACACATACATATATATAGATACACACACACACACACATATATACACACACACACACACATATACATACAAAACACATACACACACATTTCTACATATACACACACATTTCTACATACACACACACACACACACACACACACACATACAAAACACACACACACATATACACACACATACATATACACACACATTTCTACATATACACACACACACACACACACACACACACACACACACACATACATACAAAACACACACACACATATACACACACACACACACATATACACACACATTTCTACATACACACACACACACACACACACACACACACACACACACACACACACACACACACACACACACACGGTGGGTGGAGGGAGTAACTAAACCTGCTCCGGTCCCCCCATGTGCTGCTGAAAACGGGCGGCTAACAGACAGGAGGAGGAGAAGGGCTTGTCTGTGTGCAGGGAAGGCCCCGCAGTAAGGCTCCGCCCCCTCTGCAAGACACAGCAGAGAACTGGAAGCAGCCTCTGCACGGAGCTTCTGCCCGCCCCCAGGTTTCCCCGCACGCAGCCTGCGCCCCCCCTACATAATCTTGCGCCCCCCCAAGGGGGCGCGCCCCCCAGTTTGCGCACCACTGGTCTAGAACACTCGCACTTACTTGCATTCCTTCTATCTTGTGATTTAAAAATATTTTTGTATAGCAAAGATGGTAGCAACGATCAAATTATATTATATATTTTTTAAATGTAGTATTCCAGTAATCTATTCGAAGTAAAGTAGGGGTTTTCAGTAATAGAGTATGAATACTTTGTCAAATGTGTAGCCGATTCACATTTACTTCTTTGTTTAGGCTCCTTTTTCGTAGTTTTTAAACTATTTGCAGTTCTTATGGGTTTTTTGTCATGGTACATTTTGTGTAGCTTTATTTCGTTATGCTGCTTTCATCATACAGGTTTCCTCCATCATAGAATACCACAATATTATATAAACCGTCAACTCCCGTAGAGACACATTTTCATAAAACTTCTTATTGTGACAGCTTCAGCTTGTCTGGTAAATAAGAGCCACCTGATGGGCCAGCTACTGTATTATCCTTGTGATTTTAATACCCAGGATTTTGGTTTCATTTTTAAACGGGAACTCTCAGCAACACGTAAAGGCAGACAAACACCGCGGTGTACTATAGCAAGCTAAAACCTCAAGTTTGTTCGCAAAACATAAGTACAGCAATCAAAGGCAATATAAAGACCTGGTTATCATGACATTTCTGAACATGACACCTGATTGAACCGCTGCATATATTTGCATATATCTTTTTTTTTCTTCTCTAATTTAATATGCTTTCCGTAGAAATGCTGTAAATTGTCTTGTATTAACCTGAGTTTTTTTTAAGGGCTATGATCTTTGTTGAAAAGATTATTGTTTAATTAATCAAATCAATTATTGTTGCCTTTTAACTACATGTATCACTGAAATGTAGCATAATATGTAGTGACCCAAGATTGTGTGTGTGTGTGTGTGTGTGTGTGTGTGTGTGTGTGTGTGTGTGTGTGTGTGTGTGTGTACAAGAACATGTACAGGTAGTCCTCGCTATCCAACGTTTCACTTTGCAACGAATGGCATATCCAACGCTTTAAAATACAACACTATTGGACGTTTTTCGATGCCGGAATAAGTTATCCAACGCCTGAATGCGTTATCCAACGCTCACCGCCACTAATTCACATGGGACTCACTTTACAACGGTTTCACTATCCAACGCTTCTTCCAGAATGGATTCTGTTGGATAACCGAGGACCGCCTGTACTTGGTATTTATATTGGTGTGCCCTGGATCTTGCTTTTTTATAAGTAATGCATTTCTTCCCGAAAGGCGTACACAAGTTGTTGTTTTTTCTTTTACTCCTACCTGAGCCAGGTGTGGGCTGATCCGGGGACCCCACCGGTTCCCAATCGACTAGCCGTTTTTCAGCCGGCATGAATATTTGCCCTGTGGGACACCCACAGACCATGAAGTCACACGCCAACGGTCAAAAGAAAGTGGCAATGTATTCGGGAGATGTGACTTTCTATTCATGACCCCCACAGTCTTGTGTGTAATTTAAAGCCATCAATGCAAAAATGTCGGAAATCAGGGGGTCCCTCGTGGTTGTAGTTAAAGTAAGCTTCTAAAAATATATTTTTCCTGTACATCCCCATGGCAGTGGACACTTCAGTTTCGCCTCTGGCCTAGAGAGGGCAGGAAACTTCCTGCAGTTAGTACCTCCTATTATTAATAATTATATAAGAAGCCCCTCCTACCTGTTTTTCTGTCTTACCTAGCCGAGGGTAGGTGTTTTTGCTTATCTGACTGCCTTTCATTCTTTTTATGGAGGTAGTGGATTCCACGCAACAGTTTCTGTACCACTCTTCTGCCCCATATGTCGCACTTGTGTGTAACTATTCAGGGGGGGCCTGTGAGACCAGGGCTGCACGCACAGCAGCTAACAGTTGCAGCGGGGCAGCCTCCCCTTCCCCCTGAGCCCTCCTTTCCTGGGCAGCATCCACAGTCTGCTGGCCGCACATGGAGTGCAGAGCGGTGGGGAGGCGGGCTCGCATGCACGCAACAACTTCTAGCTTCTTCTAGCTAGCGTTCGGCTCACTTTGTCTCTTCAACATGGAATCTGACGGTAAAAAGATGTCTCTATCTAAGTCCAGTAGGTAACAACATTTCCTTTGGGTCTTAAAAAAACGGCATTTTTTTGCAAATGCAGTTTTATATTTTTTGTAATTACAGTACGTGCTTATTACAATTACTTTTCTTGCAATGGTTTTTTTTTTTTTTACAGATACTTTTTAGAATCCTTTTTAATTCATGACTTTTGGTGTGTTTTTTGGGCTCCGTTGTTTTTATGCTAGTGCCTCAGCTCAGCCACAAGAGGGAGGGTACCTCCAACGTTGCAGTGCAAGATTTACAGAGGAAGAGAATTGCAAAGAAATGCAAAATATGTGCGGCTTGCCAAAAGCCTGCTATCTATCGGAAAAAGCGTTGTGAGGAGTGTGCTAGAGCTCTAGCACAAAAACCATCAGAACAGATGTTGACCTTTTTAGCATGGGTGAAGGACAGACACTATCAGAGCGAGCATTTATCAATGCAGACACCAAAGGAATCAAAAGAGATGAAGATCTGAGACCAGCCTGGACAAGAGAAGTAACTCAGAAGTTCAATAAGTATTCCCTTCAGAAGATGAATACTACTGGGGGTCATCTGAGGAGGAAGTACAGCCGGACAGCTCTACTTTTGGCCAGATTTGGTTGATAGCCTTGTTAAAAAAATAAACACTATGAACCAAATGAAGAATTTTATGTCCAGAACAGGCTGTTTAGATGTGCCCAGAGTAAAGTTAGATAGCAACCAGTTTGTTCAGATAGTATTGCTAAACAAGTCGTCATATTTTTTTATTTTTTTGGCGTTAAATGCCATAGAGAAAGATTTAAAAGCTCTCCAACATCTATTGCAAGGCCTTTGCGTAAAGGTGAAATGAGATAACGGGTCGGCAGTGGCATTCTGGTGCAGACAAGGCGGAACAAGAAGCAAGTTATGGAAAGTGGCAGAAGCCATACTGACATGGGTGGCAAGCGATCACAGCGGTGCACATTCCATGGGAATAAACACCCTTTGCAGACTTCTTCAGTCATCAGCTGATTCATCCAGGATAATGGGAATTAAAAACAGATCTTTCCAAAGATAACAGGCAAATGGGGGCATCCAGGCATAGATCTGATGGCAACAAATATAAACAGAGAAATCCCACTTTTTTGTTTAAGGATTTCTCATCCGCAAGCAGAACCCGGCTTCCCTTGGACCAACAGTCACGCTTTTTTGTTCCGCCCTAATCGACTCATTCCGAGGTTACAATAGAGGGGGAAAAAGTGTAAGTAATCATCTGCCCAATTGGCCAAGAAAGTTGCCACCCACAGGTTGTAAACATGGCAAACCAACCTTCAGTCTATTCGTATCGAAGTCCTACTGAGTAAAAGGCCATACCAACGTCCCAATTCTCAAAATGTGCCCCTACTGGCAAGGAGATTGAGCGGCAATTGCTAAACAAAAACAGGTATATCTGAGTTTGTTATCACAGCCTAAATGGTTGCCAGAAAGCATTTAGCTTAAAGTATATTATCGGATATGGATTTCTTTTATGGATTATAAAGAAAATCACCCAGGGATTATTTTTAAATTCCTGCAGAATGGTCTGGATAAAGGGCTTAGTTTATTTGTTTGAAAGTTCGTCTCTGCATTATCAATTCTTGTAGAAAGTCCTTTGCCAACAAATCAACTTATTGTAAGGTTTCTTCAAGCAGTTAAACCTCTGCGACCACAGAAGATTCCACCGTGGAACCTGAGGACTAAAGACGAGTCTTATGAAACCTCTATTTGAACCATTACATCAAATTACATTAAGAAAGCTAACACTAAAAAAACAGTATTTTTAGTGGCAAGAAGAATCGATGAGATACATGCGCTCTCATCAAAGCATCCTGTTTTTTTAGTCATACAGTACATCTGGATAAAATTGTGCTGAGACCAGTGTAATTTTTTTACCCCAAATAATTTATCCATTCCATCTAAACCAATAGATGGATATCCCCTCATTCTGACCAAATTTGTCCTGTTGTAGGGAAGAATATTTTAATCCACTGGATGTTGTTCGCTGTCTGGGGCTCTACTTAGATAGGGGTGCCGATTTTTGAAAGTCAGACAGGGTTCCAGGAAGGGATAACCGACTACAAAAGCATTCATTGCAAAATTTATAAAATGGTGTGTTACGACTGTTTAAGACCAGGGCCGTGAGAAGACTCCAATGAAGCTCAGATCCCATTCTAACAGGGCAGTGGCCATGTCCTGAACATTTAGAACACAAGCTTCACCTACTGAACTGTGGAGGTGTCTGGTCATCATTCAGTACCTTTATTAAGCATTGTAAATTAGATGTGCAGGCATCTACTGACGCAAACTTTGTCCATAAAACAAATCTAGCTACACCTTTTGTAGAACTCCAGTAGTTTTTCCTCTCCCTTTGTTCAATACTACCTGGGTAGGTCCCAAGTGTGCCCACTGCCATGGGGATGTTACAGGAAAAGGGAAATTGTTTCGTAGTTCTTTTCTGTTCCTGGAATCCTTCCATGGCAGAGGCAATATCTTCCCTACCCCGGAGTTGTTAGTATATTAATCATATTGGTGTTTCTTTTAGCGGTTGGGAAAACCGGACTGCATGCAAGTAGGAGGGGCTTTTTATATGAGGGTACTACCTGCAGGTCCTATCTTTGCCAGAGGCAAAACAGGTCTTATTATACAGGAATCATTTTCTCCAGCACAGAACCTTACAGTGAGCATCATACAGCCAGTCCAAATCCCAGTTTGTACTGCCCAAAGTGTGTGTAGATATCGCGGCTTTGTGTGAATGGAGCCACAGCAAATATAATGAAAATTGCAGCGAGCGGAAATGCGATAACTGATGCATTACCATCTGCTACAACTGTATGTCCCAAGTAAAGATAGTGGACATTCAGTAGAGCATAAGAAAACAATGGAGATGCAGAGCTAGGTGATTATGCCACCAGGTGTTTTCCTGTTGCAGGGCCATTTTGGGTCCTCATTTCAAGACACGTTTACAGATTTACAAACCGCACCGCATATTCCATTAGAGATTGAGTTGTAAGCAGAAAATAAGGAGACCCTGCCAAAATGACATTTGTTTATTCAGATCGGTTTTAAGGTAATAAATATGGAAGACTGCTTTCCATTGCACATTGAAATATAGTATGAAGTTTCTGAGGTATTTCATTTTTGCTGACCAAATTCTCAAAGCAAACCAATTTTCTGTAAGTGGAGTGTTTTGTAAAAACGGCTTGTTCTGTCTCTCCAGTACATGCTGCAGTAAGGTAAGTGCGATGTAAGCTGAAACAGCTGCACAAATAGTTGGAAATCCTCCAGTGTTTTATTTTTGCTAGCTCATACTTATGTCCCTGCATACTTTTTGGAACAGACACATGGGTGATGCCAAGCGACATGGACACTTGCTAGAGGAGCTCTGCTCAGCAGAGGCATGATCTTATGTATATTTGATTCCTTAAAGATCTCACCATTCAACAGACCAGAATATGTTATTGGAACCTAAAGAAAAAATAAACCCTTACAAGAAGTGCCAGGATTCTTCCCGCTCACCACAAAAGGGTCGATCTCCACATGCTACTTCAGCTTTGGAGCCGGAGAAAAATCCAGGTCCTCGGCTCTGCACCAAGCAGGTTGTGGATGATTTGTATACAAACCTGAAAGCAACCTTCCCTAAGGGGCCCACAGCAGACTCTCAGGACCTGAAGATTGTGAAGGCCCAGATTTTGGAGCACAATGAGAAACAAGTGAATTATGATAATAGGGTTAGAAGGAACAATATGCGAATCAGGCACATATCAGAATTGGTAGTTGATTTTCAGGACTATCTACACAGATGGCTCCACTCTTATGCCCAGACATCCCTGGGGACCAGCTCCTTCACAATTGGGCCAATAGACACCTAAGGCACTGATATAGCTCACAACGGAATGGTGCGCTTTTACTATTATAGAACCAAAACAGGCAGAAGTCGCAGCTAGAAACTAGGCCGCCATCGATTTTTTTTTTTTTATTATTTTTTTTTTTTACTTGAATTTTTATTGAGCATTTTTTCATACAAAATAAGAATTAACAAAACATATAACAGATATAAAAAAAAAAGGGGGGGGAGGGGAAGCATTTGTAAAAATATAGCGTACACAACAATTTAGTTACCACATGTCCGCTATCGATTTTTGACGGGTCAACCATGCTTCTATTTTGACTGGGTCAACCCTGCTGCACCTTTCATATTTGGACTCTCCAATCTGATTCTCATAGAGATCAGTACAAGATGGGTGCCCCCTATCTCCTCTATTATTTGCACTATCCTTTTAAGCCTCCCGCACCTTATGTAAGACTGCCCTGACCTCTCCGGGTCTGCATCGACAGGAGGCATTACAAGGTCTTGCTATGTCCTTGCTATGTCCTACTCAATTTCACAAGGCCTCTGACCTCGTTGCCTAATTTTTTCAATTTCTGGGAATATTGGGGGATCTATCAGGATACAAAGTCAACCCAATTCATATCAATGGCCCTTAATGTGAATATGCCCAAAGAGACAGATACTCCTCATTACATTTTGCATTTTCCTGGAAACTCAACTCTCTCCGTTACCTTAGGATAGCCGTTATGAGTTTCTTCTCATCGTTATACAAATCTTACTACCAACAGCTTATTAAAACCCTTAAAGATTTAGTGGCCTGAAGTCTCATGGATTTGGATGTATTTATTTGGAACCTTGCCTGTCCTGACCTCCCACCGACCTGAAGCATCTGCAAGCTTCCATCTCCTGATTTTTTGTTTTTTGGGGGAGCGGGGGGGATAATGAGAAATTTTCTTTAATTTATAGCTGCAGACCAAGCAATAGCCTACATTTTTTTTTTAATTACAGTTCTGTACTATGAGAGAAACTTGTAGCATTTAAAAAAAAAAGTTGATATTTTTTATGTATTATAATGTGACAAGCATTTTTTGTTTCTATACCAACCATTAACAAAGTCACATCCCCTTCCTCTTCTGAAACAGGCTCTGGCACACCCCTTTTTGAGCCCTTCCCTCTCTAGCAGTGCACCAATTATATCTAGTGACTGCCTGGTCATGTGATCTTCCCCTCAGAACTTTGCATCTTTGGTCGTCTTCTGCTACACTGACAGCCATTTAGAGCTGAATCTTTGCTGATCGGCAACTTAGCTAATTTCTTATCATTGTGTAGATTGTATTGATGCACATAGTAAAGGGGGGGGTGTGGGGAATTAAATAAAAACGGCAGCTTGGACTGCTGCTTTAATCCTTATATGATAAACAAAAGTCCCAATGCACATCCAATATGACAATTTATTTCGTACATTATTCTATGTTTTCTATTTTTTTTTTTTTTTCTTGAGTATGAGTCATTTCGTTCAATTCTTTGGCCAAAACATTTCAAGCCTGCAACCACTTCACGGTTAACCCATCTCACCCACAGGTATCGCATAAATGCTACACATCCCATGCTATTGGCTATATTATTGTTTTGTTTCCCCTTTTCTCTTTCCAGTGGGAGAAATACATAAGACACAGTATAAAATAAGTTGTGTAGGACCTGCTGAGATGGGTTTACCGTGAACTGGTTGCAGGCCTGAAATATTTTGGCCAGAGGATTGAACTAAATGACCCATTCTTATAACAAAAAATATAGAAAAAACATAGTAATGTACTAAATAAATGTATATAAGATGTGCATTCTTTATTGCTGTACATTTCAGGTCACTTTCCCAGTGTCACTCCAATTAACGCAAAGAAACATAAATAAATAAGTGTGGGTCTGAGTTTTGAGCCTGCTAACATTGTAAATGTGGAATTCTAATGTGCGAAAGCAGAACAGAAGTATGTGTGTGAGAATTCTATGCAGTCTACGTGTGTCTGTTATAACGCTTTGAGAGTAAAATGTATGGCCGTCCATAAGTTTTTAGGCTTCTACAGCTGCAGCACTGTTACTGTTAATGTTATCAACTGGATAATATGTCGCCCAATCTTCAGCTACTCAAGACTTTAAAATAAATCAATTATAATCTCACATCTGTTTCATTAAATATTCTTTGTGTTTTTAAAGACGACATATTATATCATCAGACATGTTTGTATGATGCCAGTCTGTGCTTAAATAAGAACAGGAAGCATTTATTCACCGAGAAAGCTTTGTGTTTCATTAAACACAAGACAAGTTAAAGGACTGCCAGCTGAGGTATCCATCAACAACTGAATGAGCCTTTATGTTTATATTTTACAGATCACCAGGAGATCCTCATTCAGACAACCTAGAAAATAGCCGAATGTAAGTATTGTCGAAGCACATACCCATTCCCGAAAATTGTTATATACTGGTAGGTCACCATTGTTTAATACATGAGCCCATAATTCTGATGATTATTAGAACTTCGTTTGTATGTCTGAAGCACACATTTTTTGGAAAAGAGGCAAAGTTGTTAAATAGGTTCAATAGTATAATCTATATAACCACAAAAATCTTAAAACATGCCAATTTTGTTTCATTTTGAAAGCTCTTTGTTGACTTTTAATAACATAATTAATATACTGTAACATATATTTTGTCGGTAGACTTAATCTGAATTGTACACAAAATAAAGTTAAGATACAGATATATTTTTTTATTAGAAAGTGTCTAATTTATTAACCAGATCGCATGATCGGGTACTCGCATTAAACATTGTGACACTTTTGCACTGTTGCTTTATTCTATTACATGGGAAAATTTTATCTCAACCATTTTACCAAAACAGCAGGAAGTTTCTTCCTAAAAAGATTTAATCCAAACTTTATTAAACCATCTAATGATTGTATTTGCTTTATTGTAAATTAAGGGAGGAGGAGTGGCTCAGTGAGTAAAGACATTGACTGGCACAATACTGAAAAATAAATTTTATGAACATTTTTGTTGAGTGCCGTTTTATGTGCAAGGTCATTTCTGTCCGCTCTTCGCTCAGTGAAAATGAGCATGCTACATCAACCTTTTAAACATGCCAAAGCTGCTTTTACTTTTAGAGAATAGAAGAATACACATCACAAATGTACTGCTCATAACCTCTAAGTGTTTTTCTAATGACCTTTAGTTGCTTTCATCATCTTGGATTATTTTGCTTTTTTAAATCGCGAAAGTTGAGATATGATTGTAAAAGCTTACCAATATATAAGAAAAATAAGTAATGGAAGAGCATTACGTTTTGTTAATCATTTCGGTTAACGTGAATATTGTACACTATTAAGTATAGGCAGAATATAATGTTCTACTGTATTACTGGAAACTAAAACTAACAATTTTGTATAATTTATGTATATATAATTACTTTCCAGTTCAAATGCACTCTTTGAGAAGGAAAAAATAAGCCTGAAAGAGTAATTATTCATCCTGTTTAACAGTACTAAACACTTTGTAAAATATACATTTGCCTGGGCATTATGTTTGATATTGAATAAATAGACATTTAATTGCGTAGTTTTAGGCTGTACCTATTTTTGAGATGCCCTCCTTAGATTTCCTCAGGCTCCACTCTAATTGGAATTTGTATCCCTGAAGCAACACACAAATAAACACACACTTTTTATTTATTTCTTTGACAATCCATGATTAGTCTGTGCTGATTGACATTTTATTTCTTTATAGATCTCTTCTTCCCCCTTTCCAATGCATGTTTTATATTTAACATTCGACGCTGTGTGTAGGAGGTTAAAGGCGCAATCCCTCCTTCGTGCTTTTTTGCCCCCATTTCTTTACAGCAGGCCTGCACAACTCGTAAAGTGAGAAGGGCCGAACTGCTCCAAGGAAAAAACATTTGTGTCGCACGGGTAAAATTATCATCATCATCTCTCCTCCAGCACCTCTCATCATTATCTCTCCTCCAGCACCTCTCATCATCATCCTCATATATCTCCCCCAGCACCCCTCATCATCATCCTCATATCTCCACCAGCACCCTTCATTATCATCCTCATCTCCCCCAGAACCCCTCACCTTTGTGATACTCCCCATCTATCTCTCATACCCCCATCTCTCCCCCTCACCCACACACATAATACTCCCCCTCCCCATCAAACACACAATAACCCCCTGCACACCACACACATCCCAGCCCCCCTGCACCTCACATCCCTCTCCTCCCTGCACCTCACATCATTCTCCCCCCTGCACCTCACATCATTCTCCCCCCTGCACCTCACATCATTCTCCCCCCTGCACCTCACATCATTCTCCCCCCTGCACCTCACATCATTCTCCCCCCCTGCACCTCACATCACTCTGCCCCCCTGCACCGCACATCACTCTCCCCCCCTGCACCGCACATCACTCTCCCCAACTGCACCTCACATCACTCTCCCCCCCCTGCACCTCACATCACTCTCCCCCCCTGCACCTCACATCACTCTCCCCCCCTGCACCTCACATCACTCTCCCCCCCTGCACCTCACATCACTCTCCCCCCCTGCACCTCACATCACTCTCCCCCCCTGCACCTCACATCACTCTCCCCCCCTGCACCTCACATCACTCTCCCCCCCTGCACCTCACATCACTCTCCCCCCCTGCACCTCACATCACTCTCCCCCCCTGCACCTCACATCACTCTCCCCCCCTGCACCTCACATCACTCTCCCCCCCTGCACCTCACATCACTCTCCCCCCCTGCACCTCACATCACTCTCCCCCCCTGCACCTCACATCACTCTCCCCCCCTGCACCTCACATCACTCTCCCCCCCTGCACCTCACATCACTCCCCCCCCTGCACCTCACATCACTCCTGCACCTCACATCACTCCCCTTGCACCTCAAATCACCCCCCCCATGCACCTCACATCACTTTCCCCCCTGCATCACACATCTCTCTCCCCTGCTCCTCCAATGACCCCCCCCTGCTCCTCCAATGACCCCCCCTGCTCCTCCAATGACCCCCCCTGCTCCTCCAATGACCCCCCCTGCTCCTCCAATGACCCCCCCTGCTCCTCCAATGACCCCCCCGCTCCTCCAATGACCCCCACTGCTCCTCCAATGACTCCCCTTGCTCCTCCAATGACCCCCCCCCTTGCACCTCCAATGACCCCCCTTGCACCTCCAATCACCCCCCTTGCACCTCCAATCACCCCCCTTGCACCTCCAATCACCCCCCTTGCACCTCCAATCACCCCCCCTTGCACCTCCAATCACCCCCCCTTGCACCTCCAATGACTCCCCCCCCCTACCTTGGTTTGCTGCGGAGGAGGCGGCAGAGAAGTCAGGACTTCACGCACGCGCTCTAGCAAGCAGCAGGCACGGAAGTGCCTCAAAGTTAGAGCGCGCTGCTGCCGTGGCTTGACGGGGAGAGCTGGCTCCTGGGGGAGGTGGAGAGCGGGCTCGTGGGGGAGCGAGATAGCAGACTCGGGAGGGAGGCGGAGGGGTAGAGAGGACATGGGAGGGAGGGGTAGAGCGGAAAGCCGCCGCGGGCCGCACAGTGAGTGCATGCGGGCCGCGTGCTGTGCAGGCCTGCTTTACAGGGTAGGCGCCTGGGGTCTACTTCAGCCAAACACTGTCTTTTACAGCTTCAGGGACCTCAACAGTTTCAGAGATACTTAGCGGTAACATCAGAAGCTAAAGATTAAGATAATAGGGGGGGGGGGGTTCATGCTAAATAAATATTAAATGAAAAAAGAGCACAACCAGGGGAGCAAGATACTAACATTAAGTTAATTCATATAGAATGCTGGGAGTGGGTTGTGCTTTTTATAAATGACCTACTTTAGCAACAACCACAACAGTGTTATTTTAGTTTTGTTTCACCTCCTGCCAGCTTTTTCAATCTCGCTTAAAATGTTAAATATAGATTTTAGTTTCTTTTTTTTTTTTTCCTAGGTACATTATTTAATTCTTTAGTTAAAGCATTATAACTGGACATATGTGGGATTTGTCAGCTTCATTTTGAAGTGACTAGAATTGCAATTCTCTTGGCAGATGACGGGGCTGGTATTTCATGCTATATTTTTGTCCTGTGTAGTGTTGGACCGGGTCCTACATTTTTTTTAAACCGGGTAACAGGTACCCGGAGGATTTGGCGCCTTGTATCCAGCCGGGTACCCGGCTACCCAGTTTTTCACTTACCTGGGGGTGGAGGAAACTTACCTGGGGTGGAGGAAGCCTGCGGGGGCGGTGGGGCAGCCTCAGTGTGGGAGCTGCAGGACTCGTACTGCGCTGTGAGCTAGGACCATGTGACCGGAGCAGGAGAAGAACCTTTCCTATTGGACAGCCGGCTGTCCAATAGGAAAGCTTCTTCTCTTGCTCCGGTCACATGGTCCCAGCTCACAGTGCAGTATGGAGTCCTACAGCTCCCGCGCGGGCTCCACATGACTGTGATGCTGCCCCACCGCCCCCGCACCTCTGCTTACCTGTTCAGATGTCGCCGCGGGCTTCCAGCAGGTAAATAAGAGATACTTTTCAACTACCCTGACATTACCCGGATACCCGGCACGGGTCCACTTTCCAGCTGCCGGATCTGGGTAATTTCTGGGTAGCTGAAAAGCCACCGGGTACCGGGTAGTACCCGGTACCCAGTACATCACTAGTCCTGTGTAATGCCCTCATGCACAGAGAAAGTGGTATTTTAAACTTTGTCTTTTTTCTCATAGTTATTTGAATGAATAGTCTAAGTTAAATCAAGCTTCAAAGTCATTAACTCTTTGTTATAATGTATATAATCTTCCTTAGTCGATTTACCCAAATAAATCTAACTGAAAAAAAAAATTCTGTAGTCCACATTAGGAGAGAAACCTGCAACCACGTGGTCAAGTATTTGGCTTTTGTTCAGGTGTCAATATACAATGCTTCTTTTTTCAAAAAAATTTTTTTAACAGTTTTGTAAGGGTGGTATCTTCCGTGGTGTCAGTCGACATGATTACTGTACTTAGTAAAAGCAATATGGGTCATTTGAATATAAATGTGCAACCAGAGGTCATGTTTACACATGTATTGACGTCTGAGACACCTGTAACATCACTGGGACCGCTCTAAATTTGCCGTATATGTATTTGTATGCATTGGTTTAATTCTGTAGAGAACACACAGACCAAACTTACAACCCCCCTCCCCAAATGAGCACTGCTATGCAAGGCATTGTGGGGCATGATCTCTAAGAGCAGATCGGAGAATGACAGGTCTGCTTGCGTAGCGTTTGGGGGGGGGGGGGGAGTCACGTTAATCGTGCACCATCCAGTATTGTGTGTATACAATAGAGAGAAAGAGAGAGACACTCTTCAGAATAAAAAGACTCCACATTTTTTGGAGTATTTTAAATATATTAGTAATTTTAAATATAATGATAGTTGCAATGCCATTAAATATTATAAAATGATTCAGTCTGATATTCAGTTTGATTCACAGTAATGCTCGTGGGGTGGGGCGAATTACGCCAATGTAATATTCAATAGTATCTCATAATAGTGACTCAATACTCCTAGGAGTAAAAAATTAGGTACCTTCAGCATTTAGGCAGTTCTACATTTTTATATGCACATGGGTGCATCTACAGCCATTCTGTTTTTATCATTTGTTTAGTTTAAAATTATAAAAAGTACCTGCCATGGGCCATAACCAGCTAGTAAAAGAACATGTGGTCACAAGACCAGCACAACCCTCTTCCAAGTAACAACATCTGCAGTCACTTCTGCTGTCATTTACACACAGTACAAATCTTAGTTGATGCTGGAGTCGGTTTGGTTCCTGCTCACTTTTATTTTTCTTCCTCACGTAGCTAGTGATAAAGAAAATGTCAAAACCAAGTGGTAACTTTGAAATATTTCACTTATCAAGTAGGGTTGGCAGGTGTCCGGTATTGCACTGGACTGTCCTGTATTTGGGGACTCTGTCCAGTATAAACCTAGAGGTAATACTGGACATGTATGTGTCTGGTATTTTGTCTCTGGACATAGTGACCTAGCCGGCATGGGGTGCAGTGGGATTTCCATGAGCAGGACTGTTGCTAGGGAACTGGACTGCTTCCTCCATCCTGATTGGCTGCATTAGCCAGCAGCAGCCAATCGGGAGGAGGTGTCAGGAGTCTGGGGGTGGGGCCAAGGAAAGGAGGTAACAGCATGGAGCGGTGAGAGGTGTGTGTCTCGAGCACATCACACTTTTCACCATAGTGTCCAGTATTTTTGGAGAAGCCACCTGGCAACCCTATTATCAAGCCCTGCCTAATCAATGAACCTAACTGTAGCCCCTGAGTGTTTCCAATTTTCTTTGCATTTTAAATTGTTGCCTAGTAGAGGGGGTTGAAAAAAGACGTACGTCCATCAAGTTAAAAAGTTTTAACTGTCTAGTAATTGCTATAAGAATAATTGTAGCTTGACCGAAAATATATTTTTCCCAAATTTTATTTCAAGCGGAATGTTTTCTAGATTTGATACATAATCCACTCATTAAATTAAAAAGTTAGGAAATATATAATAGTTTATTCTTGTGTAGCGCTTTACAGAGACATTTTGCAGGCACAGGTCCATAGAGCTTACAATCTGTTTTTGGTGCCTGAGGCACAAGGAGATAAAGTGACTAGCCAAAGGTCATAAGGAGCAGACACCAGAAATTAAACCAGGTCCCCCTCTTTCACACTCAATGCCAGCCAGTGTCTTTACTCACTGAGCAACTCCTTCAGCTCAAAGATTGTTATATGTACATTAACGGCCACTATTGTACCACTGAAATTATGAAATGTTTAATTATGTTTCAGTAACCCCCCTCCCCTTGGTTGCATCACAAATGGTCTGCAATGTAGACGAGGTCACAGAATGATGTGCTATAATGACAAAAGTGTTGAGCCAGGGTGGCTTGTAGTAACATTCATTATTTTATTCAAACGTTCTTTTGATTATATTACAAACTGTACTCTTCTTTTGTAGTTAATAAGTGCAAAGTTACAGACTCCCCATAGTGTATCATTGGTTTCTTCACATTTGTGACTGCTTGTAAAATCCTAACTAATGCATGTACTTTACTTAATGGGATGCTCTGTCTAAATGCACAAACTGTAATGTACATAATTTCCGCCCCCCCCCCCCCCACCCCTTGGCATACAGTTAACATCCACTTCCTGAGAAACGGTGATATTCTTTAAAGTTGTTGCCCTTTGCTCCTAGTAAAAACATGTATATTCATACTATAGAGGCATGTTCCCCCTTCAAGCACTTGTACATACAGTTGTAGCTGAAACTTCATGCATGTCTATCCTGCAAATCTGAGGCAGAAATGTGTTTGATCTGTTATCTGCATATTGCAGTGTTCTGGATGAAGCACCATGAAAAGGCAAAAATAAAATTGCAGTAGCACGTGCTTTTCAACACACTATTTTTAGAAGCAAGACCTGGCTCGCCTCCATGTTTTGCATGTCAGCAGACATTGCTAAGCTTGCTTAAAAGAGTAAGTTCGCAACGTGTTTGCTATGTGAGCGTCTGTGGCTTAATTTAAAGCTGCAGTGCAATTTATATGGTTAAAAATATACATTTACCTTGATTTGAATCCTCATCTTAAGTACATCATAAAAATTGAATATAGAGACAACTTGTTAAATCACATGTAGAGCTGGTTAAAACAAAGAGAGGAACCCTCAAATATCAAACCTTTATATTTTGTGAAAATAACATTTACAGTACGAAGATCAGTTACTATACCCACTCCAGAACAAGAACCCTTATGATGACATTGAAACATTGGGCTTTGTATATTGTAACCATGAGTGTGATGTAATTTTTCACAAAAGGATATTTTGTTTGATATTTGGGGGTGTGACTTATCAGGTCTCACAGCTCAAACAGTATATTCCTCGATGTAAAGAGGACAAAGGCCGAGCAGCTCATATAGCATTTGTTTCTTGTTTTCACCTAACCACATACAGATGCAGGGTCTGTTATACAAAATGCAACAGCTTTAGCAGACCGGAAAAAGCAGAGTTTTGTATTCATTCAACACTATTTTTCACACACGATCTATGATAAATCCTGCAACTACAATGGTTACATTTGACGTTACGTAAAGCAATCCTATGTTAAATAAAAGCCTATATCTATATATGTGGGAAGTAAGTGAATAGCGTTTCCCTATCATCTTCGATTTATGCTGAGACCTGAAGATGCAAACACATTTTTATGTCCATATATATTTCGTTAGACTAGATTATAATTTTAAATGGTTTATTTTGTAAGAATATATTCAGATTATCTTGCAAAGTAGGTTGTTTTTTTAAAAAAAAAAAATGTAAAAGCTGTTTAATGGTATCCATTAAGTTATTTTCACTGCAGACATTTAATAAAAAATGCCCAGTATCAAGTCTTGAATGAGACATGCAAAGAGGCACATTTGTTGTAATGTAGTGACTGATTATTCTACATTTAGAGCTCCATTCACTACAGCAAACGTCCCATCTGTCATTACAATGTTTTAAAGAATTCATTCATTCCCCCACATTGTTTTGAAATATGATAAACTAAGAACCATGATGAGATTGATCCAAATGTGTTTAATAGATGCAAGCAGCATGTCATTCATGTGGCCATACAGTAATTTTGATATTACCACTGACAAGCAAACCATCACTGTTACTAGATTCAAGGCCTCTTAGGTAGACTAGATTTCCCAGTTTGTTTAGTCTTTTATAGAGACGAAATATGGAGTCAATCTACTTTTAAGTATTACAAGCGGACAGTATAAAAAGTAAAATGTTATGCTACAATTGGACTTGTAGGTGGTGTCATAAATGCATAATTTTTCCTCTTCATTAAAATACACATTAGAATTTTGTTCTTAAATGTTCTGTTTTTCTTCCATGCCTTTAAATGTGTATATCTTTATTTGTTTAGCGCCATCCATGTACATAGAGCTCCACAGCAGTAATAGACGCAACAAAATAATATGAAACATAATGGGAATAAGTGCTTCAAACAGAAGTGAAAATTAGGGAAAGAAGTCCATGCCCCGAAGAGCTTATAATCGAAGTTTAGGGAGAACTTGCAGAGACAGTAGGATGGGGTTATGGTAAGTACGTTTGCAAAGGGTGGATACTTTTGACCTACGTATGCAACAGGCGAGCACTTTGGAACTACTGAAATGCTTTGAGGTTCGCTTTAAGACCAGTTTGAAGGTGGGGAGAGAGAAGGTGCTTTTCAGTTATTATGGAGAAGGGCATCCAGAGTTGCTTGGCAGTAAGTTAGAGAGGTTTTAGTTGGGACAGGGCTTTAGATGTAAAAAGGGTAAAACATCCTTGAGCAGAAAGTAAGAGGGAACAGGTATATAGCATAAAATAAGTGCTAAGATATATGGAGACACAGATAAGTGGACAGCCTGTAAAGCTGCAGTTCAAGCTGCCGGTTTTTTGTTTTTTTAAATAATTGTTTTAATATGTGCATCAATGCAATCTGCAGACTGACAAGTGATTAGCTAAGTTGCCGATCGATCCGTTCTCCTGTAATCGATCGCTGAAGATTCGGCTTAGGGGTTCTTTATATCACTGTTGGGCTGCACAAGATTACCCAAGATGCGAAGTGCTGTGTGGACGATCTGACCAGGCAGGCATTAGATACAATTGGTGCACTGCTAGAGAGAGGGCAAAAGGTGCCGGAGCCTGTCTCAGAAGAGGAAGGGAAGGTGACTTTGTAAATGATTGCTACATTAGAATACATTAAAAATGTCTTTAATTTTTTACATTTTATTTTTTTAAATGCTACAAGTATTTTCTCATGGTACATAACTGATTTATTTAAAAAGAAAAAAATCACGTAGAATATTGCTTGAACTGCAGCTTTAAAAAGAGAATGAGCATTTTGTATGTAATATGGGATTTAATGGAAAGCCAGGGTTAGCCAGTTGAGTTAGATTTAGGAGAGAGAGTGGAGTGATTGTAGCAGAAATATTTATGATCGATTTGTAAGGTTTTTTTTTTTAGTGGTGTGTTGAGGCAGGAAGGCCAGACAGTGCAATGTTATAATAGTCAAGACAGCAGATTCTAGAGCGTGAACAGGTCTTGGGACCAGACAGCTTGGGGGTTGCCCGCAGAGAGGAAAGAGCTGGTGTTGGCAAACGAGACACAGAATACATTTGGGTGAGGTAAGCGCAAATTCAGGATAGAGCTTTGTTACAGATACCAAAAGTATGGAGGGCGTTAAAGAAAAGGGGTGGTCCACAGTATCAAAAGCCAAAGAGGGGTAGAGTAATATTAGTAGGTTGTAAGGATTTTGGTCTGTAACAAAATGAATGTAATTAGTTACATTGGTTAGGGCTGTTTAAGTGGAGTGAGCAGTGCAGAAGCCAGATTGTGGTATAGTGTCTAAAAGAGAATAGTAGTAGAGTGAGAGTACAAGGTGTTGAAGGAGTTTGGAGGCAAAAGGTGGGAGATAGGAAAGTTTATATATATATATATATATATATATATATATATATATACACACACACACACACACACACACACACGTGTGTGAAAAAGAAATTACACCCTCTTTGAATTCTATGGTTTTACATATCAGGACATAATACACACGGTGTAATATGTCATGTGTTGCTGCTCATCTGAGGTTGTATTTACCTAATTTTAAGACCTGCTAAGGAACCATAGAATTCAGAGTGTGTACTTTCTTTTTCACACGTGTGTGTATGTATACACACATACATGCACACAAATATACACACGCGTGTATACACACACGCGTGTATACACACACGTATACGTACACACATACACGTAGGGTCAAGGGTGTTATTTGTAGGAGTAGGTGTATCTGCTTGAATGAGGTGGTTAAGCTACCATGGCAGGAGATGTTGAAAATGTGGGTGTTTTTAGGGAGTAGAGTGGAAGCAAGAGGTTTGAGGATATGGAAGGGCATGTAATGATAGGACAAGTGGTAGAGGAACAGGGCAACACAGAGACTTCCTTTTCTGTGATGGAGAAAAGAGTCATGGCTGGAGGGGAGGAAGGAAGAGGTATAGAATATGAAGAGGATTTCTGTCTATTGACCCCACTTCTGTAACTTTTTTTTTTGTTTGATTATTTTCCCTATCAGCCAATCTTTTAATTTCTCTCTGAGGTATTCTTTTTCAGACGTACTGTACTACTATATGAGCAACAACCTCTAAAATGCCTTTCTCTGACAGCCTGCTAGTCAGAGCAACTGTTAATGTTTGTGACTTCTATAAATGTCATGCTTTTGTACAAAACAATACGGAGTTTACATGTTCAATATGCACACACAATTTTCAGTTTATCTATTTCTATGTAGTTATAAATCCAGCTCAGTCTCAATAATAATTATCATGGGGGGGAAAAAATTACTGCTCTGACTTAGTTTGCTAAATCCTTTGATCCCAATGTGTTTTATTGTATAAGTGCCAAACTAACCCTGCTTTACTAATAATGTGAATGAGCTTTGTATATGAAAGCTGCACTAATCCACATGCCTGTTTGAATGTTTGGTACAGGAAGCGAGCAGCCGCAAAGCATCTAATAGAACGCTACTACCACCAGTTAACTGAGGGTTGTGGAAATGAAACCTGCACGAATGAGTTTTGTGCTTCCTGTCCTACTTTTCTTCGTATGGATAACAATGCAGCAGCCATTAAGGCCCTCGACTTGTATAAGGTTAATGCAAAACTCTGTGATCCTCATCCCTCCAAGAAAGGAACGAGCTCATCTTATCTAGAGAACAACTCTAAAAGTGCCCATAACAACTCGTGCAAAGACAGAAAGATGAACAAGAAAGAAATACATGGACCCAGAGATGACTTTAAAGGTAAGGTCTCCGGACATAATAAATGCAATTATAGTGGACTTAAAAATAAAAAAAACTCTCTACATACTGCATTTACTCTTCTCAATATTAAATGTATTGTGATCTTTCTGAGAATATTTTAATGATCCACAAGTTTTTTGGGGGGGAACTGATAATGTTATTTTTCTAAGCTTGTAGCATTGAGCATTACATTGCCATTAGAAATTTCAATTCATTTCAGTTTACCAGACAAAAGATTAAAGTAGGTCGAAACCATCTTATTTATTTATGAAATGTTTTACTAGGAAGTAACACATTGAGTTACCTCTTGTTTTCTAGTATGTCTTGGGAACAGAGTTATAACAAATAGATAGTTGCATTAAATGAACAGGGTTACACAGTTAATTCAGACATTTCTTGTAATAGATAAGATAAACGTATGCGCGCTTCGCATGCCTTTTACAGATAGCCAAAGCCTGCTGCATCATTATGCCTTGATTGGGGGCATCTGGATGACCTGTGTTAATGCAGTAGTGAATTTTTTTCATTGCTAACCTCATTTTAAGACACTGTTGGAAGTTGTTCCTGATGTTTAAAAATGCAAGCTTCAGGAAGTTTCAGCTTCTTTGATAGGCACATTGGGTATTGCATTTGTGAATATTTTCATTTTTCTAAAACCACGTGACTTTATTTTTCCCCCCACATACATTTCTTGTCTCCTGAGATTCAATGGCAGATCCAAAGAGTTGCAGACAAACTAGTGTTGTAAATATAGCTGTTTAATCACTGATAAAGGTCCAAATATTGACCAAATGTTGGTGGTAAACGGCTATCTTTACAGTACTAGCTTGTATTCTGCTGCTCTTTGTATCTGTGATGGTCTTCCCGTGCGATTAGCAGTCGTAAATCTGTCACCCAAAATATCCCATTTGGACACTGACTTTTGAATGTGTGCATACCATTTCTCTCATTTCCACTTCGTATTCAATAGGACAGATCCAAAGCCACCTATTCTTACATGGAAAATAGGTAGCGCCAGGGTAACTGACCAAATAATCTGAGTAGAGCCTGACGTGAAATTAGGTATTGCTTCATAATTTTATTGAAATATAAGAGAAATATGTTAATATCAGCTAAGTGCCGTACAACAGTTTCTAATTTTAAACAAATACTAAAATGACATGTAATTTGTAGGTTTGTGTTAAATCCTTCTGTATTCAGTTGTTGTCATTGATTAATAGTATAATTTAGCTTCTTAAAACATATTTTCAATGTCACAAGCTTCCTTTGATCTTTATCAGAAGTACAGTGTATGCCTGTTTGAAGAATACTTACTGTATTGCTCTCTTGTTTAGATGTGACTTTCCTATCTGAAGAAAAGATATATGAAATTCTTAAATTATGTAGAGAAAAAGAGGATTACTCGCCACTAATCCGGGTGATCGGGAGAGTATTTTCCAGCGCTGAAGCCCTGGTTCAAAGCTTCCGAAAAGCCAAACAGCATACTAAGGAAGAGCTGAAGTCCTTACAAGAGAAGGATGAAGACAAGGATGAAGATGAAAAAGAGAAAGCTGCTTCCTCCGCTGCCGCTATGGAAGAAGACTCTGGGGCATCCTCTTCCAGGTTAAGTGACAACGCACAAGGAGAGAACAACATACAAAAACTAGGCCCTGAAGAAGTGTCCCTAGATATTGAAGCAGTCAGACGGGTCTATCACCTGTTACTTTCTAACGAGAAAATAGAAGCTGCCTTTCTTAATGCACTTGTATACCTATCTCCCAATGTGGAATGTGACTTAACTTATCATAATGTATATTCACGGGATCCCAACTATCTTAATTTGTTCATTATAGTTATGGAGAATGGTAATCTCCATAGCCCTGAATACCTAGAAATGGCCCTACCATTGTTCTGTAAGGCAATGTGCAAGCTGCCTCTTGCCGCACAAGCCAAGTTAGTCAGACTTTGGTCAAAGTACAGCGCTGAGCAGATTCGGCGAATGATGGAAACGTTTCAGCAGCTGATAACCTACAAAGTTATAAGCAATGAATTCAACAGTCGCAATCTAGTGAACGACGATGATGCCATTGTTGCTGCATCAAAGTGCTTGAAAATTGTATACTATGCAAATGTAGTTGGCGGAGAGATTGAAACTGACCATAATGAAGATGAGGACGAGGAGCCCATCCCAGAGTCCAGTGAATTTACCCTCCAGGAGCTGCTTGGAGAAGAACGGAGAAATAAGAAAGGGCCTCGAGTGGACGCCCTGGAAACAGAACTTGGTGTTAAAACTATTGATTGCAGGGAACCTCTCATCCCGTTTGAAGAATTTGTTAACGAACCACTAAATGATGTTCTTGAAATGGACAAAGACTATACTTTCTTTAAAGTAGAAACGGAAAATAAATTCTCTTTTATGACCTGCCCCTTTATCCTGAACGCAGTTACCAAGAACCTGGGCTTATACTATGACAACCGAATCCGCATGTATAGTGAGAGACGAATCACTGTCCTCTACAGCCTAGTGCAAGGACAGCCGATGAACCCATACTTACGACTCAAGGTCCGGCGTGATCACATAATTGATGATGCTTTGGTTCGGGTAAGTGTTATGTGAAATATGTTATGTAATCTTTTTGAATATTGTGAGCTGCTCCAGTAATATCTTATTTTCTTACTACATTAAGGTACTGGAGGGACTGCCATTATATCTGTACCACCAAAGTATGCCAAATCCTGTAGTGTTATTAGTATGCTTGTCTTATGTGATGATGCATAAAAGAGTGCAGAGTATAAACATAATTTACCTGGTGTTCTCAAGATGTCGAGAAAATGGAAAGATCCAGGGCAACTTCGGATTTCTTTAGAAAAATGTATTACAGCTCAAAAAACACACTGTTTTTTGAGCGGATTTCTTTAGAAAAATTTATTACAGCTCAAAAAACAGTGTTTTTTGAGCTGTAATAAATTTTTCTAAAGAAATCCGAAGTTGCCCTGGATCTTTCTATTTTCTCCAATGTTGGATGTTCCAGGCAGATATCCCTGAATCAGGAGCACCGGTATCAGCAAGTATTTTGATTGTTTTTTATGGTGTGCTGCTTTTTTTGTGATATTGTTCTCAAGATGTCCTCATTTTGTTTGCCCTCAAACTGTAGTTATTCTCTTAGTATTTGTGCAATTTTTGTTCTTTATTATTAAAGTAGCCAAAGGATTCCAGGATCTATGGATGTCTGCAGTTTAAACTGTGTATGATCTTACTACTAATACCATTGAGGAACGTTTGTGAGGAACAGGCAGGATTGTACAAAGACACATGGAGGGCAGATCCTGCTCAACCACACTGCATCAAACACAAGGGGGGCAACTAAAGAAATCGACCCTTTCTGCTTGCCTTGTTTGCATTCTTTTTTCACAATTGATATTTCAAAGTATTTGTTGCGTGAAACAATAATACTGTGATTTGGTCATTGAGAAGGAACAGAAACTAGCTGTTGCTAAGTGCTAAGGAATTGTGACTGGTGAATGTTCCCTTGAAACTTGGCTTTTTACGTAAATGTTTTTACATCTGAAAAATGTTTCTTCCTTCAATAGCTGGAGATGATTGCCATGGAAAACCCTGCTGATTTGAAGAAGCAATTGTATGTGGAGTTTGAGGGAGAGCAAGGGGTCGATGAAGGAGGTGTTTCCAAAGAGTTTTTCCAGCTGGTTGTTGAGGAAATTTTTAACCCTGATATTGGTACGTTCTTTTTTAATGATCAATTACCGTTAAAAAAACAAAACTTCACAATTGTATATCTCTACTTTTGCAATCAAAATATTACTCTCGCCTAATCCAGAGGAGTACTTTTCTATGTACTGGCCGCGGTTTACCCTTTAAAGGAGCAATCCAAGATGTTTTTTTTCCTTCATTTTTTAAATTACAGATTTTAATCAGGGTGTCTCCAGAGATGAACCCCATTCAGTTCAGTTCTGAGGACCCCCTGCTTCCGGAGGTACCTCTGAAGGGGGTGCCGGCATCTCTGCAGTTTTCAGCTTCCTCGTCATATGGGCCAATAGGAAGCCGCAGATGATGATGTCACTGCTTCCTATTGGCCAACAGTGCCCGGGAGCTTTAAAAAGCAGACATATAGTGAACCCTGCAGTCGCTAGCAGCAGCCCCTACGGAGGTAAGTACCACCGGAAGCGTGGGGTCCCGGAGCTGAAATTAATGGGTTTCATCTCCGGAGACCACATGCTTCAATTCTGTATTAAAACAAGTGGGCGGTGGAAGGGAGGGTGGGATGAGGGGGAAATGCTTTGATTGCCTCGAAGTATTCAAAATCGATGCCTATTTTCTATTAAAATTATCATTGTTTTCAAGGAATTACTCTAGTTTACTTGGGGGGGGGAAATATTAGTTTACTCACACACCCCTCTCCTCCACCCCCCCCCCCCCCTCCCATGGGCCTATGTGCACACCTACTAACCTTATCATTGCACTGTAATGTACTTCTTGCACCATATAACTTTATCTTGGCTAACAAAAAGTTAAGAAGGAATGCTGTATCCTGTGTTAGCAGTTTTGTATAGTTGAACATCTCAAATGAACATTTCTGTACAATTTTTAGACTCTCCAAATGAACACAATTAATTTTGCTCTCCTACAGGCATGTTTACCTTCGATGAGACTACAAAACTCTTTTGGTTTAATCCCTCATCTTTGGAGACAGAAGGACAGTTCACCCTGATTGGCATTGTCCTGGGTCTGGCGATTTACAATAACTGCATTCTAGATGTTCATTTTCCAATGGTCGTGTACAGAAAACTAATGGGCAAAAAAGGAACTTTACGTGACCTAGCAGACTCTCATCCAGTAAGTCCATTGTTACGTTTGGTACACAGTTATACCTACACACTCATTATTTCACCTCCTTTGCATAAGCGTTTCCTTCCTTCCTGGTGTTGGTTCCTACAGAGGTCCTGCCAACACTCTCATACATATAGAACCAAGTGTTCTCGAGAGAGAGAGATAGCAGCCGCACACAGGAATGAGCGCTTCTTTAGTCAAAGGATCACTCTGATGTCACAGTTTCGGGGCACAACACCTTGGTCAGCTGTTTCTTCTAAAGTTTGGTCATACTCAACCTTTTTAACTCCTAATTTTAAGCTTTTTACTGGTTTAGTGACCATGTTCTGTTTTGCTAAATATTCCGCAATCCATACTTCTACAAGCTAAGGATCTAAAACAACTACTGTTACTTAAGTTTAGTAGCTTAATTGTGTTGAAATTATTAGGCTTTTCCAAATAGCTTCTCTTTTTTTTTTGTTTTTCTTCCAGGTCCTGTATCAGAGTTTAAAAGAACTGTTGGAATATGAGGGTAGCGTTGAAGATGATATGATGATTACTTTCCAGATCTCTCAGACTGATCTCTTTGGGAATCCTTTAATGCACGACTTAAAGGAAAATGGAGATAAAATCCCCATTACGAACGAGAACAGAAAGGTAATATAACAACCAAATATATTTGGTAAATTTTATGACAAAATGGAGTCCTGAGGAGATTACATTATAACTGCTACCTAAAGACAGATTCCTGTGTGTGTGTGTATGTGTATATATATATATATATATATATATATATATATACATATATATACATATATATATATATATATATATATTTAAAGTATGTATCCACCTTGAGAGAGGGAGAAAATAGAATGTCTTTACAACGCCAAAGCTTAGATGGCTAAATAATATCCCATATCTCCTGAGTGACCTTCCTGAGCTTTTTAAATATGGCATTATTCTAGCGTCTCTAAGAAAGACCTTGCACCTAATATGCCTAATCACTGCAACCTTATTTACTTTTGATCTCTTAACTAATCAGGGCAATATGTATTGTATATTTTGTGGAATATGTTTGCATACTCTAAGCCAGTGTGCCGTAACCCTCTGCCAAGGGTGCCGCGGCCCCAGGGGAAAAACGTGGACTGTTCAGCAGGCACCCCCACGCTGCGTGGAGATGTAAGGGCTGCGACCCGCCTCCTCTTTCACCCTGGTGCAGAGGAGGAGAGAAGCCTCTTCATCTCCAGACAGCGCAGCACACGCCCTGCTGAGCATCTGTCATGTTTGAGGTGTGTGGGAGGAAAGGGAAGACGTGAGGGCTTTGTGTGGGGAGGGCGAGGAACGATAGGACTTTTTATGGGGCAGAGGAAGGGCATCTGGTGTAAATAAGAGAAGGGGGATGAATGTAGTGTTTAGGATTAAGAGGGTGGTCAGTGTTCTGTGTTAAAAGGGGGGAAAACAGGAGAAGTGTGTTCAGTAAAAGGGTATATAAGATGTGTGATGGTGAATGTGGTGCATCTGTAAGCAAGGAGGGGATGTGTGTGGTCTGAAGAGCAGGGATGTGCTGTGATTTAAAAAATCCTATAGTGGTGCCCCTGCTGAAAACATTGAGAACCACTGTGCTATACATATGTGTATAGATACTATATACTATACATATTATATGTGCTTTTTGTCATTATTTTCTATAGGAATTTGTCAGTCTCTATATAGACTATATTATAAATAAATCTGTGGAAAAGCAGTTCAAAGCCTTCAGAAGGGGATTTCACATGGTTACCAACGAATCGCCACTGAAGTATCTATTTAGGCCAGAGGAAATTGAACTGCTAATCTGTGGAAGTAGGGTAAGGATTTTTTGGGGTTTTGTAAGGTTTTCTTCACAATGTCATAGGTATGTGAACTAATAAAATGTCTCATTTGCAGAACTTTCCAGACTTTCAAGCTCTAGAAGAAACGACAGAGTATGATGGTGGCTATACCAGAGACTCGCAGATTATTAGGTGAGCATACCGTTGTTCTGGTATAATAAATATGGGTATGCCATAGTTTCACAGGGCAGAAAAAGATATTAAATGATAGTTTCAAGTCTCTCCTTAGTGACCTTGCTAAGCTATTAGTGACCAGTTTTTTATTATAAGCCTGTGACGAGAGCTTTGTGACAGGCTATAATAATTACACCAAATAACTGGGTTGAACTGAACGAAGCTTAGATATGATAAAGTATATTTATTCCTTAAATAGGTGAACACACAATATAGTACAGTAACAGGCAAGAAGTACACTTACTTGGGGTTGGGAATGAGAAGTATCATGTAGCAATTCTCCAGCAATCAGGTAACAATTCAGATGGAATAAAAAATGTCTTCTTTTTACCCCCTTTGTATCTAAAGCCCTCTCCCGCCTTAAACCTTTTTCACTGACTGCCCCACACCTCTGGAATGCCCTTCCCCTCAGTACCCGACTTGCACCCTCTCTATCCACCTTTAAGACCCACCTTAAGACACACTTGCTTAAAGAAGCATATGAATAGCACTGTGGATATTCTAAACACATGATACATAAAGCTTGGCCCCCTGCAGACGCACTTACCAGAACTCCCTCCTACTGTCTCTGTACGTTCTCCCTACCTACCAATTAGACTGTAAGCTCCTCGGGGCAGGGACTCCTCTTCCTTAATGTTACTTTTATGTCTGAAGCGCTTATTCCCATGATCTGTTATTTATATTATCTGTTATTTATTTGATTACCCCATGTATTACTACTGTGAAGCGCTATGTACATTAATGGCGCTATATAAATAAAGACATACAATACATACTTGGTTACAGACCCTTTTGGTGCATTTGTGGTCTTAAAATCCCAGACTTTAATGCTACTAAGCATTCCTTTTCTCACACTGTTTAAACTGAGAAATGCAGAATACATTTATTCAGCATTTGTTTTATATTGCTGAAGTGGATTTCATCTAAATCACTAATCTTTTCTTAACCTGTACTCCCTATTCGTGAACTGTTTTTGATGTACAATACAGCGAATTAAGGTCCTGCTACAATTCATGCGCCTGTATGTAAGCTTGAATTTTCAGGCCCTGCGAAGCAAAGTTATGGAATAACACAGAACATGAGTTCTTGTTAAAAAAAAAATCATAAAGTAAGCATTTACTCATAAATGCCTGGTCTCTTAGCCTGCGCTTATAGTGCCGGCTACGCGGCAAACCAAATGTATTGCCGCGGTCGCGTGCGCTTATAGTAAGTGCGACGTGGCGGCGCGAAATTTTTAAGCTGGTCAAATTTGATTTTTCATAGGCTGGCGCCACATTTGACAGCCTCTGAACCAATCAATGGCCAGGTCGCTTGCGACGTTGCGGCAAAGCGAAATACAACTTTCGCGGGTGACGTCATCCATCGTGTTGCCGTCGCGCGCACTATAAGCACGGCCTTGGTCTGCAAGAGAAATGCAGCCCTCTAGAAATTGATTATTTACAGACCCTTTTGAATGCTACAACATAAAACAGAAAAGAAAATAATCCACTTACAATGGATCAAATCTGGAAAGTTTCCCCATTCACATAAATGTGTATTGTAAAGTCAACTACAATGATTTCCTATAAACCACTTTTAAAAAGCTTTCTAAAAGAGGGCATATTCTAAGGTGACTACAGTGAAGTATATTCAATATAAAGTGTTCAAAGTTGTGATTATTTTGGGAGTATTTCTGGATACTTTGTGAGACTGTTTTGTTCCAGTTGTAGACTTTTAATACTGCAAGTTTTACCTCCTCTTGTAATTTGTATCCCTTAAACTTAAATCACCCTGCAGTTATTCAATTGTAAATGACATCTGGTACAAAGGAATGGTAGTTTTAAGTTATAAAAAGATCAAAAGTAATCTCTACAGAAAACGGATAGTCAAATTTAAGTTTGCTTTTGACACAGTCGCTTTGTCTTAATTATACTTTTTTTTTGTAGCTGCACTTAATACATTATTTGGATGTGATATTGTGTAGATGTTGAAAGTACTTAAACTGTGCTCTATGTGCCTGTATTCAATACACTTTACAAATGATGCACATATTTATTTTTTCTACTCCCAAAAAATGTTCTTTGTTGCTTTTTGTATACATAATAATCCCAAAAACAAAGTGCCAGCTTGTATGAGACGTTTGTTTGCTGCTTACTGTATTGTGGAATGATAAATAATGTATTTTATCCTACATCATTGTATGTATTAGAGTTTAGAGACGGGGGACCCAAAGTACTACTTGCACTTCAAAGTTCTCACACAGATTCTGAAAAGTCAGGTGAATGTTGCTATCAGATGAACCTGAATAGGTTTGATGTGATCAGAACATGAAGGTGACTGTCAAATGGTTTATTCTATAGTGGTGAAAAAAAGGTTGTGAACCCCAATTATAATTACGTTAATTCCATAGGTTTTCCATGATAACCTTCTTGAATCAAAACCAGTCTTTTCCTAAATGTCCAATAGGGGTTATATTAACCAATGCCATGTCTTTTGAAACAAAATTATGTATGAATTAGACAAACAATGAGTAATTAAGAGTCAGTATGTGCAAAAGTAAGTGAAACCCTGATTTTATCAGCTAAATTAAAGGGAATAATTAGAATCGGGTGTTTCAATAATTAGGTAGGAGGCCCCTATATAAAGATCAAAAACTTTCAATTTGATCTTCACCATACAGATGTGTGGAAACATGTCATGCCACGATCAAAATAAATCTCTAAGGACCTCAGAAAAGCAGTTATTGATGCTCATCAGTCTAGAAAGGGTTACAAAACCATTTCTAAGGATTTGGGGCTCCACCAATCCACTGTCGAACAGTCTACAAATGGGGAAAGTTCAAGACCACTGTCACTACCCAGGAGCAGTCATTCTACCAATCACTCTAAGAACAGACCAGTAAATCATCCAGGAAGTCATAAAGAACCCCCAGAGTAACAGCCAAGGATCTACAGTCCAGTCTCGCTTGGCTAATGTGAGTATTCATGACTCAACTATCAGAAAAAGACTGAGCAAGAAAGGGCCAGGAGGAAACTGCTGCTCTCTAAAATGAATATTGCTGCCCTTCTGGATTTCGCCAAAGAGTAAACATAGATGATCCGCAAGACTTCTGGAACAATGTTCCCTGAACAGAAAAGTCAAAGAACTTTTTGGCCTCAATGAGAAACGTTATATTTGACAAAAATCAAACACTGCATTCGAGCAGAAGAACCTCATCCAACCTGTCAAGCATGGTGGTGGGAGTGTGATGGTTTAGGGCCACTTTGCTGCCTCAAGACCTGGACGACTTGCCATCATTGACACAATGCAGAATTTGTTTGTATCAGAAGATTCTAGAGGAGACTGTCAGGCCATCCATCCGTAAGCTGAAGCAAAAGTGGGTCATGCAGGAAGATAATGATGCTAAACATACATGCAGATCTTCAAAAGAATGGCTGCAGAAGAAGAAATTCAGTGTTTTAGAATGGCCTGGTCAAAGTCTGGACCTAAACCCCATCGAAATGTTGAGGCAGAACCTGAAGTGAGCTGTCCATGCAAGGAAGCCCTCAAATGTCACTGAGTTTGAAGCAGTTCTGTAAAACATAATGGGCCAAAATTCCTCAAATCCGATGTGAGACTGACCAGCAGTTACAGGAAACACTTGGTTTAAGTCATTGCTGCTCAAGGGGGCGCCACCAGGAACGGAATCTAAAGTTTAGCATACTTTTTCACTCATGGATATTGAATGTTGAATCACATGTTGAAAGATTATCATGTGTTTGTGTCATTTGTTGTATCAGGTTATCTGTACCTATTAGTATGACTTAGATTAAGATCTAATAACATTTTAGGTTTTAAATATCTGAAATATGTGAGCCACTGTATATTTATTATTCTGTCTGCATTTTCTAGTGAATCATCAGATGCATTCAGGCAGCCAGTAGTTTTTATTCCTCATTTTAATGTGTACTCTCGTATATAAGAGAAGCAGATGTTTTTGTTTTAAGTTAGATACATTGCATCATTAAGTATTGTAAACTTTAAAAGTATGTATTCTTACTTGACATTAATGTTACTGTTGGAGACAAACCAAGACTGCGAATTGTTTTGCAAATTTTTTTTATATACATTGAAACAGATGGTCTGGGGTTGAACCTGGTTAAGTTTAACTCTGGAGATACTTGCCTCTGAATTAGGTCCGGGTAGCTGCTCTCCTTGACTACCTGGGTTCTTAATATGTCCACTGTTTATAAATCTCTGGATAGTAGAGGCTGTGACATCATCGGTGCAGCGTCTTATTGGCCCGGCCCATGTGATGCGGAAGCTTTAATTTTTAAAGCCCTGCTTGCTCAGCTGGAGCTGCTACTGTCACATCTCCGGAAGTACAGGGTCCTCTGAGCTGAAATTAATAGGGTTCAGCTTAGGAGACCCCCTGCTTCAATGCTATATAAAAAAATTACAATTGCAACGAAAAAAAATCGCAATGAGACCACATTTACTATAAAGAAATATTGAATATAAATGTCATGATTAACTGCATAAAAAATATACCAATCTTTTCAAAATGTTGGGTGTTTTTACAAATGATTCATTAGAATGTAAACTTTTCTTTTTTTATTTCTCCCTTCTACCAGAGACTTTTGGGATATAGTACATTCATTTACAGATGAGCAGAAAAGATTGTTCTTACAGTTTACAACTGGCACAGACAGAGCACCCGTGGGAGGACTAGGGAAACTTAAGATGATTATAGCCAAAAATGGCCCGGACACAGACAGGTAAGCGACCCATGAACTTATTTATTATTTTTTTGATCAGCGTGTTTTTCTTTTTTGCATGATTTGGTAAACCCGCTTCAATCCTGTGTGAAAAAAATCAATGTGTTAAAAAAAAAACAAGAACTTGGATTGCTGTTTTAAGTGACCACTTGTATGCCATCATTGAAAAATATGTTTGTGTGCAGCCTGCTGTGTGTGTTGAGAGCCATTACATTTACGATATACAATATTACACCATTGAGCAGTGGTCCCCAACGCCAGCCCTCGGGGACCACGCACAGTGCAGCTTTTAAGTATACGCCTGCTTGAGCACAGGTGGATCAGTCAAAATGATTGGGCCACCTGTGCTAATGAGTATATCCTCAACCTGGACTGTTTACGGTCCAGGATGACTGGAGTTAAGAACCACTGCCATAGAGGATGTTTATAGCGCTTTCTTCTTTCTTTTTAACATATAGTGGTGGGCAGAACTGCGTTTTTGTAAATGTTGAAACTAGTTTCCAATTTTTGTTCAAACATAGTTACGTTGTAAAATGTGATACTTTTTGGGGGGACCAGGAACAGTTATATGTGGTAATGTAGTATACAGAGCTTTTAAGTCCTCACAGATATCTTATTGAAGTGTACTTACAGTTGTGTGAAAAAGAAAGTACACCCTCTTTGAATTCTATGGTTTTACATATCAGGACATAACAATCATCTGTTCCTTAGCAGGTCTAAAAATTAGGTAAATACAACCTCAGATGAACAACAACACATGACATATTACACCGTGTCATGATTTATTTAACAAAAATAAAGCCAAAATGGAGAAGCCGTGTGTGAAAAACTAAGTACACCCTTACTGCTTCCATAGGAATTAAGATGCTAAGTAGCAGACAGGTGCTGCTAATCAAATGCCCTGGATTAATTGATCAGCAAGCGTGACAACCTCTCTAAAAGCTGACGTTTTAGCAGTTTGCTGGTCTGGAGCATTCAGGTGTGTGTTAACACAATGCCTAGGAGGAAAGACATCAGCAATGATCATAGAGAAGCAATGGTTGCTGCCCATCAATCTGGGAGGGGTTATTAGGCCATTTCCAAACAATTTAAAGTCCATCATTCTACAGTGGGAAAGATTATCCAAATGTGGAAAACATTCAAGACAGTTGCCAATCTTCCCAGCAGTGGATGTCCCAGAAAATTCACACCAAGCTCAGACAGTGCAATGCTCAGAGAAATTGCAAAAAAACAAGAGTTACATCTCAGACTCTACAAGCCTCAGTTAGTATGTTAAATGTTAAAGTTCATGACAGTACAATTAGAAAAAGACTGAAGAAGTATGGTTTGTTTGGAAGGGTTGTCAGGAGAAAGCCTCCTCTCTAAAAAGAACATGGCAGCACGGCTTAGGTTTGCAAAGTAGCATCTGAACAAAGCACAAGACTTCTGGAACAATGTCCTTTGGACAGACGAGATCTAAGTGGAGATGTTTGACCATAATGCACAGCGCCACGTTTGGCGAAAACCAAACACAGCATATCAGCACAAACACCTCATACCAACTGTCAAGCACGGTGGTGGAGGGGGATGATTTGGGCTTGTTTTTGCAGCCACAGGACTTGGGAACCTTGCAGTCATTGAGTCGACCATGAACTCCTCTGTATACCAAAGTATTCTAGAGTCAAATCTGAGGCCATCTGTCCGACACCTAAAGCTTGGCCGAAATTGGGTCATGCAACAGGACAATGATCCCAAGCACACCAGCAAATCCACAACAGAATGGCTGAAAAAGAAAATAATCAAGGTGTTGCAATGGCCCAGTCAAAGTCCAGACCTCAACCCGATTGAAATGCTGTGGCTGGACCTTAAGAGAGCTGTGCATAAACAAATGCCCACAAACCTCAATGAACTGAAGCAACGTAAAGAGTGGGCCAAAATTCCTCCACAACGATGTGAGAGACTGATAAAGTCATACAGAAAATGATTTCTACAAGCTATTGCTGCTAAAGGTGGTTCTACAAGCTGTTGAATCATAAGATGTACTTAGTTTTTCACACATGGCTTCTCCATTTTGGCTTTATTTTTGTTAAATAAATCATGACACGGTGTAATATGTCATGTGTTGTTGTTCATCTGAGGTTGTATTTACCTAATTTTTAGACCTGCTAAGGAACAGATGATTATTATTATGTCCTGGTATGTAAAACCATAGAATTCAGAGAGGGTGTACTTTCTTTTTCACACCACACCACTGTACGTGTGACATTCTAATTATCTTACTCCTCACACATTTACATTTCTCAACTCTAGTAATGACAAATTTACAGGTCATTTTCAAGATGTTTTATATTAGTCCAGTGGTAAGTAACCGCAATGGGCACTGTATGCGAAGTGCATAATATGTGAATGTATACGCCTGCTTAAGAGTGTGGGCTACTGTACCAAATATATCTACTTTTATTATACCTATTATAAAGACATTCAAGTCTGATGTTACAGCTCACCTGAGCTCACATATCTACATTGACTAGTGAAAACACCCACTTACGTAATTACTCATTATAGAGTAGGTTTTTAGGGAGGTCTCTTGTTTTAGGTACTGTTTATCCTATAAAAAGTGTGTGGTTGTATATTGTTGGCAAGTTCTAATTATGAATATACATTGTGTGTACACACACACTACTTTAGCACGACAATCTGCAGACAACACTCAGGTTGAATAATTAAATATATAATGTGGAAAACGACACAAATCTCCCAACGTTTCGGCCCCACAAATGGGACCTTCCTCAGGGTCGTGCATTGAAGGAATGACATAACCATACTATTATACTCCTAACCCCAGGAGCAGCTTGGATTCTCTTCCATACAGCTACACATTGCGCATGCGTCAAACGGTTTCCGTTTCAAGATGGCCACCGGACGGATTAAAAATGGCTGGGACAGCACATTAGAGTTCCTAATTAGGCAAGTTTGGCGGGCTTTTGGGCATTTTAATTGTTTTGATTGTGTTTTTATGGGCTAATTAACACTTTTGCACCTGGGGTTGCGGGTATATTAGTATGGTTATCATTCCTTCACTGCACTACCCTGAGGAAGGTCCCATCTGTGGGGCCGAAACGTTGGATATTTGTCTTGTTTTCCACATTATATATTTAATTATTCAACCTGAGTACTGTCTGCTGATTTTCGTGTGAACGGTATCGTATATTTATTGATATTTTTTTTTAATGGGACATGCACCTACCTTATTTGATTACAATTGGAGTGCCAGATTCTTGCATTTATTTTTGTGTCCCCACACAGTAATAATTTGGTTTAATGGCAACATCAACATGTGTGGTGCATTTTACATTTAGTCCTTCTCTCTTTTCATCTCTTCCTCTGTAGGTTACCAACATCTCATACATGCTTTAATGTCCTTTTGCTTCCCGAGTATTCAAGCAAAGAAAAACTGAAAGAAAGATTGTTAAAGGCCATCACTTATGCCAAGGGATTTGGCATGCTGTAAAAACAAAAAGGCAAGAGAGCTTAACAAAAGGGATACCAATTCTGAAATTGATGTCCCTATCCAAAAAGGCCATAAGATAGTGAGCTATACGTAGTCACCTGTGTTTGTGCCTCCCTTCTCCGCTGGGACATCGGGCTTGAACAGCAGATTTCAGCTGCTTATATGAACAACGTTTTTTTGTTTGTTTTTTTTTTCCCCCCCCATTTTAGCGTGAAAATGTTATACAATCTTTCACATGTATGTACAGAGAAGTTTTCCTGAATATTTATTTTAAGGGTTAAATCACTTTTGCTTGTGTTTAATACTGCTTGACGTTGAGCCTATTTGAGTATTGGGGGGAAAAGGTACTCTCACAAGAAAAAATGCCATCAATAAGCAGACAGCCTAACTTTCAAGTATGTGCTAGATGTTTGTCCTGCACCTACTCAAATCAGGAACTGTACTTTTTTTTTTTTTTTTTTTTTTTTTTTACAGTTTGCTTATAAAACTTGAATTCATGGAAAACTGTGTGATGCAATTACTGCTGTTCTAGCCCCAAAGCGTTTCTGTGAGAAGAAAACATTTTAGTCAATAAAGATGGAAGGGAGTACTTGGAATGCTAAGCTGCAGCCTTGCAAACTTTTTACATTAGTCACAGCACAAAAAAAAATTAAAGATTTAAAACAACAAAAAAAAAAAAACCATTTCACTATTCGTTGTTCTCACGTCTTGTAAAGTATAATGTGTTTCGTTAGAAAATCTGATATCTTGGTATGTGAAGGGTTAGACTTTAGCGCTGTATTATTTTTCAAGAAGAGTTTACTGGCAGAAGTGCATTTTCAGCCAAACTTTCTGTGGTAGAGGGTGGGTTGGTGTCGGAAAAGATGATAGTTTGCTGTATCTTAAACAAGAAGCTTGTGGAAGTGCACTTAAAATGAAGAATATTAATTGCATATTAAGTTAACATTTTAAATAGACAATCCAAAGTCTTCCCTACATCTTATGTCAATATCCTTTCAATTTTGTCATGTTTTGTACCATGCTCCAGGCACATGATCAGTGCTGCTGTATAATTAGATGGGATGGTTACTGCTTCCCTAAACTTCTCTCCAAACAATAGGTAAGATTAATTACAAAAGCTAAATTCTGTTCGAGATAACAATTTCATAAACCTACAAAAAGGCTCAGAACTTTTTTATTTTTTCCTAATGATCGAAAAGTAACTTCTATAAACCGACTTTAATCTACTGCATCAGTTTAAATGTAGGGTTCAAGATTCACATAAATAAATCATATCCGAATGTATTTGTTTATCTTTCCTGGACTTCTGAGTGTGTAATGTTAACTTCTCATGTTGCAATATGAAATAAAGGGATTATTCATTTTTAACCAAGGACATAATTGGTATATCTTGTTAGTAAAAAGCGATTGTAGATGTGCAACGCTAAACAGACTTCTCCAGGTCAGATCTATTTGATGGTTTTAAAAAGGCAAAGTTTATAATCCATTCAAGATACTCATTTTTTTTATCAATACTAGCTCAACCAAGCCATTTTTTTCTTCATGAAAAGTACAGTGATGTACTAGAGATAATTGACCCTGAGAATTCTTAAACAGAAGGTTTGGGGTCAGTCGGTGAGACCGCGTTCTCTGTGCTTAATGTCTATAGCTCTCATTACTTCTGCTCACTGGGTCCACATAAATAGGTGAAGAAAGCACAGAGGAAATGTGTTGTATGATTCTGTCCATGGGCTCTGGCAATAGGCTGGAGAGATATGTTTATCCACAAATTCAGTAAAATTTATCCACAAATTCAGCATTATTGTAATGCGGTTACAAGAATTCTGTAGTGAAACCATTTAGCAAATACCCAAGAGCTGCCAATAAAATGTAAGTGAACCATTTTTACTCTGCATAAATGTGTCCAGATTCATTTGGGTTGTATGGCACAACAATTAAGAAAAGTGCATATAATTTGTTTAGCTTTCAATAGATATTTCAAACAAATGATGCACAGGTGAAAAAAAAGCTAACACTTTGTAAGTGGCTCTTTTTAATTATTCTGTGTAACTCAAAATAATTGGGGGATCATTATTGTACCTGTTGAAATAATTAGGCATATGAAGACTTTATTTCTGGTACATTGTAATACTGGTAATATTGTACACTTTGGGTTGATGCCAGCACATCTTTTTTTGTTTGTTTAGTTAACAATTTCCACGTACACCCCCGCTGCACATATACACTGACTACATTTGGAGCCTCTTTTATGCAATGGCAGTAATATGATTCACTGTCAGTTAATGAACTTGCATTACATGAAGAAAGTGGAATGGATTTTCTCATAGAATAGTCTGTTCTAATGTTATACCTCAATTCATTAAAAGCTCATCAGATTCTACTGTAATGGCCATGTCTTGTAGATGGGAAATGAAGCAAGCAAAACTAATTATTTCTGCCCCCCTCCGGTCACCTACAAGTGGATTTACGGCTTATTTTTTTTAAATACCTTTTTATCAGAACTTAGTATCTACAGTATGTAAACCACTTAAACCACTTAAACAATATAGAAGTATTCGCATGGAGGCTGTCTGAATGAAGCATGTGTTTGCAAATGTGGCTACTTGATACTGTACGTTCCTTGTGATGGGGTGTCACAGGTGTCCTGTAATAATCTGTATGGCAATGTAAGAAACAGCCACACACCAGGGTTATGGCACCTCAATAACTTGGATGCTTCTTTATTTAACAGAAGTGCACAAACAAGAAACACTGAAACCTTTTGTTTTGTGGGTGTACGTAATTCCTGTTCATAGTGCAGTGTACTTTTGCAGGCTCCATTTCTGGTTTCCCAGGTTAAACATATTTATATGGGTTACGCAAACCTATTCTGAGAGTACTATATGCGTATTATCTTTAATGTATCACCCCAACATATTCCATAGCGCAGTTTGTTTAAACTTGTATATACAATGTTATTATCCTGAGACAATAGGAAGGAAGTACCAGCTCCAAGGAGCTTACAAACTAAAAATGCAATAATGTATACAATTTGTCTTTTTTTTTTTTTTAAGTGAAAAAAAATTGTCTACCGACCATTATATTCTAACCTTTTTCATGTCCTCTTTAATGCATTGTCAAAATTATATGATCGTTTTCCGATTCTCTATCACCTAACTTTGAGTTTGATAAATCACAGACAAGATCATAAATGGGTATGTCACAAAATGTACTATTTCTACTTCCATATGCTTAAACCATAGACATATACAGTATGTAACCTAATGGTAGAACCAGTATTTTATTAGGAGATTTGAAACTACTTTTTGTATATTATATTGGCGTATACTGTAGAATACGAACGCTATTGATTCCCAATTCAAATCTCTTGTGGATTCTCATTTTCCTTAGCATAGTTTGTAAGTATCTCAAACACCACCCTTACATATTTTTGTATTTGTGGAAGAGTAGTATTTTTAAATTCTCTCAGCTGATAAATTAACTTAATATTAAGTCACGGTTGTCCTCTTGTTTTTAATTACCACAAACAACTCGCATATACAGCGCCATAATGCCAAACTACATGTACATCATGGGCAATTAAATAATATATTCTAAAATAGGCAACATAGCCTCAAGTTGGTATATGCCAAAGATTTTTTTTTTATGGACCGGGTGTGGAAAACACAGATACGTGTATGTCAAGGAATACATTTTTTTTTATCCTCTGATGCTTTCCTTGGGAAATACTTGGATGATAAAGGCTGACGTCAGCAACTACCAGTAAAGCTTTTAACACCCTGCTCACCACATGGTAAGTATGCTTCTCTAATGTGTCAAACATGTTAAGAAATCCATGGTAAGTATGCTGTAGATAAATCTGATAAATATGCACTTATTTCTTTTGTGCCAACAAATGAGCAGGGTATTATTATTTTCTCAGAGAAAACAACTTCTATTGGATATGTACTGACTTGTGCTTAAAAGCAACAACTGCTGCTATATCTTAATGTAAAGTGCATTATAATCTCAAATAAAGTTTTAGATAAAAACATGTAAAATTCTCACAATATACAATGTCAATACAGGCATACCCCGCATTAACGTACGCAATGGGTCCAGAGTATGTAAAGCAAAAATGTACTTAAAGTGAAGCAGAACCTTTTTTCACTTGGGTAGAGGTAGGGAGCCGGTATTGCTATTCAGGACGTGCCTGCGAGCTACCGGTTTCCAATTGAGCGAGGAGAATCGGCGCGTCACACAACTACAGCGGTCTGTAGGGCTGAATAAGTGTCCGTACTTGCGAACGAGCGTATGGACACAGGGGTATGGTGCTATTGTAAAAACTTCCGTACCTGCGAGTGTCCGTAAAGTTGAAGGTCCATATAGCGGGGTTTGCCAGTAAAATCAATCATTAAACAGTTTATTTCCAATCAATGCAAACTGTCTGGTTGCTAACAAGGTGTATTTGTTTTTGCAGCAAAAGTCTTGTATTGTTTAGGAAGAGAGAGTTAGTTCATATAGTATAAAGCTGCTGAACATTACTATAACCACCCAATCTCCCCCAATTCTACATCTGAGAAAATACATGAACACAAAAAATTGGGTTAGCATACCTGTTTTTTTTTGTTATGTTTTCTGCCATTGCTTTTCTCACGTAAAATCTACTGGTTCTGCAAGTTGCACTATATACATGAGTACACATTTGCTTTCTGCAGCATCGGACCTAACACGAACTAATGTTGTGGTAACCACAATAAAAGAAGGTACTTGTATCCATTCTCCAAAATCAGTACAAACCAATATTGCTAAAGTAGAATTTGGTACACATTTAGCTGGCTGTCACATGAGGATTATTGTTCTTCCAGTTTCTTACAGTGAAGTTCTCTTTTGTAAGGACCAAATTATATTGTTCCATAAACAAAATGTCCACAGGTATGTCATTTCTAGTGAAATTTCTATCCAGTTCTTTTATTGTGACACTTCGATGGTAGGGCTCTTGTCCTACAAGAGACCATTCCCTCTGCTCCTCGTCTCTTAAACTTGCGGTTTCTTTTTTCCCGGGCCCATCTAACAGTCTGTCAGAATAATAATCTCGTAGAGAAGAGTTGTGTTGCATAGAATTAACCTTATCAATAAATAACTTTACTCTGCTCTCAAAATCTTCTTTGGGAATAGGGATTGTATCCTTTGCTAGAGATGGGTTGTCTGATTTGATTCCTCCAGTGTCCAAGAAAGGACTTGTCTTTGGCCTTGTTCCCACCAGAGTTGTGTTGCTTTCTGATCTTAAGCATTGTCCATGTTCAGACAATTTGACTTCCTTGGCAAGTTGATTTTTTGTGATTGTGGCCACTGTTTCTGGGGAGTGTTTACATTTTAAGATCTCTGCTCTAGGTCTACCGGCATTTTGGCTTTCATGGTTTTTTGCTAAGAAGGTAGTTTGGGAAATGGAGTGAACAGCAAACAGATTATTTTTCTTAGGTTTGTCCACCCTATAATTATGGAACTGAACCAGTTTCTTCACGCCTTGTCGAGCTCCAGGCGCTGAATAGAATCTTGGAAAAGCATTTGGAGAATTTTTTTCCGTTTTAAAAACTATAAAATCTGTACTTTCCGTTTCGGATATGTTCTCATCCATTATTTTCCTGAGGCTGATATTGCCTCTGCAGCTTTTGTCTGTGTCTGACATGCAACTCCTAGACCATGGTGCAGATGCCACCCGCAAAGGCTTGCCATGTTTCACTATAGCTCTCACTGCTTCTTCACTTCTGTCATTTAATGTAGCATTGAAGCTGTGTGCTAGATGTTTGATTAGGTCTTTATTTCCAATGAGTCTGGCATGTGCCATCTCTGATCTTCTAAGCTTCATGATGAACCGGTTATATAAAACCTTCTGATCTAGAGTCCGTAAGTCTGCTGCTTGTTTCTTCAGGGAATCCAACATGATGATTTTCTTTTGTAAGAGGCTTTCTTCTTTACAGTTGAAGGATACTGTCAGAGGAGACTTTTCAGTTTCCCGGAGTTTCTTCTCGGTCATTTTTGAACACCTACATGTACTTTGTTAAAGCAGGTACTCTTCAATAATGCTCTCTCTTCTAAAGGTGTTAAAGCAACTACAGGCTTTTGGTGAGAAATTTTACTCCTGCAGTGTTGTGTTGTTAGAACTAATGTTGACATGTATTGTTTGTTGTCAGGGAAGTTAAACCGGTAGCTCCATATTCAAATGGCTGAAGGTGGTTATTGTTTTATAAAGGCGTCTTCCCTGAAGAGTTAGGTCATATACTAATGCAAATTTACCTTATGAGTTGACTCTTTTTATTAACACTTTCCTAACAATACAAGACTTATTTTGGGGGAGGGAGAATCAATACACCTTGTTGGCAACCAACCAGCTATGTTTAGATTGGAGCCATGAGGGAGCTTGAAATAATAGCCAGATAAGAGCAATATAATATGGTGGAGATTCCTGAAACATGGTGGTATAAAACTCGTGACTGGGCAAGAAAATTAGGGTTATTCCCTTTTTGGGGGGAGGAATTGGGCAAATAGAAGCGATGGTGGAGGAGTGTTTATATGTGACACAAAATATACAACCTATTATAAAGGGATGGTGTTTTTGAATAGGTTGCTGAAAATGTAGGCTCGTTTTCTGACATTTGCAATGGAGGTAAAAGTACAAAAATACTGGTAGGGATCTACTGTAAACCATCAAATATGTTTGCGTTTGAGGAAGCTGAACTACATTTGCAAATTTAAAAGACAGCAAAACTAGGCCATGTTTTAATTGTGTGATTTTAATGATCTATCTGAACATCGAGTAATGAACTTAGCAGTGAAACTAAAGGTAACAGGTCTGTGGGTGTGCTAAAATATAATGACATGACCCAAATTACTGAGGAACTTGGTAATATGAATTAGTGTAGAAGTGATAAATATTCAAGTGAGGGAATATTTGAGAAACTGATCATAACATGGTCTCATTTTAAATAATTTAACTATATATATATATGTATATATATATATATATTGGTGTTCTATGGGATAAACAATGAAAAAATGCAGATATTTGTCAACTAAGGAAGGATCCACAAATAATTGGGATGAAGTTCTTGTCTTGGAAAAAAAAATAGATGCAAAATTATCAGTTTTTAAAACATTGTTATGCGTACACTTACCAGTGTATACCCTTTGGCTTATATTTCTATATTAAATATTACCAATATGACTAATTAAACAGGTACAGGAAGAAATTTAAAGAGATGGACATTTTGAAGAAGTCAGAAGGGAAAAGTCCTTCATATCAGAATTATAAGAAATGTTGCAAAAGGACAATCAGAAAATTGAAATGAAAAGGGACTACAATGGAAGTGACAACTAAGAAGTACTTAAAGTACTTTAATAAGGTCCGAAAATACATTATAGGAGACTCTTTCCATGTCAAATTATTGGATATAAGAAGGCAGAGGTATTAAACAATTGTTTTACCTCTGCGTATGAGAGAAGCTGATTGCAAAAATATTTTAACAAGAAGCAGCCAGAACCTCAATGTTAACACAGGAGGAAGTGCATAGGAGGCTTAATAAAATGAGCAGGATATAATTTCTCTACAGAAGCACTTGGACTGGAAGCTTGGGCAGGTAAATGTAAAGTTATGCATTGGGGGAAACAAGAATAAACAGGCTACATATAAACGAAATGGGCCAAAAGTAGGTGAATCCTTGATAGAGAAGGCTTTAGGAGTGCTTGTAGACAGGTTTAGCAATAATGCTCAATCGTTGCAGTAGCTGTAAGGTTAAATAGGCTATTATGCCATATAAGGATAGGTAAAAAAAAATGCAGCAGCACTACAAAATATATTAAAATACATGTATTACTCACATAAATGCCCAACATGTCGACCCCTCTCTTGGGGTCTTCCTCGGGGCTGTCCTTGTCTTTAAATACCTGAAAGGGGCATACAAACTGTAATCTGGTATTGCATGTCCGACCCATAGTTCCTAAAAAAAGTGACACTGTGTGGTCATTTGCATGTCATTTCCCAGAATCCCTTGCTGCAGTGGAAGTGCTGTATGCTGGGTGATAATGGGGAAAGGTGGGGTTGCAGACCTGCCTAAGACATGCAGATGAGCATACAGCTATATTTGCATATTTGCTTTCCTGTGGAGGGTTTTTGTCACTTTTTTTACTCACCATAACTTAACTCAGTATTATGGTTTAGCCTATCCCATAAGCCTCTCTTGCATTCCCAGTAAAATCAACCCCACACTGATGAGACCCATCAAGGTCGAAACAGCTGTCTGTGGGTGGTTTTCTGGGTATGCACCTTAACCCTGGCTGTGCTCAAAGCTGTGACCATGCAGCAAGCTTAAGCCTATAGGGAACCATGTTAAAAATGGTTATTGAGGCAAAAAGTGACACTGTGGTCATTTGCATGTCATTTCCCAGAATCCCTTGCTGCAGTGGAAGTGCTGTATGCTGGGTGATAATGGGGAAAGGTGGGGTTGCAGACCTGCCTAAGACATGCAGATGAGCATACAGCTATATTTGCATATTTGCTTTCCTGTGGAGGGTTTTTGTCACTTTTTTTACTCACCATAACTTAACTCAGTATTATGGTTTAGCCTATCCCATAAGCCTCTCTTGCATTCCCAGTAAAATCAACCCCACACTGATGAGACCCATCAAGGTCGAAACAGCTGTCTGTGGGTGGTTTTCTGGGTATGCACCTTAACCCTGGCTGTGCTCAAAGCTGTGACCATGCAGCAAGCTTAAGCCTATAGGGAACCATGTTAAAAATGGTTATTGAGGCAAAAAGTGACACTGTGGTCATTTGCATGTCATTTCCCAGAATCCCTTGCTGCAGTGGAAGTGCTGTATGCTGGGTGATAATGGGGAAAGGTGGGGTTGCAGACCTGCCTAAGACATGCAGATGAGCATACAGCTATATTTGCATATATATATATTGTGTATATATTGTGTATATATATATATATATATATATATATATATTGTGTATATATACAATATAGTCTAGTCTAGTCTCAAACCTGCAAGCCATTAAGACCAGCCTCACACTGATGATACCCATCAAGGTTGAAACATGTATGTGAGTAGGTCTAATGGCTTCGCATCTCATCCCAGCCTCTGTTTAAAAGCTGTGTTTAAAACAGCATGCAGTGGCTTGAGGATTGGCTTGTGTAATACGAGCTTGAGACAAAAGGTGGCACTGAGTGCTCATTTGCATGTCATTTCCCAGAATCCCTTGCTGCAGTGGAAGCGCTGTATGCTGGGTGACAATGGGGATAGACAGGGTTGCAGACCTGTCTAAGACATGCAAATGAACATACAGTAATATTTACAGTATATATATATATATATACACACACACACACACACACACACAATATATATATATACAGGCATACCCCACTTTAAGTACACTCACTTTAAGTACACTCGTGAGTAAGTACATATCGCCCAATAGGCAAATGGCAGCTCACGCATGCGCCTGTCATCACGTCCTGAACAGCAATACCGGCACCCTACATGTACCGAAGCTGTGCGCAAGCAGGGAGACTATAGAGCCTGTTACAAATGCGTTATTTACATCAGTTATGCACGTATATAACGATTGCAGTACAGTACATGCATCGATAAGTGGGGAAAAAGGTAGTGCTTCACTTTAAGTACATTTTCGCTTTACATACATGCTCCGGTCCCATTGCGTACGTTAATGCGGGGTATGCCTGTGTGTGTGTGTGTGTGTGTGTGTGTGTGTGTGTGTGTGTGTGTGTGTGTGTGTGTGTGTGTGTGTGTATTTTTGCTATCACTAATACACTTTGATTTTCAACATTGAGTGCTGTCTCTTGTTTACCAGTCCTCGGAATGGTAACATATAACTATATTCTCTATATGGGACGTGCACCTGTGGCTTACCAGCACCTTTTGGAGTGCCAACTGCCTTTTCTGACACACACACACACACACACACACACACACATATACATATATATATATATATATATATATATATATATATATATATATATATATATGAACAACAAAAAAAGAAAGCGCTCGATCCTAGTGCAATATGAAAAAAAACACTTTTAATACAATCGATTAGGTCCAACAAAAATACACTCACAAACAAATAAAAGGTAAAAGCATGTTATGAGTATACTCATTCGCCTCCACGTGCTGCTGTAACTCCGTTTGTAAACTGCTCTCTCTTGGGTGAAGTGTCTGCTTCTCCAGTAGCCCTTATCGGTGCAGGAACTGTGAGAGTCTCTGGAACCGTGACCCGGAAGTAGGATCAAATGCCAGGATGGTGGGTATAACCCTGAGGTTTGGTGTAGACTGGCAAGGTGTTATTTCCCTATAATGTCCACTTGTATGAAGTACCCGGTTCCTGTACCTCTACTGGCAAACCGCTCCCTTCAAGGATAGAGCTCCGGTCTTTCCCGTAGTCCTCCGGTGGGTATAGGGGTTGGAACTGTAACCCGGAAGTGTAATCGCCCCCTCTGTGTAAACCGGATGCGGAGCAACGGATGTGCGACCCCGCTGTTGAGGTCTTATTATACCGGCAAAGTTCCAAAGTCCTGACACAACTGTGCAATGATAAAAGGCAGAAAAACGGCAGCGAACGAGTATTAATAAAAACTGGTCTAGATACCAATAAAAAATCCTCCCTACGCGTTTCTTCACTCAGGGTGATTTCATCAGGGGATGTATGACGGAAGTACGTCATGCTATTTATACATATGTATGGCAATCAATTAATTAAATGCTTCCAATACAACACATGATTATATTTAATTGCTATTTTCAAAACGAAGGCATCAATATATACTTTACATGTACAATTAAACCATTCTCAATTGTTTTAAACTGATTGTGGATTTTAAATAAAGTTTCATATGACATTCAATAAAACTATTTATCCATGTCTGTTTCAGTTGGATATATATATATATATATATATATATATATATATATATATATATATATACACAATGTGTTCAATGAATGTTGAATTTTCATTGCTTCAATTTATTCCCATGTGTCTTTAATTTACTAATAGTACTGGGTATTGGTAGATCTTTTGTCCTTACAGACTAGGATATTCTCTAGCCACTTGCCATAATGGTTGCTGTTATTATGTATATATCCGTTCGCTGACACTTTTTAAAAAAATGTTTTCGTGATGATTTTGTTCTCACTATTTACACTAAGTTCCAAATCTAGGAATGTGATGGTGGTATTATTTATTTCAGATGTAAATTTTAGACCCATGTTATTGTCATTGAATGTAGAAAAGATGTCCACTAGTTCTTGTTCTGCACCATCCCACACAAATAGCAGGTCATCAATGAAACGGCCATAGAACACGAGTCCAGCCCCCAGTCTCGCATTCCCCCACACATGGATGCTCTCCCACAGCCCCATGTATAGGTTTGCGTAACTGGGGGCAAACTTCGTGCCCATGGCCGTTCCACAGATTTGCAGATAGTATAGATCTTCAAATAAAAATTAGTTATGTTCTAAAATAAATCTAATAACTTTCAGGATGAATTCTCTTTGTATGTATTCTAATTTGGTGTCTGTCTCTAATGCCTGATTGATTGCCTCTATACCTTTATCGTGATTGATACATGTATATAGAGAGGCCACGTCACACGTGGCCCATATATACGTGCTTTTCCAGGGAATATGTGAAATCAAGTCGATGACGTGTAGCGTGTCCCTAATATGTGACCTCAATTTTGCCACAATAGGTTGTAAGTAATAATCTACATACTGGGACACGCTAGACGTCATCGACTCGACACCCGATACTATGGGTCTTCCTGGGGGTGTTTTTATGTCTTTGTGTATTTTCGGTATATGATAGAATACTGGTGTTCTTGGATGGCGTTTATAGAGAAATTCAAATTCAGATTTACTAATTATACTATGTATTTGGGCATCTAACAATAAAGTTTTTAACTGTGATTGATATTCCATCAAAGGGTCTCCATCTAGTGTGACATAATGAGTCTTATCATCTAATTGACGATATGCTTCTATTATATAGGTCTCCCTATTTTGCAGAACCACTCCACCCCCTTTATCCGCTTGTCTTATTACTATACTTTTATTTTGGCTCATTTCATCCAGAGCTCGTTGTTCATTTGGGTGGAGATTTTTTCTTTTTAGAGTAGATGTTTCATCACACATTTTCTCAAAGTCACGTAGGACTAGAGTATAAAATGTTTCTATAAATCCACCTTTGGACAAATACGGAAAAAATGTGGATCTTGGAACAAACGGGGAATGTACAATGGTAGGTTCAATATTTACCAAAGGTTCATCATGTATAGTGACCATCATTTCTAGTGGATTCTGTGTAAAATGTTGAGTAAAAATGTCAAAATTTGGAACTGTTGTTTTATTATTGGAATCTACAATACAATTAGTTTCAGTTGGTATCTGTATATTTAGATTTTGTGACTGCACAGATAGCTGAGATGCCATAAGTCTAATACACTCCTGTTCTTGTGTGTTAAATAACATTTCTTTCTCTTTGCTTTTAATAGCAAAGTGTCTCATAAGAGTGATCTTTCTTATATATCTATTCAAATCGACGAACAAATTAAATTTATTTGGTGTACTACTAGGTGCAAATGAAAGACCCTTAGCCAGTAGTGACACATGATGAGCCGATAGTACAAAACTAGACAAATTGAAAATACCGTGACTTTCTGGCGTCAAGAGTCTCAGTTTGCTTGTCTCCTTTCTTTGCTGCTGTTTCCCTCCTCTTCTTCCTCGGTGTCTCGTTTTCTGCGCGGCGTTGTTGATGGTGTTGTTTGGTTCCATAAAGGGTAAATTTTCTCCTTTTTCTCCTGAGCCTCGTGTTGGCTCACCATCTCTAAAAAAGAGTCAGTATGAGAGACAGTTTTCTTATCTTTACTATGGGAAGGCTTGGCTCCATCTTTTTTCTGTGTTTTAGATGTGGTACCACTAGTGGATTTTTTATGAATACCATTATTGGGTAAACTTCCCTTTCTTCCATAAAAATACATCCATAATGTTAGATCCAAATAGCCCATGTTTAGGGTATATGTAAACATCTATTGCAGATGGGACTTTGCCCAGACATTAAGGATCTCAAAAATAAAATTATTTTATTTTATTCAATATTGACCAACACAGATTTAAATCATTGAATTAATGGCCACCCTTGTCGCCTATCCTCCAACCATTAACTCACATTAGTGCTTAATTGTAATTGACTCTTTATCCTAGTCTGTAAGGACAAAAGATCTACCAATACCCAGTACTATTAGTAAATTAAAGACACATGGGAATAAATTGAAGCAATGAAAATTCAACATTCATTGAACACATTGTGTATATATATATATATATATATATATATATATATATATATATATATATATATATATATCCAACTGAAACAGACATGGATAAATAGTTTTATTGAATGTCATATGAAACTTTATTTAAAATCCACAATCAGTTTAAAACAATTGAGAATGGTTTAATTGTACATGTAAAGTATATATTGATGCCTTCGTTTTGAAAATAGCAATTAAATATAATCATGTGTTGTATTGGAAGCATTTAATTAATTGATTGCCATACATATGTATAAATAGCATGACGTACTTCCGTCATACATCCCCTGATGAAATCACCCTGAGTGAAGAAACGCGTAGGGAGGATTTTTTATTGGTATCTAGACCAGTTTTTATTAATACTCGTTCGCTGCCGTTTTTCTGCCTTTTATCATTGCACAGTTGTGTCAGGACTTTGGAACTTTGGAAGTATAATAAGACCTCAACAGCGGGGTCGCACATCCGTTGCTCCGCATCCGGTTTACACAGAGGGGGCGATTACACTTCCGGGTTACAGTTCCAACCCCTATACCCACCGGAGGACTACGGGAAAGACCGGAGCTCTATCCTTGAAGGGAGCGGTTTGCCAGTAGAGGTACAGGAACCGGGTACTTCATACAAGTGGACATTATAGGGAAATAACACCTTGCCAGTCTACACCAAACCTCAGGGTTATACCCACCATCCTGGCATTTGATCCTACTTCCGGGTCACGGTTCCAGAGACTCTCACAGTTCCTGCACCGATAAGGGCTACTGGAGAAGCAGACACTTCACCCAAGAGAGAGCAGTTTACAAACGGAGTTACAGCAGCACGTGGAGGCGAATGAGTATACTCATAACATGCTTTTACCTTTTATTTGTTTGTGAGTGTATTTTTGTTGGACCTAATCGATTGTATTAAAAGTGTTTTTTTTCATATTGCACTAGGATCGGGCGCTTTCTTTTTTTGTTGTTCGCAGATTCCTGGGAGGTCGTTGGTCCTTGTGGAGAGCTGCCAGATCCTATTTTTGAATCCCATTTTTCATTTTTTATTTTTACCTTTTATTTTTATTTTTATATATATTTTTTCTTTCATAGAAATTTGTATTTTATTATATTATTATATCACTTATTTCATGTATTTGTATTAGTGATTTAGGGTTTTAGCTATTTTAGTTTAATTATATACAGGTCCACAATTACACCCATTGATTTTAGTTTAGCATGTTTAGAAAATACCAATAATAATTCAGCTATTCTATTAGAATTCAATTTATGTATAGTCAATCAATTATGCTAATCAATACTGTTTATTAACTACATTCAGATCTTTATTACCTGTTGAGCGCAGTCTTTTTTCTGTCTATATATATATATATATATATATATATATATTTATGTATGTATACACACACCAAATAAGTAAACATGGAGGAGATGTTGATCCTTGGAGAAATCTGATTGTCATTACTGGAGTCAGGAGGGGATTTATTTTTTGCCCTTATAAGACATTGGATAATGTTTCACTGAGGGTTTTTGCCTTCTTCTAGATCAAAATAAATATAAATATCGGATGAGTAGTTGAGTGCTTTATCAGTCAATCACATTTAATATAGGTGGAACTCGATGGATGTGTTTTTTCAACCTCATATAACCCCCGTATCCCTCAGGGGATTGTCATATGCTGCGGCTTAGTCAATAGGGCGGCTGCATTTGCAATTAAGGCCTTTTCAGTGCAAGGGAGCCTGCGCTGGCAGTTCTGAATAGGGACAAGTAAGAGAGGCTGCAGTTACATGTTGCTAGGCAACCAGTGAAGCTGTGAGAGATGACAGTTTAGACAGCTTTTAAAAAAGAGTTAGCAGTGGGAGCTGGGGGAGTTAGGGTGTGTGTGCAGGGAGCAATAGCCCCTAGCACTAGGCCTAGTTACCCCCAGAGGTCCCAGATAAGTTACCATTCCCCAGTTTGTGGTTGCATCAGGGACAGTAAAACCAGAGACATAACATAAAACACAGACAAAGCTCAGTTTTTAGCACATCTAGTGAGACTCATACACGGTACAGGGACAGGCCCTACGTAAGGAGATCTGCCCCTTTAGCTATTTGGTTAAGTTAGGACACCCTCAGTGTCGAGCAGCCTGATTGCTGGGTCTGGGCTCAGACCCCTCAGTTACATAGAGACTATCTTCGTGGAGGCCCAGCCAAGCAGTGACTGTGGCCTGCCGGCTACAGGCGGATCCCCGTCAAGGTACAGACGGTGCGGAGCTGCGGTGATATTATCCACGCTGGAAGTCACCCCACGCATAGGAGGACATCACGTCAGATCAGACGGATCCATACCGGTTGTATAGCGGTACCCGCGGGCTGGAGCCCCGGGCAGGTATCTATAAATAGTGCACCAACACGTCCAGGGATAGAGCTATCTCCATCACACGTGGGTGGGTTTGGACATAAGGTACTCTGGGGAATACTTATGTTGATGTGTGCACCCAGTGCACTTCTATGTGTACGGCTATATGCATTATTCTGTGTGGTACAGGTACCGAAGTTATTAGTATTAGCAATTGTAAACAGTTATTAGCATACACTGTGTGCGTGTCTTATTATTGTGGTTCCTGTAAGAGGACCATCCCACTCAGGTGGGAACCCTTACAGGTGGAGGCGCTGTGTACGACGAATCAGGTAACCCCAGGCTCCCAGTGGCGGAGGTTCAGGTCTTCTGTGAGCCTATCAGGTAATGCACCACACCAGGTAACATACGTGTAGATTTCCCCACATGGTCCCCATCTGCGATAGGGGGGGGGGGGGGGGAGGTGTTACATTTGGAGGCAGCTGCTGAGATCTCAGACCTGGGGTGCCCTGTCCTATTTTTCATGCAAATTGTCCAATTTACTTTTCCACTATGTGGGTGCCCTCAAGGTAGGAGGTCCACGCATGGGCCCAAAACAGCCTGACCCCGAACTGCCTGGTCGTTGTGGGCGGAGTTCCTGCATGCGCATTCGCGTCAGACATCCAGGCGCATGTTCGCAAACTCCCTGGACTGGCACAAGCATGGGTCATAGGACGAAAGTTTGATTCCCTCCGTCAATGGAGTGCCATGATACTAAAGGTAGGCCATGCCATATGCGAGGAAGACGGTCCCCAATTCCTAAGTCTGCCTGAGGGTCCGACCAATGGGTGCCCAATTATCTACCCTTACCTAGCAGTTTCTTTGGCTCCCTCATCTGGGGAGGCTAATCATGAGTCCCACCTAAAATGGCATCTCCCGCCAGGTCAGGAGAGCGCACGTGCTAATGGCGGCCAGGCTGCATCACAATGTGTTACAGTAACCAGCCCGGGTCTGGCGCGAGAACCAGAGCTCCACCCCTGTGATGTAAGTGAGTCTCAGTCCACCACTTCTGTTCCCCGGCAGGGAGAAACAGGATGCATCCAACTGCACCCTCAGTTATACAGAGGTTGGCGAGTAAAAGGAGTGAAAGCACCCTATCTTTTGTGCCCGTGCTTACAAAAGGAGTTGAATAAGTATGGCGGTATGGACTTTGACCCTTATCACCAACCAGTAGAACTTCTGGTGGCAAAAGTGGACAGGCAGGAGTGCGTACGATGTTTCTGCAGCAAATGTGATTTTCCAGATGGAGAACTGACTTGGGGACCCAAGAGTGCTTGCTGCGGAGCACAGTTCCTGCAACCCATGCTGCTGCGGCCCACGGAAACCACAGAGAAAGATGCGACAGACCCCTCTACTGGGTCGGTCAATGCTGCTAGTCTACCTACCTCAAGAGCAGAGGTTTTGGAGGGCCCGTGCGCCCTAACAGCGGTTCCAGACTCAACTCCAGAATCGGTTCCAATGACGGAACCACAGATGTTCGAACCAACAAAGGGTAAGGTGTCCCTACACCCATTCTCTTCTACTGACAACAGTATCCAATCAGCCGTGGTGATGCACCTGCCGGCGGACCACTCAAGTGACGCTGAGGACAACGGGCTGATTGACTCACCTACTGTGGACTCTGCTGTGGGCCCGTGTGCCCTGCCACGGCCTGTCCGGCCTTCAACGATGGTACCATCGGTCCCAGGCTTGGGATCAGTACCTGCCAATGACGACAGGGGTGAGTTGACTGCCCCAGGGGTGTCGGGTGTGAGCTCCCCGGTGATCGTGGAGCATGGTGGCTCCAAAGGTAGGGTCACCCGGGCGATGGGCTCACCCCTGTCATCGCGTCCTGGTGGAGGTGTCTCCCCTAGAAGATCTCTGCAGACCAGAGAACTGATTTGACCCCATCAAGGTATCCAGTACAGCGGCTATGCGCGGCACTTACACCTACAAGAGGAACCTTCAATCCTTCTCGTCTCAAGACAAGGACCTGCATGTAGATATTGTGATGTCCCCAGAAGACGTCACCACTAAAGAGATTGCTGGAGTGAACAAAGTCTGTGCTGTGACCGCTCTGGTAATTATTGCCTCCTTCATGCGCACGCTGGAGCGCTTCATTCACCATGTGGTGGACCGAGGCAAAGGGCAAGACCTCCTTGCCCATCTCGTCCATGTCGCGGATGGCCGGGTAAAAGTTTGGCACCAAGACCCCTTACGATTCCTTCTACCAGGGGGAGGAGATGGTTTGGGATCAGAGACACTAGCCCCCGATCATGAGCTCCAAAAGACTCCCAGGAGTCAATCACTCAATCAGTTAGGGGTACCCCACTATGAGACTCAGCTGGCTTCGGGTATCAACGTGATTTGTTGTGTATCCTATGCAATGCATTTTTCATTATATAACTCTCCGTTATATGTCTGCTACCCAAGCGAGGCCGTTGGGATTTTACCAGGGGGGGTGTATAGCCCCCGTATCCCTAAGGGGATTGTCACATGCTGCGGCTTAGTCAATAGGGCGGCTGCATTTGCAATTAAGGCCTTTTCAGTGCAAGGGAGCCTGCGCTGGCAGTTCTGAATAGTTCTAAATAGAGACAGTTAAGGCTGCAGTTACATGTTGCTAGGCAACCAGTGAAGCTGTGAGAGATGACAGTTTAGACAGCTTTTAAAAAAGAGTTAGCAGTCGGAGCTGGGGGAGTTAGGGTGTGTGTGCAGGGAGCAGTAGCCCCTAGCACTAGGCCTAGTTACCCCCAGAGGTCCCAGATAAGTTACCATTCCCCAGTTTGTGGTTGCTTCAGGGACAGGCCCTACGTAAGGAGATCTGCCCCTTTAGCTATTTGGTTAAATTAGGACACCCTCAGTGTTGAGCAGCCTGATTGCTGGGTCTGGGCTCAGACCCCTCAGTTACATAGAGACTATCTTCGTGGAGGCCCAGCCAAGCAGTGACTGTGGCCTGCCGGCTACAGGCGGATCCCCGTCAAGGTACAGACGGTGCGGAGCTGCGGTGATATTATCCACGCTGGAAGTCACCCCACGCGTAGGAGGACATCACGTCAGATCAGACGGATCCATACCGGTTGTATAGCGGTACCCGTGGGCTGGAGCCCCGAGCAGGTATCTATAAATTGTGCACCAACACGTCCAGGGATAGTGCTATCTCCATCACACGTGGGTGGGTTTGTACATAAGGTACTCTGGGGAATACTTATGTTGATGTGTGCACCCGGTGCACTTCTATGTGTACGGCTATATGCATTATTCTGTGTGGTACAGGTACCGAAGTTATTAGTATTAGCAATAGTAAACAGTTATTAGCATACACTGTGTGCGTGTCTTATTATTGTGGTTCCTGTAAGAGGACCATCCCACTCAGGTGGGAACCCTTACAGGTGGAGGCGCTGTGTACGACGAATCAGGTAACCCCAGGCTCCCAGTGGCGGAGGTTCAGGGTCTTCTGTGAGCCTATCAGGTAACGCACCACACCAGGTAACATAAGTGTAGATTTCCCCACATGGTCCCCATCTGCGATAGGGGGGGGGGAAAGGTGTTACACTCATCTACTATGTAACAATCAAACATGGTGTAATAGTTTGTTAAATTTATGTCTGAGAGCAGAAAGGCCAAGCCCAAATTCTATTTACCAGGGGTGGTCAACCTGACTGGCAGTTGGAGCCAGAATTTACTAGTGTCATTGTCGTCGTGCCTCAAATAAGGGGACAAATCAAATGAATACCTATATTCACTTACACAGAGCATAACCTGACCGCAGGGCCAACGACAGGGGGTGTCCCGGGACCGTTGGCGATGGGGAGCCCAGCAGCTGGACAAAGCAGTTGCCGCTAGGCCCTGGCTGTCCCCACCTGTAGGCCTCTTCCTGTCTCTGTCCCACCCGGGCCCTCTGTCAGAGCGCGACGGGCCTCTGCTGTTGGCACGCCGGAAGTAAGCTTGGCCCAGCTTCTGTTGCACGGTGGCATGAGTGGAGGGGCTGGCACGCGCTGAATTCAGAGGGCACGGCATGGGACAGAGAGAGGAAGAAGCCTGCAGGTGGGGAGAGCCGGGCGTGGTGGCAACTGCTTTACCTGGTCACCACTGCCCCCCCATCCCGGCAGTCACCGGTCCCCCCTGGCAGGGGGGTCCTTGCAGGGCCGCAGATGGGGGGGACAGAAGGTAGAGGTGTCCCCGGCCCGGTGGCAGTGGGGGGTCCTGTGGCGCAACTTGGGCCTGACCTCTGGCCAAGCCCAGCTCTCGGATGCAGGCCTCTCCCGGCCGGGCCCCTGCTCTCAGATGCAGGCCTCTATCACTGTCCCACGCCGACGGGCCTCTGTGACGTCCGCGTGCTGGAAGTAGGCTTTGCCCAGCATCCGGCATGCGCCAACATGGAGGGAGACCCGGCGCGCGCTAGCTCAGCATGGGACAGGGGTAGAGGTCTGCAGTGAGTGAGCCGTGGCTCGGCCGCAAAAGGACCGGCAGTTGGGCCCAAATTGCAGTGCCTGCTTGACGGCCCTCCGCAGACCATCCACAAGGTAAGTCTGTTTTAAAAAAAAAAAATGTATTGGGGGAGTGGGCGTCTTTTTAAAATGTATTTGGCGAGTGGGGGGTCTTTCAAATGTATTTGACGAGTGGGGGGCTTTTTCAAATGTATTGGGCGAGTGGGAGGCTTTTTCAAATGTATTGGGCGAGTGGGGGGCTTTTTAAAATGTATTGGGGTTATATGTATTTTGTGGTGGAAATTGCGTGAGAGGAGAGGGGGGAGAAGGAGGGAGGGAGTGAGGAAAACGGAGTAAGAATGAGACGTAAGCGAGAGAAATACATGCGAGGTGGGAAGGGGTGTGATTGAGGAAGAGAGGAGGGGAGAAATACAAGGAAAGAGGGTGGGAAATAGAGGCGACTCATGAGGTGTGAAGTGGGGAGGCTTGCAAAACTGCTGGGGGGAGGGGGGGGATGAGGGCAGATGTAACTAGTCCCACTGACACGGCATGACAGCGCAAGTCTGGCTGCAGGGCTTCCCTGAATGCAGCTGGGTTAGCGTAAAGGAGGGCCTGGGGTTTGAGAGGGAATATAAGAGTAGGTGAGAAGGGCACAACAATTTTGCAAATGCCCATTCCCCCTGTCTGTCACGTTAATGCCTTTAACCTATTCAGTTGTGTTACTACAGCAATCAAGGGGGTTAACTTTCATTTGAAAACATGCCTATTTTTATTGATGATCTGGGAGGTTTCCTCGGTCAACATGGCCTTTGCATTAATGGGCCAATAAAGCTATGATAAAACGGTATGTTAGTAATTTGTAGCCATGTGAAAATGTGCAGATGTACTGAAGGTTTGACATGATCTTGGTTATCTTCATGGGCATCGTGTAAATTCCTGACTCTGTTCTGGTTAGTAGACAAAAGGTGACAGGGCATTCTCCATTTCCTTACAGGATTTAAAAATGTATGATTAAAATATAGAGTTGTGGCGGGCAACAGCAGCAAATATGACAGATTGTCTGGGTTGCAGAACTGATATTTGTTCACTCCCTCAAAACTGAAAGTTGCTTTAGCAAAAATGATATCTGCGCCTTCTGTAAAATCATACGAATGCAAAAGCATTGCTGTAGGGGTTATACTTATAGTGAGAGTTATAGGGTATTTTATACGCTCTGATAAATTTGAGTTTAAAATCATTCTCTCGCAGCCATAAATGTCACCAAAGATTGATAAGTGGGAGATATGACACAAAAGGTTGGTCTGCCCTTGTCACAGGGGCATACAAATGCATTTGTGTATCAAAAGTAGAATTCAACATAGAGAGAAGGGTGTTATACCAAATAATACGGGAATTCTCATATTTCTATCTCACCACCTCTTCTGTCTATTAGCTGGTCACGTATTAGGCTTTCTGCTTTTATTATTTTATGAAACGGTCTATTTATATATTGAATGTTTTTTGTAACATTCCTTTTCTGTAAACAAGCACTGTACACTTTTCATATGTTAAATCTTAAATGTAATCAGTACGGTCTTTGGGGTCTAATTGAACCTAGTACCTTTGCGAAGAGATTAACCGCATTTTTGGTCATATTTTGCTACATTGGTTTATTTATTATTATTATTATTTAGATCTTTTTTCTAGTAGGGACCAAGCACTCCTGTGGGCACGACCTTACATTATTCTTGGTGGTGGCAGCGTAATTGAGGTGCAGTGTCATGGTTTTTGGGGAGTTATTGCTCATTTCACATAAACAAGCCACATGCTCACAGGTGCGGTATTCGTGACTTTGTCAAATAGTGTTATTTTGTGTATTAACATGCACAAGATATGTTCTAGTCAGCCATTTTAAGATTTTTTTGGGGCCCTTGGATAGGTTGAAAATTGGGGAACTGTAACAGGGACATATTAAATAAATCTGTTTAAATAAAGCATCCTCAGAGCTCTGTGGATCCAGCAGGGAGAGAGTTAATTGCAGCCACTGAATTAACTCGCCTCCACCTGGACTAAAAAAAAGCCTCATGTGAGACAAGGAGAGAGATTCCTTAGCTTACTATTGGGCTGACAAGGACAGACCAGAGATTTCCTTAGCCCACAACTGGGCTGACCTGAGGAAAATATGATGTATTGATGCACACAGAAGGACTGTATGCTGACAGCAAGACAAGGGGACAAGACCTCTAAACCTGGGCACAGAGAGTACCATAGAACACATGGATGCTGACCCAGGAGAACAGAGAGGCTGTTGTAATCAGCCTAGCTACCCACCCAGTTAGGGAATATACAGGATGTTCTTACAGGGACTCACCCACAAAGATTACATTTACATACAAATACAGTATGTTTTTATTGAAATTCTGCAGCAATACTACAAACACATACATTTTATTTATCTACATGTTTTTGTATCTATTTGCAAAGTCACAAATAACGCCATCACATTTGATTTTATGAAGTGTATCTGATTCGGCTGTCATCTAGGAAAGAGCGTTCAATCTTGGTTGAAGCAGCAGCTGCACGGCTCATTCTTCATTTGTTTCCACTTTGATAAAGATCTTTCGCCTTTGCAGTTTGTGGGCATCATTGATAGGAAAGTTTGTAAAGCTATTTCAACGTTAGGAGATGTTGATTGCAGTTTGTCATGCTGTAATAGGTTTTTGTTATTTTTTAATACATTTCAGACAAATCAATTAAACGACAAAAGACAGGGGTGCCCAATGCTACATCAAATTGACAAAACTAAAAAAAACAAGGCATTACTATTATTATTGAAGTATTTAAACTTTATACTTATTACCATACAGTATATGTTTTGTCAATTTGATGTACTGTAGCATTGGGCACCCCTGTCTTTTGTTGTATACATTTGCCACACTCAGTAGCACTAATTTTGGCATAAATCCGCTATAACGCGCTTATAACGCGGTTTGAGCGTGGACCCCGAATTTCAAAAACACACTCACTGCACACACTCACTGCACACACTCTGCACACACTCACTGCACACTGCACACACTCACTGCACACACTCACTGCACACACTCACTGCACACACTCACTGCACACACTCACTGCACACACTCACTGCACACACTCACTGCACACTGCATACACTCACTGCACACTGCATACACTCACTGCACACACTCCACATACTCCCAGCACACTGCACACACTCCCAGCACACTGCACACACTCCCAGCACACTGCACACACTCCCAGCACACTGCACACACTCCCAGCACACTGCACACACTCCCAGCCCCCTCCCTCTGACTCCCCGTCCCTACCTTTGGTGTCGGTTGCTGAGATCGGAGCGGGGCTGGCGGGGGGGGGGGGGTCGGAGCAGAGCTGGCATCGGAGGGGGGCTGGCGGGGGGCATCGGAGCGGGGCTGGCGGGCGGGATCGGAGCGGGACTAGCGGGCCCCCCCGAGGACCGCGCTATAACGGGGTTGAGCTGTATTTATGATGTGGTGAGTGTAGGACTTTGAGCTACCTGTGAATTTGTGTGTATACAGTAAATCAATTAAACGACCTGTTCCATTAAAAATTATACAAACATTATATTTGAATAAATTTTTTAATGAAAATGCTATATAAAATTAAAAGCCATATACTGCTGTTATCAGACCAAAAAAATTATAATTGAGTAACGTTTGCTGCGTTCAGTTAGAACTACAAATTTCTTATATTACCAAGGTAACATTGACTATTGTTACAGTTGACCGCTCAAACTGCTGGGAATATTGGCAAAAAAATTATTAGAAACAGGAAAGTGTTACAAAGATCTTGCACTGCTGGGGTGCAGTATATTAAAACTCATTGAAAATGACATTAAGGGTTGAATAAAAAGAAGAAAAAACAGTCACTTATCTAATACTACAGAACTGATTTATTTATTTTTTATATATGATTTCAAATGTTTTGCTGCTTTAAGGCTTCTGTTAGAGGGGGAGTGAACTCCACACTGCGGTTTTCAAAGTTAGGCCCAATAGTCGCAGTCTTTTACTGATTTATAGCAAATTGTAATAATAAAGATTTTACCTTTTATACCCACTACAACATTGTTAGATTGCTTTATTTATGCTTTAAGGCAGTTTTTCTTTTGAGGACATGGCATTCTAAGTCAGGGGTGCGGCGCTACGAGGCCCCACTCTACCCCAAAGCATTTAAATGAAATGCCGGTGGAGCGCGTGAGCCCTCTGTAACTCACTTACCTGGTCTCTGGTGGCTTCTGACAACACGTCGCCATGGCATCAAATGACGCCACGGGGTCACATGACGTCGTGACATCAGAAAATGAAGGCGATCAGGTAAGGGGGGCACGAGCAGCAGGGAGGAAGCAGGCAGGGGGGCGCAGACTAAAAAGTTTGCGCACCCCTGTTCTAAACCTTTACGCAACTAATTTGCGGTTTGGGGTAGTGAATAATGACAGAGTATTGGAGCGAAGCTGCTGAGTTTACATGCACGGTTGGGCTGCTGTTTGAGTTCTGTGTCTGAGTCCGTTGATTCCATTGCTTTGTATTATAATTCATTTTAAAAAATCTGCAGTTAAATTAGCAATCCCATCAACTCAGTAACAATTATTCTCACACTTTACCTATACTTTTCCTTAACCACCTTGATAATTCAGAATTTAATTAGTAGTTTATTTTGTAATTGTTTTATTCCAGAAAAATTTTAATTTTAATGTTGATTTTATACAATTGTTCACTGCAACATTGCAATGTGTGCAGCATGTTTTTGATATGTAGGTGACAGATTTTGTATGGTATCTTAGAGCCCGTAGCCCTTTCAGTAGTTAAATGACTTTCAATCCCAATCATAACGATATACTGTACCATGATGTCTATTCTTTTATTGTCACCTTGATTTTGAAGTAATATGACTGACAATCACATGCATCTCTTCACCATAATGATGGCACATACGATTATATTAATACGAATAGGTTTGCAAAGTACCAATATAGATTCCATTGGGGATGTAAGTTAGTGAATTTAGTTCTATAGAACAGAAACTGGATAAAATGGTAAAAAAAAGATGCACTAGCAATGTTTATCGGAAACACATGAAGAAAACCACAGGGAAGTTGAACATTTTGCAGGGGTACTGTTTTGAAAGAAATAACATTTACTGCGGGAGCTTTGTAAAGTGATTTTTAATGCTTGCACTCGAAAAAAAGATTTACGTGTGTTCTGGTTCTTTTGTTTTCTGTAAGTCCCGATGGGTAGACATTGACTTTAATGTATGCAATATGTGAATATAAGCAGTACATTGAAACTGAAGTGGTTGCTATTGTATTGTACAAGGGATCAATTTAAGTTCAGTACACATTGCAAAAAACACATCCGTTTTGCAGCAGTCTATCTTCAGCAAATAAAAAATAGCCTAATACAATTTAGATTGCTAACATAGCCAATGTTACTCTAAATGTCAATACATAGCCCTTTACTCCAAATAAGGAAAAAAAACTATATATATATATATATATATATATATATATATATATATATATATATATATATATATATATATTTACACACACACCCCTACCTTTTGAAAGGGCATCTATCTACTTTCCTGCAGACCTCTTCCTGTAAAGTTACATGAACCTTTCTAAGTGAGAGAACAGTGATAGAACCACATGGCAGAATACAATCGGGTGAAGTTGAAATAACCAGTGAAGATGAGAGAAGCAATGGAACCTCAGTGAGCAAATAGCAACCATACAGTTTCCCTGATTCAGTGTCAATCCTTAAAGCTATTTTTTAATCAGTAGATTTATTTATTCTTTTTGTATCAAATGTAGATTATAATTTGCAATTGGCTACTCTTTCATACTTTTAATGCCAAGAGCATTGTTAACCCTTTTTTGTTAAAGAACCCTATAATTATATAGTGAAATTCTGCGGAACCACAACCCTCTCTAACAGCGAGCCTGAGGTCAGATGTATTGTAAGTGTGGCCAGGTCTCCCCTATGGATATCCCTATGGAGCGAGTCACCGCCGGCTCCCTTTGCAGGACTCCGCCATCTTGAATGTGGCAGCGCATGCGCAGTGCAGTTCGCGCATGCCAAGTAGGTTTGTTTGTGTGGCGGCCATCTTGCTATTCCTCGCGCATGCGCAAGAGGCCTTGCAAGCGGCAGCAATTACACCCAAGGCTCCTCGGGGACTACAATTCCCAGCAGCCCCAGGGGCTGCACAACACATGGCCCAAAACAGCCAATCTGGCTGCAGAAATCCCCTGCAGGCAAAGAGATACATTTGACGCATCTGCACCACGCTAGTCAGTCGGAGCTGGAACATCAGAAGGGTAGGGTGTGCGTGTGCAGGGTGTCAGTGACCCCCCTCCCCCCTCCCTCAGGCCCCAGCTAGGCCCTGACTCACCTCAGCTTGTGGTTGCTGCAGGGACAGGCCCATCAGTTAGGGACACTGCCCCTGTAGTACCAGTGCGAGGGACACAGACAGGATGCGGCTGCTACCTGGCATCAGGTGGTCTGGGACCAGATTACCACCTACAGATCAGACATTCTTCATGGTGGCACTGTCCACGTGGGACACCACCCAACATAGAGGTGGAGGCTACACTAACCTCACTGGACCAGTGGATCCGCATTACCTTCCCGCCATACCCAGGTGCAGGAGCACCTGGGCAGGTACTATAAGTGCACCAACTATACACCATCAGTTCTTGTGGGCAGCGCTGTCTTACACATTTGGGTGGGTTGTTACTTGTGGACACCAGTGTGGTTGGGTGCCCAAGGGCCCCTCGGTACGTTGGGGGTATAACCCATCAGGTGGGGACACTGGTTGGAGGACATTGTGGGGTTGCGGCCCTGCGAGGCCTAGTTGACGTGCTCGAGGTGTTATTATTATTACTTTTATGCATACAGTAAACTGTTATTTTATTCAGTGTGTGTATTATTGTATTTGGTCCTGTCACGGGGTTATCCAACATAGTAGGATCCCGTGCAGGTGGAGGCGCTGTCACCAGACGGATCATACACACCCCAGGCTCCCAGCAGCGGAGGCTCGGCTCTCCTGTGAACCACAGGTAAAGCACCACACCCACCTTAGCCACCATATCTCCCAGGGTGTGGGGGAAAGTGCGCTACATAAGGAACCCCAACCCCCTCTAATAACGCGCCTGAGATCAGATGCATTGTAAGGAACAATTTTCAAATTACCTGAAAATTGCAGGGGACCCCTTAGGGATGCCCAGGGAACACAAGGGTTCATAGGAACCCCTGTTTAAAAACACTGGCTTAGTTAACGTGGGGTATGATTGCAGCTTTAATGACCTGTCAAAAGAAGACATGTACAGTAAAAGATACATATAAATATTATATTAATGTTACTGGATTATAAATATGATGCTTGTAGGCATCACACAAAAAGGATCTGATAATGTTTTTAAACACACCCATCCCTTCATTCCTTTGTTCCCACCTAACTGAGTCTATAATTTTCTACCCATGTATTCCTTTTCTTTACCTTAAAAACATGCCATCTCTCATCAGTTCCTCTCTGCCTCACCAGTAGTATTTGACAAGTGTTGGTAATCTTCAAATTGAAAGTTAATGGGGAATATGGCTAAATATGTATGAAACTCAGGGGCCAATTTATTAAACTCTAATATTGCCAATGCCATTAAAATTGATCTATGCATAAAAAAAATGTATGGTTTGACAAGTCATTTGCATGCACTTTTTTCCTGATTTACTGCAATAGTACCCAAAAAACGATAATCTGCCATCTCGCCTCCCTCAGGTAGGAGAGAGAGAGGCGACATTTTGGGCTGTGATTTTCCGAGTGATATGCAATTCACAGCATAATAAATAGCCGATAAATATGTAATTTTGTGAGTTTGCTTCATTTGCATACACAATCTGCCTATCGTGTAATGACACAGCCGGAAACAAATCCCATAAGAAAAAAATAAAGTTTAATGAATAGGCATGTATCCTTCTTTGTCTACGATGATATCCTGTGCCATTATTAATAATGAAAAACCAAGGATTTCAATTATAATTATATTAAAATAGCCTTTACATAGATATGTAGTAAGACCTGCTGTCCCCAGCGTAGAATGGGACGTTTGGCCGTGGCCAAACTCGCTGCCAGGACACTTCACTGTGGGATACTTCGCCACGATGTCTGCTCCTGCCTCCGACTGCCTGCTGTCCACCGCCCACACCCAAACCCGCCAAGCCAGGTCTGCCGCTCCAGCAACTGCGTGTCCCAACCGCCCGCTCCGACAACTGTAGGTTTAAGTGTCCCACGCAGGACCGCTACACTGCCTAGAAAGGGCGGTCGGGTGCGGCAGACCTGGCTGGTCGGGTTGGTGGTCGGGCACTGGAGCGGAGATGGCGGCGAAGTGTCCTGGCAGCTGAACGCTGGTGGAGTTTTCATTGCGCCAAATGTCCTAGACTGCCCCAGCACCACAGACAAACAAACAAAAGTGCACAGAGCCAGGGACGGTATCTGCGCCGATGGAGCTTCAGAGGGTCCATGCTTCTTATAGGGATCCCCTGCAGTGTTAATCCTTTGGTGCTGTGGCTGCCACGGTCATGTGACTGCATGTGGCAGTGGCCCCCGAAGACACTAAGCTTTGCCACATCTGTTTATTCCTGGTATGGCAAATAAACATTATTCGGCAACCTTATCGCCACGTTTCTATGCAAATGTTTAGTGGCCTCAAAACAACAATGTCTTTTTGTAGATTTTTTAAACAACTCATACATCAAAATTTTGCAAAGAATCCAACCCAGGAGATGTCATACAGTACGCGTGTGACCAGTGCCAGAAGCCGCATGGGTAGGATAGGTTGTCCTATTGTGATGAAGATTTCATGGAATCATTTGTCAAATGATGTATTCATTGTGATATGTAGTGATAACATCATGGTCAGTAACCCAATCATGCCCATAGCATTTATTCGTTTTACTTTTCACAAGCCTTTGTGCAAGTTTAAGAAATGCTGTTGGCATTGCTCACACCCCCAGTGTGGTTCTCTCAGCCTTGAATGAATACAACTGGTCTGGGAGGTTAATATTGACAAAAAAAACAATGGATCACTCGGGATTCTCCAACTACTCCAGTGACTCCCCAAGTATTGTGTTACATGTTAACAGGTATATTAATAATAATGCTTTTATATTGTCTAAAATATCTAACCCATTGGAATTTGCTATGGTATTTCTAATATATAGATTGAAAAAATAGTTCATTGTATATCAGAAATAATTAAATATACAGATATAGCCAACTTTATTGGAACCTGTGGTTAGTGACCCAGGTCACATCTGTACCATTTATTTTGGAATTATTGTGATGTGGTAGTTTCTGGAGCAATTGTAATTTATATGTTAAACATGTAAACTAATCACTTCAAAAGGTGCCTTCCAACCATTGCTCAGCAACTACAAAACCCTGCAGGCTTTTCCATCATTGGATAGAGATTAACTCAAACACCAACTTTATTAAAATCAGACTAAGTTTCTTAAAAATCCTAAAAATTCTAAAAACTGTTGCATATAAAAATATATTGTTAAACAAATTAAAATCTATGCAAATAAGGGTTCCTCCTTTGTGAGCTCAGTAGATCTGTACTCATTCTCAAAAAGATACGTTCATAGGAAAATACATTTGGGAAAGGTTGATGTTGAGGCCAGAGTCCATTATAAGTATATATAAATATATATATATGGTCTGTATTGTAAGTATGTGTCTAAAATGACAAAGTATATATTCAGCTATTTATTATTTTCGTTGCCTTCGGTTTTGTCAACATCTGTTTCTGTCACACATTCTGGTCCCTCAGATAGGTTGCCACTCCCATATTTATGTACTCTTCTCTCTAGATGAGTTATCCTTTGTTTAAGTTTTAACTGAGCTGAGTTGTATTCAGCTAGTAGTCTAGCAAATCTAGTCTGTAAACTGTCAAAAGCAGATTCCAATCTCTCCACCTTTTCCTCCACATCTTTTGGTTCCGTCCCAGCTCTTGCTGCATCCTCATCAATCAAACCATCTTTCATGAGAATTTGCCGTCCTTTTTCTTCTAATACTGTTTTAGCATCTGGGTACTCAGTGAGAGCTTCCATCAAATCATCCTTAGATAAACAAAAGAGGTCAGAGTAACCAATGCTTCGGATGTTGGCCGTCCTTCTGTTACCTGATTTACTTCCTTTGATGTTGAGGATGCTTATTTCTCCAAAATAACTGCCATCACTGAGGACCACAAATTGTGTCACTCCATCATCTGCTACCACAGCTAGTTTCCCCTCTTTGATGATGTACATCTCCCGTCCAATGTCCCCTTTTCGACAGATGTAATCTCCAGGGCTGAAGACTTGAGGCCTCAGCTTGAGTACCAGTTCCACAAGCAATCCTGCCTCACAGTCCTGAAAGATCCGTACCTTCTTCAATGTGTCCAAGTGAACGTTGATGGCTATTTCAGCCTTTAATTTGTCTGGCAAATTCTTTAAGACCTCCTTCTCATCTACCGTTTTCTTGTTTGTCCAGAGGTAGTCAAACCACTTGATGACCCTTGCCTCCAGGTCCTTGGTCACTTTACGGAATTGCATATATTGCTTAATAGAGTCAATCTTGGACTGAAACTCTGCCCTGGATGCATTCATGTTTGAAATCATGGCGCCCACATTACCCACAATGGTAGCAAAAATCAGTACACCAACGAGGAAGTCAAACACAACAAAGAGGAACTCTCCATCCTTCACAGGGGGAGGAGTCTCCCCAATAGTGGTAAGTGTGAGGGTTGACCAGTATAGACAATAAATGTATTTTCGTGCAAGACGTCCATATTCTGGATGGGATATGTTGGGATAAACCCATGTGTCTGTTCCAAACCCGATGGACTTGGAAATGGCAAAGTATATGCAAGCATTCCAATGTATGATGATTAGAATGTACAGGACAAGATTCCCAATACGAAAGATATTAGGATAATTTGTCCTGGTCTCTGTGCGGTCAAAAAACTCAAACATCCTGCCAAACCTCAGCAGGCGATTAAATCTCAGCTCTGGATAATTAAGTCCTACTTTGAAATAGGCAAGATCTGTTGGCAGCAGTGACAACATGTCCAGCTTAAACTGTAAAGTCTTTGAATAATGCTGTTTTAGCTTCTTGGCATCTTTGACTAGTAAGCCTTGTTCAAGAAAACCTAAATAGGAAAATAAAATAATACATTCATAATAGTAAAAGGAAATATTATTTGTCCTTCTGAATAAATAGAATTACTTGCAATATGCATTACCATTTTCTTCTAACATTTAGCCTACAGTATATCATACCAAAGATGTGGTCTCTATGTGTAGCATTAGGCCTATTTTAATGAAAGCAATAAATTATAGCAGAATTTCTCATGCTTACTGTCGCTTTGAAAAGCATTTTTTTTTTACATACTTAATTTACTTAACTTTTTGCATACGTTTTATTAGATAATAGGAACTCGGTGCATAATTTGAGAACAACGTGAAACCCAGTGATTTAGAGTGGCGCTTTAACACAGTGCAAGTGATCTAAAAAAATATAAGAGTGGTGAAACTGAAAAAACTCTCAACCTTCCAGGGAATATACACTGATTCCCTCGCAAAACGTATGGATCCAGGGGGGAGGGGGGGGGGGGGGACCTGTTCAGCATTTCCAGAGTTCTGACTCATATTTATTTTCATACCACACCATGATCTATATGTATATGTTTTTTTTCTGGGTGTTCCTGACGATCCTGCTCCCTTCCCCCCCCCCCCCCCTGCATAATTTGAAAAGCCATGAAGCTGGAAGGAGTTCTTATTGAGAATCGTTCTATATGAAAAGTACATTACATGATTTTTACATTTGTTTATGCTACGTACATTCCATACATTTTACATTTGAGTGGGGACTTCACATGGCTTTGCGGGTCTCCAAGTTATGTACCAAGTACCTATTCGCAAATGGTAGTTGCGTAAATTGGGTATCTTCTTCAGCTAGTTAAAAAATATATATATATATTTAAATATCCCTTTCCCAATTCTAGATAACCTCGGCACAACTGTAATCTCAATGGTGCACAGTATGTGTGACTTCATCTATAGATTGCAAGTCCAACATGGAACATTAGGCAATGTAATTAAGAAATATATAGCATTAGTGATAAAGTCCCCCAGTACAAGGAACGCTGAGAAAGAAAATGGAAATGTTATTTACACTTATTTTAATTTCCTGGCAGGACGCACACTTTTTTTTTTTTCTCTCTCTCTCTAGGGTGTTTTAATTATGTCAATTGCATTAGAGTTAAAAACATGAATTATATGCTGATCTATATGCAGACTTTATTTTCCTTTGAGTTGAAGAAATGTTTTATCACATTAGAGCATTGCATCTAAATATAATTTTATACAATTACATATTACTACAAATGGTCCCAGGCCTTATCACATATCACTTTCCTTCTGATAAGTACGGTTATGAAACTCACCTGTTCTGAATCTTACTACTGTGTCAATAACGTATATAAGATCTGCACTGTAGTCCAAAACCAACCACAAGGTGATATTGGTTTTTTGAAGCTCGTCAAAGCAAGCCCTAGAAGAATTAAGAAAGTAAAGTTGTGTGTGTGTGTGTGTATATATATATATATATATATATATATATATATATATATATATATATAATTGAATGCACTCCAATACACACGGACCTACCTGCACACTAGCAAGCACCAGTTGTAAAGCACAGGGATGGAGATAATCGATAGCCATCTATAGTATACGTTGCTTGCTGGGTCAATTACAAACACTTCTTTTTTCTTTCTGTAGATAGACATTGGCATGCTATGTAAAGGTCTATGCTATAGAGGCACAATTACTTGCAGCATATAGTCTTTTTTTAATTATATGCTTCAGGGTTGCTGATATACTGATATGTCATGTACCAGTTGTTTATTGCATACAGTACCAGCCATTCATCCTGTCAGCACAATTACAGCATTTCATGCTGGAGAAGTTAAAAGGTTTAGCAGCGGCAGAGCGGCAGCAAACCTACAAAATGTTCCTCTCTTTCAAGGACATCCACATTGCTGCATCCTAGATTAGGGGTGCTCAACACCAGTCCTCAAGCCCACCCAACAGGTCAGGTTTTCAGGATATCCCTGCTTCAGCCCAGGTGGCTCAATCAGTCCCTGCTTCAGCCCAGGTGGCTGAATCAAAGGATCAGTCTTAGACTGAGCCTTTAATTGAGCCATCTGTGCTGAAGTTGGGATAGCCTGAAAACCTGACCTGTTCTGGAGGACTGGGGCTGAGCCCCCCTGTCCTGGATTATGACATTGAATGTTTTCTGACATATAGTTTCAATCTGTGCTATATTGTCATGTTTTTAGCCCATCTATATTAGAATCTCGATGTATCACATCACAGTGAAACACCTTGCATGCATTTGCCATTTAAGACAAACGTTTACCTGGTTGCCAAGGTAATTGTTTACTTCGGCATGTATTTTTTTACCCCAGTTTTTTTTTTTTTAGTAGAAATAATAAAACAAAGTGCAAAGGGTGGAATAGATATATAGGCAGTCCTCGTTTTACAACGCTTCGCTTTACAACGAATGGCTTATCCAACGCTGTGCAATGCATACCTATGTTCATTTTTACAACGCCAAAACGGCTTATCCAACGCTCTTACGACGCTTTGCAACGTTGTGTATGTGTATGTGTATATATATATATACACACACATATATATATACACATACACAACGTTGCAAAGCAGCATAAGAGTGTATATATATAATATTATACTATATAATATTATATTATACTATATAGTATATACACTATATAATCTATACGTGTGCTGCATATCTTATTGCCTACATAAAATATTTGGTGTATTTTAGTGTTAAAAATGCCTTCAGGAACGGAACCTTTCATTTAAACAGTGTTCCTATGGGAAAACGTGTTTCGCTTTACAACGTTTCGCTATCCAACGCCATTTTGAGTAACACATTGTGTCGGATAACCGAGGATGTACCGCCTGTACATGTAATAAAGCAATGTATGGTCAATAAACAAATGGTCATAAAATATATGTAGATGCTCATGGGCACACAATCGTATGAAGAAATTGCTTGAAAGTACCGATATGTATTTAACACATATTACAAACATTTGAACACAATGTAATGCTGAGAAAATACAATATCTATATATGTGCTTATTTTACAATAATAAAATCATGTACCACACTGTGATCCTTTGTACAAACACTTTTCTGAAGAATGTTTATGGTTGATGTAACCTGCTAAGAAGCCAGCTTAATTGGTATTTAACGATTCCTGTTATTTGGGGACCTGACTTTATTAATTGCCTAGACTACTGCATGTATTTGAAATAAATGCACCCTCACGTATGCAATAACCTTCGAGGATTTGTACATTCAATAATGATAAAGAACACACATGCACTCATTCACATATATGAGACTTGTGCACAAACCTGCCTTACCCCATAATCGCACAGCATACCGAGCTTCCACTGCAGCAAAGGATTTTGGGTAATGACATGCAAATGAGCACCCACAATGTGTCACGTTTTGCTGCTTACCCATTTTAACATGGATCCCTATAACCGTATGCATGCTGTTTTATTCACATTTTACAGCAAAGCCAGGGTTATAGAAGTTTCTGGCCAGTGAACCTACTCCCAGCCAGTTGTTTCTATTCTTTGGGTCTCATCAGTGTGAGGATGGTAATTGGTCGTGCCTTGAAAAAAAGTTACAAAACGCCTCCACCAGCGTACAGCAATGGTAAAGGACACTTATCTGCATGTTGCTCTACGTTGTACAGTAGAGGGTTTAAGTTTCCTTTTTACTAACCATAACTTACTTGAGTACCTACATTCAGGGCCATCAACAGGGGGGGTGGGGGAGAGCCAGGACATGTGTCCTGGGCTCGGTGGCTGCAGAGGGCCAGAGGTCAAGCCCAACTTCTTTGCCCAGCTGCTGGTCCTCTCGTTGCCGCCGGGCCTGGCTCTCCCCAGCTGCGGACCTCGCTAGCTGACGCGGTCCCACACCGGGCCTCTGATGTCGGTGCGTCCCGGAAGCAGGCTGGGCTCAGCTTCTGGTGCGCTCCGAGTCGCGCCAGTGTCAGGCTCGACATGGGACAGTCAGTGAGGGAGGCCCGCAGCTGGGGGAGAGCAGGGCCCGGCGGCAATGAGTGTCCGCCGGGCAAAGAAGTTGGGGGGCAGCAGCGACCTGAGACCATCCCCAAGGTAGGTAAATTCGTATGTATTTGGTGTTTTTTTTTAATGTATTTGGGGGGGCAGTTATATGTATGTATTTAGGGCTGGGTGGGCAGGTTTTATATGTATGTATTTGGGTGTGGTGGGGGGGTTATATGTATGTATTTGGGTCTGGGTAGGGGGGGTTATATATATGTATTTGGGTCTGGGTAGGGGGGGTTATATGTATGTATTTGGGCCTGGGTAGGGGGGGTTATATGTATGTATTTGGGTGTGGTGGGGGGGTTATATGTATGTATTTGGGTGTGGTGGGGGGGTTATATGTATGTATTTGGGTCTGGGTAGGGGGGGTTATATGTATGTATTTGGGTGTGGTGGGGGGGTTATATGTATGTATTTGGGTGTGGTGGGGGGTTATATGTATGTATTTGGGTGTGGTGGGGCGGTTATATGTATGTATTTGGGTCTGGGTAGGGGGGGTTATATGTATGTATTTGGGTCTGGGTAGGGGGGGTTATATGTATGTATTTGGGTCTGGGTAGGGGGGGTTATATGTATGTATTTGGGTCTGGGTAGGGGGGGTTATATGTATGTATTTGGGTGTGGTGGGGCGGTTATATGTATGTATTTGGGACTGGGTAAGGGGGGTTATATGTATGTATTTGGGTCTGGGTAGGGGGGGTTATATGTATGTATTTGGGTCTGGGTAGGGGGGGTTATATGTATGTATTTGGGTCTGGGTAGGAGGGGTTATATGTATGTATTTGGGTCTGGGTAGGGGGGGTTATATGTATGTATTTGGGTCTGGGTAGGGGGGGTTATATGTATGTATTTGGGTGTGGTGGGGGGGTTATATGTATGTATTTGGGTCTGGGTAGGGGGGGTTATATGTATGTATTTGGGTGTGGTGGGGGGGTTATATGTATGTATTTGGGTGTGGGTAGGGGGGGGTTATATGTATGTATTTGGGTCTGGGTAGGGGGGGTTATATGTATGTATTTGGGTTTGGGTAGGGGGGGTTATATGTATGTATTTGGGTCTGGGTAGGGGGGGTTATATGTATGTAGTTGGGTCTGGGTAGGGGGGGTTATATGTATGTATTTGGGTGTGGTGGGGGGGTTATTTGTATGTATTTGGGTCTGGGTAGGGGGGGTTATATGTATGTATTTGGGTTTGGGTAGGGGGGGTTATATGTATGTATTTGGGTCTGGGTAGGGGGGGTTATATGTATGTAGTTGGGTCTGGGTAGGGGGGGTTATATGTATGTATTTGGGTGTGGTGGGTGGGTTATTTGTATGTATTTGGGCCTGGGTAGGGGAGGTTATATGTATGTATTTGGGTCTGGGTAGGGGGGGTTATATGTATGTATTTGGGTTTGGGTAGGGGGGGTTATATGTATGTATTTGGGTCTGGGTAGGGGGGGTTATATGTATGTAGTTGGGTCTGGGTAGGGGGGGTTATATGTATGTATTTGGGTGTGGTGGGGGGGTTATTTGTATGTATTTGGGCCTGGGTAGGGGGGGTTATATGTATGTATTTGGGTGTGGTGGGGGGGTTATATGTATGTATTTGGGTCTGGGGGGGGGGTTATATGTATGTATTTGGGTCTGGGGGGGGGGGTTATATGTATGTATTTGGGTCTGGGTAGGGGGGGTTATATGTATGTATTTAGGGCTGGGTGGGGGGGTTTATATGTATGTATTTGGGTCTGGGTAGGGGGGGTTATATGTATGTATTTGGGCCTGGGTAGGGGGGGTTATATGTATGTATTTGGGTGTGGTGGGGGGGTTATATGTATGTATTTGGGTGTGGTGGGGGGGTTATATGTATGTATTTGGGTCTGGGTAGGGGGGGTTATATGTATGTATTTGGGTGTGGTGGGGGGGTTATATGTATGTATTTGGGTGTGGTGGGGGGGTTATATGTATGTATTTGGGCCTGGGTAGGGGGGGTTATATATATGTATTTGGGTCTGGGTAGGGGGGGTTATATGTATGTATTTGGGCCTGGGTAGGGGGGGTTATATGTATGTATTTGGGTGTGGTGGGGGGGTTATATGTATGTATTTGGGTGTGGTGGGGGGGTTATATGTATGTATTTGGGTGTGGTGGGGGGGTTATATGTATGTATTTGGGTCTGGGTAGGGGGGGTTATATGTATGTATTTGGGTGTGGTGGGGGGGTTATATGTATGTATTTGGGTGTGGTGGGGGGTTATATGTATGTATTTGGGCCTGGGTAGGGGGGGTTATATGTATGTATTTGGGTGTGGTGGGGGGTTATATGTATGTATTTGGGTGTGGTGGGGCGGTTATATGTATGTATTTGGGTCTGGGTAGGGGGGGTTATATGTATGTATTTGGGTCTGGGTAGGGGGGGTTATATGTATGTATTTGGGTCTGGGTAGGGGGGGTTATATGTATGTATTTGGGTCTGGGTAGGGGGGGTTATATGTATGTATTTGGGTGTGGTGGGGCGGTTATATGTATGTATTTGGGACTGGGTAAGGGGGGTTATATGTATGTATTTGGGTCTGGGTAGGGGGGGTTATATGTATGTATTTGGGTCTGGGTAGGGGGGGTTATATGTATGTATTTGGGTCTGGGTAGGAGGGGTTATATGTATGTATTTGGGTCTGGGTAGGGGGGGTTATATGTATGTATTTGGGTCTGGGTAGGGCGGGTTATATGTATGTATTTGGGTGTGGTGGGGGGGTTATATGTATGTATTTGGGTCTGGGTAGGGGGGGTTATATGTATGTATTTGGGTGTGGTGGGGGGGTTATATGTATGTATTTGGGTGTGGGTAGGGGGGGTTATATGTATGTATTTGGGTCTGGGTAGGGGGGGTTATATGTATGTATTTGGGTTTGGGTAGGGGGGGTTATATGTATGTATTTGGGTCTGGGTAGGGGGGGTTATATGTATGTAGTTGGGTCTGGGTAGGGGGGGTTATATGTATGTATTTGGGTGTGGTGGGGGGGTTATTTGTATGTATTTGGGTCTGGGTAGGGGGGGTTATATGTATGTATTTGGGTTTGGGTAGGGGGGGTTATATGTATGTATTTGGGTCTGGGTAGGGGGGGTTATATGTATGTAGTTGGGTCTGGGTAGGGGGGGTTATATGTATGTATTTGGGTGTGGTGGGGGGGTTATTTGTATGTATTTGGGCCTGGGTAGGGGAGGTTATATGTATGTATTTGGGTCTGGGTAGGGGGGGTTATATGTATGTATTTGGGTTTGGGTAGGGGGGGTTATATGTATGTATTTGGGTCTGGGTAGGGGGGGTTATATGTATGTAGTTGGGTCTGGGTAGGGGGGGTTATATGTATGTATTTGGGTGTGGTGGGGGGGTTATTTGTATGTATTTGGGCCTGGGTAGGGGGGGTTATATGTATGTATTTGGGTGTGGTGGGGGGGTTATATGTATGTATTTGGGTCTGGGGGGGGGGGGGGGGGGTTATATGTATGTATTTGGGTCTGGGGGGGGGGGGTTATATGTATGTATTTGGGTCTGGGTAGGGGGGGTTATATGTATGTATTTAGGGCTGGGTGGGGGGGTTTATATGTATGTATTTGGGTCTGGGTAGGGGGGGTTATATGTATGTATTTGGGTCTAGGTAGGGGGGGTTATATGTATGTATTTGGGTCTGGGTAGGGGGGGTTATATGTATGTATTTGGGTCTGGGTAGGGGGGTTATATGTATGTATTTGGGTCTGGGTAGGGGGGGTTATATGTATGTATTTGGGTCTGGGTAGGGGGGGTTATATGTATGTATTTGGGTCTGGGTGGGGGGGTTATATGTATGTATTTAGGGCTAGGTGGGGGGGTTATATGTATGTATTTAATGCTGGGTGGAGGGGTTATATGTATGTATTTGGGTCTGGGTGGGGGGTTATATGTATGTATTTAGGGCTGGGTGGGGGGTTATATGTATGTATTTGGGTGTGGTGGGGGGGTTATATGTATATATTTGGGTCTGGGTAGGGGGGGTTATATGTATGTATTTGGGTCTGGGAAGGGGGGTTTATATGTATGTATTTTTTATTTATTTATAAAAATATTTTACCAGGAAGTAATACATTGAGAGTTACCTCTCGTTTTCAAGTATGTCCTGGGCACAGAGTAAAACAAAATAATACATGGTTACAAATACAGTTACATAAATGAACAAGGTATACATTATATACAAGACATTGCATGCACAGTTAAAGAAAATATATATTATGAGCGTATGGAACAGTTACAGACCAGATTAAAGTGTGAGACAGCCTTAGATTTGAAAGAACTTAAGCTGGTGGTGGATATGAGAGTCTCTGGTAGGTTGTTCCAGTTTTGGGGTGCACGGAAGGAGAAGGAGGAACGTCCGGATACTTTGTTGAGTCTTGGGACCATGAATAGTCTTTTGGAGTCTGATCTCAGGTGATAGGTACTGCATGTAGTAGGGGTGAGGAGCTTGTTCAGGTAGCTGGGTAGCTTGCCCAGAAAGTATTTGAGGGTGAGACAGGAAAGGTGAACTTTGCGCCTAGACTCTAGTGATGACCAATCTAGTTCTTTGAGCATTTCACAGTGATGTGTGTTGTAGTTGCATTGGAGAACAAAACGACAAATTGAATTGTAGAGGGTGTCAAGTTTGCTACGGTGGGTTTGAGGAGCCGAGCCATATACTATGTCTCCATAGTCAATAATTGGCATTAGCATCTGCTGTGCAATACGCTTTCTGACCAGGAGACTTAGGGAGGATTTGTTCCTGTAAAGTACCCCTAGTTTGGCATAGGTCTTGGTTGTCAGGGTATCAATGTGCATCCCGAATGTTAAGTGGGAGTCAAACCATAAGCCCAGGTATTTAAAACTAGTGACAGGTGTTAGGGTGGTTTTAGCGTTGGTTCTAATCAGGAGCTCAGTCACTGGAAGCTTTACAAATTTAGTCTTGGTCCCAAATACCATTGTTACCGTCTTGTCAGTGTTTAAAAACAGTTTGTTTTGGGAAATCCAGTTTTCGAGTCTCAAAAAGTCAGACTGAAGTATGTGTTGAAGGTCAGAGAGGCTATGGCTGTGTGCATACAGGATTGTGTCATCTGCATACATGTGTATTGAGGCTTCCTTACAAGCTGTGGGAAGATCATTAATGAACACTGAGAAGAGTAGGGGCCCCAGAACAGAGCCTTGCGGGACACCACAGGTGATATCCAGGGGGTTGGAGTTAGAGCCTGAGATGGACACATGTTGGGATCTTCCTGATAGGTAGGACTGAAACCAGTTTAAAGCATGTTTCCCTATTCCAGAGCTCTGGAGTTTGTTAAGCAGGATAACATGGTCAACTGTGTCAAAAGCCTTTGCAAAATCAAGGAATACTGCACCAGTGAGTTGTCCCCGTTCCATTCCACACTGGATTTCATTGCAAACTTTTAGCAGGGTAGTTACGGTGGAGTGTTTGGGACGAAACCCAGACTGGAATTGGCTAGGGAAATTTGTCTTGGTGTAGAAATCGCTTAATTGGGAGTGGACACATTTTCCCATAACTTTGGATAGAATTGGGAGAAGTGAGATTGGCCTGTAGGTTGAGACAGTGTTTTTGTCCCCACTTTTGAAGATTGGGACAACTCTGGCAGTTTTCCAGGTCTTAGGGATATGGCCTGCAGACAGGATAGAGTTGACTATGGACGCAATTGGTTTGGCAATGGCTGGGGCACCAAGTCGTAGGAACCTAGATTGTAGTAAGTCGGGTCCACATTGGCTGCTTAGTTTTAGTTTGAGGAGCGCTTGTGTAATCTCCTCTTCAGATACTGGGCTAAATTGAAAATTGTGGGCAGTGTTGGGAGGGGGTGGGACTGTAGGGATACTCCCAGGATGAGATTCAGGTTTGGGGTTTGTGCTGCGTTTCGCTAATAAGTTAGTGGCACACCCCACAAAGTAATCATTGAATGCATTTGCAATGTCAGTGGGTATTTGGGTCTGGGTGGGAGGGGTTATATGTATGTATTTGGGTCTGGGAGGGGGGGGTTATATGTATGTATTTGGGGGGTCATAACTCTAGTCCTGGGCCCCGGGAAATCTGTATGCGGCCCTCCTACATTCATTGAAAAACTAGGGTAAGGCAAATAGTTTTGCAGGAAGTTATCGTTCTAGGTTAAAATCAACTGATTGGAAATGTATTGGCACAAGTATCAAAAAAAATAACAATGCTCTATAGAGCAATATTCAAACGGTATGCACAACAATAGCTGCTTTCACTGCTTAAGTGACCTACAGGACATAAACTAATACTTTTCAGACAAAAGGGCATATCAAAATAACCATTTTTGCTACTAGTATAAGTAGATATAATTTGCTTAAAACAAATGGAGAAAATGACGAATGTACAAAAGACGTCAGTATTCTCTATTTCTTACTCTAAAGCTTTGATTCAGTTTATCAATGGTTCATAATTTTTACATTGCTGATTAATATACCAATTATTTTACATTTTACCTCTCAGAACTTGGCAGTAATGAGAGTATTACACGTGTGCTAGAAATGGCGAAATGCATTGATTTCCCATGGTTTGTTTAGTCTCACGGGAACTGGACACATTTCTAACTGAGTAAGGTATTTATTTTTTTCTCAAGTAATGTACGCACAAGTTGCATTTCATTTCTCTATGGCAGAAAAGAGTCATTTATGAAACTATCTCTACTTCAACACGAATGCAATACTGGTACAAAGCACCTGTTATAGAGTTATCAAAGAAAAAGTCCTAGGGTTTTCAATGGGACTTTTAACTTGGATCAATCTGATTATTATTACAATGGTGTAGCAACAAATGTAACATTTTTAATAGAAGGTAATTTATCACAAATGTGTTATATGTTCCTGCTGGATAGAACAGAGGTTAACTTACACAGTATAGCCATCAATGGGATTCTCTACACTAGGGATGACTTCAGTACTTACTCGTTGTCCTTACTATCATCTTTTCTGCCATCCTTGTTCTCCTGTTTTTGCTCTTTGTTTTCATTCGTGGTGTTCTTTTCTTTCTGTGTGCTGTTTAACACAGTGTATTCTTACATGAAGGACGGAAGGAGGGATTTCATAAGGAATACAGTTCCAAGGGGAGAATACAAGAAGAGCTCCAGAGCTACTATGCTCAAAGATAGATTATAATGTGACCATTTTTTTTTATAAAGGGATCCAACGTTTGATCTTCAGATAACTAACAAATCCGTATAACTTCTGTAATCCAAAAATATGCTTCTTTTAAAATGTTATGGAGTGAATACATTAATAATTTGTTTTGGTTTTTTTTAGACTGTTTACAATAAGTCTGCTCACAATATATAACCTATCAAGATAAAACAGCAATGGGTTGATGGGGATAATAACTTTATTTGTAACTGGTGTTTTGTAGGTTGGACATATCAAGAGCTCATAGAGAAAGCCTGGAAGAGATATTAGTTTGCATCTACCAAACATGAGTGTTAGTAAAGGTATCACCATTTGTTAGTTTTCTCTTGGCAAATTGAAAGAATGTGTCAGTGGAATGGAGATGTTAAAATTGACGTAATTGTGCCATTTCTGCTTTGCATCTGTTTTAACAAAACATTTTGTGCTGAGTTATGTTACATGTTCCCATGTTGTACAGTATACAATGAGAAATGTGACTTTTACTGCAATTGTACTGTTTCATTCATGACTTTAAGCTACGTTTGTTACAGGTAAAATAAATCAATTTTCTGATGGAGTTTGGAAAAAATATAATACGATCACATATTTTTAGTTGTCACAATTCTTATAATCTAAAGATCTTCAAAAGGATAGCAGAATAGGAAACATCAAAGATTAAGGGGGTTTGGTTAGTCTACAGGAGGTTAGAGGGATATCTTCTATTCATAAGAAATAACCTTGCTAAATGCTAAACAGAATCTATTTATGACTGGAAGGATTTATGGCCATTTGAACAGACTTCACTACTAGGATATTGGGATGTTACAGGGTCTTGGTTTTCCTATGGGAATAACGAAGATAGACTTACTCTTCCGTGTTGTTGCTGTTGTTGACATTGAAATTGGCAAGTACCCAGTGACTGTGTTGAGTTAAATAAAAAGGAGAAAATAATACTGCACACTAGGTTAGAGCCGTTCAGAAAAAAATAATAACAGGAATTGGAAAAGATAAGATTGTTACAAAAAGAACCAACAGCCGTTCACAATAAAGCTAGCGTGGTTTTGAGCGGTTATGATCACCAATAAAAAAATTCACGAGTTACCAGAACTACAAAATACAACAATAAAATACTGAATAATTCATATGAGATTGGGAACAATGAGAATGTCAATTGTAAGACTGGGAATTAACATAAGCCCCTCTACATGCCAGCTTTCCATTTCCATGATTTGTTTTTCCCTTAGCTGTGCCTGTACCTGACATTGTGTCTCGTTCCCAGCTCTTTACGTAAATATATAAATACACGTTGATAACATAAATTAAACCATTTCCTATGTTACATGATTAGTGTAATATAAAAGCCTATGGAGAAAACATTTTGTAATACAGTTTTAATGGTTCATTTATACAGTTTAACTTTAATGATGGAAAAACAGAATATGACCCAATCAGAAGTGAGCACAGAGATATTTTGGCGCCCTTTCTGAAATTGGACGATCTTTTCTATTGGACATTTGTGCCTATAAATAATTCTATGGTAAAGCAGACAATTTACAACCCTTGAGGAAGCCGTAAGAAGGGAAAGGCGAAGCGCGTAGGGTTTTTGACCCTCTGAGGATCCCGTAGCCGACAGCGCAGATTGACATCCCTGGTGAGCCATCGTACTGCAGCGTGCGCAGACGCAGAAGTGCCGACGCCAACAGGATTGGAGGATCTAGGCTACAGGTGTAGAGGTCCACACCAAAAGAAAAGTTGTTCGGGAGATTCAGAGTGGTGTGTGAGTGCTCTTATAGCACTCAACGCTTTAAAGGATTGGGGGAATGTGAGTTTAACCTTTCTCCACCATCTTTTGTTTTTTTGTCCATTAAAACTGTATTATGCTATGTTCTCTCCGTATTCTTTTTTTTTTAAGAGAGGTGGCGTGTGCCAAGTCATTCATCTACAGACACCTATGTGAGTGCTTTATTCACTTACCACCATTGCACTTTATCCATTTTGTTATTTTTGGTTGCACTATTACGCTTAATTTTTGCCACAATTAATTCATGCACACAGTATCTAGAAACTGTTTTTTTTGAGCAGCACAGAGAAGCACTATTGTGTATATATATTGATTTTGTTGACTTTAGATTGTGCTTCTTATTTCCAATTCTATCATATAAAAGCCCCCCTTTTTTATCATGCTATTAGTGTGGTCCTCAATAGACATTGCTTAACTTCAGGGGTGCACACAGTTGGGGGCGCGAGACTTTCTGGGCGGGTGGCGGTTACAGATGCCCCATGCATCCCTGAAGGCATTTAAATTAAATAAAGGGGATAGCGTGAGGCTTCTGTATAAACATAGGCCATGATTATACCCAAAAATGCACGCGGAGTCGCGTGTAGCGATGCCACACAGCGCCAAAACAATTTGCTTAATTCTAATGAAACTGCTCATACCGCTGGCAACGGTCACTGTGCGCCGTACTGTAAAGCGGACGGCTGGGGAAGAGACTGTGGAATTTGTTTTTTTTTCTTGCGACGGCCGTGTCACGTGAGCGGTTCAGCCAATAAGGGCGAACCACTCACGTCCAAGCCTCCACTGCGCTCCCTCCCCGTTATAATCAAGATGCTGGGTGACGTCACAGAATAGCGCTGCCGCCTTGCAGCACTTGGTTTAATCAAGGCCTTACCTTGCCTTCCAGCGATGCGTCATCATGGCAACCCGGGGGGGGGGGGGGTCCACGAACAGACTGGGTGCGCAGGAAGAAAACTTTGCGCACTCCTGTTTTAGCTTATTACGCGTGCCTGCTCAGTGACATCTCTGCATTCACACGGCTTTATACCTCCAATATTTTCTCTTGCCTCCACTGATCAAGGTGATTTTTTTTTTTACTATACTCCACACAATTGGGCTGCTCTAATTCAAGATGTTATATTGTATGATCCTATTGTACAAACATTTAATCAGGACCTACACTGTGTAAAACTGTAAACCACAGAATTGCCAATAATAATCTTATCGGGCCCCTAATAATAACCTTCATATATGCAGTGTGAAATAAAGGAATACTGAAATATGTAATATGTATACCCTCATATCACTGTGCGTATACTGAGGAGTTGTCTCCTCTTGTGCAGACATGGTTACAGGAGGATCAGCAGTCTCCTGTTTCACTTTTTACAGCAATCATAGCTTGACTACTGAAATTGGGTAGGGCTGATTCTTGTCATATTTTGGTGAGGATTGTTTCAGTTGGGTTTTAAGTAGGAAAATAGTGAAAAACATTATTTCTCTCTTTTTTTTTTTGTATCAGTTGTGGTGCCAATGATGATATTTGCAAAATTCACAAATGCACAGCAATATATTTGCACTCTTGCAGTCAGTCCTATTGATAACTACTCCCCCTTATCAATGCATGGAAATGTCTACATATTGTTGTGCTTTCATCTTTCTTTTTTATATAAAAGCGCCCACGTGGCACATTTCACAAAACTAGAATACACTCTTTCAACGTTTACCTTTTTATATCCAGTGTTCATAGCAGCAAACATTGGTACCCATAAATAATGCCTGGTTATAGTTTCCTGTGTTCTGTGTTGCATGCACTGCTCACTTCCAGAGCCCAATGGTAATGCTATGTGTTAGGAGTATTTTCACCTAGCACTTATTACTATCACAAAGCTAGTCCTTTATTGGGGTTTCATCTACTGTATGACTTGAGCCTACCTTATCCAAGTGACGGCTATTTGAATCACAAGTGAACAGAATGCTGCCTAGGATTTGTGGCATTGTAGTATGGCGTAATATTGTACAGAAAGCCAGCATGTTGCTGTTGTGCTGAGAGGATTCTTTCTATGGTATAACCTTGCTACCAAGTGACCTGTCTCCACTCCACATGGATGACTTACTTCCCTGTGGCCCTGTTCTGACATTTTCCTTATTGATGCCTGGCCTGCATCTTAAACTGTTTGTGATCGGTTTGAGAGCTGACTCCAGAGTTAACTGTTGCCTGTCAAAACTATCTGTCCTGCTCTGTACCATTTCAAGTTGACCTGCTGTAGAGGGCCTGGAAGACTTTTTGTCTATTGTAAATCCCATGACTGGAAAACAGATTTGCAATGAAACTTCCTCCACTTTGTAATGCTTGTTTTCATTCCCTTTTATACGTCTACAAGAGATTAAACATCTTCTGTTTCATCATTTGTACCCAATGTCCTGTCACTTTTTCTCTAACTCCAAGAACATTGACAGCAACACGCATGCTTACTGTTCTGGTTTGGAAATCAGATCACTTCTGCACACTTTTCTACGCTTAGGAGTATCATTCCCTGAGGGCCACATATATTGCCCACTGAAGGCTTGTGACGTGCTTAACTAGATAAAGGGCTATTTACATGAAAGCACGTGTAATAGACTAATCAAAATGGCCTTTGACAATTTGAGACAAATTGTGAGGCTCACATACTGTATTTGTTTTGTGTGTGTGTGTGTGTGTGTGTGTGTGTGTGTGTGTGCGCCTGAAATACAGTATAAAACCACAAACGGCACAAGAAGTAAGAATTACACAGTTGTCATGGCACTATATTTTGTGGTATTTTTTGTTTTGCAAATAACAAAGAACACATCTAGAATTTTGCATGAATTAAACTGGCCCTTCTCTCCTACTCTTTCTTTCCTTCCTTAAGAGTGTAATAATAATACATTTCCAGGGACAAAGTCTCATTATTCCTTCAACATTCTATTTACAAAGATATATTTACAATTACACCTCTAATACTATACACCTACAGTGTGAGTTAAGAAAAATATGTATGGCATTTAACAAAATTACTTTCATAATTATCCTACCCCAACTGTTACTAGTTTTAACAGCATTTTCACAGTTCGCCATCTCTTTCTTGCCACTGCTTTAAAATGCAAAACATTGGTTAACTTTATTTCAGTTTACCTCCTAGCTCTGTCTAGCTTGTCTTGGTTCCCCTGGACGGATTGGGTGTTGCTGTTCCTGCTGGACATTTCCTTGATCTCAGGCCCTCTGAAACGTTCAAGAAAAGAATCTGGTCTCTGGTCTTCCCGATTCAGATGTCTCATGGCCCAGTTCCGCAATGTAATGATAACTCGTGATAGCCTACAGTAAGACAAGAAGAGAAGTCATATTTTGGGAGTATAGCTTACAGCTACAACTGCTTCAGCTGTTTAGCACTTCTCTGATTACTGCTTATCCTCCTAAAAAAATGTATATACTTGTTCTCAACATATGTACAAAATATCCTGAATACAATCTAATTCATTCTTCAAACATGGTTTCATTGAAATATATTAATTTTACTTAGCTAATCATGCATCACTCATAAGAACATTGTCAGCTGATGTATGTTAAAGTTAAATGTAAGGCTTATGCATAACACTTCTTAGACAATAATATAAGAGTATGTTGCATATTATCTTAAGCATAGTAAATACAGCTGTAGCAGACTTTATTGCTCCCGCTGATAACACAACATATTGGGTTATAACGCAGAAAATCACAGAGATTCAATGGAAATGATAAAGCACAATATCAAAACATATCATCATAAAGCACCATAAGGCTGCGGCCACGTTGCCGCTGAGCATGCTTGGAGAGATCAATTCAGTGATTCCCAATAAGTATGGCCATGCTCAAGCGGCGCTCAGGCGCACATCCACGTACGCTCTCTAAAGCTCAGTGCTTGGAGAGACAAGGAAATTTAATTTCCAAGCTTACAGCAGAGTCACCTGACCCTTCAATAACCAATGGGGAGAGGGGCAGACACAGAATGGTGCGAGAGACACGGACAGAATGGGGTGAGAAACAGACACAGAATGGGGAGAGAAAGACAGACAGAATGGGGAAAGAGAGTATCGGATGAGCGGAGAGAGAATGGAGGGAGGAGGGAGGAGGGGGAGGGGAGAGGGGGGGGGGGGCCCACACACAACTCTGATCCAACCAATGACACGTCCCCCGCTCCTGCTCTCAAATTATTGCAGGACAGCCGAGCGCTCATGCTTGGAGAGTTGGTGATGTCACCACTCTCAAGCATGAGCGGGCTCAGCAGCAGCGTGGCCGCAGCTTGTGGCACAATAACCGTTGCTTTATCTGTACATGTAAGTCTATTTCTGACACAGATCTTGTACACTAGAATATCAGATAACCCACATCTTCATTGAAGGCAAGACACAACCAATGGTTCTACCTTCCAGTGCCAAAGCTTTGTGTGAATTTGACTATTCATTAGAACAGGACTCGTATCGATCTACTTAATTGCATCTCCCCACATATCTTAATTAATACAATGGATTACTACGAAATGTTACATTTACAATTGATTTTGCAGTTTCAATGGTATTGTAATTACCATGTTCTGAAATGTGATAAAGTCCTAATTTTCTGTTCTTTTAAACTTCATGTAAAATCTTTTTTTATAAACAATATACTTAAGTCATCTTTGTTTGCTTTCTTATCTGTTCAGGGGATCTGAGGTATCCATTGGTGACACAGAACTTGGGTGACATACACTCATCTCCTATGCAATACATGTAAATAACCTATAGAAGTATATTAAGCATATTACCTGGCCAATGCACCCCTACCAGTAAAAGAACTCCTGCGGGATTCTGTCAGGCCTCTAGGTTCCAAAGCAATCACACGTTGGAGCTCTGAGGATGTATCCTCACACAGTGAATGAATTCTGCAGGATGACAAATACACATTCATTTGCTAGTTTATCCAGAAGCATTTAATGGAATGTTTAATGTCCAAGATTTTCACAAGTTACAGTACCACTGACAGAGGAACTGTAAAGTGTCTTTCACAGAATCATCACTACAACATTTTTAATCAGATTCAGTCAAAAAGAGTCCCCAGAATGTGCATATATTGGAGTTATTGGGAAGGAAATTAAGTATTTTGAAGATAGGATGATTTCAAGCCAAAATATGAATTATGCTATATTCTCTATATACACACATATTCAGCATGTAACTAGTTAAAATAAGTCATTTACTATTAAGTTAGAAATTATATTGGAAAATGATAAGCTGCCTCTGCAAAGATAAGAAGATAAATCAGTCTGAAGACAGGCAGGTGTAGAAATGTGTTATGTAATTTAAGACACTTGATATGTTTAATGTCTGCTGAGTTGAATAGTATATGGTCTTGAGTTTGGAATCAATTGTTAGGTAAATAGTAGTAAAAGACAATACAATAGAGATAGGTCTTAAAAGATAATGAACATAGGATTAACTATGTAGTTACTTAGTGACAGAACAAAGAGGTTCTTCTAAATCCAAGTAAATATTGCTAAAGGAAAACATAGTGTTCTAATATTGATGACTGACTAAGAAAATTTTGGCTGACAGTGAGAAAAACAGATGATTGCTAAAATGTATAAAAATTGTATTTGGATTTATATAATGCAGAATCGTTTAAAAACAAGCTAAAAACTCGCTAAGGATTCTCCACTCTAACACTACATTCTATATGCCTGATGATGTAACTGACTGAAATGATGCTGTAAAATATGTTTTCTATTGTCTCTGAATAAATTGAGAAAAGAACCGGACCGTGAACTATTTGATATATATTGAACGTTGGGACATTTATTTGCACCCATTTAATGAAGCAAATCTTCATATTTCATCTGAGCACAGTAAACAAGGTGTCCAAAATCAAACTTCATGCAACAATACTTAACTATATGTAACAATAGCTAAGCAGTTCCTTATATGGAATATGCAAATATTCCTATGCATTTGTTTTATAAACAAATAGGGACCATTTTAAGAACAAAATTGAAGTATTTGGGTTCTGCTTTGTAGTATTATTCTAAGTGCTGTCTCCCAACCATCACTGTTTATTTTTGATTTGTCATTTATTCAATGTGAACATTTTAATTGATCTCCAATCTTAATTAAAATAAATGTATGTCAGGAACTAAGTAAAAGTAAAAAAATATGTGTTATTTATATTTTCAATAGAAGCAAGTATTACATCTTCTTCCATTTTTTCAGATATCATTTACCATTACACGTTTCTCTACGAATATCTATCTGCATAAAGAATAAAGCTGTTACCAAGTTTGTATGCTGGACACATTATGATGTGTGGAGCAGAAAGGACAGTAGGTGGCACCATTACGCAAGAGGACACCCAGAACAGGCTGGGGTGTATGTGTGGTAGCAGTTAATAAGAACAAGCATGCAACACTGGGCCATTATTAGTATGACAGTGTTGTGATCACTCACATCCTCTCTTTGTCTCCTATTAAAAAATAAATTAGTTTTCACACTTTGCCACCCTTGATGAATGCAGTCACACAACATTTTCTCTGTGGTCTTTCATGCAGCAACTTGACTGTATTAACTAGGTGCACCAGAAACTGAAACGATTCGTCCTTTTCAGCACAGTGAGAGGTGGATAAATGTACAGATACCCCCAAATGCAGTACAGAGAACCAAGCATTGCATTTTGAGTCACATTTGTGATACAGTTCTATGGTCAATGAAGACTTAAAGATCCAGGATTGGACTATAATTTCATGATGTCTTTAAGGAAAGTAGCAAAGAGCCACCAAGAAAATAGTGAATAGAAATGCCAGAATTCGAAAAATATACAAATGTCCTTTATTGACTGCTACGCATTTTGTTCTTCTAGAGCTCTATGTCCATTGAAATGCATAAGAGAGGTTTCTGTCTTTTATAATAAAATTAAATAATGGACATTTTGATATTTTTCTAATCTGGAATTCCCATGCACTATTTTTCTTGGTGGAATTTTGCTACTTTTCTTCAAGACTTTTGGATTCTTTACCGCATACAGCACACCGGCTGAATAATATACCAAGCATAAGGCCGCAACACGCATAAGACTGAACACTCAAAATCCCAGGTCCCTGATAGGAAGACAATCTTTAAAAGTTGGAGAGCACAGATTTCATGACCAAAAATGAAGAGAGCATAATATAGTGCAATATGTTCTCAACTCAGTGTGAATCTATCATGGGAGTCTGAGAAGAGGGAACTCACATGCTCTCAATAATAAAGAGGCATTTCCAGAACTGTGGCAAATCACATGATGTGGTGGATGGTATATCAGCTCACAGGAAGGGGGTCTCTAGTCAATATGAAAACGGAGGGGGGGGGGCGGGAATGCTTTACTACCCAGTAAATAACTCAGGCAATGACTATAAAGTAATCTATAATTCCTTGTCCTAGTAAAAGCGGACGGTGGTCCCCTGGAGTAAAGTATGAGAATATACAGAAAGAGGGTGGGATCCCCAAAGCAAGGGGTAATCCCAGAAACTCCAAAAAATGGGGGCACTCGCAGAAATGTGGGAAAATATCAAAAAGACAATTTATTTATTGGATGAACAGTAGACAGGATTGAACATGTTAAAACTCTCAATAAAATTTTTTTTAAAAAAGCCCATGACGAAACTTAACCAGTGAAATGCCTCGTTGGGCCAATGTCACAGCCTGTTCGCCCCTGCTGTTTCAAAAAGAATAAATAGCAACGCCGACTAGCACCAGATCCAAGTGGAGATAATGTGTCAGCAAGTCCCCAATTTATTTATTCTTGTTATTTCCCCTAGTGCACCCCCCCCCCCTATTCTATTCCCATTTCGTAGTGCTGGTATCCACCTCTGTTTTGTTTCACAGGGAATCTGCACAGAACACCAAGCCTGGCTCTCTGCCCTTGGCGGGGGTTTTCCTTCTCTACCACTGAGATTTGCATCGGATTAATATTACGTTAGACTCTAACGCCATGAAATGCATGGGAGGTTGTTCATATCTTTCCACTGATACTGACTTTTTGGAAATGGGCATATTGGATATTAATAACTGTTTGCTAACATTTTTTGCCTTTGCCATACTTTGTGTCTACTGTACCTTAAAGAGGGGATACTATTTTTCGGGACTATAATCATTTGGTTACTACGTAAGCATCCTCTGATTGCGTTTGAATATATGTACACCTTGCAACATTTTGTAGGATATTTTTTCATTCTTTTCTATTGGTTTGATACGCTTTCAGTGTGCACATATACACTTACAAGGGCAAAGATTATACACTGTAGCAGTGGCCAGCTATTTATACTGACTCATAATACCTGTTGTATATATGCTGGGCATAGCCCCCTCCCCTATTTTTTGATGATACTTTGTCATGTGTACTTTAGTCACTAAATACTATCCCTGTGCACGTGCATAAGTTTGATGGAGTTACATACATTGATACATTGTATCAGCGACTAGCTTTCTGGGCGGAGGATCATGTTTTGTTCTGCTTGATTTTGACATGTCTATTAAGAAACATTTTCACTTATTTAGAACTGTATTAGCTGTCATTATCTTAGTAGACTATAATCTGAGCTACTTTACCTGGGTACAGCTATCTACACTTCAAGAGGGGACTCTTCAGTCACTCTCTTGACATGTGGTTCCCTGGTTACTTGATTTATGCGCACAGACACTTTATTATAAGCAGTTAGGGGACATTATTCACAGTGTCTGTTTTGTGTTTTTTAGGGTTTTAACATGTTCAATCCTGTCCACTGTTCATCTAATAAATAAATTGTCTTTTTTATATTTCCCCACATTTCCGTCAGTGCCCCCCATTTTTTGCAGTTTCTACGACTACCCCTTGCTTTGGGGATCCCACCCTCTTTCTGTATATTTCCTCTAACCACAGTCTCACTAAAGCAGTGTGTGAGACGCAATCTCAGTGGAAAAGAGAAATACATATAGTGCAGACCGTACATAAAAAATGTTTTATGAGTTAGCAGTAAGGCCCAGATAGATTTACACCTACAATGGATCAGTGTTAAAAGTGCATGTTAATAAAATGACATCAAAGTGGTACGGTATGTCAATGATCTCACCGCCGTCCACTCTTGCATCCCTCGTGATCGGTCTCCATCTTTTTGGACCTTACTGTTAACTCATAAAACATTTTTGTACGGTCTGCACTATTGTGTATGTCTCTTTTCCACGGTGATTGCTTCTCACACACTGCTTTAGTGAGACTGTGACTAGAGACACCCTTCCAGTGAGCTGACTTGTGTATTCCGCCCACCACTTCATGTCTTTTGTCACACTTTTGGAAATGCCTCTTTATTATTGAGAAGGAAGGAATCAAGTAAAACAATAGTTTTACGTTTGGAGAAATATTGGTGCAATATTTATGAGGATTCAGAAAGATAGCAGCCATTCTGATTTTATGGCAAACTGCTTTAAAATCCTTAATTACTAAGCAAGAGGAAATTGGCACCCTGAACATACTGTAAATTGTTTATTTTAAGTAGTGATAAAGCACGATTGGACCTTCAAGGTTTTGTCTTATTTAAAATGTAGGTGTGTGTTCCAAAGTGCACTGTTTTGACACAAATCACAAATATTTTTGGTCATCCAGCTTTGTGTTCTGGGGCACTATGATTGGAATTATTTCCCAAACCTTTAAACTCCCTATGACACCTTGGGTGATAGTACTGATCACCACACTGAAAATCCAATTTCTTCAACAGGAGTTTTTGTGTTATAGTGCCCCGATCGGCACTATCACAGTTTTATAAATAAGCCTCCTGAGACAAAAGCTGAGTCCTATATGCAAAGTTTAAAAAAAACAAAGACACAACTTGAGTTCATTTAACAGAATATATACTGTATGCGAGGAACTTGTGTTATATCAGCAAACTTACGTATATAGATTTTAGAACACTGGAGCACTCCAAAGGTCGCATACAAATAGATAAAACACTACATATCTTTCTAGCACTGAGGATGATTAAGAGGCATCTCCCACCAAAATAGAGGAATATCGTTTCTATAATTGAATATCATGGTCCTCAGAAAACGTTCAAATATTGTATATGGCCCTCACTCCATTCTCCACTGATTGCATCACTGGTTTTCAAGGTATTGGTAAATATGAATTTGTTTGGCCAAACATGGATTTGAAGAGATATGTTGGAATGGGATTTTCATATGATTCCATAACATTTTAAACTACAGTATTGGAAGAATTGAAATCGTTCTCTAGTGAAACTTAAAACAAATTAACCACCTTTCACAAAAAAATAGAAAGAACTGTCAGTTTCCCCAGATTTGATGGTGAGGTTTTCAGCTACAGGAAAAGCCGCTAATTAAAAAGTAATGGATATTGATATACATAAAGCTTTGTACCAGAACAAAACAGAAATGAAAGTGTATCAAGAACATATGCATTTCCTGGCAACCCTGAAACTGGTTCCAGTATTGTGATCTCGCAGTAGTCATTTTTCAGATGTACTATAGAGATGTTTATTTGCCACAATTTGCTTACTGTTGGGCACTGGGAACCACAGGATAACAGTTTGCCACAGTCTTATTCCCCAACATCCCTACAAATTATTACTTTGTTTCTTCTCCCTCCCCCCCCCCCCCCCCATGCATGTAATGTAGATTTTTTTGAACTGTAAGTAAGTAATGTAAGTGGAGTGAAAATAATACTGACACAACCATTTAACCATGCACAGAGGCAGAGATGAGACAGTGAACAGACAGGTACTTTTGTCAGCATATTGGACAAATGAGTGAAAACATACAGAAAGTTAATGTTTGGGGAAAGTAATTCTTCATCCTCCCTCATCAAGATGAATGTGGTACAATATATAGTGGTTTGAGTATTGTCACATTTTGGCCCTCAAGTTACCTTATAGTGACTGCATCGAACCCTTAGAAAAACCTGCATGGCTCCAATGGCCCATGCACCACTAGTGTAACTAGTCCTGCAGATACATACAGTATTATATTATTAATGAAGTTTAACTTAAAGTGGGACGTACAGCCATATGCAATCATAGGTAATGTGTAAAAAAACAAAACATGTTCTAATTACAGTATGTTACTGAGTCTACCCACTATATCATCTTTGTCTCAGAAAATAGGCCAAAAAACTAACTAAACCATGGCTTTGTCTTGCCCAGGCTGTCAGCTGTACTGATAGAAGGAATAATATGACAATGTATATTGGAATAGGCTGCAAAAGGGAATGATGCTGTAGGCAACGATGGGACAGATTCACTAAGGTTCATTGCATTTTAACGCACCCAATCCAGCATTCAAGTCAATGGCAGTTAGTTCTAGATTGTCTGTGTTATCCCACAATGGACCTTAGTGAATCACCTATAATGACCTCTGCGTCAGAAAGGCTTGATTATATGGTTAAAAAAAGATTATTTTTTTTTCTTACCCATACTTTGACTTTCTTTACATATAAAATGTATAGGGCTTCTTAGGGAGGAATAGTATTCATCTCTTAATCTTACAAAACATTTATTGATTCACGTAACTAACTGAAATAAATGCTAGCTGTAAAGAATGACACAGTGCAATTAAGCCCAGTTACTTGGTGTCTTCTAAGCTTTGAATTTACATTGACTGTACTAGTAAAATTTACAGTCTTATAGCAATAGTTTAGTAAAAGAGACACTTCTTCTAAAATACACACTTCTTTGCTGATATAGTCTTTCAACAAGGTATTTCATTCTTTCTACAGATATTTTCCTTTCATTTGTATGCTGTAGAGCAGGGGTGCGCAAAGTTTTTTTGCTGCGCCCCCCCCTGTGTGCCGCCCCAGCGCTCGCGTCCCCCCCCCTCCTCTCCTGTGACCCGGCATGAAATGACGCAGAGGGTCACGTGATGACACTTCACATGACCCCGCAGCGTAATTTGATGCGCGTTAGCATGACGACGCATCACATCACATGAGCTTGCAGCGTCATTTGATGCTGCTTTGTCATGGCGACATGACGAGAAGCCGGTTGAATCCTGATAAGTTGAGGTTGCAGAGGCCTCACGTGGTCCCCCGGCATTTAATTTAAATGCCTCGGGAAGAGCGCAAGGCCTCTGCAACCGCCTGTGCCTCCCCAGAAAAATCCTGCGCCCCCGTCCCCCATTTTGCGCACCCCTGCTGTAGAGCACAGCAGATAACTGCTTCTAAATAGACCACAGCTGCTTCCAGGGACGATGATGTATTATGATTATGTCTAATGAGAATTTTTAAGTAGATGTAACAAAATGGTGTATATAAAGTGTCTGTTTTTTCCCAAATGCAATGTGGCATTACCTGCTGACACCATTTTCAGTCCTTTCAATGTCTTCATCAATGGTCCTGACAGACAACCTGTGCAGCACAGGGTATGAGATCTGGGTGCTGACTTTAACCGCCATCTTGATTCTCACAGCCACAGGGTTTCCAGAATACAGAGGGATTTCTCCATAAAATTAATAAAGATAATAGAACAAGAGTTATTAAATATACTCATTGACATCTTATTTTCTGTACCCCAAAAATGTGAACAAAATAAAAAATAATGTTTAAAAGAAATATATACTCATCGTATTGTTGAAATTAGAATACTAGCATTTTTATATAATTACAACAGCTTTAAAGGACATCTATATAACGGTGTCCTCTTCTGCTGTTCTGATTCTTAAAAAAACATGTTTGAACAGGTCAGCAGCAATGTGGAACAATGCACATATAGAAATGCCCAGCAGAAAACCAGCATCATCCAGTTCGCCAAAATATCTGAAGTCGAGTTACGTAATATATCCAATTGCTCAGATTCCACATGTATAGCTTATGTAAAATATAATTTACATTCATGTTTACGAATACATTTCCTGCAGGCATTATATTCAGCAAAAGAGTTTTGTGACACACATACTGTACATTATATCATGAGCAGGGGCCTCATTACCTTCTGTATTTGATTGCGCTTGTTTGTCCTTATTTGGTATGTCGTTCTGGTTATGTAATTGACGTCACTCTGTGCCCCCACTGTACCTTTTTACAAATAAACAATAATATATCCTAACCATGAAGGTCAAACTACCAGTAGCTATATAAGTGTTGGAAAATGTTTGTTTGTATGATAGCTTTTTTGGACTTGAGCATGCGGTTTCACTTTGTTATACGAGACACTTTTTTCAGCAATACTGACAATAGTTTTTGTACACTGGGATAGGAGATCTTACGCCGAGTCCATAGAAGGACAGGCCGTGCTGAGGCGTGCGAACGCTCCGCGCTGAGCCCCTGCATCCTCAATGAGAATGCCTTGAGAGGGGGCTCATGCGAGAGTCCGCAGGCGTGCTGACGAGTTGGAGTTTTCAGCCGAGCGCCGAGCTGTTTTTCAGCGAGCTGTCGGCTGAAAACCTCCAATCACAGCACAGCAGTGTCAACGTCACAGCGCCGTGATGTTGACGTCAGTGCGTCGCGGGCGATTGGCCCAGCGACGTCACTGCCCCGCCTCCCTCAATCTCCCCCCGCCTCCGATCGCGCATGCTGGCTCGCCTGTATGGGCATGAAATCGCGCAGATTTCAGCAGGCGAGCCTCAGCGTCAGCGCGGCTCGGACCTCCTCACCCCCTCTATGGCCCGGGCCTTACACACACTGTATTAGCTATTTGAAAATGAATTATGTAGCTGGCACAACACTTTCTGCACACAGCTTTATAATGTAAATCTATTTACATAAATAAAAACATCTACAAAGTGAAGTAAAGGCATACTTTTGTTTTTCTCCATGTAAGTAAAGAAAACATTGGGATCATTATATGGGACATCTGCTGAGAGAGCCAATTCTGAAGTCAGAGGATAATATAATTGGTGCTTAGAATGGATAACAAGACATGGCAAGCTTTGACCTTCTCCCTCTTAATCCCACAAGAGGCCTAATAAAGCAAGGTGCATCGTTTGAACACAAGGGAAAAATGCATAGATGTTGTTTATCAATTGGCATATGACACAGAAAAATTAAATTCACACCTTTATTTCCTAACATATAACATTATGAGCCATGCTATGTACCATTTTATTGTACTGAAAACATATTGTGTAATGGACTAAACCTGTTTGTTTCATTTTGATCATTCACAATTTGAGCTCCACAATTTTTTATCTTCTATTTATGAAGTTTATCATGGACACGATGTACTGCAAATCAGATTAGAAATGTACCCCCCATGATGTGGTGCAGAGAGTATAGTTTTACAATTCAGCATAAAACATTTGCCGAAGCATTATTTTTATTTGTAGCTGCTCTTACAGTGGTGAAATATCCCAATCTTGTGTGTGCTTTTTTAGGGTCAGAAATATTATCCATATCCTTATAAGTATGACTATATCATCTTCAGTTCGTGTTTCCAGATTTAGCGTTAATCTCAAATACTCAAATAGAAAACTGGATACATACATATATTTACATACCATAGTATTAATTAGTTAAATGAGGGGAATACACACTGTAATTAATTTTACAGATTATATGAAAACAAACATAATAATTGAAACAGATCTAACACCAGCCCTAATATATAACATTTGCAACAGCATTAAATTTCCAAAGTGTAGAGAGGCCTACATACTGTATATAGTGAGAAACAGTAGCATTACTTGTAGCGCCATGTTCATAACAGATTCATACAGTACATATTGTATACATGGCACACAGGAGGCATAGAGCAAAACATGAATGCAACATATGTCTACATAAAATGTAATAATACAAATATTGGGATTTGTTTCAAAATAATATCTATGATGATTTTTTTTAGCCAATACGATATATGCATATGTTATTTATCTTATTATTTATCAGTTACAGTGAAAACCTAAATACATATAAAGAACCAAGCAGGTTAATTTAATTAAATTGTTTTTAGTTGATCTAATGCTGGAGATGTACAGTAGTATCCTGCACCCCTACTAAGACAGTAATGCTGGCACAGTATTTCTGATCTTTTAAGAAGTCCATTTTTCCTTAATCTACACTGACAACATTATGCAATTCACCATGTGCACTTGTAATTACATGGAGTCAGTAGTACTCCGGACGTTCATGTTTAATGTAACTGGATTAACTAATAGTAGACATACTTCAACAGTAAATTTATTTTCCTGGGTACACTAGGATTTGATTGAAATGGAAATATTCTGTACTACTCACTCTACTTTGTTCTTTGCAAACCTAGAAGGGGTGTTAGGATAAAGGGAACGAATCAATGAAGTACAGACACTTGTAAAAGTAAACCACGAAATAAATGGTCAAGAGAATAAGGTTTAAAACGGTGTCGTACTTAACACGAGCATTGTGGTTTTTAGGGGATTGTGACACCTGGATTAATTCCTCTTTTTATATTCTGTAGCATACTAGGGGGGTAGAAGCAGCTTGTGCCGGCTGACATGCTTTGTCCTTACTGTGTGTTGTAATGATTGAAGCATCAAGATGAAGTGTGGTTTGCCTTCTCACCACTAAATCGGATACCATAACCATCCTACAGACCATTTAAGGAAAATCCAATTTCAGATGAGAATTAAAGACAAGAGAATCTAGATCCATCTCCTCATTTTCTTCTAAAAAGTGGAACAATTGGCAGCCTGCAGGTCTCAGTGTTGTTAACATTAGTGCTGTTGTATACTAGTGGGGAGAATACAAATCAAAGTGATCCCTGAGCTGAAGCTTTTAATCCCAGTAAATAATTGTCTTCATGCATGAATTTAGAAAAGTGTTATGTTGAATACATCTATGCTTGTATCCCTTTGAGTTGCTGGCTTGTGTTGATTTCTACGTGAACGTTTGTCCGAACATTAATATTAAAACGCAATATTAAATAGTAGGCAGTTTTGTCCTATTCCCTGAGCCTTTTCTTCCAGCTGGCAGGAATACAAAGTATTAGGTGAAATCATAGGAAAGTTACAGAGCAAGATAAGATGCAATCAGTCCCTGCTAGTTAGATTCGCACTAACGTGCAGATCTCTGCATGTTTTACATTTCGGTGCATATTTTGGATTACTATCAATACAGAGAAGTCAATTTCCTAACATACAAATAAGTGAGCTTTGGAGGTGTAAAAGAATGGCATTTTAATGTAAATGTATCAGTGAGACTCCACTAAACATTAGTGGGACCTGGATAATCAATGAGATGTCTGTCCCTATCTTCTAAGCATGGATATTTGTGAAATTGTCCCGACAGCTTGCTGCCACTGAAATATTAATTAAGCAGAATATATCTCACAGGGAACCTGAGTGAGCACTGCAAACTATGACATGAACTGTATATAGTGTAAATACTGTATTAAGTACTTTATTTCCCCCTGCATATTTCTGTCTATAATGACTCTCAAATTCTCATTTTCTTCTGTGGATGTCTATCTCTCATCTCTCTCCTCTCTCTCCTCTCTCTTCTGTAAACAGACAGAGCACACAATAAAGTTCACTGCAGTCACTAAACATTAACCCTGCTTGTGATCCAGACAGCACGAGCTATGGCAGAATTAATTAAAGTGAAAGCATAAATCCCCTTAAACCAGAGAAGATCAGGGATTCCTATCTTGTTAAGTGCTTTGTTAATTATCATCACCATGACAACCAACCCTTTTACTTAAGGCTTTTCCCCCACTAGTGCACACCACTGATGTAGGTTTAAAAGTTTAAGAATGATCTTATCCCTATTCCATCTGACAAATACAACATTATAATAAATGCAAAATAAAAAAAACCTCACACAATAAATCTCAATGAATACTTACTCGTAACGTCGGCTATAATGCTGTTACCAACATGTTTTAGAAATCAGTAAGAACTTTTGTATTTCTGCTGTTATAGAAGCGAGAACAGATGAACGAGTCAACTCCTTAGCATGTTGTAAACTGGCTCACACGAGTGCTTCGCTGTAGTCTATCAGCCCCTGCAATGAAACTAAGGGGAACAGATTGTGTATCTCATGCAGTCCCTTACTGGTCTTCTGTCATTGTCCATCCCTCCTTTGTATCGCAGAGGTTTCTCTTTCCAGCCTCAACTCTCTATTTCTGGTGACAAGATGCAGCTAGTAGTCCCTTCACGTCCTCTGGTCACAATGAAGAAAGAAGTAGCGCCCTCATCGGTTGTTTCTAGGCTAATATATTGCAATACGTGCCCCCGCAGTGTATTCAGTAGCTTGTGTTTGCTGGTGCATGGTTAAGATGCAGAGGGTGGGGACATGCTGTGCTGTGCTGTGCTGCTCTGCTCCGGGGTTTTCAGCACTTTGGACAGCACACAGTTTGAGTTAATCTGTATAACAATGCCAGGAATGAGCTACATACAAACGTGATATATCCCATCACAGTTCCTCTGCTGCTTCGTACCCCTCCTCACTATCCTTCATTTTACACTTAATGGAAACAAACACCATCTAAATTGTTACTAGTTACACGAATCTTCTTAGTGAAGCCCAAGCAGAAGACGCTTAAAGGCACCCCAAATGTTGTTACTTTTGTTGTTACAAGTAATGTTGTAATGTTGTTACAAGTAATTATTAAAATGAAGTGGGGTTCTGTATGTAGTAAGCTCCATATAAATGCATGTAGAACAAGGAGGGGGGGGGGGGGGGGATTGTAACCTTGGACCTGCATCAGATTGCTAATCAATTGTTTTACATTTGCTATAATGGCAGAGAAGTTATCCGCATTGAATGTGGAGCTAAGAAATTGAGAAAAATAGAGTACATTAATATATTGATGCATGTTAAAAATGTCTTCCTTAGTATCAATTAACGACAAAAAAATAGTGTTTCATTTTGGGGTAAGATGATGGTAATATGACTTTTTGTTTTTGAGCCAATCGTGAGCAAGCAAAAAAGGTTTTATAATAGCCACCCAGTTTACTTTTTTTTTTATCATTGCCACCAACAATGAAAACAAATTCAAGCGTTTCATAACACTATGACCCTGTTTGTATGCCTTTACACCCATTCAAATGAATCTAAGTGTGTGTTAAAACTTGCACTTAACAGTGGAAATGTAAGAAATGTAATAAGGAATAATTATTGAGAGCACATGTGAACCCATTTAAACTATGAGCAAAGGGATTAAATAAAAACACAACCTGAACACAAAGAGCTATATTTCCTACTCTATAAGACCTTTCAATGGGCCATAGGGTGTTTTTTGGATGCTTAAAGGTGTCTTTCTCTCACTGTCCCACCCCTCGCCCTCACTGTTCCCTCCTCTCCCGCTCCCACTTCCTCCCTCTCTATGCTCACACTCTCTCTCTCTCTCTCAAACCCTCCTATCTCTTCCCTCTCTCTCCCACTCTAACTCCATCCTCTCACCTCACTCTCTCTTTCTCTCATTCACCCTCCCCTCTCCCCTCCCTTTCTCTCTTCTCTCTCACTTCCCCCTTCTCTTTCACTTCCCCCTCTCCCACCCCATATCTGACTCCTCACTCTCCCTCTATCTCTTATTCTCCCTCTCACTCCTGCACTTCAATCACATTACCCCTCTCTATCACTTCCTCTCTCTCCCATGCCCCCTAATTTCCCTCTCTCTTTCACTCCCCCTCTCTCACTCATTCCCCCTCTGCCACTTCTCCCTCACACCCAAATGAGCAGATAAAAGAGGTTAAGTCAAATAGCCAACCACAAATGACATTAATCAATGTTAATTTATCTTTATCTCCCTGTGCAACAAGTTGTTAAAAATAGACTTTAAGCTCCTTGGCCAGTTATGTATTGTGGTCTATTACATACAATGAAGTGTACACTGGTAATGATATGTAAAAATAAAGTATTGTAATTTGATTATATACGGTTGCTTCCTCAGGCAATAAAAAGTCTTCCAGTTTCATGAAATCCTTGGTTTAGAAAAAGATACTGTGGTTCCTTTAGTCTGTTAGGGAGATCTGAACTCACATTTCTACTTAATAAATGTTAATTGGTCTAATGTATTTATTATTCAGCAACGCTGTGCTGTATACTATGGCAGGGATGATTAAATAATAACATATTACACAAAAAAAGGGTTTCTAGCTTTTGCTCCAGAAGCTTTATTCTAAAAGAAAGTACTTTAAAGAAGGAAATTCCCCCCCTCCCCCCCCCCTCCCCCCCCCCCCCCCCACCCCCATTAATTTAATTTTCCTTTTCTTATATTACCTGGAACAATATTCCAAGCTCCACATGTTCCCCTGATAACATTGCAGCTTCCCATTGGCTCTTGAGCATGGCTGAACATGTTGTCCATTTTGTGTCCATGGGACAGTCATTTTTTGTCCTGGACATACAGCCGCAGATATTACGGTGCACTTTGGGCGACATCACAGCTTATGTAATGAGAAATAAGAGATGTTTGGCTTCCACTTTCTCTCGTCACCTTTTCTTTCCACCACAATGTTTACTTCTTGTCACTCTCTGTTCTGCTCAAACAAAAACAAAATCCCACCTACATCTGATAACTTTCTCAAGCCCCTTGCAAGTCCAGTTATGAGCTAATTATATGTGTCACTTCTTAATACCAGATACTTTCTATTCTCAGCTGCAAGTCCTCTCTTACATGGTCCATTCTGAATCACTTCATTCTTTAGCTTTAACTGTAATATTGCAGGATGTCATTTCAGTCAAGGATGTTATCTTACTATATATTTCTGAAAGCATTGTATGTATGTTTTCCTGGTGTGTTCCCTGTCCCTAGCGGCAATCTCATTGGTCCCTTGGCCCGCCCACCGCCGCACACCTCTCATTGGCCTCACACACTCACACCACTGCTTCAGGCCCTCTTGGCCCGCCCCCGCACACCTCTCATTGGCCTCACACACTCACACCACTTCTTCAGGCCCCCTTGCAGCTCACCTTCCCCCCTCCTGGTGGCCGTCACTCTCCCCCATCACCCGGACCACGAGCTCAACTTCCCCCCCCCCGGACAGGCCCCGCACCTTCCCCCTTCCCGGTGGCCGTCACTCTCCCCCGTCACACGGACAGGCCCTGCACCTTCCTGCTGCACGTTTCCCGGCGGCTCGCACTCACAGGTGCAGAGAGGGGGCGCGTGCGCAGCGCTCCCCGGACGGGAGGAGGGAGAACAGAGAAGGGCCAGGCGCGCGACAATCGGAGGAGCGCGGGAGAGAGGAGCGGTGCTGTGAGTCCTGGCAGAGGTGAGGGGGCTTTGTGTGTGCGTGGGGGAGGAGGGGACAGTGTGTGTGGGACACCGTGTGTGTGTGGGGGAGGGACAGTGTGTGTGTGGGGGAGGGGGGGACAGTGTGTGTGTGGGGGAGGGGGGACAGTGTGTGTGTGGGGGAGGGTGGGGACAGTGTGTGTGTGTGTGTGTGTGAGGGGGGGACAGTGTGTGGGGGAGGGGGACAGTGTGTGTGTGTGTGAGGGGGGGAACAGTGTGTGTGTGTGGGGGGGGACAGTGTGTGTGGGGGGGGGGACAGTGTGTGTGTGTGTGGGGGGGGACAGTGTGTGTGTGTGAGGGGGGGACAGTGTGTGTGTGTGTGAGGGGGGAACAGTGTGTGTGTGTGGGGGGGACACAGTGTGTGGGGGGGAGGGGAGAGGGGCGACAGTGTGTGTGGGACACGTGTGTGTGTGTGTGTGGGGGGGGGAGAGACGGTTGTGTGGGGGGAGGGACAGTGTGTGTGTGGGGGGGGGACAGTGTGTGTGTGGGGGAGGAGGGACAGTGTGTGGGGGGGGCAGTGTGTGTGTGGGGGGAGGGGGGGCAGTGTGTGTGTGTGGGGAGGGGGGGGACAGTGTGTGTGTGTGTGTGTGTGTGTGTGTGTGTGTGTGGTGTGGGGGGGGGGGGGGACAGTGTGGTGTGTGTGTGTGTGTGTGTGTGTGTGTGTGTGTGTGTGTGTGTGTGTGTGTGGTGTGTGTGTGTGTGTGTGTGGGGGGGGAGGGACAGTGTGTGTGTGGGGGGGGACAGTGTGTGTGTGGGGGAGGGGGGACAGTGTGTGTGGGGGGGCAGTGTGTGTGTGGGGGAGGGGGGGACAGTGTGTGTATGTATGTGTGTGTGTGTGTGTGTGTGTGTGTGTGTGGGGGGGGGGGGGGGGGCAGTGTGTGTGTGGGGGGGGGGGGCAGTGTGTGTGTGTGTGTGTGTGTGTGTGTGTGTGTGTGTGTGTGTGTGTGTGTGTGTGTGTGTGTGTGTGTGTGTGTGTGTGTGTGTGTGTGTGTGTGTGTGTGTGTGGACAGTGTGTGTGGGGGGGGGACAGTGTGACTCCCGGGCAACGGTGTGTGTGTGTGTGAGGGGGGGAGGGACAGGTTGTGTGAGGGGAGGGACAGTGTGTGTGTGGGGGGGGGGCAGTGTGTGTGTGTGTGTGTGTGAGGGGGGGAGGGACAGGTTGTGTGGGGGGAGGGGCAGTGTGTGTGGGGGGGGGGACAGTGTGTGTGTGGGGGAGGGGGGGCAGTGTGTGTGTGGGGGAGGGGGGGACAGTGTGTGTGTGTGTGTGTGTGTGTGTGTGTGTGTGTGTGTGTGTGTGGACAGTGTGTGTGTGGGGGAGGGGGGGACAGTGTGTGTATGTATGTGTGTGTGTGTGTGTGTGTGTGTGTGTGTGTGTGGGGGGGGGGGGGGGGGGCAGTGTGTGTGTGTGTGTGTGTGTGTGTGTGTGTGTGTGTGTGTGTGTGTGTGTGTGTGTGTGTGTGTGTGTGTGTGTGTGGACAGTGTGTGTGTGGGGGGGACAGTGTGACTCCCGGGCAACGGTGTGTGTGTGTGTGAGGGGGGGAGGGACAGGTTGTGTGAGGGGAGGGACAGTGTGTGTTGTGGGGGGGGGCAGTGTGTGTGTGTGTGTGTGTGAGGGGGGGAGGGACAGGTTGTGTGGGGGGAGGGACAGTGTGTGTGGGGGGGGGGACAGTGTGTGTGTGGGGGAGGGGGGGCAGTGTGTGTGTGGGGGAGGGGGGGACAGTGTGTGTGTGTGTGTGTGTGTGTGTGTGTGTGTGTGTGTGTGTGTGTGTGTGTGTGTGTGTGTGTGTGTGTGTGTGGGAGGGGGGGGCAGTGTGTGTGTGTGTGTGTGTGTGTGTGTGTGTGTGTGTGTGTGTGTGTGTGTGTGTGTGTGTGTGTGTGTGTGTGTGTGTGTGTGTGTGTGTGTGGACAGTGTGTGTGTGTGGGGGGACACAGTGTGTGGGGGGGAGAGGGGGCGACAGTGTGTGTGGGACACCGTGTGTGTGTGTGTGTGTGGGGGGGAGAGACAGGTTGTGTGGGGGGAGGGACAGTGTGTGTGTGGGGGGGGACAGTGTGTGTGTGGGGGAGGAGGGACAGTGTGTGGGGGGGGGCAGTGTGTGTGTGGGGGAGGGGGGCAGTGTGTGTGTGGGGGAGGGGGGGACAGTGTGTGTGTGTGTGTGTGTGTGTGTGTGTGGGGGGGGGGGGGGGGGGGAGACAGTGTGTGTGTGTGTGTGTGTGTGTGTGTGTGTGTGTGTGTGTGTGTGTGTGTGTGTGTGTGTGTGTGTGTGTGTGTGTGTGTGTGGGAGGGACAGTGTGTGTGTGGGGGGGGACAGTGTGTGTGTGGGGGAGGGGGGACAGTGTGTGTGGGGGGGCAGTGTGTGTGTGGGGGAGGGGGGGACAGTGTGTGTATGTATGTGTGTGTGTGTGTGTGTGTGTGTGTGTGTGGGGGGGGGGGGGGGGGGGCAGTGTGTGTGTGTGTGTGTGTGTGTGTGTGTGTGTGTGTGTGTGGACAGTGTGTGTGGGGGGGGGACAGTGTGACTCCCGGGCAACGGTGTGTGTGTGTGTGAGGGGGGGAGGGACAGGTTGTGTGAGGGGAGGGACAGTGTGTGTGTGGGGGGGGGCAGTGTGTGTGTGTGTGTGAGGGGGGGAGGGACAGGTTGTGTGGGGGGAGGGACAGTGTGTGTGGGGGGGGGGACAGTGTGTGTGTGGGGGAGGGGGGGCAGTGTGTGTGTGGGGGAGGGGGGGACAGTGTGTGTATGTGTGTGTGTGTGTGTGTGTGTGTGTGTGTGTGTGTGTGTGTGTGTGTGTGTGTGTGTGTGTGGCAGTGTGTGTGTGTGTGTGTGTGTGTGTGTGTGTGTGTGTGTGTGTGTGTGTGTGTGTGTGTGTGTGTGTGTGTGTGTGTGTGTGTGTGTGTGTGTGTGTGTGTGGACAGTGTGTGTGTGGGGGGGACAGTGTGACTCCCGGGCAACGGTGTGTGTGTGTGTGAGGGGGGGAGGGACAGGTTGTGTGAGGGGAGGGACAGTGTGTGTGGGGGGGGGGGCAGTGTGTGTGTGTGTGTGTGTGAGGGGGGGAGGGACAGGTTGTGTGGGGGGAGGGACAGTGTGTGTGGGGGGGGGGACAGTGTGTGTGTGGGGGAGGGGGGGCAGTGTGTGTGTGGGGGAGGGGGGGACAGTGTGTGTGTGTGTGTGTGTGTGTGTGTGTGTGTGTGTGGGAGGGGGGGGCAGTGTGTGTGTGTGTGTGTGTGTGTGTGTGTGTGTGTGTGTGTGTGTGTGTGTGTGTGTGTGTGTGTGTGTGTGTGTGTGTGGACAGTGTGTGTGTGTGTGGACAGTGTGTGGGGGGGGGGGGGGGGGGGACAGTGTGACTCCCGGGCAACGCCGGCTCTCTCAGCTAGTCAACAATAAAGTGTTGGTTTAGGTCTTTGATATACCAGGGCACCCCATGGGCACAGCAGGGCTTGAATTTAATAGAGCTATTTTGTCATCTCTTAAATACATTTAAAAACAATTACAAACAAAGAGATTGATTGCCCACCAAATTATGTCTTGTTACACTGTCCTCTCTTATGTGTCGTGCTGTTACCGAAGTGTTATTTTCTCTTCCTCTGTTTGATGGGTAGTATTACTGTATAATACCCCCTGTGCCACTATTTTTTACTGGTACACTGCTCCTTTTTGTTTTATGTTCGTGTTGTGTCGTCCTCACTGTCATCTTCTTGTCTGTCAAATTATCCCGTATGTTACTTTCTATTCAGCTACAAGTCTCAGTGTGTCGTGCTACTGTACTGTTACACTTTACTGACAGATCACTTCCCGGTGTTGCTAAACTGTCCCATGTAGTACTGCACATTCACTCTCTCTGTCACAGTGTTCCTTCTGTGTCACTTTCTGTATCACGTTGTATTCCTGTTAATGTGTCCCCTGTGACATGTATTAGTTTTCTATTAAACCTCTGTTATATCTCCTCTGTATCACTTAAGTTTTTCATTGTCCTTGTTATACTACCCTTTTAGTCACTCACTGGCTATTCTTTTTCATACTCAGTATCCCAGTCCATTGTCTTTTGTTTTTTATTTTTTTTTCTCAACTTTTTATTTAACAGGGTTTCATATATAAACATATTTCTATTATTTCAGTGTATATAATGTTATTATATATACAAACATATATTATTATATAAAATAATAATTTTATTTTTTAACTATCATCTCTATTTCCCTAATTTTATTAAGCCTCAACTTTTACTGTAGGCTCTTACCTGTGTTTAGTGAAGGGGTCATCACAAGATTGTTGTACCACATTAGTTTTGCTAGACCATATCCCCTTTCTAAGGATCATTTAGAAACACATTTCTGCCAATCTATAGCCTATGTGTTCATGTCACTGTGCCATGTCAGAAGACACTGGGTATTTGAAAATAAATAGAAGGGGAAAAGACATCAGTCAAAGTTTTGCCTTTTCTATTTCATTCACATGGGAAATGTCCTCAACAGCCTGCTTGCAAACCAGTTCTACACAAAGGCCACAAGCCGTGCAATATATATTTTGCTTAACCACCATGCACCAAGTATCAAGTTATGTAACCCTTTCACTACTAGAAAAGGCTAAAATACCCTGTAGATGAGTAATATTGTCATTTTAATTTTCAGAGCAGTGTTATGTTTGTGCTGTGAATGTTAATATAGTATGGTCAGAGAAAATAATGACAGTATCATGTTACACTACACTATAATATATTATTATACAATCTACCTGGGTCTTCTGGAAAAAGAGCTGCACCGCCTGCAGCTGGTGCAGAATGCTGCCGCCAGGTTGTTAACTCACCAGACCCGTTATTACCACATGACACCTGTTCTCCATTCTCTGCACTGGCTGCCTGTAAAATTGTGAATTTATTTCAAGGTTGGCGAGTTGACATTCAAAGCCCTACATGACCAGGGTCCCAGCTATGTGAAAGAGCTTCTAGTTCCCTACACTCCCATTTGCTCACTTTGATCTGCATATGAAGGACTCCTAACAGTTCCCAGAATATCCTTAACTTCTTCTCAGGTCTGAACTTTTAGCCACTCATCTCCCACTCTGTGGAACAAGTTGCCTCATACAGTTCGAGAGGCCCCCTCTCTGGAAATCTATACAAACAGGATCAAGACCTACCTGTTTACCCAGGCATTTAATGAATGAACTGCAAACTGTCCGGCATTTAATAGCTACAATACAATCCCGGTCTTGGTACACGTTGGCACCAATGACAAAGTTAGAGAAAGATGGAGGGTCCTAAAAAATAATAACAGGGATCTAGGCCAAAGCTTAATGCAAGGACCTCCAAGGTAGTATTTTCTGAAATACTACCAGTGCCATGCGCTACCGCAGGGAGACAGTCAGAGATCAGGGAGGTTAATGCATGGCTAAGAAAGTGGTGCAGGAAGGAGGGGTTTGGGCTTTTTAGAGCACTGGGACTCCTATTCTGAGAGGTGCCATCTATATTCTAGGGACGGATTGCACCTCAATGAAGAGGGATCTTCTGTGCTAGGGGGCAGAATGCTAAAAAGGTTGGAGGAGATTTTAAACTAGGATGGAGGGGGAAGGGGAATGAAACAGATAATGAACTAAATGGAATAGATGAGGATACAAGGTGGTATGGAGGTAGAATGGGGGCAAGTGCAAGTTTGACAAGCAGTGAGACACCCATATTAAATACAGATAATACTAGAAAACTTCTAAAGACTAAACAAAGTGGGCGCAGAAAGGAAGGAGCAGATAAGATAATAGTACAGGCTGAAAAAAAACTGAAATGCATGCTTGCTAATGCAAGAAGCCTGACAGATAAAATGGGGGAGCTTGAATTAATAGCTGCAAGGGAGAAGTATGATATCATAGGCATTACTGAAACATGGTGGGATGAAACTCATGACTGGACGGTTATTCTCTTTTTCGGAAGGATCGGCCAAATAGGAAGGGAGGTGGAGTATGTTTATATGTTAAACCGGATCTAAAACCTATTAGAAGGGATGATGTCTATGAAGGGAATGATGAAAATGTAGAGACTTTGTGGATAGAAATTAGCAGTGGAGGTAAAAGTATAAAGAAAATATTTGTGGGAATATGCTATAAACCACCATATATCTGTGAGATTGAGGAAGCTAAAATACTTTTGCAAATAGAGAAGGCATCAAATCTGGGCCATGTTTGCATAATGGGGGATTTTAATTATCCAGACATAGACTGGGGCAATGAGATTAGCGTTACGACAAAAGGGAACAGGTTTTTGGGGGTGCTTAATGACAATTATATGACCCAAATTATTGAGGAACCAACCAGGAGAGGGGCAGTTCTGGATTTGGTCATATCAAACAATGTAGAAGTAATAACAAATATTCAAGTCCTGGAACATTTGGGTAACAGTGATCATAACATGGTCTCATTTGAAATAAATTATCAAAAAACAAAATACTTGGGTTCAATAAAGACTTTAAACTTTAGAAAGGCAGATTTTAATAAACTGAGGTCTAATCTAGTAGTAATACAATGGGATGATATTTTTGCAGGGAAAAATGTAGAAGATAAATGGGCAGTCTTTAAAACATTGTTAGAAAAGCACATTTATCCGTGTATACCCTTGGGTAATAAGTATAAAAGAAATAAGTCAAAACCAATGTGGCTAAATAAACAGGTAAGGGAGGAAATGGACAAGAAGAGGAAGGCGTTTAGATTCTTTAAGTCAGAAGGGACAGAGACATCGTATCAGAATTAAAAGGAATGTAACAAAAAATCCAAAAAGGGCAATCAAATTAGCAAAAATGGATAATGAAAAAAGGATTGCAATAGAAAGTAAGGTCAACCCTAAAAAATTCTTTAAGTACCTTAATAACAAAAAAATGAGAAAAGAAAATATAGGACCCTTTCAGTGTGAGATGGGTAGGCAGATTATTGGAGATAAGGAAAAAGCTGAGGTATCAAACAAATTCTTTGCCTCTGTGTTTACCAGGGAAGAATCAAGTTCAATAGTAGTGCCGCAGGAGGAAGCCACAACCACCATATTAATGGTTAACTGAGGAAGAAGTTCATAAGCGACTTGAAAAAATTAAAGTTAATAAGGCACCTGGCCCCGATGGCATACATCCAAGAGTTCTCGAAGGAGTTAAGCTTAGTAATAGCAAAACCATTATATTTAATATTCAAGGACTCCATTTCCACAGGCTCAGTACCACAAGATTGGCGTAAAGCAGATGTGGTGCCTATATTTAAAAAGGGAGCTAGATCACAACCGGGAAATTACAGACCTGTAAGCCTGACTTCAATAGTAGGGAAACTACTTGAAGGTTTAATACAGGATAATATTCAGGAATACCTAATGGAAAATAAAATTATTAGTAATAGACAGCATGGATTTATGAATGATAGATCTTGCCAAACTAACTTTATTTGTTTCTTTGAGGAGGTAAGTAGGAATCTAGGGGTAATGCTGTTGATGTGGTCTACTTAGATTTTGCAAAGGCTTTTGATACGGTTTCACACAACAAGAGGTTGGTGTACAAAATAAAGAAAGTTGGACTCAGTAATAATATATGCACCTGGATTGAAAACTGGTTAAAGGACAGACAACAGAGGGTTGTCATAAATGGAACTTTTTCAGGTTGGGCTAAAGTCGTGAGTGGAGTACCTCAGGGATCGGTACTGGGACCCCTGCTTTTTAACTTGTTTATTAATGACCTTGAGGTTGGGATCGAGAGCAAAGTCTCCATCTTTGCTGATGATACTAAATTGTGTAAGGTAATAGAATCAGAGCAGGATGTAATTTCTCTTCAGAAGGACTTGGAGAGACTGGAAACGTGGGCAGGTAAATAGCAGATGAGGTTTAATACAGATAAATGTAAGGTTATGCATTTGGGATACAAGAATAAAAAGGCGACTTACAAATTAAATGGAGATATATTGGGGGAATCCCTGATGGAGAAGGATTTAGGAGTGCTTGTAGACAGCAGGCTTAGCAATAGTGCCCAATGTCATGCAGTAGCTGCAAAGGCAAACAAGATCTTTTCTTGCATCAAACGAGCAATGGATGGAAGGGAAGTAAACATAATTATGCCCCTTTACAAAGCATTAGTAAGACCACACCTTGAATATGGAGTACAATTTTGGGCACCAATCCTAAGAAAAGACATTATGGAACTAGAGAGAGTGATGAGAAGAGCCACCAAATTAATAAAGGGGATGGACATTCTAACTTATGAGGAGAGGCTAGCTAAATTAGATTTATTTACATTAGAAAAGAGGCGTCTAAGAGGGGATATGATAACTATATACAAATATATTCAGGGACAATACAAGGAGCTTTCAAAAGAACTATTCATCCCACGGGCAGTACAAAGGACTCGGGGCCATCCATTAAGGTTGGAGGAAAGATCATTTCACCAGCAACAAAGGAAAGGGTTCTTTACAGTAAGGGCAGTTAAAATGTGGAATTCATTACCCACGGAGACTGTGATGGCAGATACAATAGATTTGTTCAAAAAAAGGTTGGACATCTTTTTAGATGGGAAAGGTATACAGGGATATACCAAATAAGTATACATGGGAAGGATGTTGATCCAGGGATTAATCCGATTGCCAATTCTTGGAGTCAGGAAGGAATTCATTTTTCCCCTTAATGGGTTTTTTTGTTTGCCTTCCTCTGGATCAATAAGTAAGTATAGATATAGGATAAAGTATCTGTTCCTAAATTTAGCATAGGTTGAACTTGATGGACGGAAGTCTTTTTTCAACCTCATCTACTATGTAACTATGTATCCCATCCTGTATTGTATCCTTCCTTGTGTTTGGTCTCTTATCTCTTTTATAACTTTAAATGTTTTCCTCTTTTTCCCTTTTTGTAACTGTGAAGCGCTTTGAGTCCCATTGGGACTATATAAATACAGTTATTATTATTACACAGTTCATATCTAACAGACGGAAAAATGGGAGATGTATTTTACATAAAACAAATTAGTGAAGCAGAACCCTGCAATGCACCAGTGACCTGTTTTTAGTTGTAAAACAAATATATTTGGTTACCGTTTGTCTTAAAATACAATATTTTGGGTTTATGATAGGCCAAGACTCTTCCTGGGTCTGTGCACATCTTTAAAGAGTGCTTAGTGGGAGGGATGGAGGGTGTTATCACTGATGGCTTACTAAAACTGACGTGTTATTTAGAAGGCTGTAAACAATAGCAAAATACTAAGCTGTCAGCTTCAAAGAAAACTATACATTCTTGAATAGTCACTTGAGAGAGGTCAGAAACAAGTCACCGCTTAGTTGGAGGACTTTATTAAAAATGATGGCATCTATTCTGCATAATAACAGGTACATATGTGGCATTGTGTCAATAAGACAAATCAAAGCATACCACACACTACATTGGTAAGAGGTGCTAAGGTCAGATAACTGTTTCTTCTGCAAAAATAGATGTAGGGCTGTCGAATGTTATACGCAGGCGTGCATGTGGAGAGCACGGACGCAGCCGTGAAGATGGCATCTGTCTAAGTATTGGGGAAATTAAGTTAAGAGTGCTTATATATTGTGAAGATTGGATGTGAGGAAGGTGGGGGGTCACCCAGGGACGTGTGTCATATTAGTGAGTGGCTATATAGGGGTTAGCCCTAAGGATTGAATACTTCCTAGCCCTCAATTGGTCATAGAGAGTGCACATAGGTTCTTTCTGGTTGCCTTGTCAATCCTCCCTTTTCCAAGCGTGTGTCAAGTAACAAGGATCATGTCAGGCACAGGAACCATAGCAGCCATTTTGTCTTTTCTAACATTTTGAGTGAATGGAGTATGTAAGCTGCGTGCAAGAATGGTGTTTGTGCAGTCGCTCCTAGCAGAAATCAGCCCCCACTAATTCTCAGGAATAGAATTTTGTTCTGACCCTCAAAATATGAGACAGTTGAGATAGTTGCCACTTCTCTTATCTAGCAGCTGGCATACCCAAGGCTGCAAAATGTTTACTATTCAAGCAAAAAATCACAACCCCCAGACATAGGCAGAAATATATAGAGTAAAGGTCGCTCGCATAAAATAAGTTTTTTTTAGTTTGTATAAGTGTTTTTAGCATTATTTTGTATAAGATTCTATATTTTTCCATTTTCTAAGCCAGCTCCTTCTGAAGGGGCGTATTACTCATTGGTAATGTATAAAATGTATTGTCAGTTATAATTTTGGCAGAGAGCTTTTTTTGAAAGCTGTCTCCCTGTGTACGCTTGTATACAATAAAAACTCATTTGATTATTCTGAACCCTAATATCTTATTGTATTATTTTTACCACTTTCACAATATGGAGTCAGGATTTTAAACGTCTTTTTAAAGCAGGGTTTTTCTAAGCCTTAAAACTGTCAACCTAGCAACTGATTTATGACTGGGTGGGCGTATGTGGTTTTCAATGGAAGAAAAATGGCATATAGGTCTTGCCCTGGAGTTATGAAATCAGAATTCAACAGAGGTGTGTTTGGGATAAATCATGTGAATTTTCATATTTCTACGCCAGTGACCTCTCTGGGGGAAAACCTATGAGATATGGTAATGTACTGTATAGGGATTTCTGTTTGATGTTTTATCCTGATATTTTAAGAAACTGTTCTGCATTAATTATAACTGTATGTTCTTGTAATACTGTGTCTGTAATCTAAGTCAGGGGTGTGCAAACGTTTCCATGTGCGCACCTCTGCCTGCTCTCCTCGGCGCCCTTCCCCCCCCCCCCCTCGACTCCGGCATCATTTCGCCATGGTAACCGTGACACGGCAGCGTCATTGACTCATCGCTGGAAGGGAAGGCGAGTGTATAAAAGAAGCCTCGCGTGGTCCCTAGGCATTTAATTTAAATGCCTGGAGGGAGAACGCGGGACCTCTATAACTGCAGAGCCCCCCTCCCAGAAAATCTAGTGCCCCCCAGTTTGCGCACTACTGATGTAAGTACTATATTTATATATATATATATATCTATATATATAAAACGGAAATAGCCGTGTTAGTCCAGTTGCAATAGTGCCAAATAAATTAGTTCAGTATTAGGTAATACCTTTTTTATTTGGACTAACAATTTAACATAGGACAAGCTTTTGAGAGTTCTCCTCTCTTCCTCAGGTCAGCAATACTGGTTTACAAAGGAATCTATGGCTAAAACAGACGTTTGGAAAGAAGAAAAAACAGAGATTTTGATAAGGTGAGGTGACAAAGGGATGTTTGAAGAAATTGGAAGGGTAACTTCCACTGCAGCAAGGAATTCTGCAATTTGCTTTAAATGGCTGGGATTTCTGGTGTGAAATAAAGGCCACTTGGGTTTAAACCCTTTTGCTACAATGTTTTATTTGGCCCGAATCACCTAAAGAGCTTTGGAAATATGTACAGCACATGCCCCATGTTTACACTGTTTTGGTCGTTGTGGCCAAAAAAACCCAGATAGAAACTATTAGAAAGCTATAATAAGAGAGAGGTTTGTATGCACAGTTTCTAGTACATTGGCAGCTTTCCATCAAAGGTGTTGGAAATTGTAATTGGTATGTGTGGCGGGGAAAGGGTTAACCAGTCTTATAATAAAAGTCAAGCCCACTTGGTAACTCCTGACCCATGTTTTGGGGTCCTAGAGTGTCAGCTCTTGGGCCCGGGCATTGTGTATGCATTACTGTGACTGTGTGTAAAATATGAGAAAACTGCAATTTTTGTGTTTTACCATTTTCCAGAGGTGCTGGGACCGGGAGATTTTCAGGAAGTAGGGTTAAGGGTGGGTTTGCCAGAGTAAGTTGTTACAGATTGTGGCTAGGTATTGGGGTTCTCAAGTTATGAGTTACCCCAGAAATATATCTGGGAATCAAGAGAGATTCTCGGATACATAAGAGCGCAGGGCTCCGGGCAGACCCCATCCTGAAAACATTCTTGCGACTCACCACTAGGACGTCCTGCTTCAGCACAGAGCAGGACAAGGTAAAAATGAGGCACAGAGTTTCCTGGTATAGAGGAAGTTTGTTTAAATTAACATGGGGACAGAAGAGGTTAATGAATTCCCAAACTCTGAATCCAGGGTAGGAGTTCCGGGGGGAAATCATATGTGTTCAATTTATGAATTATGGTAGCTCACACTCAGGATAAAGCAGAGAGTTTATTGGGGTGTAAGGAAATGTTTAATTCATGTTAGAATAAAACTGTGTAAGTTAGGTTTTAAAGTATAGCTAACTTTAGTTAGGAGCATCCTAGAAAGATATTTGGAGTGGGCATTACTGAGGTATGAACCCATAAAGGGGTTATGTTTCTGAGCATTAATGTTGTATCGTCTGTATACCTCACACATTATACTATGGATGAGGTATATAGACGATATTTTTGTTCTGTGGAGGGGCACCAAACAGCTCCTTGATGAGTTTATTGGTGAGCTGAATATTAATCCCATTAACCTCAGACTTACATCTTAGATTAACCACACAAGCATTACGTTCCTCGACCTCACTGTCACCAGGTCTCCCCAGGGAGCTTTGGTTACGTCCTTACATCGTAAATCTACTGCCACCAACAGCCTCCTCAGAGCTGACAGCCACCACCCCAAACACCAAATTAGGGGAATTCCTATAGGTCAGTTTTTACGCCTGAGGAGGAACTGTTCATCTCACGAGGACTTTGAGACACAAGCTGCCGCTATGAAGTTTAGATTTCAAGCCAGGGGGTATAGCAATAGATTCATCAAAAGGGCTTATCAAAGAGCTAGATCCACTGACAGGAACACACTTCTGGCTGATAAGGCTATTCCAGCCAATGAGAAACAGGTTATACGCTTTATTGGCACGTTTAATAACCAATGGCCAGAGATTACAAACATTCTGAACAAATACTGGTATGTTCTTCGTGAGGACACTGACCTGTGAGAAATACTCCACGAAAGAGCCACATTGGTCAGCAGAAGAGTAACCAGTATTCGTGATATGTTGGTTCACAGCCACTACCAGAAACCCACTGTGGGTACATGGCTGGCCAACAGGTCCATTGGCTTTTATAAATGCCATAACTGCAGAGCCTGTTCATCGTGTACACCAACAAAGACGTTCAAGAATTGGAATGACACACACAGTTTCACCATTAAACAATTTATTAACTGTAGAACCATGGGTGTGGTATATCAGATTGTTTGCGTTTGTAACAAGAAGTATATTGGAAAAACTAAACGCCAGCTACGCCATAGAATATTAGAACACCTAGGCGATATTCGTAATCATCGTGATACCCCCATTGCCAATCAAGTCCATAATCACCATCAGGGCCAAACCACGGTTCTACAGTTTATGGGTATTGAAGCTGTTTCCAATCATAGCAGAGGAGGAGTTTGGGACAACGGGATCCTCAAACGAGAATCTCGTTGGATTTACACCTTAGGAACCCTTACACCTAGGGGATTAAATGAGGAATTTGGGTTCTCTCCCTTCATTTGATATCTCCCTCCCCCCCCCCCCCCCCCATGTTTTGGGTGTGAGTGTGTCTTCTGTTCTGGGCTGCTACCGAATATCTTTTTTGGAATTCCTGTCAGCTCTAGTTCACCCATGTTTCCGGTCATCATGCATTTTATTGCCCCCTTGGTGTTGCTTCATTACATTATAGTGGCTAGCATGTGTCCCTTTAAATATTTGCCTTCATGTATTCATGCTGTGTTTACAAATTCCTATACCTACTGGTTTCGTATTCACCCCATAGCCTTGGGTTCATATGACCCACTTTAGTGAGGTGTATGGGGTCTCTCGTCTTCCGCAGTATGGAGTTTCTAAGTGTATACATCGTATGGAGACTTCATATGAGTTTTAAACTATGCAGGTAATTTATTCTGACTCTGCAGAGCCCTCTAGTCATTGCTGAGCCAATAGCCAATCTGCTGTTTGTAACCATCAATTCAATGACAGTGGTATCTATGAGTTAGTCACTTTGCTGATATGTAATCAGTTTACTGTTGTTAATATAGCAGGTATGTTCCTTACCTATAGTGTATACAACTAATATGCACAGCTTCTGGCATTTTTGACAGGCTTCCATCAGGCAGGACAGGGTTAATTCCACTATGCCTGCCAATGACTACCATCAGCTATAAAATGCGCATACTTACACACGTGCACTCACCTTTGAGAAAGCGCGAACCCGCGCAAAACGTGCGTCAGGTGATCACAAGGCGTGACGTCACCATACAGACCAGATGCTACTGATATGCGCTCCAGCGTTCCGGCGATCCAAGCTGCCTGAGTTACACCTCTGCTGTCCTGCTGCCGGAGTCTCCTGTTCTCCCCACTTCTTTGGGCTACACTATGTATCAGTGGATACATTTGATACTGAGCTAAGTACATTGTTTCATAGCTTATGGTGCAGACACTATGCTGCGCAGCCCCAAGAGGGGGTTTCTATGTACTTAAGTGTCTCCATGTTGGCAAATGTTATACTAAGCGATTGCTACATGTAGAGACCTCTGTATGAATGTATATATGTGCAGTGCGGTATATATGTGCAGTGCGGTAGCATGTTGACTGATACTGCTGCACTACAGGTGGACATTAATGACTTTATGTATCTCTATGTTTGCTAGTGCTTCATTATGCAGTTGCTACACATTGAGACCCTGTTCATAACACATATGTGCAGTGAACCAGTACTTGTTGATTTTAACCCTTGCACCATGATTGTACACCACCTATATATACATTTTCCATGAGACTCATATTCAGTGGTCAAGTTGTATGTAAGACTTCAGCTAAAGTTTTGACATAAGTCACTATTTTTGTACATTCTTTTTATACAAAAGTTTATGTTTATGTAGAGTTTATATAGGTTTCTGCTAACGAGGCTATAACTGGATACGGTCTGTGAACCGTGCCTCAGGGCGTTACGAATGCACACTTTGTGCTAGCCCTTTTTACATATATTCCCATGCTAGGTGTCTTTACTCCATTGTAGCATGTCAACCATGGACTAATTTGATTGCATCTGTAGTGTGATGATCACGCTGTTCTCTTTTTGATCTGCATCGTCATATTAGGTTTGGCATACTTATTATTTGAGTCAGCCTGATTCGGCACCTTACGTTAGTGCCTGGGTATTTATGGGTATTTATGTCCTCCAGATTTAGTATCAGCAGCGATAATTATAGAGACTGGTGATTTTTAGGTATAAGTGCATCCTGATTTAGGGACTAGCACTTAGTTCTGCAGGACCTGTATTAGGTATACCCTGGCATCCATGCTGATGTGATTTGATGCTGTGATCTCTTCAGCTATCTTCCATTTTTATACTAATTGGAAGTTTTTGTTTGGTATGTCATTAGGGGGTGGCCTTGGATTTTTGTACCACACCCCTCTATACAATTACTATTTTATTATTAATTAAAAGGATTTTAAACTTATCATTACTCATTGACCTACCCGAGTGCATTCAAGGGGGAATCTTTTGTATGTTTGTTTGCATTAATGTTCACCCCCAATATTAAATGAATGTCCCCTATAATTTTGGTATTTTAAAGTTATAAGAGTAAGGAAATTATCATTATAGATAGGAGATCCTGGGCTTTGAAATGCTTAGCAGAAAACCTCTGAGCTTCAAAGAGATAGAGGTGTGAGAGCATTTGTTTAGAGGGGGGCTTATGGCTAATAGATGAAAGGGACATTTGTTCTAGAGGTGTTAAACCTTTTGTTCACAGGCAGGTGTGAGGTAGACTCAGTGGCATTCATTAAGGAAGCAGGATGGCATATGCTAAGTAGCAAGTGGCCAGGTGGGGGAAGATGACATTTTTGTTGCACATGCTCTGTCACTTTTGTGAAGCCAGGGTTGTCAGGAGTTATCCACCTGGCAAAGCGTGTGAGTGGCCAGGGATAAAATTCCAACGCAGTGAATCGCTGCAGACTGACAGGATGGACTTTTGGGAGTTTTGAAAAGGTCATGCAGTCCGTCAGAAAGTTAGTTCCATCTAAGAGTTCCATCTAAGTTTTTCATGAGTTCCATCAGTTTCATCATCAGTTCCATCTTGTGTGATTCACCTGAGATTCAGTCCCATTTGAGACGTTCCAGCTCTGAGTAAATCGCCTAAATTTCTCAGAGGCTAAGTGACCAGAATCCAACAGCAAGAGGCCACAGGAAGGAAAAGTGGCCGGGAGTTATTTTGCTGAGTGTTTGCAACTAGAAAAGATTAGTTTTGTTATCCCAGTTTCCAAAGTAAGTGTGTCTTTTTCCTGTAATTTGTGTAACATAGTTGTGTACGTTCGTTATGTGAATAAATGCAATTTATTTTTATCTCTCTGCTTTTCTTAATCAATTATCCCGGTAATGAAAAGTCTTAATAAGCTTGGTCTACCATGACAATATGTACATGTGTATATTCAGTGCTTTTTTCTGGGGGTACGCAGGGATACACCGTATCCCCACCTTTTTTATATGGCTACTGTATAAGCCAGAGGTGCGCAAACTGGAGGGCACAAGATTTTTTAGGGGCAGTGTTGATTTGTGGGAGCAGAGTGGCAACAGCAGAGGTGGATGGAGGCCTCCAGAGCAGGGCAGCAGAGGACGACGGCTAGGGAATTGTGACCTGGAAGTCCACACTGACTTCCGGTGTCTGCCGCTGCTACAGTGCGCTCCTCACCTACTGTCTTCCTCTGTTGCCGTCCAACTCCTCTACTGCCCTGCTCCACTCTGGTGGGCCACCGGCATCTTCTCCTGTCACCCGACTATGCTACCGCCCTGCTCCACTCCTGAGGTCTTCCACCGAAGCCAGGTATTAAGGGGGTGAGAGCAGGAAGAGGTGAGAGCAGGAAGAGGTGAGAGCAGGAGGGGGTGAGAGCAGGAGGGGGTGAGAGCAGGAGGGGGTGAGAGCAGGAGGGGGAGAGAGCAGGAGGGGGAAAGAGCAGGAGGGCAGAGAGCAGGAGGGGGAGAGAGCTGGAGGGGGTGAGAGCAGGAGGGGGTGAGAGCAGGAAGAGGTGAGAGCAGGAAAAGGTGAGGAGCGGGGATGAGAGATGAGAGGGGTTATGAGATGATGAAAAAAATGAGGCCATGATGAGGGGATGAGTAGGAAATGTGGGGATGAGAAAATGAGGGGATGAGGAGGAGATGAGATGAGGAGGGTGAGGGGATGAGAGATGATGAGGAGGGTGGGAGATGAGAGATGAGTATGGGGGGATCGGAGATAAGGGGAGTGTGTGAGAGAGAGATGATGAGTGGGTTAGAGATGATGAGGAGGGTGAGAGAGAAGAGGAGGGGCAAGTAAGAGGAGGAGGAAGGGGGTGATACAGGAGGAGGTGGGGCGAGAGAAAAAAATTGCAGTCAGTATTATCTGCGCATGTGTGAGCCCACAAAAAGATTGCTGGAGGACCACTATATCCCCACCTTCTTTCACAGAAAAAAAGCACTGTGTACATTATTTCTGGACTTAGATCTAAATCATTTTTGCCTCTGACAGCTTTGTTGCAGGCAGTGATACTTTATCATGGACCAGCCAAAGATTACTTCGTAGGAGAAATTATAGTTTGTGAAAAACACTTGTTGGTTAATTGAAATGCATCAACAACTCACAGCAAATCTGTACTTCTCCAGGACAATACTGCAACTACAACTTTACTTTGGGTGCATATAATTTAGAAGTAGACCTGACAGACTTAATTGACAAAAAGACAAAAGAAAACTGAATAGGGTATATGACCAAATTTGATACAGTACACTCATACACTGATGCAAAGTGACACAGTGTCAGAGCAATGACATTTGCACCTGATTTTAGAGCACTGCACTAAAGTTTGTGACTCTTGATGCATACCCACTATGTTTTATTTGATGCTCTGTGCTGGGGATTGTTGCAGCTGTTTCCCTACTGTAGCTACTGTACTGTATATGGTTCATGCATTTAAATTGTAGCATTATATATAAACATTTTTCTATTTATTTTTTTAAGTTGGTGTTTTTAAATCTTTTGATTGAATGTTCTAAATTATGATTGGAGCCATTTTAACCTTAATATTACATGATATAATATCAAACATTTTACCATACACTACAATGTAATTACATGTATTACATTATTAGTCACAACATACTACAGTCTTGACTTATCTTGGGTTTGGTCATATCCACCAATGTATCTGGAGTGCCCTCTTGACATAATATCCACATTCCAGCTCATAACCTAAACAGACTCAAATCATACAGGAGCTTTCTAATAATGCATCATGAATCATATTTTTAATGAATTCGCGTTTCATAAAAAAAAACACATTGTTAAATATTTTCGTTATGCTTTTCATTGTGTGCAATTATCGATACCAATAAAAGGAACTGAATATCCAGTAGCTATATCGTAAATGTAAACAAAATGCATAGGTGTGATTAAGTAATAGTGTCGTTTGTCGGTCAAATGATTAAATAGTTATTAGACTGTTTCTCAAAATATCTGTAAATAACATAAAGAGGTATACTACTGAGTATTTTCAATTAGGGATTATGTTTAAAGCAAACAAATTAAACACAAATTAACATTAAACAGAAGGATAAAGAGAAGTTCCCTATATGCCGCACAAGAAAACACCTGTACCTCTATTAAAACTTACTATTTATTAATAAACACTTAAAATATATTTATTGCAGCAGTAGTGTAAACCAAAAAATTAAAAAGTAAATTAAAAACGGAGAGGTTAGCTGTATGCCTAATTCAGACTAACAATGTAGATAGAAACCACTATTATAAGTATGAGTGTCCCACAACTATATAATTATACTAGAAGTGGTAGTGGTTCTGTAACAATTTTAATGTCCTTAGAACACTACTCCTAAATGTTAAGGGATGTAACCTAAAATGATGTATAGATTCAAAATGAGTGTGGTTAAGCCTGGTAGAATGTAGATCAAATATACATACACATTTGTGCCAGGCCGTCAGGTTCAAGATTGAATGAGCCTGTGGGTCTGTTATGATAAGCTTCAGCAGCTGTCGCAAGATCACAAAGTATGTGTCTTGTACTTAGAACCATACACCAGATAGGAGTAGTCAGAGTGTTGTGCTTCCTATTGAAGTCTCCGAAACACTCTGAAAGGAGGTTAGGCAGCAGACCTCTCCGATATAGCCAGCGAACTAGGTGGTAACGCTTAGCTTGCCCTACATATGTTTCACCTGTAGTGGCTTCATCGGGGTGAAACATATGTAGGGCAAGCTAAGCGTTACCACCTAGTTCGCTGGCTATATCGGAGAGGTCTGCTGCCTAACCTCCTTTCAGAGTGTTTCGGAGACTTCAATAGGAAGCACAACACTCTGACTACTCCTTATCTGGTGTATGGTTCTAAGTACAAGACACATACTTTGTGATCTTGCGACAGCTGCTGAAGCTTATCATAACAGACCCACAGGCTCATTCAATCTTGAACCTGACGGCCTGGCACAAATGTGTATGTATATTTGATCTACATTCTACCAGGCTTAACCACACTCATTTTGAATCTATACATTATTTTAGGTACATCCCTTAACATTTAGGAGTAGTGTTCTAAGGACATTAAAATTGTTACAGAACCACTACCACTTCTAGTATAATTATATAGTTGTGGGACACTCATACTTATAATAGTGGTTTCTATCTACATTGTTAGTCTGAATTAGGCATACAGCTAACCTCTCCGTTTTTAATTTACTTTTTAATTTTTTGGTTTACACTACTGCTGCAATAAATATATTTTAAGTGTTTATTAATAAATAGTAAGTTTTAATACAGGTACAGGTGTTTTCTTGTGCGGCATATAGGGAACTTCTCTTTATCCTTCTGTTCAATATTAACCCCTTCCCTGCCAGCACCACCTCCACACTTTATTGCAGTTTTTGTTCCTACACTACACAGGTTATACCATTTAGTTTTCCCTCCTTTCACAATCGGTATAGTGCAAGGTGCACACCCTATGACCCCTCTGGGCCATTCCATCCCCCTCTGTACAAATTAACATTAAACAGAATTAATGTAAAAATAATAAAGTTTAAAACAAGGAGTTTAAATAAGTAAGTAACATACTTCTAAACTGACAAAAGTTGAAAAGGAAAACAAGTAAGAGTTGAAAAGGTACATTTCACACATATAATTTAATGTTACATTATATTATAGCTAAAGCAGTCAAATTCCAGGCATTATTGAAATTCCTGCCTCTGATTGGTTAAAATTCCAGGCATTATCCAATCAGTAATGCCCAGAATTTTAGCTGCTTGCAAAGTGTTGATTTCAATGTGATTATTTCCAGCCAATCAGCTTCCAGAACAGCTGAGACAGGGCAGGGGATTGGTCTAAAAGTAGAAACAACTCTGAGACAGGGTAGGGGATTGGTTAAGAAATATCAGCCACGGGTTGACTCCTCCCTCTTGCTCTGTGAACTGAGCAGATTCAGTTGAATTGGTGGGGTGGGCAGAGAGAGTCTGCAAAGCAAGTGAGTGTCTGTCTGCACTTTGTTTCTGGCTGTAGTTTCTGTGTGTGTGTGTGTGTGGGTGTGTGTCAGCAGCAGCAGCATTTATGAGTGTAGCAGCACTCATGGGTGGGTGTGTGTGCTGTGCTGTTGTGTTGTATGTGTGTGTAGCAGCAGTTTGTTTGTGTAGAGGTGCTGTGTTGTGTGTAGAGGTGTTGTGTGTAGAGGTTCTGTGTTGTGTGTAGAGGTGCTGTGTTGTGAGTGTAGAGGTGCTGTGTTGTGTGTGAAGAGCTCCAGTGTGTGTGGTGTGCTTGTGTGTGTAGAGTTGCTGTGTGTAGAGGTGCTGTGTTGTGTGTGTGTGTGTGGTGTGCTTGTGTGTGTAGAGTTGCTGTGTGTGTAGAGGTGCTGTGTGTGTGTGTGTGTGTGTGTGTTTGTGTGTGTGTGTGTGTGTGTGTGTGTGTGTGTGTGTGTGTGTGTGTGTGTGTGTGTGTAGCAGTGTGTGTGTGTGTGTGTGTGTGTGTGTATAGATCTGCTGTGTTGTGTGTGTGTGTGTGTGTACACAGAGGGGGCGGCAGTATGTGGATATAGATATCTGCAGTGTAAGTGTATATAGAGGTGGATTCATGTATTTACTATTTTATTTTAATAAAAAAATCTATATAACTATACAAAAGTGTCTATTATTTATGAAAAAAGTCTACATTTAGCCTATAATAGTAATAATCCCCTCAGAACAGGCCATTACTGGCCAATAATGCTTTGGCTGGGTTTAAGTCCCTCGGCTTCGCCTCGGGCCTTCAACTCTTCCAGCCAGGACATTATTGGCCAGTAATGCCCTGTTCTTTGGCGATTATTACTTAAATATTGTGGATGCACATGAGGTCTTTGTAACAAGTTCCAAAATTGTACATTTAGCTATGGAAGCTAAGAGAGCCTTTCTGATCATGCGTGCTTTGGGAGTTAGGGAGAAGCACACCACACAAAAGAAAAAGAGGTGCAACTTGGACAACCATTTTCTTTATTCTGCTATATTTTTGTAACATATGAATCTAATAATGAATCAGCTGTTGTTGTGAACACGTACATTCAATGTACTAAAAACACTGCCATTCAAAAATAATAATATTGAAACTGGTAGAAATCACTCATCAACACTTTAGCAGAAGTATTACCAGAATGTTGTATGCTTGTGTGCTCTAATATTTTTATATTCACATAGCGTACAAGTCTAATCACCAATTTGACTCAACTTTTCTGAATCAATTGATGTTATTGTAACAGAGGAGATGTCTGACAATGAATCTTCATTGTCAGAGGTTGCGTCATCTTCATATACTTCTCTGCTTTGTTTCTGCTGGGAGTAGAAATGCACGGCCATGTTAAACTTGTCCTCAGAGAGACCAAAGCAATGATGTGGTTCCACTCTCTGACAGCTGAAAGATACAACCCAGAAACAACATTATTCAGAATATGTCAATCAGGGCAGATGTTACTCACTGAGCCTAAGCGATCGGCATGTGACAGGAACTCATGGTCAGCACAGCCTCAAATTAGAACCTAAAAGATAAAACTGCTGATTTGATCAATTCATCTGAAAATTCAATTGAGCATATGTCACACTTTTCAAAATAATTAGACATGGTGTCATTTGAGTTCTGCTGATGAGATTCAGAATACATCATTTTTTTATAGGAAGGCACTATGATCAACACATCAAGAGACCCCATAAACAGTGAAGGATAAAACAGAATATAAATAGCCTTTTGGTTACAATTCTAAAAGTTGAATGCAACCGATCTTTTGTCAATAATGGTTAACTAGGAAGCTCGCTCCTTAGACATGCCCGGACTCTGATTTTTCACGTTGGTTTGGAAGATTTATCTTGATTGTGATTTTAGAAAAATATTAACAGACCTGAGAAAAACTTGAAAAGTAGTCTCCATTTGCCTCAACTAATGCAGTCCACCTCCCTCTACTAAACGTCAAATTTCTAAATAGTAGTCTTGTTTGTTTCTACATTCTATATACTAAACTTATTACTGTTAGTAGTGATATTATCTCATCACCAAGACTCGCTCAACAAGGCATCAGGTGTGATGCTTTCACCCTTCTGAAAGAACCATGCATCTTTTGATGTATACTGGGGCTTTGAAAAACTAAAACTGAATTTCTAACAAATACACTGTGAGAGAAATGTTTATATATCACTACTGCCATGTATGGCACACCTGTGAGCATGTGACCTAAATATGGGACAAGGGTTAATTGTCCCTCAAAATGGACAATACCTCCCCATATACCATCTGTCACGAACAGCACACAAGTGAGCACGTGACTTAGAAATGCAACCAGGGTTAATACAAACCGGCTACTCTCGCCAACTCACCTTTCTCTTTCTGCAAAGTACTTTCAATGAGTTAATATTAACCCCTTAGTCAATTGCAATCATAACTATCCACTGCCACCACCCAAGAAATATGCAAAAAAATATGTAATTAATATCTGCCAGTGTCTCAGGCAGACATTCATTACATATTTTTGTATATTTCTGGGGTGGTGGCAGTGGATAGATATGAGTGTCTCAGGCCCCTGTTTATATTGGAAAAACTATGCATTTAACACAAAATCTGTTGTAGCAAAATGTTTCCAAAAAGTAAATACTCTCTCCAGAGCGTGCAACAGTTAATTCGGAGAGCAAAGCATCACTTATTATTATATATATATATATATATATATATATATAAATATATATATATATATATATATATATATATATATATATAGTTACATAGTCCAAAGATGTTAGGTAGCTTTCTGCCCCATTTTAGGTCAGAAAGTGCAGGAATAGTTAAAAATGATCCATTCCACAGCTTCCCATTAACTCAGGCAGCTGGATGGAAAATCCAGACCACAGATTACAATGGCTCTAGTTCTCCCTCACCTGCTCTTCTAATCACATGCACAGGTATTTAGAGCAGAGAGGTTTTGCATTTCACTCTCTCTCCTTAGAGCCTAGAGGCTGGGGGTATCGCTGCTCCCCGGAATCCAGTTCGGGGTGGACGGCCCCTCCAAGTATCACAGTACCAGAGGATTTGCCTGGACACTTGGGACCGAGTTCCCACCACGAACAGATAAGACAAAACAAATGTTTATTGCTGTTGCTAAAAGACTGTACTGTATCTAGTGACCCTAAATAAGAGAGCATTGTTTTAAGCTGGGGAACCAGGTTAGTTGGCCAGCAGCTGTTAGAGAGACTGATTCTGATGTATAGTTAGATCCCTGAAAGGGATAGGATTTTGTTTATATGATTTTGGTTTTATTTCTTAAAAATAACAGTGTGGGAAATACTGTAACACTGAAATGAGTGAACTGCTGAAGGTGAAAGTATCTGAGTACCTCTAATCTACACTTGTTAAAGCTGCAGTACCTTACTTGGATGAAAATAAAGCAGGCAGAAGCCTGAGTTAAGCAGCATAATACTTTGCATGATCCTGTTTTGTGTATAAATAACCCTAGAAGACTGTGTCAGGAAGAACCCAGACAGACGTCAGCGCTACAAAAGAGGGGCGTTTGTCACAATATATATATATATATATATATATATATATATATATATATATATATATATATATATATATATATATATATATATATATATATATATATATATATACAGTGCTTAGATTACACAAAAGGGATTACAAGAACACACAATTACAGTAAATGCAGGACAGTTTCTTAAAATAACAGGATAAAACATAAAACAGAAATTCGTATATGTTACGTTACCATATATCGTTGGTATATATATATACTAATATATACTAATATATACTAATATACTATATAGATTTTCTTCCAGAGAGGTCACTTGACAGAAATGAGACTTCACATATTTGGTCCAAAACACAACTCTGTTGTAATCTGATTTTCATAATACCTTGCTAACTCTTATGTACTATTTTTCCCCATTGAAACAATATAATCTCACCTCTGTTGTAAATCAGCTGCGAGATTGACAGTTTTATGATAGTGTAGAACAATTTCTCCCAAACGATGTTTAAGTTTTGCCTCAATATATAAACACACTCATAACTTCCCTTCTCTAATTCCTAGACAAGTGTCACATCAATAGATTCAAGCGGTCATGACGGACTGACTAAGTATGACCTTCGTGCCCCTAAATTTGAGTGACAAATGGATATCTGTCCCTTACTACCTACTAGACCTCACATATCATTGTATGCGACTGTGTGACTAGTACACACATGTAACTCTTAATATGTACAGTAGATGACGTCACATGCAATTCTCATTTTTAATAAAGCCCTCAAACGAAGGCATACCTGGTGTTTCAGAAAAAGGGGGCGAAGGAGAGCACAAAATGAATGTGCCTCCTAAAAGAATTCACTATACTGCACTCCTACATTGTGTAAAATTTAACTTTTAATACATTTCCTTAAAACATATGTTACCAAAACGTCGTGTAATGTGAATTAAAAATAAATTAAATTAACAATACTGAGCATCCGTGTCAATGAATGTATGTTGGAATAATCCCAAGCAACTTATTGTGGTTGAGATTGGAAGACAGAGGATGCTAATAGTCAGGTTATACACCCCTCTGAAGCACCTATGAGACCAAAATAAATGTATATAAATGTAAACACTCAGTGAGTAATTACATAATAAGCATTCAGCAGACCTGCTTGAACATATGAACCACAGGGCACTTAGGATTGATAGTTAATGGTATGTTACCATCCAATAATTATGGTAGTGCAGCTGGTAATGTGGTAATAGAGAAAAATAATTCACAACATAGTGAAGCTAGTACTCACAGCATTATTACCAGTGAGTTACTCAGCAACAAGCTGCAAGTGGACACGTCATATAAAGCAGGAAAGCTAACTCACTGACTGTTGGTAAATAACCAATATTAGGTCTACATAGATAGAGCCAGGAGACTACAGAGCACTACATAAAAACAGCTCCAAGTAGGAGACTGACAACATTGCGCATCCATACCTTGTGTTTCACCAATCTCTGGAATACACCAGTAATTATTCACAAACGTTTAGTTTTCTTTGAGGCTGACAGAATAGTCTGCGTATCATTTATGACCTTCTAAACAACACGTCACTTTTAGTTTGCCATCTGTGATAGGCCATCGCACCTCCCCCCCCTCCCCACCAATTAAGTCCTCTTTAAAGACCAGCACGGGCCCAGGAAAAGTCTTGACCTGTAATAAGCCCAGTATATTGTATTTTTAAACCCAAACTGCTGCCATATTAACCCCTGAAGCACCAGATGGATTAAAATACATAATATCTCATGATATTATCATGACAATTAGTTATTCTCATTTGAAAATGACCAGCAATTGGCTTTACAATTTAAATATGAGATTCTCACATAAGTTTCTCCTTTGACTGGAAAACATGCATTCTACTTGCTCCTGGCTGTTCCATGCTTCTTCCATCATTACCCATTGATCTCACGTCCCACACAATGATATCATTAGATATCACTTCCCTATCAAAGGCCCATGCTGGAGAAGGTGAAAAGGAAAGACCGTGTATGACCCTAATTTACTTCAAACACATACAACAAGGAAAGCCTAAATGGAAGCAAAAAGCGTTTCACATTTCAGTGATCCCCAAAAAGTTTAAAATGTTTCAAAAATGTCTGATTTATCACCAAGTTAAAACAAATTCAATATAGAATTGCCATTAGTTCAGCGTTACTGCTAGTAGTCACTGCACTTTCAGACATGTAAACTGATTTTCTCTGAATCTCACGGATTCTTATCATCAAATATCTTATACACATCAATGGAATGTCACTGAAAGAAGTCCGCATTTCTCCATCTAAATATATTCTGTTTGGTACAGAATCCTGATTTGGGTCCATGGAGGATGATGACCCTGCACTTTTGAGGCAGTGGACAGTTAAGTCCTTTAAATCCTACATCATTTCCAAGTGATCTTCGGCAAGTAAAATTAAAAATGATAATTTTAGACCCATAAAGAAACAAGGCCCATATTTACTTAGCAGTGCTATTCTAGTGCTGGAAGACAATGTATGGCCCATTCAAGTGGATGAGCAGTAAGGTGGCTTCTGGCACCGGGAGAATAAGTCTTATGGAATATAACTGCTTAGAAAATGTAGCCGTAAAATGTTAAAGATCTATTCAATATAGAACTACATATCTTTGACACAATACTACTATAACAAATGCAATTTAATGTTTTGATTTTAATATTCCTTGCATAATAATGGAAGAAAACAGTTATTACCGATGCATGATTAGTTAATTTCCCCTTATGCAAAGCTTTATGTTGTAAGTGTGGTTGTGACATGCACTTGCCATAACAAATTCACCTCATTAATAAGGGTAAAATGTAAAACACTACAAAGGTCATTTTACAAACAGTGACACTGCACATATGAATTGTAGCACTGTGCTACGATGTTGGGAATATTTAAGGGTTTGTTCGATATTTCTCAAAAGAATAAATTAATTCCATCTTCCATCCCTACAACTTTACTAAAAAAAATACAGTTCTAAATAGTCAAGTTCAAAAAAAAGATAATAGTCCTAGTAAAAAATACAGTAAATTAGTCAACCAACCTTTTGCTATTGCAAAACCTAATCTGTAATGTTGTTCCGTTTTGACCAGTTATAACTCCGGGTAGAAATGTGAGTGAAGATGGATGAGCTAGTGTCAGGATGTGGTCGCCAACTTTAAGAACATGAGCCTGGCTGAACTTTCCAAAGATCCAAGCAATGTCTTGTACGATTGTTCTTCCATCTGCCCAGCACACGACAAATAGTTTTCCATTACCAACACGCTTCTGTACTTCAGCTGCAAAAAGAAGACATACTTACAAGTATGTGACAGTCTGAGATAGAACACAGTCTAACCTCTTAAACTGTAGAAACTTTACTTATCACTCGGAAATGATGGAATTCAGTATTTCACATGGAAAGGAATGGGCAAATTCATATAAATTCTGCAAAAAATGGTAAATTCACTCAGGAAAAAATCAGCACACCTCCAAGAAATAAAGACAGAAAAAAGCAAAAAATAGTGAAGTACGTTCTAATGAATCAGAAGAAAAGAAAAATGGTGAGATATGCTACTTCTAAGTGCCTGGTCATCAGGCACGTAAAGTTTTCTTTCCACAGCTTCACCGGAATACAGATGAGCTGGAGCCTTTCTGCTAAGTGTAAAACCAATTTTATAAAAGATGTACAGGTATACACCACAAATGGAGCAGAGGTACTATAGTTACACCCACGAGTCCCTTCCGCAGATAGCAATCCTCGCCGCTTCTGTCGGCGTCTTGCGTCACTACCGGTTTGGTCTACGGGTTCCTGCAACTCAGTCCCACGGCAACCCGACTCGTTTTGAAGGAAACTCATTCTTCCTCAAGGGTATTCATTGAGGAAGAAGGAGTTTCCTTCTAAACTAGTCGGGTTGCCGTGGGACTGAGTTGCAGGAACCCGGAGACCAAACCGGAAGCGACGCAAGACGCCGACAGAAGCGGCGAGGATTGCTATCTGGGGAAAGGACTCGTGGGTGTAACTACAGTACCTCTGCTCCATTTGTGGTGTATACCTGTACATCTTTTATAAAATTGATTTTACACTTAGCAGAAAGGCTCCAGCTCATCTGTATTCCGGTGAAGCTGTGGAAAGAAACCTTTACGTGCCTGATGACCAGGCACTTAGAAGTAAGTGCATATCTCACCATTTTTCTTTTTTTCTGATTCATTAGAACGTACTTCACTATTTTTTGCTTTTTTCTGTCTTTATTTCTTGGAGGTGCGCTGATTTTTTCCTGAGTGAATCTTCAATCAAAAGAACTGGGAACAGCTCTTTTTTCTTCATGCAGCACCACACCAATTGCGTTTTTGTTTAGACACTATTTTGAACTTTAGAGCGCTTCCTTTTTGTATGAAAAAAAAAATGGAAAATGCCTAGTCCCTTCTGGATTGAACTTCGGCAACTTCATGGACCCCTTTAAGAACCAGAAAATATGGTCTTTCGAGGTAATAAGGTCACAATTCATGTTTATGATATGCAGTAGTTCCCTGTAATATTATTGTTATCAAAATGTCACAAAATAAACTCATGTTAGTAAAAAATATATCAAATTATTTTTTTAAAACCACCCTAAAAGGCTGCTAAATCAATACAAATGCCGATGTTTTATCAAAGGGGAAATCACAAAAGCAAATATAAAGTTGTTTAGCTCTGGAGCAGAAATATTTAAAACATTCCATATGTTTCTCCATTAAAAAAAAAAGATAGGACTTACCTAGATGAAATGTTCCAGTCTCATCATTTCTAGCAACAACTGGTTGTCCGACCCATCTCTCTTCACATTTCCTGATATATGCAATGTCTCGCTCAAACTTTTCAGGGCTAGTTGAGTAAACCTGTTCCCGTGGAACCAAAGCTTCAACGTGATCATAATATTGTATCTGATATGGAAATGAAAGCATTTCATTCAGAATACCTTCTGCATTCTAATTGTAAGAAACAAATCTGTAATGGTTTAAATATTTGTACAACATATTGAACATATTGGCAACATCAGGAATGCGGTAGATACCCCAATAGCCAGACATGTTATTGAATTTCACCAAGGTAATCCCAATGTTATGAGTTTCATTGCCATTGAACATATTCAGCGTAATCCACGAGGAGGAGATTGGGACAAAACACTTCTCCAAAGAGAAAGTCGTTGGATATTTTTGTTACAGTCCCAGTCACCCTCTGGACTCAATGAGGGATTTCAATATTCCGCATACCTTCATTAAATTAAACAAATATTAAGGACCACAGATATGTTAAACCTTTCCCCCCCACCCTTCCCCCCCCCTCTTTGTAGGGAGAATTTCACCATATTTAACAAGTGGGGATCCAGGGTATACAGGAGTAATACAACCATGATCCGTATTGACCTTAGGGGCGGATTACCTTAAAGTTCATACATTCCTACATTTTAACATCCTTTATTAGTGATCCGTTATATACCTACTTTATCCCTCTGTGTGACCTCCCACTAAATACAGTCACTCAAATGCCTTATATACAATAGGGATACTATTCAAGAAAGATAGGTCTGTGACAATCTGTCACTTATGTCAGACCTGACACGATAGGGTCAATCCCACAGTCTCCTACCAATAGGAGCTAAGTGCTGCCAATAAAAAGCCCAGTCAGGCATTGAAGAGCAGACTCCTCCCCCTGATGAAGCGCGTGCATCGCGTGAAACATATGTCGGGTTAGTCGGACGTCACCACGGTGACGTCACTGAGGAGCGGCGGGTCCTGCGGCTCATGTGGTTGATGCTAAGACACACGACTTGTATAATCTTTTTCCTTCTCTGCTGTAGGGGGTTCGCCGCAACCCATATTTATACAAACCACTGTTGGTGATGTACAATTGTTCTCTTGAATGTGCAAACGCACGAGTATCTCCTGCATAGCATATGTGTTGCAGGACTCACTGCTACATAACAGCAGGTTCGCACCAGTGGTTACACAGCAGTTACTTTTCTGGATAAAGACGAGCTGGTTACATTGTGGCACTTTGCACTGCCTAGTATATCCCCATATAGGCATTTGCAGGGTATGCTCACTACATTATGTCTATAGAATATACATGTGTGATATTTAAGTTTCAGCAGGCTACTGGCTATTATGCTCCATGTATTGCATGTTTGATATTTAAATGCCTATATATTCCAACAGGATAGCCAAAGTGAAATAGGTGTTGTCCATACAGTTTATTTAATTGTGACAATATATATGCCTATCACATGTGTGGACCCTAACCTACAATATATCACATAGTGCAACTCTAGTTTGCACAGCAACACACTGGTTGTTGCATACATATACCGCAGAGTTTTTGAGACCGCAGGAGGGGGAAGATAATTTTCTGTCTGTAGAAACCTTGCAGTAATTTATCAGAACTTCCATTATTTCCCTATTCCACCGCTCCCACATGGGGATTTTAAACAACATTTTTAAAAACCTTTTTTATTATTGAATGTGATAATTAGATGTATTAAAGAATTTTTTGTTTTTTCGTTGGTTCCATACCCTGACAGGAAACAGTGCTTAGCCTCTTGGTTATTAGGAGCAATGTATTTTACTATAGGGTAAGAGTGCAAACTACTAGGGTGCTTTACTCAATTCTTTTTGAGTTCTCTTGGTTATACAACATAGATTAGTAATACCACTTTGATGGAAAAGTACATTTGAAATCCAAATCACAAACCTGTAATGTTAATTTATTTGTTTGTTTGCTTTTGACAGAGGCAGGGGTAAAATAATACTGGATGTAATTTTGTTACTATTCTATTGCTATCAAATTGGTCAAATCTATGTAAAAAAAACAAAAAAAACAATACATTATATAAAAAAAAAAAACCAATACATTATCAAAGCATAATAGACATCAAAAGAATGACTTGTCTAACGACAAAAATAAAAAAATCTCTGAACACTACATGCTTCTTACATAATTCCTGCTGTACTTCCAATTTTTATGAGCTTGTTCTTTTGAGAGGAGTACTACTTATTACTGTCTAAGACCTTCCTAATAACTTAGAGTGACCGAGTATACCTGTTTGTGAAATGTTTTTGTGATTGCTTGGTCCGCAGATTATACCTGTCATGACATTTAAATCGATGCCTTTTCACTGCAGATAGGCTATGCCATTCCCTGTATGCAGCAAGTACTGTATTCCTGGGTATGTTTGCATCTTGGAACACTTACTCAGGTGCACTTAAACAGATTCACTGTAGTGTACTTTGAAACTCTTTCTGTTCTTACGGTGCCCAATGCGCAACATAACATCTCCATAAATATTAAACAAAAAAAGCTTCTCCTACTTGATTTTAAAATACATATTTCTTCTTGACATGGCCTTTTTTTTTTTTTTTGCAAAACCTTTTAGGCTATGTATTTTTATTCTATCCTTTAATTCGTATGCTGCATCACTCTGTATATTTCTGCTTGTAAATAAGCTTTTGACCACTATTAAAATTGATGTTTCCTCTCAGAGGGATGATTTGAATGTAATGATCAGTGTAATTTATTATTGCAAATGTCAATTAGAAAGAGGGGTTTTAACAGTGCATTGATTTTCTGGTTTTCCAAAGGGGCTGCACCTTTAAGTAATGAAAAAGCACCGCCAATGTGATAATTCTGCATTAGTTAAATCTAAGTGTGCTACAGAGTGTGACCTATTACTGTGAATCCATGCCGACAGATGTGGTCACTATTTTGTGTTTTCTCTAAATGACCTGTAGAACTGTTCAACATCATTGACATGTATTATGTATGTAGCCAGTTTCCCCCACCCTATGGGAAATATGGCGGCTCCTGAGTGTGTGTGGTGCTTTACCTGTGGCTCACAGGAGGCCTGAACCTCCGCTGCTGAGAGCCTGGGGTGTACCTGATCTGTCTGGTGACAGCGCCTCCACCTATGAGGGATCCTAGCTATACTGGATAACCCCGTCACAGGACAATATACCCAGTAACACACACCAGAATATGGTGTAACGGTATTTACTAGGCACAGACTTAAAACACACATATAATATGCAACAACACCTTACAAGACGTATATTGGTATACCCATGCAGTATTCCCACAGTACTTGGGTGGAGGGGCACTAGTGTCTCAGTGTCCAGGCCACAATAGGCACTTCCACCCCAAGTGTGTGTGACAGCGCTGCCCATAATAGTGTTAAAGGTGGTGGCCTTGTAGATTGGGTATACCTGCTGGGTGCTCCAACACCCGGTAGCGCCAACAGAAGACAAGGGGCTGTCCGGTCCCACACTGTCGCCATCAGCAATGAGTCCGCCTCCAAGTGGGGTGGTATCCAGCTAGAGGGTCCCACCTTAACAGTCTCTTTAATGCGTTGGTGGTCTGGTCCTAGACCACAGACCGCATCTGCTGCCCGGCGTCCATGCTGTGTCCCAGACACTAATCAGACAAAAGGGGCAGTGTCCCTGTCTAAGGTCCTGTCCCTGTAGCAGCCACAAGCTTTCAGGGGAGTCGGGGCTTAGCTAGGGCCCCCAAAAAGGGGTATCTGGCCTAGTGTAGGTATACCACAGACACCCTGCACACACACTCTACCCTCTCCTTGTTCCAGCTCCGACTGGCATGGCTCGCCACGCACCAAATATATCAACTGTGTGGAGAGGGAAAATCTGCAGCCCTATTGGCTGTACTGGGTCATGTGGTGTAGCAGCCCCGGGGGCTGCTGTGAATTTTAGTCCCCGGAGAGTCTATTTGTGTAATAGCCGCCACTCTATTCTATTGGACCACGCATGTGCGAAATGTACTGCGCATGCGCGAGCACATACAACATGGCGGAACCCTGCAATGGGAGCCGCCATGGACCTCGGGTGACTTGCCCGCCTCACCGGTGCAACTGCTACCCGCCTTCAGCTCCCACACATCTCCCCCCCCCAGCCTCCATTGCTGTTTGCAGCTGCAGCAGGAGGTACGGGGACAACCGGGGAACCCAACAAGGGGGAAGGGCAGGGGGAAACCCACAGGGAGACCTGGCCACATGTATGTCAATTCTTAGTTTGCTTCACAAGCTTACAGCACACTGTCCTTAAATACATATATACTGTGATCTACTTTTCACTAAAGGCCATGAAAGTTATTAATTCACACTGTACCATATTTTACATGCAGAAGACATTTACTGTGAAACGCATGTTGAATTGTTTCCATGGACTTTCTAATCTGAATATACTACCTCGATAAAACCAGAGTATTTTTCTAATTTTAACAGCGTAAATAAATAGTTCTAAATATCTATGGATTTATGCAAATATATTTTTCCCAGTATGTCACGTCTTCAGTTACACGTGGGTCACTTTATAATAGTTCTGTAAAGTGGCATGCTAACAAATACCACACATCCACAAGCAAAACGATTCTCCTGCCAGTTGTGCCAATTGTGGTCAAGTTCAACCAGGGTTGCCACCTTCTGTTCAATTTTTTTTTAAAGGTTTTTATTTATACAGCTGAACCCCATTATAACACGGTGCTCTGGGTCCCCAGAATGAGACTGCGTTATAACCGGGATAGCGTTAAACAAAAAAATAACCGTCGCAATCAGGGGTTCCACGGCCGCCGGAGGGGGAGAGCTGGGATCACTCTCCCAGCTCTCCTTGAACCCGGCATCGCAGCGGCACCCCACGCAGGACCCGGAGCAGCTTTGCAGGGGATCCGACAAAGGCAAATACAGCCAGTCCTGTAACTTGTTGCACAAACAGACAGCCTGTTACTGGAGCAGCCCGGGACCCACCCCCTGTCCAGAACCACCAGGCGCTGCTGTAACATTGCACACTGCTCACTCACAGCTTGGAAGCGCGCCGCAACTGCTGAAAATAACATTGATCGGGATCATTCTTGCCTTTATAGCAGACAGGGTAGTGCATTTAAGGTACGTTTCGTTCTATTTAATTCTCACAATAAAATGTCGATCCATGGAAAATATCATGTATTTTGGCAAGTGTGGGCCAATGAATTAGCGCTGTGTAGATGTGATGAGAGCTTCTTGCATGACATTGTACACTTAATCACACCTGGTTTGGATTAGGGTTGCGTTGGCAGTTTTTGTAAAGCTGTGCATTTTCCCCTATGACCTTCACTTTGTGCATGTGAACCTCTGTAGATATGCCCTAGTCACTCTTCGCTTTCCCCTCTCCTGCCAGACCCTGGACTTCACCGTGAGAAGTGAGGACATCTCTTGAGATCCCTAATTGCTGATTACATTAAAGCTTGCTTAAAAATGGCAGCCATGGAAAACCATTGCAAGTCAATTGTTTGTTTTTATCCAGTTGGAGAAAAGGAGAGCAGGAATGGGGGGCTTAATCTTTACCACCACCCCCCCCCCCTCCCTATATGCAGCTCCTATACCCCAGCCCCAATATCTCTCATAATGTGGCATGAAAAGTTAATTAACTGCTTCTTTCTTCATACACTTAAAGTAAATGCTGCGACTTTTTACTCCTGTGAAAAGTACTGAAAAAGGAATGTATATTAATTACACAATCAAATACAAAAAAGTGTGTGTGTCACTTATTAAAGTTTGCCCAAAAAAAGTTTGTTTTTTTTTAAACGGGAGCCACGCTCACACCGCGTTATAAGCGTTTCTGCGTTGTAGCGGATTTTGCTATAACGGGGTTGAGCTGTATATTTAACTGTCTTACCTTCTCCGACGGCAGCCTCTCCCCCTGCATGGTCCCGTCAAGATGACTCCACAACATCAAATGGCGTAGTTTTGCCATAACCACGGTCTGTAGCGGCTCCACGTTGCCATGACAATGGGACACCCTGCGGTGCCGCATTATCATGACAATGTGACGCCTGAAGGCGCCGCAACATCACGTGATGTCCCAAAGAAGGTAAGAGCCGAGGCCCCCGCACATGTCCCTGCTTCAAACATCCCAGCCGGCCCTGCAGTAACCCGGAGATTTCAAATCTCAACCCGTAGCCCGGAAATACGGAGCCAAAACCCATAGTCTTCGGGTCAAACCTGGAGTGGTGGCAACCCTGAGTGCAACTCATATTTAACAACCGGGAGGAGCATGTGTACAGTTCTGGGAAGTCAAAAATCCCAGTCCATTTTAAGAATTTAGATTTTGCTGCTGTCTAACTGAATACTGTAAGTAGAGGAGCTTGAAATACAGCCTCCCACTCTCGATATGCAGATGCCCACAACATTATATTAAAGTTGCAAATAAAAATGAACTATCACATCTTACCACCAAATTCAAACCAGGCATAACTTTCAGTACGACACCCGGACAATAACACCCACAATGCAGTGGATGAGGTCCAATTACTGGATCTTCTTCCTGCAGAAACATGCATTTAATCTTCAAATTACAGGTTTGCAGGTACATATCCACTTGCACTACTAAAATAATCCTACATTTCTATGGACTCTCTCACTGTACAGTATGTCTCTCTTTAATCAAATATCCCTGCAAATGTATTCTGTGGAGTTTTTATCTTTGCATTCTGCAAAGCTAATTATTTTAAAGAAGATTCTCTTCAATAGGCTGTGCGTCCATCAATGACAGGGTAAAACTCAGTGCTTGTTATAGGAAAATCATTTGCAGAGACATTTTGAAGATTGAGCAATTGGGACGTGAGTAATCTCTCATGTGAGATCTTCCAGAGGACAACAATCACACGGTGTTCTGAGAAATGTGTGAAACAGCAGGCCACGATGGCACCAATTTTAATAAAATTCAATTTATTTCTGCACACAAACTCTTAAAAGTTATTGTTCCCTGGAGGATTTTTTCAAAGCTTTTGTGATACAGCTTTTTTTTTTTCTCTATGCCTCCGGTCTGTAGTGCTTGATATGAAGAGTGAAATCCTATTATTTTTATTTTGACATTTTTAGCCTACTTCAACTGTTTATGCTGTACTATATTACCGTTATCTCCTTCCCGGAGTCATCTGCATCACTAAATATATCCTCTCTCCAGATCCTTGCCGTCTCACCAGTGGCATTCTGGACAAAATATGTGAAGTCCCCACAATCATGGACAATGGATCCTGGGGTGGATTCATAAATAAAAGAGTTGATACCGAAATAAAACAAAACAAAGCTTCAGAAAGCATTACTAACACTACGAACATGCACAAACAAAGTGAATAGTGGATACATTTGAACTGTTTATATCCTTGACTTAACACTTTCTGTAAATATAGTGTTTACATAATTGAAACAAGGCAAATCTGTAAGAATCAACATGCAGACAATAAAGGATGGGGTGATGGAGCGCAAATGTAAAATGCTTGTTGGATTTTATGGGCAGTGTTATTAGTCGCAGGCTCACAGCTAATACATTACAGCTGCGTGCATACAATACTGTACCTTCTGCATACCATCCACTGTGGGAGCAGCGAGACAACACCTTTTGTCCAGGAACGAGCTGGCATCCATATGCTTTCCTCTTCTTTGATTTGTTTGCAGGGCCTAGGTCTTTATGGAGGTCTGAAAACAATTAAACATATTTTACCATAAAATAAACGGGGTGCTCCTCTTGTACAATTGTTAAGACTTTTTAATTATGAGTAAATTATTTATATTTAATCATATTTGCGATGATTGTCCTAAACACTGTTTTTCAAGCATTCTGCTTCTAACCAGCGTGCTGATACTGTGTAATCATAAGTCTAATTTACTGTTGGTTATAGTACACGGTGGTAAAACATAGAATAGGATTCCTGTAGTGGTTCTACTTGGAATTTTCATGGCTGATCTCTTTCTACAATTGTGCTGTCTGATTACAAGTGAAAGCTGTTTTTAACAAAGCAATAAATCATAATTTTGTATTAATTTCTTTGCAACCAAAAATGTGTATTATAGTACGTTTAGAAATTATTAATTGAACTATTACAGATCTCCTCTATCAAACATGTTCATCATATTTATAAGAGGCAGTAGTTTATCCATTTAGAAACGTCTGAGTAGCATACCCTAAAGAGCAATATGTTTGGTTTTATCGATGTAAAATACTCTTCACCTTGTGCTAGCAGTTCTGCAAATAAACCAGAGAGGAATAGGAAGGGGTAGGGAGAGAAGCTCTTGCGTCATCCTTTAACAGAATGTACAGTATGGGTGCATGAAGCGATAAGTGGTGATACATAAACAATGGAGAAAACAGATCCCTTCTTCCATGCACTGAATACTGGGGTGAGTAGGATAAATTAATTACATTAAAACTTAACCTTTAGTCAAGATTGGTAGATCAAAAACCCATCAGACATGAAGAAGAACGGACATAGACAAAATTAAAAAAAGATGCACAATAGGTCACTAAACCTATGTGTCCGTGTATCTAGGGTTAAAGCAAAACCTATGTCTGTAATATAATAATATTGCACAATGCGTAACAGAGTGTGAATTAAGAGTGGCAGTCAAATAACCCTCTTACTCATCAGGGTTAATGTCCCATTACGGTATCATGGTCAGTGTAAACAGGTCAGCAGATCCGAAGGTGTAACATGTCTATAATGTAGTGATGGAACAATTAAGAGGCATATGTACAGTGTTGCCAGCAGGGCCATCTTAACAACATTAGGGGGCCCCGGGCAAAGCAGTGCACGGGGCCCTGCCTACACTGTCGCTCCCAGCCTCTCTTTTTTGCAAGCTGCGAAAAGGTAGCTTGGATGTGTGTGCAATAGAAGCAGAGCATGTGGAGCTTGGACCAACCCCCCAGGCTTCGTCCCACACAACGGACGTCAGGATGCTGTGATGCAGTGACGCGGCGACGCACCACACGTGCACACGTGGTGCGGAAGCACTGGAGAAGTGCTTCCTGACAGCCCAGACTGGCGGACACAACGAGGAGACAGACAGAGGATCCCTGTATACAGTGCCTATGCTACTGAGACCCCCCCAACTGTGCTGTGTTTGCTTTTAATGCACGAACGTTTGTAAGTGCATTTTTATTCTATGTGTCATGTAACCTATTACACTATGAGGTGTACGCTCTTCTCTCTTTTTGTTTTTATCTAGTATCACATTGGAACGCTTGGGTTGCATCCTTTTTGAAGAGAGAAGCACCCTCTGGACTGGACTTAACATTCTGTGGCTTTCATTGAAGATATGTATACGTTTATGCATGTTGTATGAGGTATTAACAGTTAATGCTGCTATTTTTTGAGCCTACCACAGATGTTTTGAGCGCCCTTATCTGAGGCTTGCCTATTTATATTGGGGATTCGTTAATGTATGGTATTCATCTTTAAGGTGTTTTTTCATCTGCCCCCTAGTTCCTCCAACTCAAGCCTCGGAGATTTGTTTATTTTATAGGACTAATTATTTAACTAGCAGTCAGCTCTATAGTAGACTGAGAGGAGGTTTCATATCTGGCTGATCAAGCCAGTAAAGAAATTAAGGAGAAGCAACAACTCCAACGAAGAAAGTTGAAAGTACAGTCAGCACAGGAAGAAGCTGAGGGAGCTCTTCACCACGAACATAGTAAGTCCCTGTGTCTGCAATTGGAACTCTCTCAGATCAGAGCAGACTCTGAAAGAAAGAAGAGAAGCGTGTTAACACTTCAAAAACATGGCTAAGCTCTCTCTCATCCAAGGAAGATTGGAGAGAGATAGGTACCTGCGAAAATGCTCTGCGATGCTTGTCATACAGGCTGCTTATTGAGGAATGAAAACTCGCCAGCTTTATCACGAAAATAAAGCAGCCTGCTTTCTCCAGTAAATGTGGAGAATGCAACTACAAAGAAAGATGTATGAACATTTGAAACAATCAGTAATTGTGGTCCAGTCACACGAGGAAGTGTCTGCAGAAAAGATACTACAGACAAATGAAAGAAGCTGCTTGTGTGATTCAGTCCAGATATAGGTCCGATGTTACAACCAAGCAAGCTGTGTGTTGCTATTAGCGCATCCACAATACCGTCACACTACTACAACCGGCGGTCCATAAAATCCAGGGCAAAATAACCTAATTCAGAGTGAGACGGACAATACCAATTAATTCCTGTTACCGTACTCACTGGGCCCAAACCAGTTTCCTCACAATGAAAATAGCCACTATAAAGATTCAGTCTATGTCTAGATTAAGACAGAACGGGGTTAGTGATCGAGCCCCTAAAAATGCAACCGTAGTTGTCAACTCGTCTGCAAGGGGAAAAGGCACAAGACTACCGGCTTGCGAACTGCAAAAGGGAGAATGACAAAAAGACTGATGTATTGAACTAACCAGCCACAAATAAACCCTCTACGGATAAGAGTGTCATACTTTTTGTGGGTAAGACTGTGAGGGATAAGGAAGCTGTAGGTCCCACGATCATTGTCACGGTAACTTATGACAAGGTTATAATATACACACCAAAAATATCTCTGGGTTGAATTGAACACGACTTAGATATGATAAATGAAAGTTTATTCCTTAAAGAAGGTGAACACACAAGGTATACAAATAACAGGCAAAATATAGACACTTACTTAGGAATGGAATGGTGAAGTAATCAGGAACCAGGATTAGCAATTCATCAGGCATCAAATAGTTGGTACACTTGAAGTCACGAAAACACGAACAACTGAAGATAGGCTGGAGTAGTTTATATGCAATTTCCAGTCTATACCTTATTATTGAGTGTAGGCCATTGGAGAACAATTACCTGCACCCAATCTCTCCTTGCCACCTCACCTGAGGGGCACCGTAATACCTGCCCACTGGGTGGGTAATATTCTAAACAGGGGGCTTATTTTCTCAGTCCCCCTCCCACAAGCCTGGCGTCTTCAAGTCTAGCTTGGCCAGGACACCCTTTGTCCAAGGTGTAAATTACAACACTTAATCTCAAGTACCCATGTCCTGCATACTGTTATGCTTGCATACACAAGCAGGGTGGGGGAGTCTTTGATCAGGAGTTTTATGATTGGCCATTTGTCTGCCATCTGGATCATTAACATAGCAGATGGGCTCTGAGTTTTCATACCAGACCCAAAATACAATTCATAGTTTAATACTTTCACATATTAAAATAATCCGTTCTGCGGGGCCCCAGTGGGCTGATACTTGCCAATCCCTCATGCCGGAGGTGGTTCTCCATAGTGGCCAAGTTTCAGCTCTCTGCGACCCCCAGAACCGGAGATACACAAATGCAGGTTAAAACACTTTTTTAATACAGGATTCTTCCCTTTAAAAATGAATCTCTGCTTTTCACTCTTTCCCCATTGAAATCAACGGGCTCCGCCGCCATAGGCTTTCAATGGAGCAACTCCGCCGTTGAAGTCAATGGATTCCGCCGCCATAAACTTTCAATGGGGCAACACTGCCATTGACGTCTATGGGACTTCTCCGCCATAGCCTTTCAATGGGGAAACGCCGCCATTGACGGCTATGGGGAAACTCACCAAACTTTACATTTGCTTCACTCTGTCTGGTTGTTCGGAGAGGGCTGGAAATGGTCATGCAGTCGTGCCGGAATGGTGACTACATGTGACCCAAATCCCAACCCTCTGGTCCTCACAGAACCGGAGATATGGACTCACACTTTTTACAGTTTCGGACTTGGCCGTTTTCACGCCACGCGGTTTTCTCCCATTGGAATCAATGGCCGGCGCCGCCATAGGAAATGCATGGGCGAGCGCCGCCATTAGATTCAATGGGACCTCCGCTCCACCATTAGAGTTAATGGCGCGACCCTCTTATTGAGCTCGACCCTTTACGGGGGTCCTGGATTCTTGGACCCGGTGGTGGTCGAGTGTGGGGAGGCCTAGGAGCTAGGGGCAAAAATAATTTTATTCCTAGCTGCCCTAGATCCTAAGGTTCCCAGGCCAATTGTCGGTGAACTTGAACTCAGTGATAAAGCTCTTTTCAAAGACATTGTGTCCGCTCTTGCGGTCTGCGGTTTGGATGGCTGCCAACCTGTTCCTGGAGGTTGGCGCAGAGGAATCCCCATTGAAGTCAATGGCCCCATTGACTTACAATGGGAAACTGCCGCTCCTCCTCTCGGACGCCACCTGCTGGTCTTCACTGGAAACAGGCCCAAAACCGCCAGATCTGCCACTGGAATGCATGGAGCTGCAATGGCGACCTATGGAAGGCTGCAAAATGGAGCCTGAAAAGGCGGGAACCTGGAACAAAGAGCTATAAACACTAAGTTAACCTTAACCCTTTCCCTCCCGCATCAATCCCAGTGTATGTGTTGGTGCAAACACTGGAACAGAAACAATACATTTTTACAGGGGAATATACATTTGGATTCTGAAGCAGGGTAAAACACATTACTGGACCGCAGTCCAGTTAACCCCTTGCTTCCCAAGTGAGAGCAGGGGGTGGCCAAATGGGGTGTAACCCCTTTAATACCGGGCCAAACCCCCTCTCCCATGACAATCATTGATACTGAACCAGATGCAGGTGGTCACCCAGGTAGTCTCAGGGAAGAAAAGATCGCCCAATGAAAAAAAATTGTGGTCAAGTGCTTAAAAGGGGAAAACGATTCCAGGACAGCCCACAACTCTGCAGATTAACTCACACTATTTGTTTGGCTTTAATTATTACTCCTTTTAACCAGTTTACAGTGTCTGCATATGCTTTCTCTAATCCTTCCTATTATGTATTAAAGCACCAATACTACCTTCCCCATTTTGTCTTTCCTATTTTCTTCTCTTTATATGTAAAGCATGGGACGATGTATAATTCTACGTTTACACCTTAGATGGCAATCGCTTGGTGCTCCTGTTATAAATCTGTCAAAATCCTGATTGTGTGCCTAATGAAATGGCTAACTTCTAGCTTTGTGCTGCAGTCTGTGAAATGCTGCAGCTGATATGTAACATTATATTACTAAGTGTAACACATTATTGTTACAGATTTAACAGTAATAGTCAGTCTGCTGTTAGGAACACAACAATAGATCTGTTTGTGATACTTTGTTGCCAAAAGGCAGAGCTCAAAAAGTTGTGTCAGAGCTGTTTCAAAAAAGAGGAAATGGATACAACTTTATAAATGGTTTCTGTAGCAACCAAAGGATGATCTGCACATTCAAAAATCATTTAAAATGACATTAGGAGTTAAAACAAAAATGCAGACAGTATTATCTAATACTACAAAACTGATTTATTAAAAAAATAAACATATAGGATTTTCACGTTTTGCTGCTTTAATAAAAGACAAAACAAAGCATACATTCGATAGGATTTATAGAATGCCCTTTACATTAGCTGTGGTTTGAATAGAAATTGCAAGCCATATTTACCTGGGAAGCTTTTTTGTAAAAATGTATCCTTTTGTTTAACCTTACTGGACCATATTACATGATCTATTCATCATATAGAATAGAAGTAGAAAAATTGGGCTATTTTTTGGAGCATAGCTTTGATGTCTTTATTAGAGATACTATTACTAAAGGTAATAAGGGAAAGTGAGCCCATTTTCAGTTAATACAAAGGCCTGGATTCACCAAGCTCTGGTAGAGAGGTCTAAGGCATTTGGTCACGGACGTTTCACCAGCAAATGGCCACCGGCGTTTCCATAAAACCCCCTACCCTAAGCCCTTATCCTAAAACCTCCTACCCTAAGCCCTTATCCTAAAACCTCCTACCTTAAGGCCTTATCCTAAAAAAAACCTACACTAAGTCCTTCTCCTAAAACACCCTACCCTAAGCCTTATCCTAAAACACCCTACCCTAAGCCCTTATCCTAAAACACCCCACCCTAAGCCCTTATCCTAAAACACCCTACCCTAAGCCCTTATCTTAAAAAACCCTACCCTAAGCCTTTACCCTAACCCCCCTACCCTAAACCCTTAGTCTAAACCCCCTACCCTATACCCTTAGTCTAAATCCTCCTTCCCGAAGCCCTTACCTTAAAACCCCCTACTGTATGCATTTACCCTAAAATCCCCTACTCTATGCACTTACCCTAAAACACCCTACCCCAAACCCTTATCCTAAAACCTTTTAAATGAGCCCCATACCCCAAGTGCTAAACCCTCTTAAAATTAAACCCCCTACCCAATGCGTTAAAATCCCTTACATTAACCTCCTACCCTAAACAGTAATCAAACTTACCTTAGAAGCGGCCAGCAGTGGGGTTTCCAGTGGCGGATCGGCTGCGGGATGAGTAACGGCGAAACGGCCACGACCAAATCTCCCATGTCACCGATAAAGGGTATCTCAGCTCAATGCTGCATTAACTGCCATTCAAGTCAATGGCAGTCAATGTGGCATTGAGCTGCAATAACCCTTATCGTGAGTCTCCCAGTAAAATTCAATGATCAGTTGGTAAAAAATCTGCAACTAGGAAAATGGAGATTATTCTATTTAAGATTTAGGTGCAGTAAGTAGTGCAATTTAGAGATAAAAAGTGGAACAACAGGGTTATGAAACACTGAAACCTAGTGACATGATTACCCTAATAGCAACTTCCATTGAAATATGTCACTGTCTTTAATGTAAAAGTACTACGTCACATCCTTGGGTATATGCCCAGGGGGTTTTAAGAAAAGTGAATGTTATCCAGGGAAAGAGAACTACAATAATGCAGCACGGATTACAAGGTACTGGAAGAAGATAAATAACTATTTACAAGAGTTGGGTTTGGTAGATAAGAATACCAAAGACATTCAAGGTACTGTACAAACAGATTAGATAAGGGAATATTGTTCTTAGAGGAAAATCGATTATTGATCAAGCTGGAGCATGTAGAAACGGGGAAATAGCATCTTTCATGAAAGGATTATTGATGTATTGAAAAAATATCAAAGGTAATTCAAGCTTTCATTTACAGTTTATAAGCAGAGGAAGCATTAGAACTGGAGTATTACACTAAACAAAAAGTCTGGAGTTGGTGAAGCAAACAGCCTTTTTCAGTCTTCAGTTTCTATGTTTTTGTGCCAAGATCATTGAAGATCAATGTGGCAATCTAGTAAAATAAATTGACAGGTGTGCTTTGTTTTTTCCACTGCCAACGAAGAGAATACTTTTCAATTTCCAGGTGTTTACTCTCCTGCTGTCTGCAAATCACTCGACTTATACTTCTACATCAGCCACCCTGAGAATGCACAAACCCCTAAACAACAGGGTCTGTTATCCACTTTCTTATCATCAGACAGTGATTTAGCAGAGTGCAGGGGAGAGTAGTTATTCATTTACTTGTCCTGCCTTAGCATGAGAGAAATCCAAAAAGGGAGTGTCCAACACCTCAATTTTCTATAACATGTGGTTACAAATATAAATGTGGGACATTGGGAAGTTTAAAAATAGGACAATATTTCCAAGACAGCTTGTTCCTATCCGTGACTGAAATCAAAAAGCTAAAGAAAAAGAATTACACAATGAAATCCCAGAGAGAATCCTAAAAAACATTAAATTATTGAAGGCAATGGAAAATGTTTGTCTGTCTTAAGTGTAATTTCTATGGACCAATAGGATATAATGTGCATGCAAACAAGTTTGAATGCTTGTAAGAGTATGTACTATAGTTAATGTCTGAGGGTAATACACAGAATCATCAAGATTTTACGTTTATTATACATTGCAGTCATTGCAAGGCATAAACTGTGCTTTTGCTTAGACTGTTCTATGCTCAATCACATGGACAGTAAATAGAATAGACTGGATGCTGATCTCTTGCACATTTCTTCCTCCGCACAACATTTAGAAACCTCCTACTGCACAAACAGATGTTAACGTGCGACCCCGAGACCCTGCTTTTTATGATTGCCTTGTGTACAGGAGTCAACTTCTGTTGTTGATGAGTTGACTTCAGGCAGGCAAAGTATATTTGCAACTTAACAATGTTACCAGTGACATCAAATGTTCTATTTTAAAACCGTATGCTCTCCTCTTCCATGCCTGGAGCCCATAAAAATAAATAACCATGTTGTTTTATGTCTCTGTGTAGCAATCAGGAGGCAGAAGACCGCATACACAGTGCAGGAAATTGTTGTCATCGTGGTATTAATATAAATAAGTACCAAATCCTTCTTTTCGGAGACATAAAAACATATACTTTTACTTTTCTGCCTAATAAAAAACCCCGGTGCGTGTGCTGAGCAAGCACATTTTAAGTAAAACTTCTTTGTGTTTTGTCACCGAAATTGTATTTGTGATGGTGATGTTTTTAATTCAATGAAAGAGATTTGAGAGTATAATTTATTTATTTTTGTGTCGAAATTTCGATACTATCACTTGAAATACTTGATATAATTGACTTATGATAACTAATGTAAGATACATATATTTTGGATTGTATAGTATCTAAATGCCGTTACTCTCAAAAGTCTTTAATTCAATGTAAATCAAAAAATAAAAACACAGTTTCAGTAACAAAACGCAAAGAAGTTTGGCTTACAATGAGCGTCATTGCAAGCATCACCCCTCCCTGTTTTTTAATAATAATTACAGTTACTATTATATTAATGTATTAATGTGTTATATGTTTAAACACCTTGCATGTTTTCCACTTCTGGGCTTTCTATGATGCATGATAGATTTCTAAGATTGTTGCTATTATTACTTCTATTTTTAATCCTTTTGTTTGTGTTTGTGTACACAGATCATGGTGTGTGTGTTTGTTTTAATGCCTCTGCGCATGCACCGGCGGTGTTATCCGCCTCTGCACATGGAGGAGATGGCTGCCTCTGCGCATGCGCGATCTCTGCGCATGCACTGCGGGTATTGTCCGCCTCGGCGCATGTGCTGTAGGGGTCGGCCGTCGATGTGCATGCGCTGGCGGAGCCAGCCACCTCTGCGCATATGCTGGTGGAGCCAGATGCCTCTGTGCATGCGCTGGAGGTGCCAGCCACCTCTGCACATTCACAAAGAAGATATTTGTTAGTGGCTTCCATGCATGTACATAGAGGAAGGTGCTAGCGGTTTCTGCACATGCATGGGGAGGAAGACGTCACTTCCGTTACACACTTCCGTTTCACACTTCCGTTTCACACTTCCGTTACACACTTCCGTCACCATGAAGCATATTTGGCCAAACAACATTTTTGTAGGTGGCAGCAAAGAAGTTTCAATTTAAAAAAACACAGTAAAAGGAGAAATGAACCTGGGAGATCTTTGGAGACAATCTATCTCATTGCCATGATATCTGTGGGATGTACCAACTGAGAACGTGTCTCTGTCTGAGTTATAAGTAGAGGAAAAAAAGGTAAAAGTTCACACTGTGTTTACTCACAAATAGTTTGAACTAAGTTAAGATATTTGGAAATATACTACTGTAGTATCAGAGAATTCCAATGTTTCTTCAAGGAAGGAAGTCAGTTTAGTCATGCCTGCACATTTGTTCTCACCGTAAATCCTAATTAGGAAGATCCTTCGATGAGCCTACAGTGCTTAGATTATTTGAAATAGATGGAGTATGTGAATCTTGTTAGAAAGAGCTCAAATCCATTAGTTTTATTATGTTGCTAAGGCCATTAAGATTTTTAAATATCCCAGTTGAATTAACAAGGACAGCGTTGATTAAACGATGTGTTCAAACATTAAATGCGCCTATTTTAAGTAGCTTTAAGCAGATGATTGTAACAGTATTGACAGTTGGGATATTAAGCATGAAATGATCTATAAGTGGGTTAAACATAAAAATAAATAAACTAAAATGTAAACAATTACGTTTCCGTTTGGAAAAACATCACAGTTTTAAAATATCTTAACACTGTTCCAAAAGTGTAATTTGTACACAGACAACTGGAAACATACTGTACTCAATTACTGTGCTCAAATTCAAAGTGCTCTGTGATTTAGCACATACAATGTAATTTCAGGGTACATTGTGTCCTAGGTGTGATCAATATAAACTGGAACAAAGAAAAGAAATAGCAAGGTCTATACCAAGGACAGCATTCACTTAGAAAGCAACACATCACCCAGCTACTGTGCATAAAAAGAGTGTGTGCTCACCATCCATCTCATCCAGAATATTGTGAATAGGCGTCAGCATTTTTAGCTGCTGAAGGAGATCAACCTGTTGCTTTTCAAGTTCTTTCCGTTTCTCTTCCAGCCCACAATTATCTTGATGAGACTTTAACAGTGCTAGTTTTTGTAGGTAGCCTTGAACTGTCTGTTTTTTAAAGAATAAAAAAAAAAACAGTGTTCTCGATTGAAATATAATTAAGTTATTTATAGTGAAACAAGAAGCTTAACACACAAATAGGGTAATAAATAACCATAATAATGAGATACAGCTGCAACTGCTAGTTGTAGACGGGGTGCCTTGAGAATTCTGCACTTAAACCCCATCCCAAGCTGCAAGATTCCTGCAGCCAGACTAATGGCCCATCGGATTAACACAGCAGGGTCCCTGCATTTGAATGGGACTCACGCTGTGTGAATCCTACCGGGCTGCGAATCCCATTCAAATGCAGGGACCCCCGCTGTGTTAATCCAATGGGCCATTACAGCCTGCTGTGGACCATCTCACGAGTTACTGCGAGATGGTCACAGATTTTCCTTGGCAAGCAGTCTAAAACTGGCAGTTGCATCTGTAGTTTGCAATAGGTAAAAATACATCACATTCAGTGGGATTCATAGGTTTTGGCGCTTGATTGTTGTTAACTGCCTTTCAAGTAATGGGAGTTAACACCGATCCAGTTCTGATACTCGTTATCAGAGTTAGTGAATCCCCCCATTGATTCTACAACTAATGTAACTAATTTATTAATTGGTTGAGCAGTCTACCATTACCTACAAAATATCTGCCAATGAGAATGGTGTTACCACGTCAGCAAAAGCAGAGTGATGAATGTGAATTCCACCCTCCCAGATCCACCAATACACACTGGTATAGATGTATCAATGTGAAGAAAGGGGGAATGTTTGTTATGATGCGCTATTCCATGTTTTGTTTGTGTCAAATGTAAGAAAAGATTTCCTACATTTGATGCAAATTGTTAGCCAGAAAAATGTACGCCTTCTCAGACCTGGTTTGATACATCTCATTATATTCTAAGCATCCTGTAACTCCTCCTTTTGACACTCCCAAAATCACAAGCTGATAAACACGAAACTTGGAGCAAAGACCTTGATACAGCAACGCAAAGAGACAAGAGATTAAATGAATGCAATTTGCGTCAATTTTCTCCAAATTTGCCCTGATGCAATGAGTTTGGTGACACTGACCTGCTGCTGCTCCTTATATTCCATCTGATACTGAGTGAGCTGCAGTGCTAAGCTCTCCAGTTTCTCACTCATATTGGTGCCAGATAACTTTCTGTCAGCAGCTGAAGATCTGGGGGCAGAGGTTTTGGGAAGCGTTGGCATTGCTGACATGGATGAATGCGGAACTGCTGAGACTGAGCCATCAGGTATGGGTGAGCAAGAGGCTCGTGGAGATACGGTCTCCACCTCATCATAGTAAGGCACTTTCTCTGCAAAACAAAGAAAAAATATGTTGTTAAAACACATTACAGATGTTTGCAAAAATGAACTAAAGGAAAGACAAGTACAGTGTTTTAGTCCACACTATAGGCAGACAGTATGCACCACCACTGTTCCCAATTTTACATAAAAGAAAAGTTGACAACACTACTTATCATGGAACAAAAAGATGATTTATATGTGGTATTAGAATATTAGATATATATTTAACTAATCCTGCATTCAGTAGATGAGCCTGATTTAAGTAAGCCGTGTTTTTCATTAGAGTACACTTCACCATTAAACTTTGCAGCTTAAAGTATGAGACCATAATTCTGATGTCATGACAAAGTACAGTAGTTTTCTTACGTTAAAAACTCCAGTGGTTCATATAGACGATAGTATTTGTTTTAGTTATAGTCCAGAGTCCTAATAGACTTGGCCCTGAAATTGAAAGACCAAGCAATGCCACTCCTGACATACAGTATAGGTCCATATTTATGAAGCACTTCTGCTATAAGATACCTTCAAGCGCTGGAAGACACCATAACAGCCCATTCTATTGAGCCTCCAAAAGTCTATGTACAGTTCTGCGTACATGGTCAGCGCTATACAATATTTATATTATATATCTTATTAGTATAAACTAATAAACACAAATTGATCTGTCCAAGGTCCCATTGATCTGGCCTCCTAACATTGCTTAAAGAATGTTCAAGATCCCCATCCATGCCATGGAGACTCTCACAGCTGCCACCAGTCTAAGTTCTTTCAAAACTAAAGCTGTCTCACATTTTATGTAAGGTGGAGATTGGAAAGCAGAATCACTGAAGTCCAAAGAAGTGCACCAACAGCTCACCAAGTTGAGGGCTAAAAAAACATTTATTAAGACTACATAAAATGAAAATAAGGAAACAAACAAAAACTAATACATGACAAACCTATGCGTTTCAGGCACCTTAGTGCCCACGTTATTACCACTTATTATTAACTTTTTTTGTACTCTCTGTTTAGAGCTGTGAGTAGCCAGATGTCTCACATTTTAATCTGGTCTGTAACTGCTACATATGCCGGTAATATATATTATCTCTAACTATGCATGCTATGTCTTGTATATAATTTATTCCCTGCTCACTTATGTAACTATGTATTTGTAACCATATATGTAACCATACTTGAAAACGAGAGGTAACTCTCAATGTATTACTTCCTGGTAAAACATGTTATAAATAAATAAATACTATGGATCCTCATTGTTTATATGATTTATTAGTGAGACACTCGTTAAACTGTGGCAGTGCCCCTGGTCGGCAGTATTGCTGTTTTAGGAAACCCTCATTGTGTTATGCTCTCAAAGCTACTCAGCACTGGTGAAAAATGAAGCGGCTCAATAAGGACTGCCTGATACAGGAATTTTATATTGGTCATGTCAATTAGTCAAACTCTCTTGTTCTGAAAGCACCAAAGGCTGTAACTCAATTGCTTTGCATCGCCAGGGATGTTCTATTCAGTCAGCACACCCTCACTCCTGCATTTGATCCTATTGTATGCTTTGCCAAACCTTTCTGTTAATGAAACAGGCTTTTGAGAAGATATTTTTATTTTATTCAAAAGATAAAATCTGGCTGTGGAATTGAATGAATGAGATTCATCTGAGACATTAATGAGTACTTTGAAAATGGGAAATGTCTGCTGAAGATAATGTCCTATTACAATCTGTTCAATTTAAATGAAATGAATGATGCAGGAGACAGAAATGACACAGTGAGAATTAAATACATCAAGAGAATCAGAGATGGAAGCTGGAAGAATGAAGTGTAGTAATCATGTGTAAATATCACTCAAGCATATAAAGTGCTTTTAACTATAGATACAGTATGTTTTTATATACTATGGTCTGAATGATTATTTCTGACTACACCGTATAACTCATGATAGGCACATTTCATGAGTCATTACAGATATTGCTCTATCCAACTCATTCAATAATAACTGATACAAGAATTAAAAAGTATCTGCAAGTATGCACATGGACATTTCAAAATCAGGTTACTTATATGTAAAGTCGTATGCTGCTAATATGGATATGAAAATGAGAAGGAACTGTAGCTAAAAAAATATCTATTAAAAAAAAAAAAAAAAAGCTTTTCCCGTAAGATTATATTTTAATCACATAATTAAGTTCTCGTGAATCATATGGTGCCAATTCCACACCTCAATGTTGTAGTACTAAATGTTAACCGTATACATGTCTGAACGAATACAGAAGTTACCCTACAGTATGTTTATTTGATGCAGATGTAAATACATGACATTTAATTTAGAACGCAGCCAATAATTTAATAAAAACACAATCTTTAAATTAAAAACATTTAATTTGTTACGTAATATAAATATGCACACACATATTTTCCATTTATACAGTAGTAGTAGATATCAAGAAACCACAAGTATAAATGAGGGCTGTGAAAGATAGAATAAAGAAAATATAACATTGATTGATTATTAATATTTTCTGTATGTTCAAAATAAAACAATTATTGTAAGTTTAACTTAGCAATATCTATAAAAGGCATATGCACCAAATTACAAACTACTATAGCTAAACTATGCATTATTAAAAGATCTTGTGCAATATTTTATTGTCTATTGTGATCCACACAGGTGCACCAAAAGGTAAAGGGTGAATTAGAAAAAAAAAAAAATATATTAAAAGAATATATATATATATATATATATATATATACACACACACACACACATTTATTTAAAAAATGATTCATATATTAAAAGTAGCACATAATTATATTTCTACATTTTTCTTGAGATCCTATGGGTTTATATTTAGCAATGATTTATATGTTGGATATTTAGTAAGCTATGCACAATTATTATTATGGGATGTTTTATTATTATATTTTTTGTTTACACATATCCAAAAAAAATATATATATATATATATATGTATTTCTTGGGATGTGTATATATATTTTTCATAACAAACATTTTACACCATATACTGTTTCCCTATAAGCAGATAGAACATCAAGTATATGTATATCTCCATAGCTAACAACTGTTTTAGCATACATTACATTATATATAAAATTATACAAAATTAAATTATACACGTACAGAAACAGAAAAAGCAGTGTTCATATTGGTGTCCGTTATAGAAAAGAAAAAGTAGCGCCAACCAACTACCAATTAGTATTAGTCGTTTGTAAGAGACCCCATGTGAAATTATTTGGAAAACGTGTTGAAAATTAGTTCAAATTGATATGTAAGGACAAACATTACTGTAAGGTTCAGGAAAATCTAAGTCACCAGGAGAGATGTGCTCTTAAAGAACTCAATCAAAATGGTGATTTGATTATACGCCAAGCTGATAAGGGCAGGGGCACTGTCCTGCAAAATTGGGAAGACTACCTAGAAGAAGCTTTTTTTCGTCTTCTTGAGGATGGGGTCACTTACAAACGACTAATAGGAGACCCTACTTTAAAATACCAAGTTATTCTTAAAGATCTTCTCACCCAAGCTCTTACATCAGGTATCCTATCGGGTAAAGAATGCCATTATATCTTTAAGACATTCCCACGAGTTCTCATTTTATATCTTATCTCCAAGATACATAAGACCTTACAAGATCCCCCTGGCCATCCCATTGGGTCTGGGATAGAATCTATCACTTCTAATTTATCACAATATGTAGATTTTTTTTCTTGCACCTCTCACTGCTTCATTTCCATCATTTTTACGGGATAGCACTGATGTACTTAATTCATTAGAACAAATCACGTGGGAAGAGCACCTTATTTGGGTTACTCTTGACGTTTCATCACTCTATACTTGTATACATTACTCACAGGGGGTACAAACTATTACACATTTTTTGCACATTGAGAATTCTTTATCGTTGAAGCAACAACAATTTATAGCGGATAGTATTAATTTTACACTTCCCCACAACTATTTTTTGTTTGAAGGGCACTTCTATCTCCAGAACACTGGGATTGCCATGGGGAAACGCTTCGCTCCCAATTATGCGGGATTGTTTATGGGGAAATGGGAACTGGACTACATTTGGAATGATAATGAATTTAACAAACATCTTAAATACTACCGAAGGTACATTGATGATATTCTGATTATTTGGGCAGGGACATTGGATGATCTTGATAGTTTTATGAGGTACCTAAAAGATAACGATAGGAACTTCACATTGAGTGGTGAAAGCAGTAACAAGGAGATAAGATTCTTGGATCTCAATTTAACTATTGAAAACATCATTCCGAAAAAAAATTTTTAAACGGTTGCTGTTAATTCTTACTTAGACCATAAAAGTAATCATTCAGGCCAATGGCTTGACAACATCCCTTACGGTCAGATGTTGCATGTCCGGAGAAACTGTTCCCAAAAAAAAAGACTTGGAAGTACAAACAAAAAGTCTAGCTAAGAGATTCACTGACAAGGGATATGATAAACAACTTGTTAATACATCTATTAAAAGAAGTAGAGACTGTCCCAGAGAGCAGTTGTTGATTCCCAAGAAAAACAAAATCCATGTTAAAAGAGAATACATGTAATAATACACCTATATTCATTACAGGATTTTGTAAGCAAGAAAATAAGATAAGAAAAATCCTTAAAAAAACATTGGAGTATCCTCCAGATGGACCCCATGATACGGGATATAATTACATCAATCCCTAAGATAGCATTTAGGAAGGCCAAAAACATTAAAACTTGTTTGGCTCCTAGTGCTTTGAAAAAGGATTAAAGTAATAAACCGACTAATGGTAATTTTCGTGTCAAACTAGTGGGGAACTACACGTGGCAGATGTGTATTTTCCAAGTACATGAAGCGAGACACAAATGTATGTAATGTAAATACTGGTAAAAATGTATGAGATTGGTCAGTTCATTAATTGTCTCACTACTTTCGCTGTATACATTATTGATTGTCCCTGCAAATTGATGTATATAGGGAAAACCATTAGACCACTGAAGGTCAGGATGTGTGAACATATTAATGGGATTAGGGGCAAAAAGATTCACAACCTGGCACAACATTTTTTAATTTATCATGAAGGTAAGGCTGATGAACTACACTTCAGAGGGATGGAAGTTGTTCTGAGAGATCCTAGGAGAGGAGATAGGGAAAATCTCCTTCTCCAAAGGGAACAATTCCGGATCTATACCCTCGGACGTAAAGCACCTGGGGGTCTCAATGAATTAATTGAATTGGTCCCTTTTCTGAAATGATACATTTCAATTAATTATATTCCAGCGGTCATAAATTCCCTTATAGGATTATTATATTATAAATACATTGGACCAATGATACTCACTTATTTATGTATTAATGCATCTAACTTTGAAATATTAAGACATTCTCCTTTTCGTAGTAGGACACATTTTTTGCTCTATGTGCCATACGAAGAAAGATATTGGGATGCCTGAGTATATGCAGTATGTATTTATTTACTTTTCATGTATTTTGGTGTCTGGTTCTCTTACAATAAGATGTTCACTATATTTACATTAAGACATTCATTTCTAATATTAAGACATTCACTTCTTTACATGCAAGACATTCTTTGATACAAGAATCTATTGGCTCTATGGATCATGTATTTTGGTATCTGGTTTTCTTACATTAAGATGTTCAGTATATTTACATTAAGACATTAATTTCTAATATTAAGACATTCACTTCTTTGCATATAGAACATTCTTTGATACAAGTATCTATTTGCTCTATGGATTAGGTGGGAACGCAATCTACTAAAGACATCCTCTAGATTTATTAACAATAATTGATAGATGTTTTAATATGATATTCATTATTATTCGAATTGATCCTTTTAAAAGGATGCTTGTATATTTACATGCATCCAAATAATACTGTTGGATCCAATTTAAGATCTAAGGAAAGAATGGGACTACTGTCCATTTTTTGGATCCATTGCAGATTTTTAAATCTATTAAAGATATTTTATCAATAATTGATAGTATTTCCAATGCTATTTTTTCTTTCTTTATTGTTTGCTCAGTGTTTGATGCACAATTTGTGTGCTGTTGTCATGTGTTTTTTGTATTATTTTTGAGTATGTTTCCTTTTTTCATTTGTATATATTTTTGCTTAGTATGGTCGAGTTTGTGCAATGTACTGTCATATTGTTTATGGTTTTATGATCAGTTCGTTTAGTCTATTTGTTAGGTAGTGTTGATATTTGGTAAGCTAATTGGAAAGCTTATAGTAAAGTATGCGGTATGATCCCTATTGGTTAAGATCCGATCGAGCCTTAGTACTTAAATTGTGCCTAGGAATCACAAGGCCAAGCCCCTGATGAAGTGTCAATCCGACACAAAACACGTTGTGGTGAGGTCATATGCAGCGACGTTACGCCCGTGACGACGGACATCCGGAAGCTGCCATCAGAGTACACCACGAGGACACCGACTGAAAGTTAGATATGGTTGCAGAATACCATCTTTTGTAGCTGGACTATTTCCTGTAAACATCTGAGGACTTTTTTGGATCGCGGGGTCTCTGGGTACAGAGCCTGACCCTCTGATTGTATGCAGATGATTAGATCAATCTGATCTACCTCTTTTAATGTGAGTGTTATATGTTCTATATTTAACATATAAATTATATTTTGTTACTAATTTCGTTTTTGTTTTCTCTCTTTTTGTGTTTTTAAATGGCAGGGACAGGGATGGGATACAAAAAGTACAAATACTTACACGTAATACCTAGCTCCCAGTGACACTAAGGTCCCTATTAACTTCAATGGAAGTTAATGTATCTTTAATTATGCAGTGCTCTGCATCTCAGCATATTGAGTAAAGTAGTAACAATCTTTAGCTTGGGAATGTCACAATTACAGAACTGACATTGACATTATTTTGACTTTCATTGAAATAAGTAAATAGACACTTTATTGATATATACTGTAGTAGTAAAGGGAAAGGGAGGAGGATGGGGAAGTGGGCTCTCGCTACAGCTTGGTTAACAATAGAAATACATAGTGGCAGAGGTGCATAGGGGGAATGAATAGACGATAGAAAATGAGGGAAAGGAAACACCCTTTAACTTGCACTCAGTGTCTCAATAGATATGATTGTTGAAGTTAATACTTATTATTTTATTATATACATTAAAAGAGGGGGGGGAAATAGCATGAACATCTAATTTTGATCATGTGCATACATTAGAACAACAAACACAAACATATATACAAACATAAACTGGAAGGGGACCTAATGAGCAGCCCGTAGGTAGGTATTCACTCAATGAAATCAAGGCTCACATGGGTATAATACATGGAACCCCCGTTCCAGCACTAATTAAAAAACCTGTATTCAATCAGACAGGTATCCAAGGCTAACAGTCATAGGGGCCTATGCAGAGAGCAGCGCTATTTCGAAATTCGCCATTTTTTGGAGAAAATCGCGCAGAAAACAGCAGAAAATGGCGAGTTCCGAAAAACGCGCCAATTTTTCTTTTCTATTTGTAAAACTCGCCTCGCGGCTGGCGAGAACCTCAATCTCGCCAGTTTTAAAAATATCCTAATGCAGAGAGCCGCGAACGGCATCTAGCGGCTGTTCGCGCCAATAAAATGGCGCGATTGTCTCCTTTTTGCCTCGCCAGAAAAAATTGGCAAGAAGCTGCCGCTCGCGGCCATTGCAATGGGAAAAAAAAGGCGCGAATTTGTTTTTACACGTTTCTGAAGCGCACATCTCGCCAATTTAAACTCGCCACACACATCCATGTTAAACATAGCAGGATGCTTGTATATTTACAAGCAGAATTCGCACTTTTCTGCATATGGAGAATAAAACTCTCCAAAAAAGCTACTTTTTACTAAATTCGCCATTTTTAAAATTCGCTGCTCTCTGCATAGGCCCCATAATGTTGTAGTGGAAATGGGAGGCGGGACTAACAAGGCCAAACGTCATGACGTCACGACGTAGCTTCGACCGGGTGGTGAGTGGTGAGCGTCTCTGAACGCTGAGTTTAGCAGACAGGCTGGCAATATGCTACATAGTGTGATCATTTGAATCACACTACCTGCTAATCTGTAGCTATAGCCAATATACTGCTGGATCTTTTTGATACTATTGATGTATATCTTAACCATGACGATTGGACAGCAAGTATAGCAAGCGGTATTGTGCCACTAATTCATGATCAGCTATTAAGCTGACCAACTAAGACTGCTATAATGTAATATGGTCTTTCAGCTATAAGAAATATTAGTAGCTGACTGCAGCGTTTACACTCGCAGATACTCTCACCCCACCCCGCGCTTCTTTACTATCATTATCATTGTGTGCTCGTGTGTTATTTCACTATTGCTCACCTTGTGCAGTTCATTTAGCTTAGTGTAGGAGGCTATAAATTGATACGGGCTTTGACCCGTGCCTCAGGGCCAACCGAATCACATTTTGTGGGCCGTTCTTCACTGCTGCACTATAGATTAGATTTAAGCTATTATTATGAAACTTTAAATATATACAAATAAGTCTATTTTTCTCGTGGTGAGAAGCAGATGTATTTCTCAAATTGATTACACTTACAGGTTACACTGAGCACTACAACATTATGACTGTTAGCCTTGGATACCTGTCTGATTGAATACAGGTTTTTTAATTAGTGCTGGAACGGGGGTTCCATGTATTATACCCATGTGAGCCTTGATTTCATTGAGTGAATACCTACCTACGGGCTGCTCATTAGATCCCCTTCCAGTTTATGTTTGTATATATGTTTGTGTTTGTTGTTCTAATGTATGCACATGATCAAAATTAGATGTTCATGCTATTTCCCCCCCCTCTTTTAATGTATATAATAAAATAATAAGTATTAACTTCAACAATCATATCTATTGAGACACTGAGTGCAAGTTAAAGGGTGTTTCCTTTCCCTCATTTTCTATTGATATATACTGTTACAGCAGATTCGAATGCATGCAATCAAGCCAATAACTTCCCTGGTCTGTAGACACTAGCAGGAACATTTTCCTTTATGCTTCTTCTGCTGCATGAAATGAGACAAGACTAGAGAGAATGTAATGAATGAATAGCAGAGTATGAATAAAACAATATTTGTTAACTGCACATACACTAGGATAAATAAAGTCACTGTGCTTTGTAGCTTTTCAGAGTCTCAGGAGGTTATTTATTACACAATATAAATATTAATGTTTCAAAAGTGTAAGTAGCAGCTACAGTACCTGTTAGTTCTATTTTTTTATTACTTTGGGCTATTAAAATACTTGTACACAGTGGATCATTCATGAAGACCAAAACGTTGCAGAAATACAATTCGTGTTTGCAGTGCAGAACTTTGCATTGTTTGTGAAACAAAATTGCATCATTGTTCAGTAATTCAAAAGGAACTCATCTGAAATGTTCTCTGTTCTTATGCTGTCACGAAGCCGGTATCGGCTTACTGTATTGCACATCTTTCTAATGACCAATGTAAAAGTTCCTGTAATCGATGTATTTATTGTAAACTAGTAGTCTATACTCCAGTAACCCTTCACAAAAAAAAAAAAAAAAACTGATGTAAACGTATTCCTAGCAAATCGATGTGCTAATGTTTCAGGACTGTAGGACTGTCACGGCAATAGAAATAATGGCAATAGCAGGAAAGAGCACAGTAAGTGTTGACCAATGCAGTTATCTGGAAACAGAACATGATGGCTCGGCAAGGAACTGATAATGATGAAGCCGAGATGTGTTCAGCAAGCTACTGGCAACAGGGCAGGTTAATATAGAGGTAATTGTCAATTCTACAACACCACAACAAAGTCAGTGAAAAAAAAACCTCACATTTTATTTTGTAGCATGGCTAACGGTTCATTCTACGGATGAAGGTCTCTGCCAAGAGTGAAACGTTGACCATGCTACAAAATAAAATGTGATATTTTTTTCCCACTTATGGTGTGCTTTGGCAATTACAGTACCTCTCTATCGATGCATCTGTGTGCACATGCCTCAGCACCTCATATTTACATAGCACTATATTGACTCCTCTGTGTATTTTTGGCGTATAGAGTTACTTTGTTTTTGTAGCATGGAAGGTGAAACCAAGTAAGGTACGGGACAGGGGCTGAAGCAGAGACCTAGTCAGGTAGGTAGAGATAAAAGCAGGCAGCTAACAGGACACGTCATGAGACAGAAACAAGATCAGAGACAGCAACAGCAACCAAGTCAAACCCTTTGTGTTCTGGTAACTGGTCTGTGCTCAGCGCTGCTTAAATATAGTGTTCACTAAGGGTGTGTAAGTAATAGGGATTAGCTGTGTGCTAGCCAAGGCTGTGGTTCAGGCTAAAACTTGGACCAGCCTTAGAGCACCCCTTTACTTTCTTCGTCCAGGTTTTAAATGGATAAACGCTACAGAAGACTTAAAAAGAAGTCAGGGAGCATCAGCATAGACAGAAGGTTCCCAACAATGCTCTTCAGGGCCATAGCCTTTCCAGTCAGAGATATTGTAATTGACCTCTAAACCTCCTGGAATCTAAGATTCTGTCCACCAAACATCCCTGCCAATACTGAACCCTACTAGGAGCTGTAGGGGATTGGGTACATATGGGAAAGGGGATTTTCCTTGTATAATTTCAAAAGACTAAACTGAAAAACAGGAATACTTCTGTAAATTTAAGACAACAAGTCACTTAGTTCACCTGATTCTCAGCAACAAATGGTGCCAAAAGGCTCTGACCGAGTATGGCTGCTAGATGTACTTGTTTCAGTTGTGTGGAAAGCCATACCTTGTCTTTTAATTGATATGTTGGTTCTGTTAGTGGTTTTTAGCTTGTCACTTAAGGCCTGTGGTGACTAGATGTTGTCGGAGCTGCTTTTTCAGTTGCTGAAGTGCTCAAGTCCTAATTTACACAACTGCTGGGATTGAACAGGAAGATGGATGATATCTATAGTTAGCATATAATAGACTGATCTAAATGAATCGGTGTATGGAATTACAGGTGAATCCTGCCATTGGTAGTAGAAAAATCCTGATAATTCAGGAAGCAGCGTAGCTATGGCTCCAGGATCTGATTAGACTTCTGTCTGCCCACTGGATTGTGGGTGGTATTTTTTTTTTTTTTTTTTTAATTACCAGAAAGTAATACATTGAGAGTTACCTCTTGTTTTCAAGTATGTCCTGGGCACAGAGTTATAAAAATACATGGTTACAGTAAAAGAACAGGGTTATACATTCAATTCACAGATAACCAATTCACTGATATTTAATGAACAGATAGAGTTGGAACATTGGATACAAGTGATAAAGGGCTTGTGAATTTCAGATTGAAATAGAGCAGCTTTAACTTCACCAAACATCAGCGAACGGCAGCAAATGACTCACACCCTTTGGCTGTGCCAAAGGCTATCCGCCTTTGGGGCAACGCAGATATACACTGGGGTGGTTGAGATTCAACGCAGCTGTGAATACAAAGTTCTTTTTTTTCTTGGCTCATTAACATTCCAGTGGGTGGGGTTGATGTTCTACAAAGTACAAGCAAATGTTAACCCTTAGCACGGTGGTCCTGTTCAGAGGGGAGAATCTCTTGGGGAACCCCATCAGGCTTTCCGCCTTTGGGGCAATGGAGATGTACACTGGGGAGGTTGAGATTCAATGCAGCTGAGAATATAAAGTTCTTTGTATTATTGGCTCATTAGCATTCCAGTGGGTGGGGTTGACTTCCCCAAAGAACAAGCAAATGTTAACCTTTAGCTATGGAGAGGAGAGCTATGACTGAAGTACCAAAGATTTACAGAATTTTTGCCAGAACGGTGAGGTAAATTGTGCACCTCATATCGGATGGGCAGTCAAATTAAAATGGACCACCTCACTTTCCCTCACCTGAGCTGGACGTAACTGTTTCCCAAAAATTCACCGTACCTACATTGTGCTGTTATCGCTGGTTATTTTCTGCAGATGTCAGAGAGCAAACGATACCTCCAAGTTGCATAGATTCAGCCTCAGGGGAACTAAGAACTTGGACTGGAGCCAACCTAAACCGAGCTAGTTCATTCCTCTGTTACTGGTCTCCTAGAAGAGCAGTGCTCCAGATGTAGTTACGAGGGTCGGAAGTCAGTTTTAATACACAGCTCAGAAGGAGTCTCCTCTCTAGCCAACTCATCCTTTTGAACTTTAGAGAGAACTCTGCAAAAGTGGAAACTCTGACCTGCTGCATTCTTGTTTGTATCAGACACCTAACATCTGGCAGTGAAGGGGAGAATCCGGTGCGACAGCAAGCAGCCCAATGACATCAGATCCCGGGTTTGAACACAGTAGCTTTATTGAACACACACAGGTAAAACAGCAGGCTGCAGCACAGCCTCCTCCACTACGCGTTTCACGCTCTACTGGCGCTTCGTCTATCACCTGGCCACTGAACATGAGCCCTGACCAAGGGATAGCAGTGCCATTTATGGTTTGAGACCTGTTTGTACCATCACACAGAACAGGCATGGATTGAAATAAACTCTCAGAATTGTCAAACCGAAGACTGTCAAGCTCCAAAAGGGGTGACAGGACAAGGCCAGTGCATCCCCTTTGCACAGTCTTATGATTAGGCCCAACTTCATATTATCTGTCATGTACATTGAGGGTTGGGGTGGAAAAAATAGCAGACATTGGTTCATAAATCCTCCATTAAATGTGTGATTCCCGAAAATGTAGCAACTGGAGCGGCTGGGACAGAGATAGTGGAGTTAAAACTGATGGGAAATCCAACAAACCTTGCAGTGTATTCACCTGAACTTGGTGTGCCTGGATGGCGTTTACTAAAGTGCCCGATTGCTCTCTCGGGTAGAATCCATGTGGAGTGCCAGAACCAACTCTTAGGACTGTTAGGGATAGGCAACTAGACTCTGATTGCCACAGCAAAGAAGGGTCTCAATAGTAGAAGAGTGCAGTAAGACAAGTGGTGAGCGATGCAGTTGTCTGGCAACAAAGCAGGGTAGCTCAGCGAGGAACTGAAGCCAGCAGAGAGGTCTGGAAGCTGGAAGCAGGACCTGTCAACCCAAGTAATCAGGTATGGTAGCAACAAGGGCTGAAGTAGAGACGTGATCAGGCAGGCAGATATCAGGGCAGGCAGCAGGTCACAGCAGGGCACAAACAGGATCCTTATTGTTTTGGAAATTGGTCTGTGCTTTGAGCTGCTTAAATTAGTGTTCACGATGGGTGTGTCAGCAACAGGGACGTACACAATGCTTGGAATGCACATATGTTCCCACCAGCACATTCTAATGAAATTGTCCTTAATGAGTGACCAGCAAGGAAGATGCCAGTGACCATGTTTTTCTAAGCGGGGGACATCCTGCAGAGGGCACATATATCAGAATTTCTCTAGGTTCAGGAACTTTTTGGATTCATTCTGGAGAAATGATACTTTATGCATTACATGAATTGTGTGTTAGCAATTACATTTCAGAAACTCATCACAAAGGCTCTTTTATACAGAACACAAGCACCATTGTGTTTTTTTTAATTTTTTAATGACTTTAAACGCTTTGGAGCAGGGTCTTCTTTTGTCTTATGATGTCATATACCTGTCACACTTATCCCCCATTGTTTGTAATTTAGTTACCTTGTATTGTAAGTGCTGCCTAATTTGTTGGTTCGATATAAATAAAAGATTCCATAATAAAGAGTTAAATAATATTGAGTAACAGGAGCCAGAGCTGAAGCAAGCTCAGTACAAGCAGTGGGGGATGAGAGGGGGAAGGCTTTTATGTGATGTAAAGGTTCAATTGATATTGAATGTGCGCTCACTTTGTTTGTCACTAAGTGCACAAATATTAAGTCGAAGATCGGACAAGAGCTCTAACAAGTTCACTGACATCTGCAAAACAAATGGTTAATAAGATTTGAGTGTAATATTCAAGACATACAGTATAGTGCTACTTTTATGGGATGGAGACAGATGACACAGAACCACAAAGAATCACCAGTTCCAAAGAATCAAGGTGAGAAATCAAGATTGTACGCTTTTTGGTCTGCGGTCAGATCTTACAGCTATTTTTAATTATGCCCACTATAATTACAAGGCATAACAGGAAAAATAATACCTTTGCCCTTACATGCACATTTCCCCCAAAAATGAGATCAGTAGCAACAATTCAATAAAAAATGTAAAAAGACAGGAATTTAAATTCCCTCTAACTTTTTGTTATATTCTGTGGAAAACGATCTTTGAAAAAGTAGAATAGATTTAAGTAACATTGCCAATCTCAAACTGACAGTCAGGCGTAGTGTTATGTAAACATTTTAGTTAACATATATTAGATTTTGTTATGAGGCTGTAATATTGCTGCATATATAAAGAAATATGAGCTAGGTGGTCTACTTTACATCTATGCCTACACCTATTTATTGGTGTTTCGAATACAGAAGAGAACCCGTTAAGTATACATTACCTTCCTCTTTGCTCTCTCTGTCACCAGATGAATGTCTGTCCTTGGGTCTCCTGAATATCACACATTGATTTTCTATGTTGGTTTTCTCTTTAATTAGCTTTTCCTCAGACCTGGTGCTTTTTCCTTTCTCTTTTCTCCTCTTCTTTTCTTTCAGTGGAGGTGTGGGCTTCGTGATGGGTTTAACCATTTGGACATTTGGTCTAATTTTCAAATAGAAAACACAGATTACAATTGTTTAAAAATATTATGAAGAAAGCCTTTTTCATAACAAATCTGATTGGAGTTACAAGCCACACTACTGTCATAACAACCTTTTAAATATTAATAATAATAGCATGCTCTTGTGTAGCGCTTTACAGAGACATTTTGCAGGCACAGTTCCTGCCCCATGAAGCTTACAATCTATTTTTTGGTGCCTGAGGCACAGGGAGATAGTGACTTGCCCAAGGTCACAAGGAGCCGACACCAGGAATTGAACCTGGTTCCCCCAAACTCAGTGCCAGTCAGTGTCTTTACTCACTGAGTCACTCCTTCTCCCAAGATGAACTATTGTATTCAAATGGTACAAATAATATACAAGACGTATGGATGCAAAATAATTGATGCTTGCTTAAATATCAATGTTTCGGTCCTAGATCATACCTTGTTTAATGCTCCATGTTAAGTTTGAATCATTTGCATCTTCTCTATTTAAAGCAATGGTCACAGAAATTTTTTTTTATTATTATTTTTTTTTAAAGGAGCAGAATTGTCCCGTATGTATGTATGATATGCACAGAGATAGAGAGAGATGGACTGAAGGGGGTCATCACAGCTGAACTGCATTTATTTTAGCTCCAAGAACCTCCTGCTTCCCAATATACATACAGGGAAGGTGCTGCTGGTTACTTCCTGGTTGTTTAAATGCCCGCAGTATGTGGGTCAACAGGGAGCTTTCTATTGGCCCACATAACGCAGGAGATTTAAATGTCATTTTGGTTTCCCTGGAGAACTCTCGGGTACCAGTCAGTCCCCAGAGCTGAAATTAAAACAGTTCAGCTCCGCGGATCCCCTGCATGTAAAAAAAACGGGGAGCAAAAAAAGCCTGCTCTTTTAACTACAACATTACAATGAATTATTTTTTTGAGGGGAATTTAGTTTTTTTTTCCCCCTTTAAACAGTTACAATGAGCATGGCACTTCCCATGCACCTGTCTTTCTTTTTATTATTGTGTGAATGCCACACCATTGTATTCTAGACCACATTAATAGTAAGTATAAGTACAAGCTGTGCTCTTTTCTGCGAAAAAAGGTGGGGATACTGTAATAGCTTACACAGTAGCCGTCTGCGCATGTGTGAGCTCTTGCCGACGGCTGCTGTGTTAATTGCTTACACAGGAGCGGGTGCGCACTCAGCAATTATCTCTGTTTTGATACCCAATAAAAACTTACGTTGAAAAAAAAAAAGTTGGGATACCCACAGAAAAAAAACCCTAAGTATAAGGCCTTGGCCAGGGTGGCGCTGAGCGGGCGGGCGCGCTCACGCTGACGCGATGAAACACATTGCGGCAATGTGTGTGGCTAGCGTGAGCAAGCGCTTGAGCATGTGCGGCGCTTAGCTGCTTGCCAAGCAAGCAAATTTGAATTTGCTGTTGCTTGCTTGCGCCGCCGCTCATGAGCGCCTGCACGCTCAGTGCCACCCTGGCCGCAGCCTAAGTATCCGTCATCTAAATTTAGCATAGGTTGAACTTGATGGGCATATGTCTTTTTTCAACCTCATCTACTATGTAACTAAGATCTCTTTTTGTCTAATACCATGTTGACAAAGGGACGGTAGTTGTACAAAATGTAGGAACATTTTGACCTAATGATATGAAGAATATCTTCCCGCTTTCAAAGTTAAATCTCCACATTTGTTTATTGTGGGGGGAGCTCACAGGAAGCTAATAGTGGCCCCTGCATTTATAGATCAACAAAAAAAATCTAAATAGTAAGTATGAAAATATTAGAAATAGTTATGGAATACTGTCCCAGAGGGGTTGCATGTTATCCTAGCCAAGATATAAAAAACGTTTTCTTTGCTTTCAATTTTTGCACATTTCTCACACAAAGAGATTTTTGATAGTTGAGACAAATGATTTTTGAGACAAATGATAGTTGCATCAATTACTAATTAATCTGTTAAGACTTCTGCAAGCATTCCTAGAATGCACCCAGGTCTTGATCAAAAATGGGCCTGTTTAGAATTTTTTTCCAAGCATTATTTTTTTATTTTTAATGGCTAAGCCCATTATGAGGAGAGTCACAGATCTCATCACACATTTTATTTACCAAACATAAAACAAGGTTTTAATAGAATTTTCAAATGTTAAAAAAGCAAACATCCTTTCTTACTAAATGACATTCTAAGTTTGCTCAAATTGATTATTTGTCATCTCTTTCTAACAAGCTAAAGAACTTATATTGCTGTTAACTTTATTTTGATTATATGCACTAGGTTAGCAACAGAAATGTATAGAATTACATTTCTATTCATCATACTTTTCAACATAAAATATATGTATATCTAGGATGCTTTCAAAAAAGGTTTACTGTACTTTCATTGACAATAGTTCCACCTATTTATATACATTTATATGTAAACATATAGATATGCTTTAATATATATGGCATTTTTAATGTCAGGGAAGTAAAGATTTCTCCATATAGAAACTATTATAATTTTTTTAATATATATTTTTTTAAAGCCTATAGTCATCACCCTAAATGCTCTTGCTCTGTTGCCTCAGCATATTCCTAAGGAGGTTGTGAGCCAATAAATACTGAACACCGACTCCTGCCAGAGTCATGTAACGTGCACTGTCCTTCCGCTGGGGCCTTTATGTAAAGCGTAGAATCTGAAAGAACATGCGTTATATTTGAACAAAAGTATATTCAATGCAACTGCTTTCTATTCTCTCAGTCAATTTATTAGTAGTGTAGAAGAAACATCAAGGTATGGAGGACAAAAGAACTGATAAGATGCGTCACTGAATGATGTCTGAAGTGCCATCCAAAGTCCCTAAGCACTTGCTATTTAATAGATACTATTCGTGCGTAGACGTGGTTTGATGGTAATTCTAACGTATTTATCATTCACCTTTAATGTGTTTCAGTTTGTGAGAAGGCTGAATTTATGGTCAATAAGAGTTTTGTTTGGAGCACAATGAATGAAACAAGAGATATTCTAGAAATGTACAAATTAAGCCTATTGATACAAAACAGCAGTAGTTAAGTGATCAGTGTGGTGGCTTTGTGATAGATTTATTTTTATTTAGCAAGAAGCTTATTTTTAAAATATTGACACGCGCATATGGGTTTGTTTCCCATTACATATTTATATGCAAACATGAGTGCGAGATTTATTTGGGGGGGGGGAGAGGGTACACCGCACTTACAGAGGCCCCGTATTCTTCCCCAAAGCATTTCAATTAAATGTCAGGGAGTGCGTGTGAGGCCTCTGTAAGGTCCTTTACCTTGTCTCCGGTGGCTTTTGGCGATGTGACACCGCTTGCCATGGCAAAGTGACGTCACTTGACATTGTGACATCAGAACGCCGGAGACAAGGTAAGGAGGGGGGGGGGGGGCGCGAGCCGGTGGGGAGAGCAGGCAGGGGGGCGCAGGGGAAAAAGTTTGCACACCCTTGCATTATGTTAAGAAAACATAGTCTGGTCAAAAAAATCTGACATACAAACGTGTAAAGCTTTTAAAAGGTGCAGTCTCACAAAGCCGACCAGAACACAACCTTTTGTAATGAATTTTATCAGGCTTCCCCCCAAAAAAATTGTGAAATGTAATTACTAGTTGAATTTCTTAGGAGCCTTTCCATAGGGAAGTGTTTGTCAATCACCCTATTCTTATCAGAGACCAATAAAGGTAAGAGGAGGGGGAGAGACAGGGAATCTAGCTGTACAAGCACTTGTACACACAGTGACATGAGACAAAAGGGAGTAGCCTGAGGAAATCAGGTTCCCAAGTCTCCGCTCCCCATGTTACTTGTTACATTAATTATTATTTACTAATACTTTTAGATGTCCAATTTGGGTAAAAGCAAAACATCAATCACCCACGTGTAACACCTCCAACATGTCACTGCCATTAGTACACTTTGGTCCGAGGAGTGATTACCTGTATAAAAGCAGTGAAAGTACAGTAGCTCATCTAAAATGTTAGTTATACATACTGTAACATACTGTGTACTTAATATTGATCCTACATTACTTATTTAAAAAAGAGAAAACACAGCGCACGACTCTCATAGTGTAGTAAAGTAATTATATTGTGACAATATTAAAATGTAAATGATTGCACGTACAACATAAATTAATCATAAAAGCAGGACATGTTTAGGGTACATGTTACCACTCTGGAGATTGATGACTTGCTTCGTGAGGTTCCCTCAACATACGCTCCTTCTGGTCCGGGCAGGAAACTTAACCCCAGTTGCAGCAAGAGTATCCAATCACCGTTACATAGTACCCACAGGGTTACAATGAAGACAGCAATGGAGCAAACCTCTCCTACACCGCTAGACCCACTTCAGCTTGGACCCCTAACGTAATTGGATACTCTTGCTGTAACTGGGGTTAAGTTTCCTGCCCGGACCAGAAGGAGCATATGCTGAGGGATCCTCACGAAGCAAGTCATCAATCTCCAGAGTGGTAACATGTACCCTAAACAGGTCCTGCTTTTATGATTAATTTATGTTGTACGTGCAATCATTTACATTTTAATATAGTCACAATATAATTACTTTACTACACTATGAGAGTCGTGCGCTGTGTTTTCTCTTTTTTGTATGTTCCTTGTGTGATGTTGAGCCATCCACTCGGACAGGCTGCAGACTCTCCACAGATGTTAAAGTGTTTTTGTATCTTATTTTCATCTTAATTTATTTCACATTTAGGAACACAAGATTGTGTTCCCTTAAACCTTTAAAGTGCACTTTTAATTCACAACTTTATTTGGGTTGTAAATTGTCCACAATAATTATTGTATTTATTATTATTATTATTTATATATATATATATATATATATATATATATATATATATATATATATATATATATATATATATATATATATATATATATATATATATATATATATATATATATATATATATATACACACTGTATTAAGCTGCATCCGGTGTGCAGTTGATTGTTTTTTCATATAACTCATCTAACTACTTTCAAATATGTCATTCTTGAAACAGAGCATTAGAGAACATTGATCCAGTAGTCCTTTCAATTGTGTAAGTTGGTACGAAGTTCAGCATCAGAGTAAAACATGCATTCATTTTAATTAAATATATTTCTTTCTATGAGTTAAAAATATTATTGCATAGTCTCCCGTGTTCTCCTGCTCTAACCAGTGACATACACAGACAATATCACTGGCGCACACAGATTGTCACTTACAGAGATCTCACATAGGCGGCAGTTGAGTTTCTTAGCGGCCTCTGAATGGGGAAGTGCTTGTCATTCAAGTGCTTTCATTACCCAGCCGGTCTATTTCAGAAAACCAATCCAGATAAGAGGAGGAGGGGGGGAGAGGACTTTGGCTGTACAAGCGCTTGCTGAACACAGAAACATCACACAAAAGGGATAAGACAGAGGAAATGAAACCCCTCCCAAGTCTTACTTAAAAACCTTTTTTTTTTAAATACTTAAAGGTGTTAGATTTGGGTAAAAAAAAAAAGTATCAATGAACCAGATGAGACGTGATAACACAGTGAAATATAGATCACGTCCTTGTCTGCCTGTACCTGAGGGACAGTATTCTGCCCCTCCCCCAGAGAAGACGTTACTTCTTTAGACCCTCATCCAGTTCAGAATAAAGTGTGGAGCTACTGGGTCGGCCAGAGCATTCCCCAGTATTTCCACATTACATCGTTCAACAGGATATGTCAAAAAGCAGCTCTGTTATGGAAGAAATATATGAGTGGTACTAGCTGCTGCCCACATCCCTGCTTTCTCAGGGCCAGATTTGCTTCGGGATCTTAACCTAAGTTAAGAGCTCTTCATCATAACGCAGTATTACTTACAGAAAATAACATGACGTTAACCAGTATATACTTCCATAAAAAGGCATGGCATTATTTTTACGAGCCGTTTTTGTAAATATGTAAATGAGCTTATTACAGCCTAAATCATTTTCACCTCAGATTCACTAGATAGCGGGTTTGAGATGTTGATGAGATTGTAGTATTATTGACAGTGAGGGAGAGTTTGTGTGTAGGAGTAGCAGTGAAAGGGGAAAAGGGTATTAGTTTTTTGGACATGTTAGGCTTCAGGCAATGGTGGGATATGTAGAAGGTGGAATTGGACGTTTGGCCAAACTGCCGCAGGCGCTCCGCCACCATGACACCTCGCCACTTCACATTTTTCTACGTACGCTCCCGCGTACCTGAAATGTCCTGCCGCTCACATGCGCTATCTTTAAATGTCCCATGCACCTGTTGGAGTGGCAGGCGCGTGGGACATTTTTGGCACACGGGACATTTGTGGCGCATCAGGCACGTGGAAAATTTAGGGACATTTTGCGGAGCGACATGTCAAGTGGCAAGGTGCAGTTAGGTGTCATGACGGCAGAGTGCAGGCAGTGGTTTGGTCACGGCTAAATGTCGTAGACCGCCAAGGAGACGTTTGCAGAGAGACAGTTGGTGACATGGGGCAGGCGAGAGCAGGAGGGATAAGGGGAGGAGAGGTAAATTTGTGTGTCATCTGCATAGGAATGATACTGAAAGCCAAGATATTGTATTAGTTCACCAAAAGAGGAGGTAGTGAGTGAGTAGAGCAGAGGGCCACAAGAGAGAGGGAGTGAAGAGGAGACACCCGAGAAGGAAATACTGAATGAGTGGCTGGATGGGTAGGACATGAACCAGGAGAAGGCTGTGTCATGGAGGCCAATGGAGAGTGTTAAGGAGAACGGGGTGATCAACAGTGTCCAAGGCAGCTATGAATAGGCCACTTTTGTTAGTGCTGTCTCAGTGGAGTGTAGATTATGAAAACCACATTGCAAATAGTAAAGAAGGGAGTTGAAGGAGAAAAGGTGAGCCAGGTGGTTATATACAGGTCATTCAAGTAGCTTGGAGGCACAGGGGAGAAGAGAGAGGGCAGTAACTAGAGAGGGAGGGTGGGTCAAGAGAAGGTCTAAAAATGGTTTCTTTAGAATGGGTGTGATGAGTGCATGTGAAACCCACACATGTACAAATGATAATATCCACAATTTAATGTTTTGCATCTCTTTCTTACTAAAACCCAATAAACATGCGTGTTAAAAAGATGAGACTGTTCAACGAGAGAGAGAGAGAGAGAGAGAGAGAGATTAAACAGTGAGTTAGGGTGGGGGAGAGAGGTAGCAGAGGAGATGTGAGGGAATAGGATCAAGGGGGCAGGTTGTTGGGAGACATGATGAGAAAAGCAGAGACCTCATCCTCAGTCACAGGGTAAAATGAGCTTAGTGGATTGAGGTATGCGAGAGGAGTTAGGAGTTACGTGTGGAGCATGACATGAAGAGATGTCATGTCTTGTTGATGTAATCTTGTCTGTGAAGTAGGTGGGGAGGTCTCGGTTCATGAAGGTAGAAGGAGGAGCAGTTGTAGTTGGGCGGAGAAGGGAGTTAAAAGGTGGCGAATAGGCATTGAGGGTTAGAGGACAGAGTTTGTATGAGTGAAGAAAAATAGGTTTGCTTGACAAGGGAAAGGACAGTGTTATAAGAGGAGAGTGTCAATTTATAGTGGAGGAAGTCTGCTTTAGAGCAGAATTTCTTCCAGTAATGTTCCGCAGTGCGTGAGCACTTTTGCAGAAAGCGGGTGAAAGCTGTGTGCCACGCTTGTGGCTTAGATTGTCGGGGACGGGCGTGTGATGGCAGGAGCCATAGTGTCCAAGGCTGAGAGTATACTGATGTATAGAGCGGATGCTGGGTCAGGGCAGGATGTAGGTGTTGTGGAGGGTGCAAAGGGCTATAGGCTATAGGTTAGGAGGTGATCATCAGTGAGAGGGAAGGGCATGTTAGAAGTGTTAAAGACAGAGCAGAGACGGGAGAAACCCAGGTCAATGGAGGGTACATTGCAGTGAGTAGGAGATGGCGTCCACTGGGAGAGACCATGCCAGTCATCTCTTATTTATTGCGAACAAAAATTCAAATGCGCTATTCACCAAGAAACTCAGTATTAGAACACATAACCCTCCTCCTTAGCTTTATATCCACAGCACTGTGTGTCAGGGTTTTTAAGGTGCCTACAGCACTTGTTCAGTCCCAGTAGAAGAAGGAAAATAGATCATGAAAGTGGAAATAGAAGTGTCAGAAAAAATAAGAGAGGGAAATGGGGAGAAAGTGAAGAGTGGAAATATATATAGGAAATGGGACACTTTGCTATGAATAGTAATTTGCATAATGTTTAATTTTTCTCATTGTATTTTGAAAATGTAAGTTGGCTCTTGCTGAAGGTAAGGTTGGGCAAAACTGTCTTAGGCACCTGAATTGTCATGTATTCTGAAAAGGACGCAGAGATTCATTTGAACCACTTCTGATGGCTGTTTCCGTGAACTGACTAACTTTTCAGAATTAACAGCTATAATAAAATATAGGAAAATAAACACAGCATTCACAACAGCCTCCCCTATTGCTAAGCTAATTGCCATTTGTAGATACAGTATCTTACAAAGAAAGGATTGTTAATACATAACGAGTGTCTACACTACAGCATGCTCGATGTTTTCAGACATTGCACAGGGTTTTTGCCAAAGGGTTAACTAAATGACCCTTTTCCAAGAGATATATAGGTATTTCACTGTGTATTTTTGTCACATTGGATATTGCTCTGAATTTCTTTGTTTTTTGTTTTATACAATTAGCCAAGCCCAGTAGCACTCCTTTTGACACACAATAATATATATATAATTATTTTTTTGTGGTAATTTGGGGGGTTTCTGAAAGCTTACTGGGTATCTGTGTGTTTATTGCACAGGGTTGCCAGCTCTGGTCTACGGAGATGTTAAATTCAGGATTCAGGAACTTGTTATCACTTATTATTCCATTTTTGTTTTTGTCTTGAGCGATCAAAGTATGCAGCCCCCATTCCCTTGAACATTTGCGTGCGCAAAACTATTGCCCACTTCAGTGAATCTAGCGGTTTGTGTTTCATTTTGCAAATGAGGAGCTGGCTGCCCAGTGATCGTTTTATGTCCATTTTACAGCACGCAATTCTGTGAAGAGACAGGAAGGCTCCTAACATGCACATCACAGCAGGATGTCTGCATGTTTATTCTACCAGGAGTTAACAAGCTCATCCAGAATGCTTAGCAACATATAGGGGTTATTTACTACAGTCTCCGGGCTACAAAAACCTGGGTAAAAAAACAGCACCATATCTGTCAAAGAATAGAGAGAATCTCATTGAAAGAAATTAGTTTTTCCTTTGCATTGCTTTTGCTTGATTTATATATAGTAATATCAAGATGCATTTTGATAGGGAATGTATTGGTTAAGTACAGTACAACAGCACAACTTGTGAACTGGTCGTACTAGGTAAAGATTTTGCACTGGGTGTTACAATTTCCATTGTGTTACAGTATGTATTATCCTGAACCAAATGGAAATTCATTAATTGCAGATATACTTACATTGAATAGTCCACCATCTGAGCTTCTCTAATATAGCGACAGGAAAAAGCAAACTGTGATTGGCTGATTTTAATTAGTTCATTCCTTAAAGAATTCTCCTGAATGACAAAAAAGGGAAAACCTTTAACATTTTTTTATGTTTTTTACACACAATTACTGTAACTTTTCACAGTGTAAATGAATACAATCTCTAAGGCACGGTCTATTAAAGGCCTTTGTGATGTGAAGTGCAGCATTTGTGTTGGTAGACAATGAACATGTGCTCCCTTTAGTAGCTCCACTTACTTTCCTATTGTTGTATTTCAGAACGGAGTACAATTTATCTGCTGCACCAGTCCGTGGTGTTGCTATGACAACAGCGGGAACATAGCAACCACTTCCCGTCCTTGCTCCAGTTTTGGCAAATACAAAGTCTCCAACCTGAAAATAGAAAAGTATTAATCAGAAAATGTTTTATGTCTAATCATTTGCATTTTTTTGTATTTCATCACTTTAACTCCAACCATTTCGTTAAAAGCTACAGAAATATAACAATATTTTGATTATTTAGTGATAGTTATAGATTTTTGCAGTTATAGACGATATTGTTACTATGTTTTAAGGACGCGTTGCAGGTTTATACAGTTAAAATCAAACGAATCCACTTTTTAGAACATTTAAAAAATATATGCTATTTAAGAAGTCACTCATCTGAGGAAAAGATTATAAAAAAATAAATAGTTTTACTTTACATACTGTAGTTAGAAGTACTACTCTACTAAAGGACAAGATGGGAGAGTCTATGGCAGTTAACACCGTGCATTACCCCACAACGTATCTTAGTGAATCTCCCCCCTTGTGACTAATTGTTTCATGAGAGAATTGTATACATTGGTTTCAGTAAACACTGTTGATTACATGCAGTGGTCGGTTATCCAACGTAATCCGTTCTGGAAGTAGCGTTGGATAATGAAACCGTTGTAAAGTGAGTCCCATGTTAATCAGTGGCGCTGAGCATTGGATAACGCATTCTGGCGTCGAAAAACAGCCCATAGAGTTGCATTGTAAAGCGTTGGATATGTCATTCGTTGTAAAGTGAAACGTTGGATAGCGAGGACTACCTCTATGCATACATGTGAAGGAAGAGGAGCAACATACAGATGTAATTAATATTGAGGCCTTCTATTTACCAATGGTTTAGTTCCATGGGGATGGACTTTTCTGAAAGCTTCCTTCATAGGGTTTTAGTGGGATACACTTACACAATTCTATGAAGGAACTATGCACCTGTGCTAACTGACACACACACACACACACACTAATAATTTTACCATACAATGCAGGAATCAAACCCATGACCCTTTATATACTAGTAGTGATTCTCTAGCTGCTACAGAAGTTAAGTTTGTTTATAGAGTAAATTAAATCACACCAATCCTATGGTAAGCAGCTAGAGAATTGCTACCAGTGTATGAAGGGTCATGGGTTTGATTCCTGCATGGTATGGTACAATTATTAGTGTAGGGGGAGGTGTGTGTGTGTCCGTTGGCAATAAAGCATTGAATGTTATAATTTAAAAAATAAAATAAACCTTGGAGATGTGCACCGCATACGTGAACGCAGCCTGATGAAGTAGGGAGAGGAGAGAGCTGCAGATGCGGGGGAAGTCGTGGCGTGGCGGCCATTTCCCGATTATAACGTGATCCCGGTTATAACGCAGTCTCATTATGTGGACCCCGAGCACCATATTATAACGAGGTTGTAACGGATCAGGAGGTCCCCATCCCCAACAGGGCTTCCTGCCCTGTTGCCCCGCTCCCTCAACATCTTACCTCCTCCATGCCAAGCCGGCATATCGACTTTTGCTGCCTCCCACCATGAAGATACCCTCTGTGTTTCACGTATCCCTCCTGAAACCCTTTGTCCAAAATGTACACTTTTCAGACCATCCTCGGAGACCTAGTCCCGTCACTATACAAGGACAACAGGAGTACGAAGTCCAGTCCATTCTTGATTCGCATTGGTCCAGGGGCAGACTCCAATTCCTCGTTCATTGGAAAGGATATGGCCCAGAGGAATGCTCATGGGTACCGTGTCATCATATCCACGCTCCAGCCCTTCTCAAACAATTTCGTCGGAAATTTCCTCACAAACCTTGGGAGGATCGTCCGGAGTCCGATCCTCAAGGGGAGATACTATAACGGATCAGGGGACATGCGCCTCTCAGCGGGTCCCCGTCACCTCTGGTCCTACGGCGGCTTCCTGCCCCATTGCCCCACTCCCACAACATCTTACCTCCTCCACGCCAAGCCGTTCCTCCGCGGCCGCATCTGTGTGCACACGATCGGGGCGCGCGCACGGCAGCCTTACAGAGGCGCGCGCACCCTATCCTCTTACTTGCCCTCCCGTGCTGCTGGCTCCTCCCCTCATCGGCTGCAGGCTATTACCAGGTATCACTCCCGTCTCCCTTCCTGCTCACCTGGACCTATCACTGCAACCACTCAGCCAAGCCTCCGCTCCACCCCTTGCTACCATTGGTTCTCCGCCCTTTAATAACCCAGTCTGCCCTCTCCGTCGTCGCTCAGCATAGCTTCTCTGTGGCTCCTGTGTGCAGTGACTTGTGCTTAGCGCTCTGTTTCAGCTCCTTGTTCCTGACCCTGCCTCTGTTTGGATTTCCTTGTATTTTTCTCAGCTCGGCTTGACTACGTGTACCTCTCTACCCCTGGACTCTGCTTTGGACCTCACTACGCTGCTTTCTCCTGCCCCTGACCCTTGGCTCTTGGATATTTACCCATCAACTTCTGGCACCCTGGACTCAGCAGGTATATCGTTAATCCTTTCCTCACCAGGAAGGGCAACGCAACTTACCACACTCCGGGCACGCCCTCACTGCTGTGGGTGCGTGTTATACCCTTACCCACCTCAGTACTGGGGACTGGCCAGGTCTGCGGGCATACAGGCGTTACAGAGGTTCAGTTGTATATTCCATTCTTATGTCTTGGGCTGGCTTACATTCTTGTCGCCTCCTCAGTAATTGCTTTGACTTATCAGATATTTTCTTATACTCTTTTTTGTTAGCGATTGCTCCAGTTTTTTCTGCACACAACTACAATCAATATCCAGGAGTTCTTCAGAATTGTTTGTTAAAGTGTCGCCATGCATTTCAAGCTAGCTGAAGTGATTTTTTTCAATTCTAGTTGAAATTCTCTGCTGTTAGTCTTGAGGTTATTGATGTTGATTGTTTTTGTCTTCTGTTTAATCAGTTATCATATTTCCATCATCGCATTCAGATGTAATTTTCAGCTAATCGTGATCACTCGTGTCAAAATGGTTAAGGACTGTGCAGTCTTCAATCATGTCTTTTGTTAGCTAGGATATAATCAATCTCATTCTTGATTCTATTTCATGTCTATTTTCTATTTGGATTCTTCTTAAAGAATCAATTCATGACGTAGAAGTTTTCCCATTCTGTAAATTCTGTCTCCACGTTCATGCCTCCTCCTGTAACCATACTTAAAAATTGATGCTTTGTCTTTATGCTGGGCACCAACATTTGCATTGAAAACTTCCATAATAATCTTGAGGTGACCATTTTCTTTGTTAAATTGGTTGATTTTATGGTAAAAGTCTTCCTCTTCATTGTCTTTGTGACTTGATATTGTGGCATATACTTGGATTATTTGTATCTTTGTCAACTGAGTGACGATGCAAGCTGCTCTTTCCAATGAGCTTACATATTCTACTATGTTGTTTCACCATCTCTTGTTAACGATGACGCCTACTCCACAGATTCTTCCATTTTCTGTACCTCTGTAATATAATTAATGTCCACTTTTGAGCTCCATGAGGCCTTCATCTTTTCTTCTTGCTTCACTAAGGCCAACAAAATCCCATTTCATCATTTCAAGTCAGACTTCCAGTTCTTGCAGTGCTCCTTCACTGGACAGAGTCCAGCAGTTGTACATAGTGTCTCCCTTCATGCCTTCTTCCTGAACACTGTCAAGCTCAGGGACAAACCAGGCTCCAGCGAATAAGGGCCATTGCTTTTCGGTGTGTTCCATATTTGGGGGTTAAGGCCTTATTTGCTAGGCCAGCATCATTTGCATGTTGGCAGGTACCTTTCTCACTTTACCCGGGTACACTGCTCAAGCTTTCATAGTATGGTTAAACCTTCCAGAACAAGTTATTTTAATTCTATTTGAAGAAAAAACGGTCAACATAATGCTGTTTTGTATTGTATGATTATTCGCAAAGAATGTGAGATTTCAAGACTCCATTTTTCAGAAGCAAAAAGTTTTATAGAATACAGCGGGATAATCATTTTTCCCCATGATTTATTGCCTTGTCAAATTGTGCATTTTGACAATCTCTCAGGTACTATAATAGGACCCTATCAGAGTGTCATATGTCTAAATGTTTTAATATTGCATGGCAATATACTCAGTATAAATGTATTCCCTGGCCGATCCATGTCACAGTTACATTGAATATGTTGTACTCATGCTTAATACTTTATGAATATATTTCCATAGATTTAAGGAGAACAAAAAAAGAAAAAAATATGTAAACTAAATTCTCCATTACTCCAACTAGTAGTAATATTTGGAAGCACTTTCCATTTTAGTGTAAGTTTGGATGAAACTCGCCATAAAGTATATTGGGCAGGTAAAAAAAAAAATCTGTAGCTGTTAAACATTGTGAAAAAGTTTAGTGCCCACAGATCTTCGCCTGGGTTAGAAATTACATTAGTGTGCTGATAATTGTCTAACCTTTAGGAACGGGCAGGGCAGAGCACCTCCGGTTTGTATTATGAATCTGATTGGAATAATCTGAGTGTCTCCTTGGCAGAAATCCACAATGGCACGCTTGTAATGGATACTCCTTACAACTGTCCCTGGAAGAAGGAACAAAGTGGATTACACAGGGGAAGAGGGTCCCTTTTTATTAAACAGTAAACAGAATAAAGACTGATTTTAATTTATTTTAAAAAAAATTAAATCAGCAAAACAAAAGTGGATATGTTCCCCAAGCATAACCATTTTTCCTATTTTAAATTGATTTTCCTTTGGTTTGGTTTCTGTGGTCTTAAAGACAATCCCGGCATGCAGTTTTTATTAATTTCTGATATCCTAATAGCCAGGGGCTTGTTATCTAAGGAATGGAAAATGGCATGAAAACACCAACAACTGTAGCAGGGCAAATGTATAGTGCAGGGTTTTGTGATATCTTATGGCACTGTGCTCTGCTCATATCTCACTAGGGTCAGCATAGGATTTGGAGAGTTGTATAGAATGACTGGAAAAGTTGAAACATTAGTCAATGGACACACAACATGTATCTATTTTTATATCTGTTTTTGTCATTTATCACATCACCAGCAGCCACCGAAGAGAAGGTAAGAGATAGACAGAGGCCTCGCGCGCTCCCCCTGCATTTTATTTACAGGGCCGCTGTAAGCGCCGCATCCCCCACCGAAAATGTTGCACCTCCCAGTTTGCACACCCCTGTACTAGCATGCACTTTGTGTCTAATTAATGGTGATATAAACAGAGTTTGGAATTCTTTTTCATATATATACAGTACTATAACAAAATGCTAAGGGTTGATATAAAAAGCCAGGTCGTCCATATTGTACCCAGTTTGAACCATTGAGCATCCTAGGTATAGAGATATGTACATTGTATAGTTTCTACAATGGTTCCTTACATTGAACAGTGTTATTAATAAAGTCATTTACAAGATGGCTCTTGTTTGTTATTAAAAATTCTGTCTTTCCAATTGAAACATTTTACTGCTTTATCAACCCACAAGGATCATTATACTAGTTTCCATCAATTTCTCAACACAAGCGGCAATTGTTGTAATGTACGGTAATTGCAACGAAGACCAAAATGTTCAGTGTTAACTCCATGTAACAGGTCATTTAATGTCCGTGTGCCTTATGCACCAATGTGGAAGTGAGATTCACCTGGTCTCAATCAGTGAATTGCTGTTGCACTTGAACGCATGATAACTCGAAGGGCTTTACCAATAGCTATTTTGTTTAATGAGTAAGGACAACATTCCGTTCTTTCTGTGTTGTTATGCAGTGTGCCGACGTGTGTGCACTTGTGGTATAACACACATACAAAAAGTAATAAACATTACTCTTGCAAAGTTAATCACATTTGCATAGTTAGATACAGTACACATAAAAAAAAGTTAGTATATGAAAAAAGACCTGTCCATAATCTTTATTTTTTAATTCCAGATTAAATTTATTGTTATAGTAAATATTGTTATATTAACTGCCCGTTCATAATTTGGTTGCATATTTGCATAATTGTGTCTTTTTGTTAGGCGTTATTATGGTCTAGTCTTTTTCCATAGTGACAATGGGCCTCATGCAGAGAGCATCGTTATTTCAAAACTCGCCATTTTTTGTTCAATTTCGCGCAGAAAACGGCAGAAAATGGCGAGTTACGAAAAACGCGCCAATTTTTTTTTCCTATGTCTAAAACTCGCCTCGCGGCTGGCGAGAACCTCCATCTCGCCATTTTTAAAACTCTCCGAATGCAGAGAGGTGCGAACGGCATGTAGCGGCTGTTCGCGCCCAAAAATGGCGCGATTCTCGCATTTTTGCCGCGCCAGGAAAAGATGGCAAGATGGCGCTCGCCGCCTATAGTAAAGGGGAAAAAAAAGGCGCAAACTTGTTTTTACACGTTTCTGAAGCGCGCATCTCGCCAATTTAAACTCGCCACACGCATCCATGTTAAACATAGCAGAATTCGCACTTTTCTGCATATAGAGAATAAAACTCTCCAAAAAAGCTACTTTTTATGAAATTCGCCAATTTAAAAATTCTATGCTCTCTGCATGAGGCCCAATAAATGCTATATAGAAACCACTTCTCTTTTGCCCTTCTCTCTGTTCCCTTCCAATGAAAGGTATTCTTTGTAGACTGAAAGGTTGTTACAGTGGGTTTACAGGAGTTTGTGATGAGTTGATAGAGAAGTTATAGGGAATAAACAAACTAAACATTTAAAAACACTATGTACGGAAGCTCTGTTTATTTGGATGCTATTTTCTATTTTTGAATACTTGCCTGCTTAAAGCAAAATATACATTATAAAATGAATAGTATTTTACTTTATTTTTTTAAATTGGTTTTTCATGTTTTCACATAGCAGACGCCTGGAAATGACAAAGCAGGGTTAAGATGAGGAATGAAAGTTGATCTGGACTTCCTTTTAAGAGCAAAAGGCAAAAACGTATATTTTTTAAAAAGGATAGCACTTCAAAAACTTACTGTAGCAGGATTCCAAGAACTGCAGGCAGCAAACATGATTCCTGCAAATTCTTTGGATGTTTATTAGGGTTACATGCATAGTGAAAATGATGTCTCGGGCCTCAGTGGGCCTTTCAACAGGTGGTGTACATTTTTCTAAAGAGTGCTACCCTTTTTTTCTCTTTTGCCTTTTCATAATTGAGACTGTGCGGCCACACGGAATAAGGGTTCTACCACCTATTCTCCTTTTGCACATTTTTAACCCCATTGTGTCTCCCCGCATTTTGTATTTAAACCTTTTTACGGCCTCAAGACACAGCTACTTCATCATGGATTCTGGAACTCACGGGTCCCCATGACGTACTAGCTGCGTAACAAAAATCACGCTCGATTTGCTAGAGGACATTGCATCCTGCGCTCCTTGGGAGCGGAGAACGCGGTCTATATTGATGAGGAACAGAAGGGGGATGACTCTCCCCTTCCATCATCAGTGACAAAGTGGTCACATGATTTGCGAGTCCCAAAGCGGCCGTGGCACTTTGTTGCCGCGGGCCCCACTGATACTGAAAGGGTTAAAGAGCTACTTAATGGGGAGAATGAAAAGTCGACTCTCAACCTTTCACAAAAATGTGATACGGAAAGAATATGGCATAACAATTAGGACGGGGTTTGGAAAGCCAGTCTTTGCTGTAGGATTACATTTTTAGCATTGTACCTTTATAATAAAAACCGTCAACATCCGATCTTGCAATGACCTTTTGACCTCTCAGAGTGTCCAACATTGTCCTTCTCTGTTTCACATTAGGCCTTTGCTCCTTGACCTCTGCTTTATTGCTCTACAAGTGAAAGAATACAAATTATTAAAATCCAATAAAATAATGAACAAAAAAAAAGCCTATTCATATCAATGCTTGTAGATCATGAAGGCTTATTCAATAAAGTGTGATAGTGTGATAGTGTCAATTGGGCAATACTGCATGGAAACTGCCAAAGACAAAACACTAATCACATATGGGGGTAGAGTGCTCATTTAACCCCTTCACTGCCAGAGGGCCAGCCATTGATTTTAAAGGTGTATTCCCACAAAACAAGTTTTCAGAAGAATAAAAGGAATCAATAAAAATATGTAATATTTTATTTCATTAAAAAAAATTCTGCTAATTGTATATGCCTTTCATCAAGTCCTCTCCCATTAACACCCCTATTTAAAATGTTGTCTAGCTGCTTTCCCAGTGCTCCATTCTTATGACTTGTAATGTTCTCCAGTGCATGGCAGCGGCTTCACCGCACATAGAATAGGGGCCTGAAACGAAACGTGACAGCCATTTACTACCATTGGTGTTATGCTAAAAACAGAAGTGGACCTCATAAAAAAAATGTGATGGGTCACTGTAACAAAACACATAAAGACTTTGTAAGGAGCATCCTATTTACTTAAAATGTAGTATCATGAAATCTATTTTCTTCCGTATGTTAAATTCAGTATGGAAAAGGGGTTTCTTAGCTAACCTGTTCCAAGTAGTTACTGTAATAGGAAAGCGTTCTGTTTCTTCTCTTATGTTCACTGTAGCCATTTAGCACAAAGAAAATATCTTCTATGTTCTAGTTTCATGTACATGAGAGAAATCATGGTATTCATGTAAAAATGTTTCCTGTGACCTTACAAGTAATGTTCTATTTTAACCGACTGGAAGTATATACAGTATCTAAAGGTTATTTTCCAACTACTGTATTGATGTGTCACAATATACCAAAGTACATTTATCAACACAAACTGTGAATGCAGCACAGGTCTCTGCAAAGTGAGAGCTATTTAGCAAAGCAAGTGGACATCATTTATCATAGAATCAGATTCGCTACAGGAACGACCTAAAAATACACCAACAGCAAAGAGGAACGCTGGCTATTTATCAACAGCAGTGTCCTAGATACAAAATGAACCATAATTAGAGTGAAATAAATACTGCTAACATACTAGGTCAATATTAAAATCCATCTAACTCTAGAAAATGACGTCAGCATTACTGTGATTGGTAACCACTAGTGACATCACACTCTAAAACAATGACTCATCAAACACATTCTCAACACTGACAACACTCACTGCAACAGTAGCTATGGTAGAGACACCACTAAAAAAAAGCAGAGGGGTACAGATCTATCTACTGTGTCTATCTAAGCTATCGGTATGTCATTTACTTCTACCTTGTTAAATGTGCAGTTACTTTCAATGTTAGTTCTTTGGGAACCTTACAGCATTCTACCCTTTCATGGACACATGTTGCTAGGAACAGATGGCCAGCAAATCTGTCCAGTTGAATGACCGAGACTCATTACCACTATTACCAAATAAATCTATAGAGCTTTTGCTTTTTTTAATAAATCAAAATTTACAATTCTAAAAGGTAAAGCAATACAAAAATAAAACACTTCACAACTACTAAAAGTTGTCAGTGGAGTGCATACAACCGTAAAAAAAAATTGCACTTTTATGGGATGATGACAATTTATTTTTATTTTACTTTAAAATCACATACTTATTAATATCATAAAAACTGCGCTTGTACAATTATATACAGTATCTAATACAATATTGTAATGTGTGGCTGTTTAATTACATGTGAAAAGCACAACATAAAGTGCAAGTGAAAATTGGTATATTCTAAAAGAAAAACAAAATTAGTTCTAATGAGTGTACTTACAAAAAACAAAACGAGTGATACTTTTGTTTTGTTTTTCCAAGCCTGGTTATACAGATCTTCCCTTTCCTCTGATAACATCAGGACACGAGAAAAAGAGAGAATACTCTGAAGTGAGGAGTGCCCACCTAGAGAAACTCACTGCTGTTATCCAGAACTTTAATAATACAGAAGAGAACCAAAAAATAGCGATCCTCCTGGGATAAGATGAAACCACAGCAGAACTGGCCGCACACTATATCAGCACCTGCCACAAGCTGAGAGACGTCCACTAACCCCTACACCCCTGTACAAAACTGTTACCCATATACCGTGCAATCATTATACCCTACCCCCTAGTATTCGTGTAATTATTGTCCCCCACCCCCTATTATCCATGCTTTGGCAATACTGAAATGTTCTTTCGTCATGCCAATAAAGCTGATTTGATTTGATTTGATTTGATTTGACTAAGGAAGCATAAAAGAGTGAGTAGTGACTGACAGGTGAAGTCTACAGTGTGTGACACTAACTACTTACTATTTGTTTTGCACTTTGGGGATAAAGTTTCTTATGACCGGCTGAGAGTGGGTAAAAACAGGTAATAAAGACAATAGTATTCAATAAGGAAACAGGATAAAGATCCAGCTTATTTCTGATCATTCTTATTGTCTTATGGCAAGAAATATATATACACAAGAGAACACAAGTAAGTTGATGTTATCTTTTGCTCTTTTAAGCAACTTAAAGAATGGAACCTAGGGGGTAAGGGGAACTCCCCCAATACTACTTTGCACCAATTTATGAAATCCTCGCAAACCCCTTTATATTGAATAATATTAATTTCCAGTAGAATTTTATTTCCATCTTTTATTTCCATCTAGGACCAAAATAATCCTGAAAGGTTTCTCACTGCAATACTAACAAAATAAACCTGCCCATCATGTATATTTCACAAGATTTCTGCATGACTGTAGGAAAGGGATTTGTTGCATAGAAACTCTTCTTACAGCCTGACATAAAGTCCCCATTAGGGAATAAAGCTTATGATAGGATTTCTCCAAGACACGTATGTGTGAGGCAACTTTCCTGCTAACTGGATGGCAAGACCAATTTCTCTCAAACTAAAATGTAAAGATGAGAAATACAGATACATGTAGCAACGTGTCTTAAAATTGCTGCTCTAATAACACATTTGTTTATGAAAATGGAAATAGGAGCAGCACATAATGTAGGGCCAGCTCCACAAAGCTCAGTTAAGTCAGGTTTCATAACATCACATTACCAAACAATCCTTTATACAGCATGTGGAGAGATAACTATAAACACACTTGAAGTAGATGAGAAATATACTCATTTGAATCATTGGCATATACTTTCTATAGCAGATTTTAGTGGAAAGTGGATAGACGCTGATAGCTGGAAACCTTTTCTGCATCTCATTATCACTAACGGACGTTTTCTTTAACGCAATGCTCTTTCTGGGAGAAAACACGACTTAATGTTACATTATTAGCCTTTAAAAATATGCAGGAAGGTTAACGTCACGTTAAGACACTTAACAGAGCTTTGTAAATCTGGGCCATTGTATTAATTGCTGGTGAAAGAGTTATAAGAGTTGTTGCCTAGATGTATAATTAAAAAAACGTATAAAAGTCAAACTGCTAAAAAAAAATTGGCTATCAGCACATATGGACAGACACACTATTCTAATGACAGAATAGATTAAACATTTTGTTAATTGGTCATCTGAGATGCCAATTAGATGTGATTTGCAATAATTAATTGGTATAAAATCATGTAACTGGGAAATTGCTTAATGCAGTTTTGCTTGTTTTTTTTTACCTCTGAGCTCAGTTCTCCTGAGTCTTGACTCATAAATGCAGTGTCTTCCATTTCTAACAGATGGAATGCTAATGTGCACGCAGCTAAACTTCTCAGATTATAGGGTACCTTTGCATCTTTTCCGTTTCACATTGTGAACAGAGAGGCAACGTGAGATACAGTAATTATGTGATTAGAATGCACACTCGCTGTAGCATCCACATTATGTTTTCCAAAACATAGAAGAGGAGTATATCAGTGATACTTACCTCTCCCTCTGAACTGTCCCTCGTTGCTTGGAGCTCACTTTTTGTGGTTTGCTGTAGCTCCAAAGCCTGGTGGAAATATGTATTGCCAGCTTCTATTTCATCTTCCAGCAGCATCACATCTTCAGAAGAAATGGGCCAGCCTAGTGTGTCCAATGCTTGTAACAGTGCCTCTTTATTTTCCCAGTATGAGATGGGTTTATCACTCTCAAACCTTCAAACAAAAATAGATACATGGACACATTTTCACATTCCTGATCCTTCCTATCGCTCAATTCTGCCACTGAAGTGGCACCCCTTGTGTAGACCACTGTGATGCAAGAGAATAAAGAAAGAAGCACTCCAAGATGTCTGTGGGCCTTATTATATATTGTGCAAAGCGGCTATTAAGGCTATTTGCAATCAAAAATCTCCATTGAAGACAATAGGATATTTGAACAATATAGATAAGGGAGAGGGAGTGGCTCAGTGAGTGAAGACACTGACTGACACTGAGATTGCTGCAGGGGAACCTGGTTCAATTCCCAGTGTCGGCTCCTTGTGACCTTGGGCAAGTCACTTTATCTCCCTGTGCCTCAGGCACCAAAAACATAGATTGTAAGCTCTACGGGGCAGGGACCTGTGCCTGCAAAATGTCTCTGTAACTGGGAAAATTAGGGTGCTGCGTACAATTAGCAGCGCTATACAAGAACATGCTAAAAAAAAAAATTACACCCTATGTCTTTATATCCCACGGCTATGTTCTAAAAGACTGGGTATATCATACTAATATGTGACCATTTACAATCCTGTATTTTGAAAGTGAAATACATGGTTTGTTCATGTCAAATAACCTGCACGCTTTTGGAAAACCAGCAGAGAGAAGTTTGGCAATGGCCCATGTCCCCTAATCTGGCTTTCATTACTACCCATTTCTAAAAACACTATCACTCCAATCACTGCTGTGACTAAAACCCAATAGGGTTATAGTGCACAGCACCAATATACCATTGTGTTAAACATTTGTATTTCTAGTTACTTGTTTTATAACAATTATATCAGTCATAGCATCACTATCTAGAGAGCATATTAGCATCATGGTATATCATTTAGCCACTAATAGAATATATATATATATATATATATATATATATATATATATATATATATATATATATATATATATATATATATATATAAATATATATATTTTTTTTTCATTATTAATATAATATACCTGCTAAAGAGAATATTTCAATTTAGAATTATATTGGTACTAAAATTACAACCCAAATTTATAACAAAGGCAACAACTTACTTGTCTCTTGCCTCCTGTGATAAAGCCCTCCAAACAATTACATTTAGGCGCCTATTAAAGGGTACAAAAAGTAGATTAAATACACTGTGGTCGATTTAGCATAAGAAGAGTAACACAGATTATACAGTTCAAAGAATATGTAAAATGATTTGCATTGGGAATGCACCACTGCATCCAACCACATCCTCAACTCTCAGCCATGAAATGATCATCTGCATAAAGAGATAGGAGAACCGAATCTTCCATCAGCTAAAGTATGTGATTATTCCAGGGTCACAAAGGAGGGCTCTTAGAAATCACTACCATTTCCTGAAAGAGTTTTTTAAGTGGGGAGCCCAGTCCTACGCTCATGGGAAATGTGAACTAAGCTATAACCATGATTTAATGCCAGCCATGTTAATCACTGCCTGCCACATGCAAACAGCTAGGGGGTGGGGGGTGAAATCTACCATTTTAGGTTCTTGCTGATATAATGCACACATGGGGTAGTCTGTGTATACTAATGTTTTTTACACAATTATTTTATCTATTAATATGTGCCTACACAAATCTCCATATTATACAGTATTAATATACTGACCACTGAAAGGAAACTCCATTATTAGACATCAAACTATTCATTTCATTAATAGGATACTTTCACTCATTTTTCATGCCTTATTTACACAATGGAAATGTATGATTATGTACACAAAAACGCCAACTAGGTGTAAATTTTATTTGCACTTAATCTACTTACACTAATTCATATTAAGCAGGTCAATCAAAATGATTCAGCTCAGCTGAAAGTGGAAAGTTTACTGGAATATGCTAAGAGTTTTAGATATTTATACACTTAATATTCAAATTACTCTGAATTGTACAAATTACTTTGCATACAACTCGTTTTAATTCAAATTATATAGTACATATTGTGTTCTGAAACAATCTGCTTCGCAAAATATGTTATATGAAGATCATAGATCAATGGTTTTCTAATGGTAGTTCTATACAAATGAACTAAATTTACACACACACACACACACACACAAAAACAAAACAAAATATATATATATATATATATATATATATATATATATATATATATATATATAAAAAACATTCCTCAAAACTGATGTGGCTGGTGTCCCTAAGGAATTATTTGAAAATCCTTACATGGGCATTGTACCTTTTCGTATATACGGGCACTTATTACCTTACAACTCAAGAAATAAATATACTGTACATTATTTCGAAAACGTAAGTAAATCACCATGTCCAGTCTAAATATGTTTATGAAAATCTAAAAAAAAAGCAGCAGTTTGATGAGAAGACCATAGTTCAGTTCTATCTCGGACAATTACAGGTTCTGTTTTCTAATATACATATCTTTTCCCTGGCACTTAGCATACTTATCGCCTACTAATTTATAGTAATCATCTCACCACTCCAATAGCCTCCCTTCAGAGTTTATCCGTACCACTATAATATCATCTGTGAAGAATCCTAATGATGGTCCCCAAAAACAGACAAAGCACACAAGTTAAAGCAGAAGTTCAAGTAATATCCTACATGTGTGTTTTTCTTAATAAATCAGTTCTGTACTATGAGAAAATACTTGTAGCATTAAAAAAAAAATTAAAGCCATTTTTATTGTATTCTAATGTAGCAAGCATTTTTGTTTCTATAGAAACCATTTACAAAGTCAAACCCCCTTCCTCTTCAGAAATAGGCTCTAGCTCTTGAGTCCTGAAGTCTCTTTAGCAGTGCACCAATTGTATCTAGTGCCTGCCTGGTCACATGATCTTCCTCACAGAACCTTGCATCCTGGGTACTCTTGTGCAGCCCTAACAGTGAATTAAATAATCTCCGATTCGGTGATGGATTACAGGAGAACGGCTCGATCGGCTTTTTAGCTCATCACTTGTCAGTGTGCAGATTGTATTGATGCACAATTGAATGAAAAAAATTCAACAGCTTGAACTGCAGCTTTAAGATAGCACTAGTTTAAAAGCAAAATAATTCTTATGTGGAAGTGCTCTTGAATTAAGGGAACATGTAGCATACTGCATGGTCCACACAGAAGCATCAGGCAATGCTCCTTCTTTCAGCAGAATAAATTAAAATGTATTTCACATTACTTTACCAACATTTCGGCCCATAAAAACCACCTTCATCAGGGAATATAAAAGCCAGATACCTTAAAAAAAAAAAACATATATAGAACAATCAGGATGTCCAATTCTCAGTGGCAGTTCCGCAGCTCTCAGCAAGGATGATCCACATCCAGGGGTAACTAAATGAACAAAGGGAAAGAGAGCGCGCACCACATAGTGTGACTCCGATTAAAAAATGTATTGGTACAAAACATTAAAAAAACAAGATGGGTACACTCACGAGTAGCAGGTAAATTCATATTGTGAGAATAAATCTCCAGGAAAATCAGAGCGAAGGAGGATCCAATAGCTTCCGCAGCAGGTAGTGTCCACTACTCGCGTCCCTGCAGCAGCAGTTGATGTATGGCTGGAGCAGTCTCAGTGTGGAGTAAACGCCACAATATTCGGGAAACACACGTTTCGTCACAGGTACTGTGACTTCATCAGGGAGATTGATGAAGTCACAGTACCTGTGACGAAACATGCGTTGGGACAGCCCCCTACCTGTGTGTTGCGTTCATGCACAAGTGATTGTGAGTCTAGTGGAGGTTCCTGCAAACCTGCATGTAATACGTCTGACTTCTACTGTTTCCCGAGTATTGTGTTATTAACTCTATGCTGAGACTGCTCCAGCCATACATCAACTGCTGCTGCAGGGACGCGAGTAGTGGAAACTACCTGCTGCGGAAGCTATTGGATCCTCCTTCGCTCTGATTTTCCTGGAGATTTATTCTCACAATATGAATTTACCTGCTACTCGTGAGTGTGCCCATCTTGTATTTTTTTAATGTTTTGTACCAATACATTTTTTAATCGGAGTCACACTATGTGGTGCGCGCTCTCTTTCTCTTTGTTCATTTAGTTACCCCTGGATGTGGTTCATGCTTGCTGAGAGCTGCGGTACTGCCACTGAGAATTGGACATCCTGATTGTTCTATATATGGTTTTTTTCACACGGATCACTACAGGACTGCTTTAAATATTTTTTCTCATTTTTCACTATTTTTCTATTGGTTTTATTCTCTCTGTCACTCATTTAAATGTTTTTTTCTATTTGCATTTCACTATATTCTATGATCACTCATTAATATTGTGTTTTAAACTATTTTCTATTTTCCACATTGTTGTTTCAATTATATTAGTGATCATTTACTAGCGCTACATATACATATACATACACACATATATAATATATATACACATACACACACACACACACACTATTCAATTACAACAAGAGCTTCCCCAATCGCTCCCCACAATGCTTTGCATCCACAGCGGCAAGGCATTGTGGGCTGCAGCAGCGTGACGTCAGTTTCAGCAGCTGGAATTGAGACTCGGCAGTGGGGACGGGACGACGACATGTAATCTGGTTGTTCGGCAGTGGGGACGGGGGGATATTAAACATATGCTATATTAATATTTATTATATTGGTGTGTGTATGTAATTTTATAATGTACAGTATTACTAAGAATGTGTGAATGGTGCAGGCACAGCGCCTGCCCTGCAGAGCTTCCGCTTTAATTGTTAGCGCCTGGGGAACAGGGGGATACAGTGGCTTCTCCACGGACTGCGCCCCCGCTGCCCGCCCGCTCCCCCTGCCCCGTCCCGCTCCCTCGCGGATCATTCCGTCTGCTGGGTAGGAGGCTGAGCGCGTCACGTGGGGGCATGGTGGGTCGTATCATTCCGTCTGCTGGGGATGATCACACATCGCCCAGCAGACGGAGGCGAGCTCACGTGCATGCAGCCACGCGGTGCCGCGAAGCACCATGTGTGCTCGAGCCCTTTGTCAGTTGAGGGAGAGACAGTAAGGAGATAGGAGTAAGGAGTGAGTTAGGAGTAAGTTAGTGACTTAAGAGCAAGTTAGTAATTTATGAGTTATTAATATAGAAATTAGTATGTTAGGATTAAATTAGTAATTTAGGATTACGTTAGTAATTTATGAGTTAGTAATATAGACGTTAGTGAGTTAGAAGTAAGTTAGCAACTTAGGAGTAAATTAGTAATTTATGAGTTAGTAAGTTAGTAATTTAGAAGATAGTGAGTTAGTGAGTATTAAGTAAGGCAGTCGGTGCTGAGATAGGACACAGCAGTCTCCTGTTCAAAGGTGTTCTGGGACCAGAAACCTATTGCCTAGATATTCCTAACGGTGGTACCACCCACGCGAGACCCACCCAGTGGAAAGGCGGAGACATCGTGTCCCACCCTTCGGCATACGTTGATCTCAAGTACAGCACCAGCGCGCCCGGGTGCGGATGCACCCGGCAGGTACCTATCCCAACAAGTGCACCAACATTTAACTGGAGAGCGCTACTCTGTACACTTTGGGTGGGCTGGACACTGGGGACAGGGACATCAAGGTATTTGGTGCCTAGCACCCAAAGTTCTGTTGGGACATTCACTGGGGGTTTGGGTTAGGTGCTCTTTATACTTTATGTGTGTTATGTTGCATATTTATTATTATACGTTACTGTCCAGTAAATCCTGTTACATATACTTTGTGTGCAATTACTGACTGTATTGTCTTGGGAGGGGCTATCCCACTGCGTGAGGATCCTTCCCAGGTGGAGGCACTGTTAGCATATTTATTACACACACCCCAGGCTCCCAGCAGCGGAGGCTCAGACTATTGCCACAGGTATTGCACCACACGCACAGTAGTCAGCTTATCTCCCAAGGGGTGCTGGAACGTGCGCTACTAATGTTTTTAATTTTTAAAATAACATTATTAAACCATGTGCCAAAATAATTTTTCCAAAAAGCAAGGACATAAACCTGAAGGTTTCATGATGTGGTATGTGAATAATATGCAATAGGCAAACCTGATTTAAAAAAACAAAAAAATCTACTTTTAAGTCCTGACTCTAAATGCAAAGCTACATAAGGAATAATGACGCAACTAAATTACAGCTTCATTCACTGGTAAAGGTACAAGAGGAAATAGGAAAATATTACAAAAAGAGCTTTTAATGTCTAAGTTTCAATCCAGAACCAGAGAAAGGTAGGTGTAGAGCAGTAATCGGACCCTTTTAATTGTATTTTACCAGCTGAAGCACGTCCAGATACAGGGACAAAACACAGAAACATAGCATTTGAAAGCAGATAAGGACCATTTAAGCCCACCTAGTGTCACTAGTTTCCAATTCACTAATCTACCAGTCTCAGTTCAATACATTACGTACAGAGTCATGAGGGTGTACTGTAAAACATGGCACATAACATATTGTATTTACCTATCATGCAGAAATCACATGAAGGTGCAGTGACATGCCAGGGTCACACAATGCCAGTCTTGAACCCTAACTTCGAGACTCACAGGTCAGTGCCATACCAGATAACCTTCCCTTCTTTGTCCAAAATGTTTTCACAATGAGCCATCCTCAGGTGCCGCTTCTGCCCATGCGTGGCACCCGGGTGGCTGCTTCGGCGCATGCGGGCAACTGGGCGGCTGCTTCGGTGCATGCGCGGCAACCGTGCAGCTGCTTTGGGCATGTGCGGCACTCGACTGACGCTTCTGCGTATGCACAACCATTACCAGGGTGTGACGCCACTTCTGTTATGCTTTTTCGTTACCATCAACGAAATTTGCCCCATGAAAATTCCCTAGGTGCCACTAAAGAAGTTTCACTTCAAAAATACATGGGGGGAGGGAGAAAAATATATGGGGGGGAGGGAGAAAAATACATGCGGGGGAGGGAGGGAGAAAAATACATGGGGGGGAGGGAGAAAAATACATGGGGTGAGAAAGAGGAAGGGAGATAAATACATGGGGGAGTGTGGGGGAGATAGAGAAATACATGGGGTGTGGGGGAGGGAGCAAAATACATGGGGGTGGGAAAGAAATACATGGGGGGGAGTGTGAAGGAGGGAGAGAAAGACATGGGGAGATTGTGTGGGGGGGTGTGAGGGAGAGAGAAATACATGAGGGAGGGAGGGAGGAGTGAGAGCAAGGTTGTGTGTGAGATGGGGGAGGTGCTCTCAAGGCTGCTGACATGGGGACCCCGGTGGAAACAATTTTTGAACTTTATTTAGGGGGCCCTTTAAAAAAATTACTTATAGTTTTGAATCAGGGGTCTACGGAGCTGAACTATGTTAATTTAATCTCCGAGGACTCCCTGCTCCTGAGATACCGGCACAACCTAAGGAGGTAAGTATCTCCATGTTTAAAGGTCCCTCGTCACACGGGCCAATAGGAAGTTGCAAGGGATGACATCACGGCTTTCTATAGGCACGAAAGACGCAGGACTTTTAAAGACCCATTATGTTAGCCCCAACAAGCTCCGTCGGAGCTGCTAACTCCAGAGATACTGGCACCCCTTACGTAAGTAAATATCTCTAGAAGAAGGGGGTCCCAGGAGCTGAAATTAAGGTGGTTCAGCTCCGAAGACCCTCTGCTTCAATCCCATAAGTTAAAAAAACAAACTGCCACCTGGACCGCTGCTTTAAAGCTGCAGAACAAGCAATATCCTAAGTGTGTTTTTAATAAATCAGTTCTGTACTATGAGAAAATACTTGTAGCATGTTTTTTCTTTTAAAAACAACTCTAAATTATATTTTTAACATATTATAATGTAACAAGCATACAATTTACAAAGTCACACTCCCTTCCTCTTCTGAAACAGGCTCTGGCAAACCCCTTTTTTGAGCCCTGCCCTCTCTCTAGCAGTGCACCTACAGTATTGTATCTAGTGACGGACTAGTCACATTATCTTCCCCACAGAACTTTGCATCTTTGGTCCTCTTCTGCTGCACCAACAGACATTTAGTGAACCCCCGAGCCGAATCTTCACCGATCGATCACAGGAGAACGGATCGATCAGCAACTTAGCTAATTACTTATCATTGTGTGGATTGTATTGATGCACATATTAAAGGGGGAAAATAAAAACAAAACGGCAGCTTGGACTGCTGCTTTAACATTAGCAGCAAATGTATCAATCAAGATTAATAAGCTTCAGATATATGCTCCTGGCGCAATATAATGCAAAGGATATATTTTGCTCCATATTTTAAAGTAAATTCCATCATTATCAAACATATTCCCCCAAATACTAGGGAATGGGGTACATATAATTTAGTAATGCTGGTCACATAGTCTCATTACTGATTCATTAACTGCATCACAAACTAAACATTGTATACAGCCCATACATCATAGTGAATGGGCCCAGGAAGCAGAATTTATATTGTGAAACAATCAGTTAGTTCTCTGGTTGGCAGACTCCTACCTACCAATGTAAACTCTTATGTACACTTTTTCCTATTTGTGCATTTTATATTGTCTCTGCGTAGAGCTACACACATGGCTGGTACTATAAAAATAAAAACACAAAAATGGAAAACAGATAAGGGCTGAAATATGGTTGTCAATGGTGAATAGTCACTTAGGGGCTGATTCAGTATTCTATGGATCATACTGTGCCCGGCTGAAAATGGCCATTTAAGTCAAAAGCAGTTTTTGGCTGATGGCAAAGTCGAAGTGTTGAGCCCCTTAACCATTATCCCTTGTTAAAGTTCATTCACTTGCTCAGTAAATAAGTGTTAGCAGCCAACGGTACAGTATGACTAACTTGTGATTCTGTGATTGACAGCCATAACATGCTTCACGTAGTTTCCATAATGAATGCAAAACTAAATGACTAAACATAATGTATGATCTGACCCATCATCAAATTGTGTACTAATGTGCATTGTATTGCACTGTATAGGAGGAAATGGGTCAGGGAAAAAGGAAGAGTATACAGTACAGAGAGTACTCTCCATTCTGAAAACATTTCTCCAACTTTAGCTGATATTTTTGTAGTTTTCCATATTAAGGACCTTATTCTATTATGCCAAAGCAGCTCTTTTTTCGGTCAAAAATACCCATTGAGGTCTACAGAGAATTTTGTCCATACAGCTGCTTCGGCACATATAGAATTAGTGTTACACCCTAAAGGTTGACATCAAGCTCTCTGTGCCTATGTATTTCTGCTTTGGATATCATTGTGTCTTAGTGACAGCAGCATATAAATATAACAATAATTATTATTGATGTGCTTAACATTAGTTAATGTGTGATAAAATACTGTACATCAGTTTAAAGAGTCGAGCCCTACTACCCATAACTCACAAATGCATACAGTAATCTGGTTTCTCAATTGCAGATGTTAAATGCAATGAATATTATAAATCGATCATTTGTTAAAAGAAAAATTGCTGTTTGAACTTTGATTGTGTTACAGTATGCAAATTAGGCGTTTGTATAATACATGTTTGGATCTGATCTATGGATTTTTTAAAGGTCTAACCATTTACTATCGACCCCCATAATTATACATATGTGGACGATGCATGCAGGGCCACCAACAGAAATCATGGGGCCCGGGACAAACATTTTAAGCAGGGCCCGCCCGTGTCGGCGGTATTGCCCGCCACCCCCATTTCACATCTCACGAGCCCCCTCTCCTTCCCCCCCCCTTCCCATTTATTTCTCGCCCTTCCGTCTCACCCCCTCTCACTCTCCTGCCTCGCATGTATTTCTCTCCCCTGCTTCTCACTCTTACTCCCTCTTTTCCTCACTCTCTCACTCCCTCTCTCCTCTCCCTCTGTCAATTACCCCACGCTCACTCATTCCGCCCCCCCCACACAATTCCCCCCACAAGATATATACCAAAAAACTTCCCACCCCCAATGCAAAACTTCCCACGCCCAAATACTTTTTAAAAAAATCCCCACCCCCAAATATATACAACCTCCCCCCCAAATGCATACAAAAACCCAACCTACCCAACACACACACACACACACATATACATACATACATACATACATACATACATACATACATACATACATATATATATATATATATATATCTCAAATACATATAAAAAAAACACCCCAACCCCCCCAATACATATAAAAAATACCCCATTGCATAAAAAATACCCCAACACCTTTAAAAAAATACCCCAACTCCCCCAATACATATAAAAAATACCCCAACACCCCCAATACATATAAAAAATACCCCAACACCTCCAATACATATATATATATATATATATATATATAACAAATTGGAGTAGCGCCTTAGGAAACCTGATAGGGATAAATCAGCTGTGTAGAACAGATAGAGATAACAAGGCTATTTGACCAAAGAATCCCCAAAAGGGCGAATTTGTGATTAAAACAACTGGAATCTATAGCAAAAATAATAAAACATGAATCATAAAGACAAAATACAAAATAGAAAACAATATAAAAAATAAAATATAAAAACCAGATGTCAACTGAAAGTCCAAGAAATGTACTTAGTCCACTGGAGTTTTGCAGCCCGAATATAAGGATCACCAAATCCCAAGGATATCTGCAGAAAACAAAAAGAAAAAACAGGCGCACTCCTAGTGTGATAAAGAATAAAAAGGTATTTATGGGGTTATAAAATATAAAAAGCGCACTCACAAACAGAGTAAAAAATAAAGCATTTATGAGATATACTCAATCGCCTTGAAGTTGTGGAGGAAATGCGTCAGCCTGTCCCGTTGGTGCAACCTCTGGTTTATCCGTTGGTTCAGCAGGATGTATTGGAGCCACCGGAGCCAGATGATGTAGGAATCAGCGTCACGGTCAGAGACTCCCTCCATATACACCACCTACAGCTCTCACTGCTCACCAGCAGGCAACCGCAATACCGGAACGACGGCAGTCCCAAACAAAGTAGCAACAGCTTCAAGGTACTCTCTCCGTTCATGTAGCAATAGAGTCAGCCACAAACTCGCCTCTCTGGGAAACGCCCTACGCGTTTCGTCACTAAGGACTTCGTCAGGGGGTAAATTCATTGGTCAAAAGGGATGTCCTTTATATCTCCTCAACTGTTATGATTGGCCAGTATGAATGGTGGGTGGGTGTTTCCAATTTCACAGATTTAATCCTGTTTCATTGCTGGACAATATTATAAATGACATTTCTAAAACACTAGAGCCTATTTGTAAACAGTTTAACCATGTTACTAATAACAAATGAAGATGAATAACTAAAGTAATGAACAACATACAAATGGTAAATCTTTGAAGGACAGAGATAAAATATTACAATATTAGATATATCAAAAATAAACTATATATATATATATATGAATAAAGACAGAGATAAAAGAATTACATATATAGAATCATAAATATATTAATTAAGCACAAAAATCTTATTGGAGCAACACACAAACATAATAAGAATAATAAGAAAAATTATAAAAAAAGACATAACCCATGAATAAAGATGGGGGGAAAAGGGAGGGAGAAAAGGAAAAAAAAGGGGGGGGGGTAGGGAAAGGGGGGGAAAGGGAAAGGGAGCGGAAAGGGAAGAGGGGGGGAAAGGAGGGGAATGGGCAACGAATGAGGGGGGGGGGGGGGAAACGGACAGGGAAGGCCAACAAGGAGGGAGGGGGGAAGTAGTGAGGGGGGAGATCAATATGGAAAGGAAGGAATGAAAAATAACAAAGTAAATAATTGTAGGGGATAAAATAACAAGAAATATTATATCAAGAAAAAATACAATATATCATTGGTCACCATCAAAATCATCATTGACTGAAGAAAGCAGAATCAGAGACAGAAAAAACCTCAGGACTGACGGGGGCCACAACTCCCCAATAACTTACACAAGACCTTTATGTCAAAATATGTGTAATCATAGGCATAGACCCAATATGTCTATACTGTTAATTAATTACCAATTCATTTTGATAGTAAAATTAATAATAAATGCACTTTCCACCTGTTATGTCTATATGGGCCAAAGGAGCACCTAATGTATAGTAAAACCAACCAAACTGAGATGAGATAACCATCAATGAGGGGACAGGAAGACCCATTCAAACCAGACCTCAAAGACGTACTTCAAAACATGTTGGTACCATAACACTATACAACAGTACTAACATCAATATGATCATTCAATCCACACGGATGTAGTGTACCTAGCACATACATCCAATATGTCTCACGTGTACATAATTTCTTAAATCTATCGCCTCCCAATATAGTAGAAGGAAATGGATTCAATACCCATAACTGACAAACTACATGGATTTTTGTTATGTTTACTAGTGTAGTGTCGTGATAGACTGTGCATGGTGAACCCACGTATGACATTTCTCCTATGTTCTAGGAACCGTGTGCCTAATGTTCTTGATGTTCTACCAATATATTGGAGACCACATTCACATGATATAAGATATATCACAAATGTACTTAGGCAAGCGATGTAATCATTAACCCTATAATTAACCCTATAAGTTATACCGTTTGAAAATGATGTAAATACATCTTTTTTATTTATGTGTCTACAGGTAATGCAACGATTCCTATCACATGAAAAATTGCCCTTATCCCTCATTTTGGTATTTTTATTTTTGTTTTCATTACAAAGGTTGGAAGTAGAATCCTTCAGCCTACTGGGGTCAATGATGGTCTTTAAAGATCTCGCTTTTTTTAAAACTATGGGTACATGAACAGGCATCAGGGACCCAATAATCGGATCACTTCGAATTATCCCCCAATGCTTCTTAAACACATTTTTTATACTGTGAGCTGAATGGTGGCTCCAATGCATCCTGCTGAGTCAACGGATACACCAGGGGTGGCACCAACGGGACAGGCTGACGCATTTACTCCACAACTTCAAGGCGATTGAGTATATCTCATATTTTTTACTCTGTTTGTGAGTGCGCTTTTTATATTTTATAACCCCATAAATACCTTTTTATACTTTATCACACTAGGAGTGCGCCTGTTTTTTCTTTTTGTTTTCTGTATATATATATATATATATATATATATATATATATATATATATATAAATATATATATAAATCAGACTTACCTTGGGGATGATCTCAGGTCGGGCCATTGCAGGGGTGGGGCGGGGTGGTGGCGGTGCGTGTGGGGGGGCAATGCTGCGTGGGGGGGGGGCGATGCTGCGCGGGGGGGGGCGGTACGGGGGTGTCCAACGGCTGTGGGGGGGTGGCGGGACAGCCGGTCCTGCGAGGCAGGGGGTGGGGGTGCTGCGGGTCCAGCCACGTTGCTGCTCCCGCGTGCTGCGGGGGTGGGGCCGATGCTGGCCCAATGTGTGGGGGGGTTGCGGGTATGGCCCGGTGGCAGTGGAAGTGGGGGTGGCGGTTTTGGCCCGATGCTGTGCGGGGGAGGGGTGGCGGGCTGTCCCGGTAGCAGTACCCCCCGGGCTCGGTGCCCCGATGCTGCCTTCCAATGCTGCTTTAGCGGAACGGCCCGGTGGCTGGGGGGGGGGGGGGGGTGGAGGTGGCAGGGCTGGGGAGGTCCCGGCGTCTGGTCACAGCAGTTGCTGCCGGACCCGCTGCAAACAAACAAACACCTGTCTCCCGATGCTTCGCGCGCCGGGCCTCCCTCTCACGCCGGCGCGCCGGAAGCTTAACCCAACCTACTTCTGGTGCTGCCAACACGGAGACCCAGCGGTTTTAAAAAAAAATAACTGGCGCCCGGCCGCACAGGGGGCCCGGGCGGCGGGGCCCCCCTGACCCACGGGGCCCAGGATGCCAGTACCCTTTGTCCCCCGCTGTTGGCGGCCCTGGATGCATGCAAAGAAATGTAGTTACCATTGAACCCTGGCACTGCCTTACAGTAAAGTTACCTGGCTATTACACCATAGTTATAGCAACATGTACAAACCACTTACAATATTCCTATAGCCCATGGTATGTAGTATTTGGAAACAAATCATAAAAAATCTAACTAGTTTACATAAAGTTAAAAAAAATGCTACAAACTACTAACCAAGATTTAAAAAAAAATGGAATGTGCAAGTAAATATGACCGATATTATACCTAATTTTTGAGGCCAAAAGACACTTTATAAACATTACATAAAACATACAAACTTTTTTGTACTTTAGACATAAAACCAACATACCTTACTTAAAGAGACATATACAACTGGTACAATTTAACTTATATAAGCCTTATAAAATGTGCTGTCAATTAGCTTTACATTTTACTGCAAGTAAATAATATACTTAAGAACTAAAACTCACTTTTCATAAGACTTAATTGCATGTGCCAGCTTCTGTTTATACTGATTGAGGTTCACAGCCTGGGGATTAATTAATGTGATGAGCTTCCTGTCCCCACTAACATGAGCCAAGGGTAGCACCTGAAACAATTAAAGGGCATTTTTAATTGCAATATCATCCTACACTCAAAATTATTTTTAAAACACCCCTTGAGTAAAAGCGATTGAGAAATTATTTGATTGTGAATTCATAGTATTTAAAGGTTTATGATGCCAAACCTAAATAAATCAGATCTTTGAATTAAAAATAAAAAAAATAGCGTTGGCCACTCTACATGTTTAACTACATACTGTAGTAGTAAGATTACAAAGATGTTGCTTTGATCTAGAACAGGTAAAAAGGTGACGTGTCATGAAGACAGAACGTTAAGGGGTGATGGGAACTGAGTAATGCCTCAGCCCGCAGTGACAGTGAGCTGGACTTGATGACCCTTCCAATCTGTTGACGCTATTTACTAGTTGTAATTGGTTTTCAGGCTAGCCCTGGTTTTGAGAACACTGAATTTATGTACCATGAGATCAGATTCTACATAGCAGCATGGTACACTAATCTCTACACAAGCAAAATAAAATGTCCCTTATTTACTATAAATGGCTATTCATCGTTACACAAGGCAAAGCTTTAAACCCTGAATTAATGGTCTATTTTTAGGCACTGCTGAAGAACACATCATCTGGTCTTCGCTGTGTGTCATTTAAGACACTTTTTATTGTATGGAAATGACTTCCCTTTCATATTTCAGATTTAAAAAACAGTATAATTAAAAGTAATATTTGTTTAGAACAGTCAAAGAAATTCACTATCTGAGTTAAAAATAATTTTTGATCTGACCCCATAAGCAATGGCTTCTCAACTTGGAATATCCCAACGTTGGTCTTGTGAGTGAGATGTGCAATTTTCACCTTTATATCACTAATTAAAATTAATGATTAAATAGTGCCAAGACTACCATTACCAGCTTTTTAGTACATTTTCCATAAGTGTTTTAATAGTGTGCCAAGTGAACTAGCCATTTCTCATCTCAATCATTTCAATGGGTTCTATAATAAAGTGGAAAAATAAGTGAGAAAAGTAATAGAAATAAAATACAACATATAATTTTATTTCAAAGTACAGTCACTAAATATCATGTTCCTCTCTGTAGCCATGAAAACATCTATATCATGAGACCATAGACTTGTGTGCTGCCATGCTGCTATTACCTCTTAAACTCACCAACCCCTTTGTCCCCTGTACCCAATGTCAACTAACCCTGCCTATAGATTGTAAGCTCCTTGAGACAGGGCCTCTTCTAAAACATTGCATGCTAATCCTTCCTCTTCTAACACAATTTTAATCCTGTCAGTAAATATTACTTATGCCCATAATCATATCTAGCACTGTCCATGAAATGTCTGCACCTGAATGTAGAACCTTTGTTCATTTAATGCATCCATTTATTATTATAACTCTGACTTTTTTTGTCTGTCTCTTGTGTAACAAAATAATTCTATATAGCCATGCTGTAAAATGGTCTACAGTTTTCTCTCATGCTGGCAGTAAGCCTGGTAAATTACAGGGTTGCCAGCATCAATCATGGAGGTTTGCCCTCACACCCTGGTGAGGTGTCATATGTATTCAAGGGGAGTGGTAACATGCTCTGAGTCCACCGTTAGTGACATCAGAGATGTGCCAGGTTCCTGAGGTATATAAGGCACAGCACTGTTCAACGTTAGTGTGTTCATAGAGGATCAAGTCTAGGTTCAGACTTGAAGGTCAAGGGGTCCACTAGTGCCTCAACTAGTGGCCCAGTTCCAGTTACAGACCCAAGCAGTCTTAAGGCTGACAAGGCCTACTCTGTGTCCAGGGAGAGGGGATCCCACTCCATTGGGAGGACGTACCTTTCAAAGGGACAGCAGCAAGAAGGATGTGTGGCTAAGCTGCGAGCTGCGAGGGGCGGCTGTTCCATAACAAGATCAATAAAGATGTCCTTGATAAAAGATACCCTCATGTGTGAGTCTGGAGTTACTCAGCAGAGGAAGGCACCAAGAAGGAGTTCCTCATCAGAACCATCTCTTTGGGGACGCAGAGATCCTGATGAGGTGGAGGCGCTGCTCTGTATGTAGGTAGGACTCTAGCACACTACCTCAGCTGTCTGTCTGGGTTGATATTCCCCATACACCATCATGCGGGAGACTCAGGAGTCCTGTTGCCAACAGGTGCACCACCAGACACGACCATGTAATGGGGACTGGATAGACCACAGGGGCCAATGTGAGATTGGGTGGGTCAGGCCAGGCCAGAAAATCCGTTACATTTGGAGGCGCTGCTGAGATGCCTGTCAACAGGACTGGCTTTTGCTAGACACACTAGGAAACAGGGAGAGTGTATTCTGCCACTTTGTGCTGTGTTGGGAGGGAAACCGGGGGCGACCTGGGGACTTGAGGAGTGGGAGTCTGGAGAGGGGCTATAGCTGTCCTAGTCACCTTGAGGCAGTGCTAGTTGGTAGGATGCCTAAAGGGATAGCCTGTTAACGTGGTCAGGAATCCTGGAGAGGGTCTGCGCTAGGCTAGCCAACAGTAGGTAGACGCCCCCAGTACTGCATGGAAGCCCCAGAGTACTCTAGCCCATTCCAGACCACTCACCGAAGGGAGCACAGACTGGGAGAGGAAGAGAGACACAGCATACACCGAGAGATTGAGCCTAGCCTGAGGTAGTGCAACACGAGTCAGACCTACATTAGGTACACAAGGTGGTGCACAAGGCAATCTTTATTGTATCGGTATGGCAGCTGCCCCACAGAGAGGAACTCCATGTACAATCAGAACAAACAAGAAATAGCGATGGTGACCGCAAGAATGAAGGATCCGCGCGGCGCGGAAGGTCCAAAATGGCGGACGGAGGCTGATGGAGAGAGCGCACATGGCGTGTGTGCGGGTGAAGAGCAAGCTACGGAAGTGACTTTTGCGAGCCTGCTATGGAGTGGCGCCAAAGCTGTGGCTGCGCCGTTTTGGTCCTGCCTAGGACCTAGGGGTAATACCCATGAGAACAGTGAGGAGGACATTGTAGTGATGTGTGGGGAAAATGATGGATTTGCTTGCCCGTCGCCGTACAAACAACCAGAAGCTACCTCAACTGTTAAAGAGATTGGCAATGCAAACCAAAATGGCGGCTCCTGCTTCCCTGGGAGACCACGTGGGCCATCTGCAGAAAATGCGGCAAATATTAAACTTGCAGAGAGTTGGCCGGGAGTGGCGCCAACAGGAAAACCCCCACCTGATGGGAAGTATGGCGCGAAAGTTGTGGCCGCGCCCTCATGGACTATGACTAACTCAGCCCCAGTGCTGGGTCATCCGATAAATTGATGGGACCTCCCCCTAATCTCAAACAGGGGTAGTGGTTTCCAATTATGCCCAGTGGGAATGAATCTAGCTGAGCGAAGAGCTGGTGAACCGGTGGTGCCACTACAGAAAGTAGTCCCTGTAATCAGTGCTGCCCGCGGAAAAGAGGACGAGGATTTTGCAAACCAAGAGGTTGCAATAAATTGGCCGGGACTGGCGCCAATTAAGGAACCCCGCCCTGTCGGGGGTAGTGGCGCGAAAGCTGTGGCCGTGCCCCCCAGGACTGTGAAAAGTCCAGCCCCTGTGCTGGGGCATCCAATAAACTTGTGGGACCCTCCCCTAATTTCCACTAATGGGAGTGGTTTCCAGCTCTGGTAGATGCGGGTGGCGCTAGATGAAGGAGAGGTTACCAAACCAACCCCTGCACTTCAGTCATGAGGAGCCAGCGAACAAAGCAGACCACTGTTGAAAGTGTCTCCAATCGTGACTATGGCCAGCAAGCCAGAGGAAGAATCGATGATCTCGGCCCAGCCCTATTCGGCCCCAGGAGGCTTCCTGGTTCTCCGGATGGCCGGCACCGAAACAGTGGCATGCTTGTGCATGCAATGCCGACTGCCGGGGGATACCGTGAGTACCACCTCTCGATGCCCGCAATGTGGCATTCAATATCTATGGCCGGTGCCAACCTTCGTGCCGGGCCAGGCAGTAGAGGCAGGGGCGGACATAGCTATACTATCGGCTGAACTCCCAGTTGCACTCTGGAGAGAGCCCGTGGATCCCGGAGCAAGGGGAGTGGCTCAGGCTGTCAAAACTGAGCTGGAAGAAAGAGATAGTAGTAGACGTGGTGATGGGCGAGAGACTCACCGGCGGTCTCCGAGTGCAGTGCCCCTCCCTTAATCGGGGCTGGATTCCTCCGACGAGGAACCCGCAGCTCCTACCATAGTGGTGACACGACAACCGGCAAACCACTGCGATGGGTTTACCAGAAAGACGGCACTCACCTGTGTCGCCAGTGAGCGGAGTCGTGTGTCGCCGGTACAGCGGCAACCGGAAAGGCGGAGTCCCACGGCCGTGGTGACCAGCGGCTCCGATGGCGGCGGCAGATCCACCCCGAAGCAGCGGAGAGGTAAGCGCAGTCCGTGCCTTTATCAGTCTCCGGGGGTGGCGACGGCGGAGGAAGGCCTAGGCCAGGCCCAAACGGTGCCACGAGGAGAAACAGCGCTTCCGGATGTCGTGGTGGAGGAAGAGGTCTTGCTTGGGGACCCAACCCACTTCCGGCGGCCATGGCGGAACCGGCTGGAAGATGGCCGCGTCCTCCGACCGAACAGCATTACCCGATCACCTGGATCGAAGAAGAACTGGCAGGCCCTGCGGAAGCCTGGGAGCAGCGAAACCGAAGAACCGGTGGGCCAGTTCGATGGCGCCGGGCCAGGTAGCGGTGAAGAGCGGGTCGTAGCCCCGCGGATGCCGATAGCCCGTCCCTATCCCCAACCCCCGGCCATAGCTAAAGCCCCGTTCCCAATCACCTTCTCCTATGGGTCACCCTTGAGTCAAGAGTTGTCTGGGGAGTCCTGGGTCACCTCTGATGAATGGACTGGGGAGAGCCTGGACTGTTTCACGTCGGATGATGGGTCGGCGGGCGGGAGGTACACCCGGGAAGTATCGGTGTCGAGTGATTGCCCTAGTGCAGTCAGTGTTAAAATCACGAGTAGGCCCAAGAGGTTATGGTCCCAGTCCAGTATATCCTCCGGGGGGGAGCCTGAAGGGGAATTGGAAGAGAAGGATGTAGCCGAGTCAGCTCCAGAGGAGATTAGGGAGACCCGTTGGTGGGCGCCCACTTTTGAGGGGTACGAGGCCTGGTTAGATCGTACCAGGTTCCTCTTGGACCAAGACGGAGTGGTGGATTATTGGTGGGCCCAGGGGGAATTTACTGTAACGCCAGATCTAAGAGCAGTAACGCCAGATCTAAGAGCAGTAACGCCAAATCTAAGAGCAGTAACGCCAGATCCAAGAGCAGTAACGCCAGATCCAAGAGCAGTAACGCCAGATCCAAGAGCAGTAACGCCAGATCCAAGAGCAGTAACGCCAGATCCAAGAGCAGTAACGCCAGATCCAAGAGCAGTAACGCCAGATCCAAGAGCAGTAACGCCAGATCCAAGGGCAGTAACGCCAGATCCAAGAGCAGTAACGCCAGATCCAAGAGAGCAGTAACGCCAGATCTATTATGTTTTCTTATTGCCCATGTAAATCATTTCCTCCATGTTATAACACCTTATCTATGAAGTAGCAAATTTGCAAAAAAATGTGAGGTAATAGCTTCACAAATTTAGGCTATAATACTGTACCTAATTTTGAATAGCCCAACAATAAAAACATGCCACAGTATATTCAATGCAAACTGCTATACATACTGTAAATTACAGGCTAGATCATTATAAAGCAGTTTTTATAAAGCCACAAAACTTACTGGAGAAATTCACACCAGATTATGTGGCCAGGATGAAAAAAATAAATAAAGGAAGTTTGCAAGATAACAGCGCATAAATTGTTAAATAAGATTGCATGTTTCAGTACAAGGCATTGTAGAGTTTGGGGTATTTTCTGCCCAACCTCATATTTCTGGGGCCACTAACTGCCTTTGTATTCACACGTTGCATTGCAATAGTCACTATAACACTATAACACCCCCACAACAGCCACCCTAACATATACATGCGTTACGGAGAGACAGGGAAGGTAAGAAGGTGTTCACCAGTCATGCAAAGGTACAGCTAAAATCTCAATCAGTACTGAAAATATTGTATATACTGTAAGCTTGGTATAGGGAAATAAGTCTTTATAGCTACATAAAACTGCTCTTTGTAGTCAGAAATAATCTGTTTTCATATTTATTGTAGGAGTCAAAGCGCTTGATTTATTCTTGTGGCCCGTATTAACCTTTTGGCTGCCAAGGGTTAATAAAATTCAAATTCTAGTAGACGGCTGCAGCTTTACACTGCCACACCATGGCCAGCAAACATAAAACAACATCCGGACCGTTACCAGAAGCATTCGTACATGTATAATTACCATGTGTCTGTGCTTTCTTGTCAAAGGCACAGAGTACAATGTTGCCACAAAGAAAGTGTAAACTTTACTGGATTTTCATCCTCATCACATCTCGCAGTAAAATTACTGCAGTGGTTTGATATTTTGCAGAGATATGTCTGCCAAAAAAACATTGCTGGTGGACTTTTTTAAAACGGCTTTAAACATCGGCCCAGGTCCCAGCAACATGGGAACAGCTACTGCATTCTTTTTCTGAGTTACTTGCCAGACCCCAACTAACCCCTAACAAAAGCACTCTCCTTTGTATATATCATAATATAGGTTGTTGTGCTTTCCACAGTGATGCTTTTGGGTCTAAGTATGAAAGGCTAATCAATGTAGCTTTAATGCAGACACTTCAACTCAATGATTTTCTGTGAGTCTCGCTGATTTGGAGTCAGTTTTACTGATCCTAGGCATCAGCTGTTTCATAGACCTTAATTAAGTCTCACTAATACAAATATGTTTTCGCAATAAAATAAACGTTTTTGTGCAGAACCCCCACATCGCACTGATTTGGATCCCTGCAGGTTGACATGTCTAGTAATTATTAATAGACTTTTAAAAGTGCAGAGAAGCAATGGGCCAGATTTAGTGAGCTGTGCTACACCATAAGACACCTTTTGGCCCATTCACCAGAAGATGTCTTTCAAAATAACACACTGCTTTGTAAATATGGGTCTATATGTCTGAGAACTTTTTGTTTTTTGTACATTCAGTGCCAATTGTTAATCATGACCACTTTCACCGAAGCACAGGGCTATCTATGCTTCAAGTGGCAAGTGACCTGAGAATATCTTTTCAGACCTTGTTCAGAGATCGTTTATCACAGAGATAGTTTATATCCTTACCTCATCAAACACTTTAGAAAGGACGTGCTTGTCTAGAATTGGGACATATTTAGCAGTGTGTGGAACAGTCGTGGGAGCCAAGGCGTCCATTATAGTGAGCCTCCTAGAAACCAAACCGTGTGTCTTCAGCCAGCGTGAAGAGGAAATATCTAGACAACTAAAATTATCAGATGGAGACATAGGGGGAAAAAAAGAATACAATTACTTATAAAGGAAAAAGAAAGTATTGGAAAAAAGCTTTTAAATTAATGTACTCACTCTTTAGGTGCTCTCTTGGCCTTTTTTGGTGATGTTGTGTCGTCGACAATGTTTAACTCTGCAAGAAAATCCATAGTATTATGTAAAGATTGTCCACCCTAAAAATGCATGATAGTGTAGTAACACTAAACTGTACCACTAAGGTGGTATGTTTCCTTTACCCACAGAGATATAAACCGGTGTCAGAATATGATGCATTGAATCCTACATTTCAGAATGAATTTTATGTGCTGGGTTTTTCATAATCTGCATATTATTATTTATTCATGAACCTCTTGCTACAGTTAAATAAGGCCTCGGCCATGTTGCCTGCATGCTGGCGGAAGCGTGCTCCCGCGCGCTCCCGCGCGCTCCCGCGCGCTCCCGCGCGCTCCCGCGCGCTCCCGCTCAGCACTGAGCCCCTACAGCAGCAATTAGAGCGGCTTTAGTAGGGGCTCACCTGCGCTTCCGTGCGCTTGCGGAAGCCCAGGTCTTAGGGGAATTTAAAATTCCCCCGCTTGCCGGCGCGACAGGCCGGTCACGTGAGCAGTTCGCCCAATGAGGGCGAACCAGCTCCGTGACATCACTGGCCCGCCCCCGGCCAGTGACGTGCCCGCCCCGGCCCGCCCCCTTACGGCGAGCAGGACAAGCAACCGCAAGGCCAGGGAAAGCACCCGCTTTCCCTGAGCCTCAGCGTGCATCAGCACGCCAGCGGTAAGCATGTCCGAGGCCTAAGAGTTAACTCTGGGTTCCTAAAGCTTTGAATATTATTGAGGTTGTACAAATGTAGAGAAGAAGTGGAGTTTGAATCTGCGGACGGAACCTGGTCCTGGTATCAGCTGCTTGTAATCTTAGATAAATCACTTTATCTCCCTGTGTTCGAGTCTCATTGGGAGAAAAGTGTGATATGAAATAAAGTTGTTATTATGTATATCAGGCCTGCACAACACGCGGCCCGCAGCTTTCTGCTCTCCCCCTGACTCCCGAGTCCACTCTCCCGCGCCCTCCCCCGTGAGCCCACTGTCACCCTCCCCCGCGAGCCCGCTGTCACCCTCCCCCGCGAGCCCGCTCTCCCCCTCGCAGGGTAGCAGCGCGCTCTAGCATTGAGGCACTTCCTTTCCTGACTGCTTCTTGCTAGAGCGTGCTTGCACTCCTGCCTGCTCTGCCGCCGCCTCCTCCTCCACTGCAAGCCGAGGGGAGGGGAGGGGAGAGAGGGTTTGAAGTGCATGGGGGCTTGATGTGAGATGCTGTGGGGTTAATGTGAGGTGCTGGGGCCTGGGGGCTTGATGTGAGGTGCTGGGGGGCTTGATGTGTGGTGCTGGGGGTTGATGTGAGGTGCTGTGGGGTTAATGTGAGGTGCTGGGGGGCTTGATGTGAGGTGCAGGGGGGCTTGATGTGAGGTGCAGGGGGGCTTGATGTGAGGTGCTGGGGGGCTTGATGTGAGGTGCTGGGGGGCTTGATGTGAGGTGCAGGGGGAGTTGATGTGAGGTGCAGGTGGGGAGAGTTATGTGAGGTGCAGGGGGAGAGTGATGTGAGGTGCAGGGGGGGTGGGATGTGTGTGGTGTGCAGGGGGTTATTGTGTGTTTGATGTGGAGGGGGAGTATTATGTGTGTGGGTGAGGTGGATAGATGTGGGTACGAGAGATAGATAGGGAGTATCGCAAATGTTGATAGTGAGGGGTTCTGGGGGAGATATGAGGATGATGATGAAGGGTGCTGGGGGAGATATATGAGGATGAGGTGCTGGGAGATGATGATGATTTTACCCGTGCGGCCAATTTTTTTTTCCTTGGAGCAGTTCGGCCCTTCTCACATTACGAGTTGTGCAGGCCTGATGTATATTAACACCCAGAAGCAGAAGCCTTGCTCTAAATCTACTTCTTAGAGGAAAACAGACTCATATTTGTTTTTCTTCATTTTAAAGCTCTACATAATAAATCATTAATTGTATGAAATTAAAAGGTAGTAGCGCCTCATCTGATCAAAAGACTGAAGCAAATCCATAAGATTGATCCATGTACTGATAACAGATTCCAGATTTTGCACCAACAATAAATGAGGTCTCTGAACGAATGACCCGTTCAGCAATCTCAGACCCTCTTGTCTTGTTACTTGAGTTGTCGAATGTGTGGAACTTGATAAGATGATGCACGTTCGCTCAGGTTATGGTCATAGATACACTAAATCTATCATTCCATTTAACTATTAAAGCAGTTTTTTAAACTTTTCTGCTCATCCGCACAGGGGCGTTTAGTAACTTTTGGGTGGTCCATATCGAAACAAACAGCCCAACATTTATTAAGGGGGAAATAAATGAAAGACGTGATTGGTTTCTTTGACAAATGTGCTGCTATTTTTATACCAGAACTGCACGCATTTTAGTGCCAGGAAGATTTAATAACGACCCTGTTTATCTGCATTTAGTTGGTAGTTTTATTAGAATGCACATCATACATTAAAATGGTGTCTGTTTTCCCGGATGTTGCACTTCCAGCAATCTTGTTATAAGACACCCTGATATTTTACACAAGGACAGATTAGATAGGCCAGGTGGTCCTCATCTGCTTTTAATTTCGATTTGTCTTTTATACTAAAAGGGAAAAAAAAGTCTGCCATTCTCAGTTTCTGCTCCAAAGATAAAACACACGTCTTTAGTGAGTTACTGTACCTTTAAGGACAGTAGCAGTTTTCATGCCATTGCTGAGGAAAAGCGCTTTAGTTTCTGGAAGCATCTGCACTTCTGCTTCACTGTCACAGAGTCTCACTCCACGGCTCAGAGCCCTGAGCAGGCTAGACTTTGTTTGCTCTGTTAGTGTTGCCAAAACAGGACAAATGAATCATTAATTGAGGAAGTGATGTTTACAATAAACAAACAGGCTATAGCTAAAGAGTTTCTCCATCATTCCTTTAGTATTTGTATCATATATATCATATCATATAGGGTGACCTGTGTAATCCGTTCTGTGCAATTATTATTGCATGGCGTCTAAATTCCATGTCCAAATGAATGGTATTTTCATAGAGCAAAGGAAAAGCAGCTATGAGCTCAATCATTCTCAGAATTTTCTTGGCATACAGTATATAAAACTAGGATATGACTTTATCATATATATGCATCAATGAATTGCAGCATGGGGAGGATTTTGGAGTGGGACACCTAGTAAAAAATGAAATGGGCTCTGAATTGGGCCCTGTACAAGTCATTTACCTCAGACATCCAAACATGAGTCTGCAAGCTCCAATTTGAACAGTGCCATATACACTTTTGTCATAATCTGAATTATTTATTGTTACTATAGTCTCTAAACTTCAATAAGTGCTTTATAGTAGTGCCCTTTTAGTGTGATTTTGTTGATGTGTTGCTATTCAGAAAGCTCCGATAATGGTGCAATATCTCACTAAAATGGCTTTTTATAGTACTATAACAATTTTGCTAGAACAAGTAGTGCAATAAGCCAAAAAATACCACAAATCGCATTTTTTTGCCAGAAATGGCTAATCACTAAACTCCGATATGCATATAGTACTATAAAAACTTGCAATCTTTTCTCGCCAGCTAAAGGGTGGCTCTAAAGGAATTGCAATATGCATAAAAGGAGTTACTTTTATTTGTACTGCATATGATTGATACCGGAGGCCCTCAGGGACCCCGCGGGCCTCCTGTATCAACCCTATGCCGTAAAAATAACTGTTACATATGCCTATAATATATATTATCTTTAACTGTGCATGCAATGTCTCATATATAATGTATTATTTATTTATTTATAAAATATTTTACCAGGAAGTAATACATTGAGAGTTACCTCTCGTTTTCAAGTATGTCCTGGGCACAGAGTTAAGACAAATAATACAGTACTTGGTTACAAATACAGTTACATAAATGAACAGGGTATACATTATATACAAGACATTGCGTGCACAGTTAAAGAAAATATATGTTATGGGCGTATGTAACAGTTACAGACCAGATTAAAATGTGAGACAGCCTTAGATTTGAAAGAACTTAAACTGGTGGTGGATGTGAGAGTCTCTGGTAGGTTGTTCCAGTTTTGGGGTGCACGGTAAGAGAAGGAGGAGCGGCCGGATACTTTGTTGAGCCTTGGGACCATGAACAGTCTTTTGGAGTCTGATCTCAGGTGATAGGTGCTGCATGTGGTAGGAGTGAGGAGCTTGTTCAGGTAGCTGGGTAGCCTGACCAGAAAGAATTTAAAGGCAAGACAGGAAAGGTGAACTTTGTGCCTAGACTCTAGTGTTGACCAATCTAGTTCTTTGAGCACTTCGCAGTGATGTGTGTTGTAGTTGCATTGGAGAACAAAACAACAAATTCACTTATGTAACTATGTATTTGTAACCATGTATTATTTTTTCATCATAACTCTATGCTCAGGACATACTTGAGAGGTAACTCTCAATGTATTACTTCCAAGTAAAACATTTTGTGAATAAATAAATAATAAATAAAATAAAATGGTTCTGGTCACCCAGTGGCATCGCTATTCTGACTGGTTACCTGCATGCAGAGCTTTCTTTCTGTGGAGAAATTGTGTGGCACTAATACGCTCCCTGTGCCGGAGGAGCGAAGCAGATGGGACTTCGTGGGGTTTCTGATTTTGCGTCTGCACTGGCCTAAGTTTTGTTGGAAACAAAAGCCATACAGCACATGCGATTTTTAGTTAGCATTTTTTGTTTTGTTTATGTATGCAAGCTTCAAAGTTGGTGTTGGCAGATAAAGTGTACATGAAAAACAAATAGAAACATAAAAGATGATTGCAGAAAAGTCCTGATTGGCATGCCCAGCTCATCCATTCACTCATACTGTATAGTGCAGGGGTGCCCAACTCCAGTCCCCAAAACATGACCTGTGGAGGGGTTTTCAGGATGTCCCTGCCTCAGCACAGTCTTCGCCTGAGTCACTGATTGAGCCACCTGTGCTGAAGCAGGGATATCCTGAAAACCTGACCTGTTGGGGGGTCTTGAGGACTGGAGTTGAGCACCCCTGCATTATACAGCATGAGTGAATTGATGAGCTGGGAACCCCTGCTATATGGTGTCCTTGTACTTCATCTATAGCGGTTTTAACTATTTCCTGTACTGTGTTTGCTTGCACTGCCTACTGAGAGGTTGTTTATAGAGTTCCTAAAACACTTTCTCATACCGTGCATTTCCTAAGCAAGGCCGACGTTCGGTCTAGAATTTTTCACTCTCCTTCTAAACTCTTGAAATACCTTCTGTTTACATGCAAATGTCCAACTACAAGAACGGTCTACATGAATAATATAAAGTACGGGTCAGCATTTTAACTTGTGTTTTGGCTTTGGTTTTGTGGAAAAAAAATAGTTGCTTTGCACGTGCAAAAAACTTGAATGGTTTTGGTTTTTAGTTTTTAACTCATTATGCAAAAGCAGGAAAAATATGGAATACGCAGGAAAATATTTGCAACATTTCTAACTTTCTCGCAAAAGTCCACTGGTTTCATTTGCAAATGTTAATTTAAAAAAGAAGAAAAAAAGAGTTTGAGGGTGAGCCTCTTGGGTTTTGGCTCAAATTTTACTTCATTTTTAATAGATGAAAGAAAGTGTGATAAAGAGGAAACTCAAACCATGCACATTAAATGAGCAGAAGAACTAAACGTCCCAGCCTTATTCTCCCACGTTCCTCAACAAAAAAGAAAAAAAAATAAGTCTTACATTATCCTTTTTCATTCTGACAACACACTTTGTTGTAAAAGATCTTTAGGAAACATATTGATGCAAACTAATATTTACAGGGACACCGCTGAGAACTGCTGTCCGAACTCAGCTATGCTCAAAGTAGCACAACTGGTAACTGCGATATGAGCTATATGTGCTACATACTTTATACAGCTTTCATGATATTTGGTGTTGTGCTATTCCCAGTTAGGCTTTTGTCCTAGTACACACATCTTAATGTGTGCAACAAACTTAGAACTAATTATTTTAACACAACTCATATTATTGATTTCCACTTTAATGCTACGGATTTATTGCAACTGTAATATATCTTCCTAAATGGACTATGTCTTGCAATAAAGTCTGAGAAGAAAGAGAGAATAAAGAAGTTGGCACATAAGTAGTCTTTGTAGAAAAATATCAAAAGATTTACTGATGGTGGATTGACGTTTCGGTCTGCTTACAGGCCTTTTCTACAAAGATCCCTTGAGTGCCAACTTCTTTATTCATTTAAATAAAGTCTGCCATCTACTGTGGAAAACTTGTGGCACTTTCAAATCATTCACAAAACCAATATAGTATGACCTCATTAAGCTCCATAGGAAAACCAGTATGCACTAGTTACATACATATGTGAAATATCTTTGTCCCCGTTGTGATACCAGTCTAACATTAAGCATTCTGTGTGAAGTTTTTGCATCTTTTCCAGATCTGTTTTCCCCTGCTCAATCTCGTTCAATAGCAACTGTATGTCTTCACTCTGCAAAACAAAACAATCAATCGAACTATGAATCACTGCCTCTCACAACCATTGCTCAGAAATATAGCCAGTTGCTTTATTTTTATTTTTTACATACTGTATATTCATTCTTTTTTTAACAAAACATAATCTAAAATGATGAATAAAAAATGATTACGCAGTGTAATGGTTAGAAACAATAATTTGATGGTAAGCTCTTCGGGGCAAGGGCCCCTTTTCCTAAATGTTACTTTTATGTCTTAAGCAGTTATACCATTATGTGTTATTTGTATTATTTATTATTTATATTATTATGTCACGTGTATTACTGCTATGACGCGCTATGTACATTAATGGTACTATATAATTAAAGCTATACATACACACATAAACAAGAACCTACTCCCAAGTAAAGGAAAACTATTACAATTACAAAAAGAAAATGAATAGAAATATCTTTCGATAAATAACATGTGTCATGTGTAAAATAATGATTAACTTGGTCAGATACCACAACACTACATAACTGTCTGTATGATGTTCGATTAAACAAAAATCTGTTATTTTTTAATTATTAGAAAGTATGCACAGTAATATATACCATGTATGGCTCTAAACAATAACTTTCCAGAAAATTAACCGAGTTCTAAAAAAGAAACATAAAAAAAAGTGTCTCACCACAAAAGGCTGTGGGGCTTCAGGATCCTGCAGGTAACTACTGTAACAGTGGAAGCGCCCTCCTGTCTCACTGGAAAGCTGATACAAGAAGCTGTTTGCCTCCGTATCGTCACAGTTGAAGGATATACTGTGTACAGGAACTGGATTTTGAACGTTAACTTGAGCAAGAATTGTATTGGAGGGCTGTTTAAAAAAAAAATCAGAAAGAAGTACAGCTCTTTGTTAAAGTCCAGACATAGAAATATAAACAATAGCAAATACTGCCGCATTCAATTATCCTTGCATAGCTATGACTTCAGTCACCTCTCAGCTTCAGACTACCATTACTCCGCTCTCTCACTTGCACTTTGCCTCTACCCCTAGCTCAACCATAAACCCTTGTCTACTTTCCCATTCTAAACTATCATCTCGTTCATCTGCAGCTTTGAAAACCATCTCCTTCTCAGATCACACCCCTCCACCCAAATAAAATAAATAAATAAAACTCAGCAACTCCCTGTTCTACTCTCTCTTACTCTCCTTACTATTACTCCTACTCAGTGGTGACGTCCCCTAATCCTGGCCCTACCCACATACCAATCCTTTCACGTCATACACCCTACCGCAAAGTCTCCATCTCACCACACACTGCTAATCACTCCAACCTCATCCCAATTTCACCTCTTCCTTCCTTTCCCTTTCCTTGCCCTATGGAACGCACGATCTGTCTGTAACAAACTCACGGCAATACATGATTTGTTCATTTCCAACTCTCTCAACCTTCTAGCCATTACAGAAACCTGGCTCACCCCCTCAGACACCATCTTTGCTGCTGCACTTTCCTATGGTGGTCTTTACCTCAGTCACACCCCCAGACAAGAGAATAGACAGGACAGAGGAGTTGGCATACTACTTTCCGCGTGCTGCGCATTTCATGTCTTAAATCCCCTTCACCTCTCTTCTCATCTTTCGAAATCTACAGTCGGTCTCTTTTCCCCTCTATTCCTTTGTGTTGCCATTATCTATGGTCCCCCTGGACCAACCTCTCAATTTCTTGACAACTTTGCCACCTGATTCGCTCACTTCCTAACTTCTGACACAACTACTGTCATACTGGGAGACTTACATACCTACTTGACAAATCTCCTTTGGTCACTCCCAGTGGAGCACCTCTCCTACACACTGCAATGGCCAATCCTTTGACCAGGGTTTCTCCCGCTTCTGCTCGGTCTCTAATTCCACTAACATGCCATTCCCTCTCTCTGATCATCACCTCCTAACCTTTACCTCACTCAACCCTCTGCACCCTCCTCAACACCTACTTACACACACACACACACACACACACACACACACACACACACACACACACACACAGAAACTGCATGCTCTAGATCCTCTCCTCCATCTCTAACCCTTTCCTGTCCCAACCTCGCAACCTCTATGTAGAATAGTACACAATGACACCACACGTCGCCTCCAACAATCCAAGCCACAACCGTTGCAAACATACTTCACCTGCTACCTTCAAAAAGTGCTCACGTAGCTTGGAACGTTACTGGAGGAAATCCCGCTCTAAAGCAGACTTCCTCCACTACAAATTCATGCTCTCCTCCTATACACTGTCCTCTCCCTTGCCAAGCAAACCTACGTTTCCCACATAAACTCTGTCCTCTAACCCAGAGGTGCGCAAACTGGGGGGCGCGCCCCCAGGGGGCGGGAGATTTTTCTGGGTGGGCACGGGCGGTTACAGAGGCCCCGCGCTCTTCCCCAATGCATTTAAATTAAATGCCGCGGGATCGCGTGAGGCCCCTACAACACTCCACTTACCGGGATTCAGCCGGCTGTGTGTCGCATCGCCATGGCAATGTGGCGTCAAATGATGCCGCGGTGCCATGTGACGTGACATCACACGCGTCAAATGATGCCGTGGGTCACGTGATGTGGTCACATGACCCCGCAGCATCATTTGACGGGGATGTAAGGTAGGCAGGGGGCGCGAGAGCCGGGGCAAGAAAGACAGGGGGCGCAGCAGCAAACGTTTGCGCTGCCCTGCTCTAACCCTCAACACCTTTTCACCACTTCCAACTCCCTTCTTCCCCCAACTACACCTGCACCCCCTTCTACCTTCACGGCCCAAGACCTCACCACCTACATCACAGAGAAGATTGAATAAATCATACATGACATCTCTTCATGTCAAGCTCTAAAGGCAAAACATACCTACCCCTCGCACACCTAAATCTATCTAATTTTCCTCTATAACCAAGGACAAGGTCTTCATGCTCCTCTCGCCCTACTATCTACCTCCTTGTACCTATTCCCTCACATCTGCTCTGCACCCTCTCCGACACACTAAGCCCCCCCCCAACTCACATTTTTAACTTCTCTCACTTCTGGAACATTCCCATCTTCTTTCAAACATGCATTCATCATGCCCATTCTAAAGAAATCCTCTCTTGACCAAGCCTTCCTCTCTAACTACCACCTATTTCTCTTCTCCCCGTTGCCTCCAAGATACTTGGGTGACATGTATACAACCACCTGAATCACTTTCTCTCCTCCAACTCCCTGATTCACTCTGCAATCTGGTTTCCGTCCTCTACATTTGTCACGGGAGACCAATGCTTTTAACACAAAAATACCCGGATCCTTTGATTGAGCAAAACGTGAGATAAAATAAATTGTAATTTATTCACACAATGAACACATCTTAATTTACAAAATAATACGAAAATACACTTAATTAGTTACGATGTTACATCTGGTTACAAGAAAGATCTTAGATGGAATCTCAGGTGAATCTTTTTACAGCATGTTGAATCTAGCTCCTGACTGGCTGCACAGACTTTTAAAACCTCACAATTCTTATCTTAAAGCTGCAGTTCAGTCTTTTTTTTTTTTTTTTTTTTTTTACTTCAATAGCTTCATGTGTGCAATCTCTATTTACCTAAAGAACTGTATAGCTGCAGGTCAATCCGTTCTCCATGTATTGATCGGCGAAATTTTGCGACATTTTTAAAGCTGGGATTTGTTTATAATTTGCCTCCGGCAGTCAGTGGAAGATCATGAATATTCATGAGTCTCCCAGTGACGTGTGCTCGCTCCCGATCTGCCGCTGTGTGGTGCCCCCTTCTGCCCCGATCCCTGTGGCTGTCAGCCTGCGCGAGATGGAGGGGGCTTGTGCCGCCAGTGGGGAGGGGGGAGCGGGAGATGTGTTTCACTTCTGCTCCGATCCCTGTGCCTGCCTCCCTGCCCGCGCGGGAGATGCAGGGGGGTTGCGCTGCCCCCGTGGGGGGTGGGGAGCGGGAGATGTGCCCCCTTCTGCTCCGATCCCTGTGCCTGCCTCCCTGTCCGCGTGGGAGATGCAGGGGGGTTGCGCTCCCCCCGTGGGGGGTGGGGAAGGGAGGGGGGAGCGGGAGATGTGTTTCACTTCTGCTCCGATCCCTGTGCTTGCCTCCCTGCCCGCGCGGGAGATGCAGGGTGGTTGCGCTGCCCCCGTGGGGGAAGGGGTTGTGTCCCGGAGCAGTGGTGGCAGCAAGGTGGTGAGTATGTGTGATTATATGTGTGATTATATGTGTGTGTGTGTGTGTGTGTGTGTGTGTGTGTGTGTGTGTGTGTGTGTGTGTGTGTGTGTGTGTGTGTGTGTGTGTGTGTGTGTGTATGTATATATATGTGTGTGTGTGTGTGTATATATATATGTGTGTGTGTGTGTGTGTGTGTGTGTATATATGTGTGTGTGTGTGTGTATATGTGTGTGTGTGTGTGTGCGTGTGTTTGTATATATGTGTGTGTGTGTGTGTGTGTGTGTGTGTGTGTGTGTGTCTCTGTAAAGTGCTATGTAAAACTAGCAGCGCTATACAAGAACAAGCCATTATTAATTTTAATAACACATTGAATTGTACACATTCACATATACACAAAATTAAATATACATATTGTTTACAGTATTATATATACAGATTTGATTTTAAATGAGTTATTAATATTTAACATTAACTACACACGTGCAATGGAATAAGGTTTAATTAATTAATTCTGAGCTACTCTCCTTTTCTGCTGCTGCACTGTCAGTTCTGGGGGAAGATCATGTGACCAGGCAATGACTGATACATTTGTGCTCATGCTCATGCACGTGCACGGCTGTGGAGGGGGCAGGACTCACAAAGGGGTGTGCCAGAGCCTGTTACATTAAAGGAAGGGGTTGTGCCTTTCTAAAGGATTGCTATAGAAACAAAAATGCTCGTTACATTAGAATACATAAAAAATTGTCTTTCAAAGTTGTTTTTTAAAAAAAATAAAATGCTACAAGTATTTTCTCACAGTACAGAACTGATTTATTAAAAAAACCACACATGCAGGATATTGACTGAACTGCAGCTTTAATACTGTGCAACCAATCGCGGCGTGGGAACAAAACATCCCACCCATTGGCAAGGTTCGCCCATACTTCAGGGAGCCTGGCAGAGGCTTCAAGGTATGCTGCGAGCATGTGCGAACTTCGCCCTTAAGCCGCTTAGCATACCTAGCCAAGCACACTTCCCTGGTGACAGGTTGTCTTCCTGACCCCTGACACCTGGACATCTGTCAGGGACAAACTGTTTACCTCTCCCCCTCCCCACTTAGCACTTTAACCTGTCAAGTCCTTTGTTAACTCTGTACCTGGTCAGACATTCTGGGACCCTCCCCTCAGGGTGCCTTAGAAGTCCAGGGTTAAATTATGCATGACTCACTTGCAGGGATGTCCTGCCATATACCTTTTGATCATGGTACTTGTGAATCAAGTGTTTCCGCTGCTCCGCCTGCTTGAATGTAAATGCCCTTGCTCTTATAATTTTAATACACCACAAAGAGGGGGACTTTCATTCATTACTTTTTATGAAAGTTTAAAATACAGAAATCAAAATCGTTTTAATGATTACCCCCTAGCCCTCCGCATAGCAAAAATCAGAGTGCTCGGACATTTCTATCCAGAGTTAGCTTGCTGCTTATACGCTATGCAGCAAGCTGCCTTGTTTTAAAAACTTTTTTCCTTTCTGTGGTCTGCGGGGAAACACTGATACAATGTTCATAATAGACACATTACTGGTTACAATACTTATACAGTTTCATTCCCGGCATTGCTGTGGTCCCCTTATACCTAGCGGGACACACACAGACTATTATAATACATTTTCAGCACTGCAGCCAATACCGGGCTGCAGAGTTGACACTCTTCATGTTTACTTAAAAACCCCTATAACTCTCTTCACCTTATATCTGGTGATAGAGGTACGTAACCCCTCACTGGGTTCTGGGATTTGGGCATAACCCGGGACCTGTAATGTAACCCAGTTCCCTGCCCGGTCTTACTGCCCTGGTTTGTGCTGAAGAGGGGAGATTTGGCGATGAGCTGCAAACTGCTTTCTAGGGATGATTTTATCCGGTGGTCTGTGCTCTTCATGTCCTCAGGAATCTGGGGAGATTCCTGAGTGCAGGTTTTGCAGTACCCGCAACATTGGCCCCCTTCTACTCAAACACACCCTGACAAAATGTTACTGTAAAATCACCCCTGAAACTCACGCCTTGCACATCTCTGCTGGTTAGCACCCCTGGAACTGTAAAAACCCACACATACCTTTATTACAGATGCAGTTACATGCCACAATTGGGTTGAAGAGCTGACACTCACAATTCCCCACTATGGCTCAGGGGCACCCAGCCGGGCCAAATACCTTTTATTAATGGCCTGGGTACTCCTTCACCGTCACAACACTCCACTGAGACAGCAGTAAAAAAAGTGGCCAATGACCTACTCAAATCTAAAGCTATGGCTCACTTCTCCCTACTAATTCTCCTGGATCTCTCTGCTGCTTTTCACACTTTGATCACCTTCTTCTCCTGAACATTTCCACCCCACTGGCCTCGGTGACACAGCCGTCTCCTGGTTTATGGCCTACCTTTCCAAGCGCTCCTTCAGTGTTCCTTCTTTGATGTCTCCTCATCTTCACTTCCTCTTTCTGTTGGGGTCCCACAAGGCTCTGTCCTTGGCCCTCTGCTCTTCTCCCTTTACACCTCTTCTCTAGGTGAACTAATACAATCTTTTGTCTTTCAGCATCATCTATATGCAGATGACACCCACATTATCTCTCCTCCTCTGACCTCAGTCGTCCCGTACCACCAAGTCTCTCTGTAATCTTGTAATCTCCTTCTGGATGTCTCACTTATTACTCAAAGTTTAACATGTCCAAATCAGAATTAATTGTCTTTGCACCTTCCACTGCCACCGCTACACCCACAATCTCCTTCACTGTCAATAACACCACAATCTCATCAACACCTCAAGCCTGCTGTCTACGGGTCACCTTTGACTCTGATCTCACCTTTATTCCTCGCATTCAGTCCTTCACAAAGTCCTGCTATCTCCACCTTTGATATATTGCCAAGATACGCCCTTTTCTCACTCATGATGTAACTAAAATCATAATTCACTCACTCATCTTGACCCGCCTTGACTACTGCAACTTTCTCTTAGTTGACATTCCCCTTATCTGAATATCCCAACTCCAATCCATCCAAAATTCTGCTGCCAGACTCATCTATCTCACTCAGCACTCCACTTCTGCTGATCCACTTCGCATATTCCTTCACTGCCTTCTCATATCCTCTAGAATAAAATGTAAACCCTAGCTCTGACTTACAAAGTTCTCCGTGATCCTGCCCCCTTACATCTCTGCCCTCACCCCCAAATACATACCCACACGCCCCCTACGTTCTGAATAACGTAATCCGTCTCTCCTATTACCTAATTACCTTATTACCTTCTCTCACTCCCTCCTACAAGACTTCTCCCGTGGTGCCCACTCTCTCTCTCCAATTCCATAGTATGTACCATCAGACTCTGCCCCAGCTTTCAGATATTTAAAGATTGAACACACAAAAATACAGTTATCGCTCAATACCAAAACAAACAATCAAGTATAAGGCTCCAGGTGCGTAGGGAGGAGATAAAGCAAAAACACAAATGGCGAACAGAATCACCCAGGTCCCTATTGGCACGCACTCATGATGCACAAGTATAATTAACAAGGATACATATCCATTAATTTCAACCAAAATTCCCACTACCCCAATGAGGGTATATCAACAATAAGACAGACAGTCTATATAAAAACAGAAAATAACAAAACTTTAATGTTGATAGTCACGCCGAAACAAGTGTAAGTATGTACAGGTGAGTTAAAAAAGGAATAAAAATGATCCCCTGAGGGGAGGTGTATCAGGTGGAAAGTTAGTAGTGAAATCAGTCAGCTTAGTAGCTATATTGTAATAATCTTAGCCTCTCTACAAATCATTCCATATATACAAGGTGGTGCGGTAATTACTAATATAACCCTGCTAAGGTATATACCCTACAAACTGAATACACATGTGGTATATCGTAAGCTGCAGCCGCAGCAGAGGTAAGTATAATAAAGAGTGTGGTGTGTAACAACATACACGCTGTATGTGCAGGCAATAGATAGTGGTGCAGTGATAAACACCTATACGCCTAAGAATGCCTCTGTCAGATAATGCCCCAACACTCAACCCCAAAACTGATAATATCAGAATGCTGCAGCTGCAACACCACAATGTCAGCAGTGTCTGGTATACGACCGTATCTCCAAGCAGAGTGAGGAATTCTCCCGCCACCACTGTCCTGAACACCGAGCGGGAACACCGTCCTGCTCGCAGGCGCCACAACCTGATCCCTGAAAACTCAAGAAAGCCTATTTGCCATACCTCTAACACCCAACTCCCTCCCCGTCTCTGCCACAAGCCGCCTGGCTTGTCTCCTTGTCTCCTTGTGTACTAACCTCTCTATTCTCGTTAGTAGTTCCTGAGGCCTGCTGCTACTCTCCATGCAGAGGCCTGAGTATCCTGAGGCCTGCTGCTAATCTCCATGTGAGTACCCTGAGGCCTGCTGCTACTCTCCACGTAGAGGACTGTGTTCCCGTGTATCCTGAGGCCTGCTGCTACTCTCCATGCAGAGGCCTATTCCAGACTCCTGTGCTGAAGCGTTGTTTAGCCAGCACTGGTTCCTGGTACCTGCTGCATTCTCCCCTAGCAGAGGTTACCAGTCGTTTCCTGAGGCCTGCTGCTATTCTCCACGCAGAGGCCTGCTTTGGACTTCTGTGCTGAAGAGTTGGTTTTTCCCCGACGCTGCCCTGCGGTGTACTTCGGCCAGCCTGCTGTCTCCCCCTGCTGAGACCGGCATCATGGGCCAAGGCCGCTCTTCACGCAGATGCCACTCCCGCGCTCACGCTCCTAAGCTGAAGCGGGGAACTCCTGTCTACCTGTTGCCGAACTCCTGCTTGAATAACGACGATGCTGCCTTCTCCACTCCTGACCCTGCTGTGTACGACTACAAACTGCGCACTCCGGATCAGTCTGCGCGGACTAAGGTCGGTGATTATATAACCCCACCTCAGCCCCGCGGTCCGGTCCCGGTTTGTGGCGAGCACAATCGTAACAATACCACTGTTTGCCTTTGGTTATTCATGAAACTTTCCTTTGTACATTTTCAACTGGACAATTTATTTATCTATTTTTTATGTCTTTCACTGTTGAAACTGCACAGTTACTGCTTTTTAATGTGTTTTTTTTTTAGTAAACCTCTTAAAAATATTTTGGGGGACAGAAAGAACAGCTGAATCTCCTACCAGTAGCTATGTACATTACGATCTAAAGACGGGTAACGTCTTCTTCCTATGTTTCTCTAACAATCCTCTTGTTCTCACTCCATCAAACATTATCTGACCTGTAATATAATACATGTTCTAGCATAAGAGGAAGGTCAATGATCAGTGCACAGTAAATATAGTTGCATTTTACTTCTTGACTCATGTTTGCATGTTCTGCACATACCTGATCAGGTCGTCCATCGGTAAGTAGATAAACTGCTTGAGTCTTGTTGTCAGCCAGCGCAACTTGTAGAGCCCGGAGAGTGTTTGTGGAGTTGCCAACCTTTCAAGAAAAAGATACCATATTTGTTTAATCTAAGTCAATGTCTATTGTGATCAATATTTTCCTCCAAAGAAAGGGACATGCTGTTCATTGGCCCGACGGTAAACTAAATAATAGCATCAGGTTAAGTTCATAGGCCGGAACAAAACAAAAAAAGTTGGTTATTGCTTGGTAATGAGAGCAAAATATTCTTTATTTATATTGTGGCATTAAACGCATATATGTATAGGAAGTCAGACACTTAATTCCCTTACAAATGTCCAAAAACTGGCCAGTGAGAGAAGCTACAATTTCTTCTAAATTTCTAATATTTTTTTTACAGGGTGGGAATGAGGGGGTCCCCCCTCATCGGGAACTGCACTATTTTCCGCTCTAAGGGACCATCCTGCTCCAGAGTTCAAGGTCAAGATACAGAGTTTAAATCTCCCTCCAAAGTGGCTTCCAAATTTCAGGCCAATAGCAAGCCGCAATATCGCTGGCTGCAGTTTCCTATTGGACGGACATTTAAATCCAGGAAGTAATACTGGCAACTTAACCAGTAACTATCTCAGGAACCAGGTGGCCCAGAGCTGAAAATACTGCAATTCTGCTTCGGATGAACCCCAGCTTCAATCCTGTCAAATAAAGAGGTTATAGGGGGAATTGCTGATTTTAAATTGTAATGGGAACTGAGCACAATGTTCATTAAAACATGAACACTATTAAATCCTCCATGCATGTCTGCTTTTAGGGTGCAAATCTATGCTGATAATAGAAACCACACACGCCACAGTTAACCAGTTCATCACCAACCACAGTTGCATTTATATGATGCTTCTGGTAGACATTTCATACATTATTAGAAACTATATTGCTGTCCAGTAAATGACCGGTAATGCAAAGCACTCCTAGCATATACCCACTACTTAGTACCCGAAGTGTATGCCTGGAAGGCCCATTCGACAAGTGGTGGTCCTCTATGCAACAGACTGCCAATCTGGCTTTGACTATGGGTACAAGTACCTCCCCAGCGTAGGAGTGAGAGGTACAGGGGATTGAGGTATCGATTATATATTGGGTTTTTTTAAGTACCAAGAATGTCAATATCTGTGGAGCATTACTGACCACTGCCAATAAAGCACCTTTTGTTTTATAAAAGTTCTTGGTTGTTATATTCATGCCCAGCCTGCACTTACCCAGCACCCCACAAAGGCCTGAGATACAGAGCATTGCCAATGTGTATAGCTAATCTGATGTGACCTCCTTTACAGCTGGGTAAGGAGGGTTACACCATCATTGTGTGGTGATTATGGAATATTTTACTGTTTTTTGTAATATATATATATACACATACATACATACATACATGTTAAGTTTGTAGCCGGCACTTCGGTAGTGATAGTATAAGGGCCTGGTGCTTGTCCCATAAAATTATCTGGAGCATATGTTACCAACAATGAAGATGGTAAGAAAAGAGACAGCACTCAGTAAGTAATCAAATAAAGAGTATATTTTGTAAATGACACACAAACCGACGTTTCGATCCGCACAGGGGCATCTTCCTCAGGGGGGGGGAGGCGGGGTGCAGTGAAACAGTGCCAGTGACTTATATACTAGCACCCAGGTGCAATCAAGCACACCAAACAATTAAACAGTTAAAAAATCAAGAGAGCACGCAAAAGTTCGGGTGTCCTGCACAGGTAATTAGTGGCCATTTTGAAAAAGTTCACCTGGTATCGCTGTATCAGGTGGACACGAGTCCTACTCCATTTTGAACTAGTATGAGCGTCAACAGCTGGCTCTGCAAAGCATCCTTGGTAACCATAGTAACCACAGTGCGCATGCGGGCTGAGACAAAGTGGCTATGCTGTGACAGAAGAAATCTGAACCTGGGTCGCGGGAGTCTTGTCGGACCAGAGATGTGAGGGTAAGGAGTGGCAGAGTGAGGGCGGTAATGGGGGTATAAAAGTCCATTGAAGAAGCAGAGCGTGCCGTAAGCCGACTCTATAAGTGTAGAGTATAGTACCGTAGACTAGTTTTTGGGATGTAGAAATCTGTTGTACTGATAACAAACTTCCTAAAGTGCAGCAGGAATGTTTGCTAACCTGCATTCAGTTCATTTTGTCCCATAATTATTTTTTGTTCAATTAAGTATTTTATCTTCAAATTTGTGGAACGGCCACGAGTGCCAGGCTCGCCCCCAGGCTATGCAAACCTATTCATGGGTTTTTGGGAGCTCAAGAACATCTGGGCAATTTCGCAAAAGATGTTGTGAGAGCATAAACAATAGGTCTGGAGTAGTTGCAAATCAGCGTAAATTTGGCCCCTCTAAATTTGTGACCAAATATAACACATCTGCTAATAAAATCATAAAGATTCTCAATACACATTGGAAAATTCTTCAATATGATCCACATTTAAAAGGATCTTTACCCAATAGAGCACCTGTAGTTTTCAAAAAGGCGACTAATGAAGAAAACCTAATAGTGCAAAGTAAACGGAGATCTAAAGTGAAAACTAAAGTTACAAATATGAATGGGAACCACAGGTGCATGAGATCGAGATGTATAATGTGCAGACAAATGTGTTTAGAAAATACATTCACATCACATTCCAATGGAAGCAACTATGGGGTAAAAGGGCATATTGAATGCCAAACCCCATATGTTGTTTATATGCTGTGTTGTCCCTGTGGGATGCAATACATAGGGAGAACTATACGTTCTCTTAATATCAGATATCTGGAACACAGGAGAAACGTGACTAGGGGTCTCACTACACATAGCGTATCCAGACACTTTAGGCTGCGGACATGGTAACTTCAGCTGTGCGGAGGCGCGCAGACGCTGAGGGAAAGCGGGTGCTTTCCCTGGCCATGGTACGCGCGCCGTCCGTGGGCATGTCTAGGGGTGTGCCGGAGCTGGTTCGCCCTCATTGGGCGAACCGCTCATGTGACCGGCCTGTCGCACCAAGAAATCATTTTTAACTGATTTCTTGCGCTATGCGCGCCCCCTCCCGCTTCCGCGCGCACGTGCCCGCATGCCGCATAGACGCGAACACTGCCTTAAGGCAGTCTGTTCGCTCAGCGTGTTGACGCGTCCGCATGGTCTGTGGCATCATGTCCGAGGCCTTAGTCTTTATCATAATAGAGATCCTGGGCTTCTGACTGTAATGGGACTTGAGCACGTTGACCCCTCTCTCTTGGGGGTTGATAGGTTCAAGACCCTTTGTAGAAGAGAGTTCTATTGAATATATATGATGGGTACCCAAGCCCCAACCGGTTTCAATGAGTGTATTGACACCAGCACTTTGATATAGACATCTTCCACTGCTGGTTTCTCTCCTGAGATAAATGCGAATGCTCAGTTAACTCTCTAAATTCCAAATAGGTCTTCCCTTTTTCTCCCAGCTCATTTTTGGTTCTTGGAATCCCCTTCCTAGCCCATTCCTTCCCAGTCCTATTCCTGCACATTTGTCCTTTCTTTCCTTTTCCTCTACCTTCCCCCCCTCCCTTTCCCTCTCCCCTAAGCCCTCCCTTTCCCTCCCCCTTCTTCCTTCTCCACTTATCTTCACCATTCCATCTGTGAACAAGATCATGTACACATATAAAGTTGTTGAGACTTTATCTCAGCTCCTTTCATCCTGGTTTTTAACACTGGTGAAGGCACTCTTAATATTGCAAAATCTCTCTATGATATTGTTATACACTGATCTGTTTTATTATGTACTGTAATTTGTTCATTTTTTATGTTTGGTTGTATTAACATTTTTGTGGAAGAAATGTGTTATTTTTTCATTCTATTTTGTGTGCTATAACAATAATTAGGAGGTTTTTATTTATATAGTTTGTGTTTACTAGTAATATTTGTTCTAAAATTGATTTCTGTTTGTGCTAATTCTTATTTGGGTGTCAATGCACTAACATCATGGGCATCTATATACGTATTTATACTTCGATGTTTGTTTATATGTTTATTCTAGTTTAAAAGATTTTAGAATCGTTTAGTACTGCTCGGTTAAGAGTGGACAAGTGTCCAATTGAGAACAGCTAATTGTGACGGCTAAAATTGGCGTTTATAAAGTGGATGGATAGTCTGACACCTTATACCCCTGACGAAGTCATGTGTTGTGACGAAACGCGTAGGGACCCGTATGTTGAGACGTTGCCACGAGCGGCTTGTGTATCGAAACACTAGTCTGGTTCAATTGTGATTGTAGTTAAATTGGATACAACTTAGCAATATTGTTGCAATTCATTCATGTTGCCTTACTGACACTCTGGAGGCTTAAAGATTGAAATTGGGACATTTGTTTCTACACTACCCTCGGAGATCTGACGCGAAGTTCCCGATGCTGCAGGAAATGTTCCAGATGAGTATTATCTCACAAGGGATTGACTGACTAAATGCTTTCATTCTTGCTACACTTGTGGGTGTGCTATTTTATAATTCTATTTTTGAGAATAAATACACACAGATTTATGCTATGTGGCACGCGCCTTTCTTCTCTTTTTTCTGATATCTATACACCCACATATACACACACACAGTGGCAGAACTAGGGCAGGGTCGCATGGGGCAGCTGCACATGCGTTGCTGCCCTGATTGACCTCTCAGACAGCACTGCAGTAGGTCACAGCGCGCCCGATCCTGCTTCACTACCGTCCATCAAAGAAGGATTGGGCGCTGTGACCAGCTGCAGCACTGACTGACAGGTGTGTTACTGCAGCAGTGTGCAAACTGGGGGGGCGCGCCCCCAGAGGGGACCCAAGATTTGCTAGGGGAGTGTGGCGGTTACAAAGGCCTCGCGCCCTTCCCCGAGGCATTTAAATTAAATGCTGGGGGAGGCGTAAGGCCTCTGTAACATCCCTTACTCGCTGCCAGCCGGGTCTTCGGCGATGCGTCGCCATGGCAAGACCACGTCAAATGACGCCATGAGGTCCTGTGACGTGGTGCGTCACCATGACAACACATGTCAAATGACACTGCGAAGTCATGTGACGTCAAATCCCGCAACGTAATTTGACGCCGGGTTCAAAGCGAGGGGGTGGCGCAAACGCTGGGGCTCCCAGGCAGGGGGCGCACACCAAAAACTTTGCACACCCCTGTGTTACTGAAGTGCTGGTCAGTGAGTATGGAGGGGAGGGAGCAGAGAACAGGCAGCAAAGTGTGGGTGTGTGCGTGAGGCAGCGAGCTGCAGGACTCTGTCCGCCCCTGCTCTATACATGATGTCATGGGGAGGAGTTTCTGTGCTGCCGTGTTTCAATGTGTGTCAGTGCGCTGTGTGTCTGTCAGTGCGCTGTGTGTCTGTCAGTGCGCTGTGTGTCTGTAAGTGCACCGTGTGTCTGTCAGTGCGCCGTGTGTCTGTCAGTGCGCCGTGTGTCTGTCAGTGCGCCGTGTGTCTGTCAGTGCGCCGTGTGTCTGTCTGTGCGCCGTGTGTCTGTCAGTGCGCCGTGTGTCTGTCAGTGCGCCGTGTGTCTGTCAGTGCGCCGTGTGTCTGTCAGTGCGCCGTGTGTCTGTCAGTGCGCCGTGTGTCTGTCTGTGCGCCGTGTGTCTGTCAGTGCGCCGTGTGTCTGTCAGTGCGCCGTGTGTCTGTCAGTGCGCCGTGTGTCTGTCAGTGCGCCGTGTGTCTGTCAGTGCGCCGTGTGTCTGTCAGTGCGCCGTGTGTCTGTCAGTGCGCCGTGTGTCTGTCAGTGCGCCGTGTGTCTGTCAGTGCGCCGTGTGTCTGTCAGTGCGCCGTGTGTCTGTCAGTGCGCCGTGTGTCTGTCAGTGCGCTGGGTGTCTGTCAGTGCGCTGTGTGTCTGTCAGTGCGCTGTGTGTCTGTCAGTGCGCCGTGTGTCTGTCAGTGCGCCGTGTGTCTGTCTGTGCGCCGTGTGTCTGTCTGTGCGCCGTGTGTCTGTCAGTGCGCCGTGTGTCTGTCAGTGCGCCGTGTGTCTGTCAGTGCGCGTGTGTCTGTCAGTGCGCCGTGTGTCTGTCAGTGCGCCGTCTGTCTGTCAGTGCGCCGTGTGTCTGTCAGTGCGCCGTGTGTCTGTCTGTGCGCCATGTGTCTGTCAGTGCGCCGTGTGTCTGTCAGTGCGCCGGGTGTCTGTCAGTGCGCCGGGTGTCTGTCAGTGCGCCGGGTGTCTGTCAGTGCGCCGGGTGTCTGTCAGTGCGCCGTGTGTCTGTCAGTGCGCCGTGTGTCTGTCAGTGCGCCGTGTGTCTGTCAGTGCGCCGTGTGTCTGTCAGTGCGCCGTGTGTCTGTCAGTGCGCCGTGTGTCTGTCAGTGCGCCGTGTGTCTGTCAGTGCGCCGTGTGTCTGTCAGTGCGCCGTGTGTCTGTCAGTGCGCCGTGTGTCTGTCAGTGCGCCGTGTGTCTGTCAGTGCGCCGTGTGTCTGTCAGTGCGCCGTGTGTCTGTCAGTGCGCCGTGTGTCTGTCAGTGCGCCGTGTGTCTGTCAGTGCGCCGTGTGTCTGTCAGTGCGCCGTGTGTCTGTCTGTGCGCCGTGTGTCTGTCAGTGCGCCGTGTGTCTGTCAGTGCGCCGTGTGTCTGTCTGTGCGCCGTGTGTCTGTCAGTGCGCCGTGTGTCTGTCAGTGCGCCGTGTGTCTGTCAGTGCGCCGTGTGTCTGTCAGTGCGCCGTGTGTCTGTCAGTGCGCCGTGTGTCTGTCAGTGCGCTGTGTGTCTGTGAGTGCGCTGCGTGTCTGTCAGTGCGCCGCGTATCTGTCAGTGCGCCGTGTGTCTCAGTGCGCCGTGTGTCTGTCAGTGCGCCGTGTGTCTGTCAGTGCGCCGTGTGTCTGTCAGTGCGCCGTCTGTCTGTCAGTGCGCCGTGTGTCTGTCAGTGCGCCGTGTGTCTGTCAGTGCGCCGTGTGTCTGTCAGTGCGCCGTGTGTTTGTCAGTGCGCCGTGTGTCTGTGAGTGCGCCGTGTGTCTGTCAGTGCGCGCTGTGTGTCTGTCAGTGCGCTGCGTGTCTGTCAGTGCGCCGTGTGTCTGTCAGTGCGCCGTGTGTCTGTCAGTGCGCCGTGTGTCTCAGTGCGCCGTGTGTCTGTCAGTGCGCCGTGTGTCTGTCAGTGTGCTGTTGGGGGGAGGGGCACAGTTGCCTCGGGCGCAAAATATATATGCTTATGTATGTATGTATGCATGTATGTATGCATATATTTGGACATATACATACTGTATATCTATATCTATATCCAAAGAATGTATGTTACTTCTCTATTTAGTATGTATGATGGTATCTCAACTTCAAATATATTTATAACAGAAGTTCCACTAGTCCAAGGCTTCTCTGAGCTCAGTTTCCTTTTGAAACAATTCTCAAGAGGCTCAGAGTGAATCATAAGATATCAAAGATTCCATGTGATTAATATTCAAAGCAATCTGTTATTCTAACTATATGCAAGGTCACGTATCTGACCGTCTCCAAATAACACCGAGTGTGCAAAGCCTTTCATCTACTATGCTCACAGCAAGATACACATTTGACTCATCAGTGTACCTTCAATATGGGGGTTAAACAGATCACTATGAAATATATCACAGACAAAAAAGCTTCACCATAAGCAAGGCATTTTATTTATGAACTTTAAGGCTCAAAAACGATGGCAACATTTGCGGCAAAAATGCTGCCCCATATCTACTACATTTAAACGCTGCTTTTAGTGTAAATGTGAAAGCACTATCTCAATTACACAGCACCGGTAATCGGTATTACTGATTACCATCCATGCAGTATGGTGCAAGGTTTGTAACACATCATTAGCAAAATGTGCGTTCCCCAGTATTTCTCTTTTTGTGCTTACAGCTTTTTTGTTAAGGTTGCCATTTAACAGAGTTCTTATTTTTATGATGTTGCAATCCTGCAATATCAGCCTCCAAAATCGGGCACTTTTGACCAAAGGCTGAGATTTTCTCTATATAAGCAACGGGATGATGCTTGAGTGATACATACCAATTTTACTATTTCTAATGATGAGGAGGAGAAGGAGAAAAGAACAAAAGAACAAGATGTTGTATATTTTAAGAGGACTTATCCTAAAAACAATTGAAAAAAACACTTTTTTGGTGGAAAAAACCTTCAGCTTCCATTCCTGTGAATGGGTATTAATACAACACTGCAGACATATCAACGTCACACCATGCTGAATAGGTGCCTAAGATAGCATTTCATTTTAAATTTTACTATATTGCCTACACCAAAATAATAGAAATGAAGTTGATGTAAAAGTCATGGAATTTAAAAAGTGAAGGTATAAACAATTATAGGGTCAGTCCCTATCGTTGTTCTACCCTTATTGTTCTGATTCAAACACAAACAATATTTTGAACCTCTGCTACAGTGAGAAAGAGCTTAGCAGCGGTAGAAGGGAGAGAGAGGGCAATCATTCACTTTTTATTCAATGATTACACACACAATGTTCCTGTAACACAGCTCTGCTCATGCAGGAAACACATTTTCGATCTTTCTGTCTGTAATGTTAATTTGATTTAGATTTGGTCTCTTAATGAATGAAAGTGAAGTAAATTTGTGAAATGATCTAATAACTTTGCATTAATAAGTGTGAAATATACAACTGCGTACATTTCCTTAAACGTCACTTTATTACCTGAAGTTCTTTAACCCAAAACCAGGCTTCTTTCAACTTTTCTTCATTAACTTCCGATAATTTTTCTTTCCAAGCCTCTACGCGGGAATCAAATTTGACAAAGTTGAACATTCGTTTGTGTCGAAGTTGTTCCTGTTAGAAACAATTTTGTCTGTTGCCAGTCATTGAAATCGCTTTTTCTTACAAAATAAATGCTTTTCAGGTTTCACCAATGAATTTTATATAAGTGAAACAGTGAGAGAAAATGATCCGAGCGTTCTGCTCCTGCTATCAGATTGGTCGATGTGCTCTCAGGGGTCCAGAACCTCAATGCAAAGTAGTGTTCTTAAAGCAGCAGTCCAAGCTGCCATTTATTTTTTTAATTTTATATAATTTTTCACTTTAATATGTGCATCAATACAATTCACATAATGATAAGCAATTAGCTAAGTTGCCAATCGATCAGTCCTCCTGTGATCGATCGGTGAAGATTTGGCTCGGGGTTTTACTACGTGACTGCAGAGGAGTATTCTGCAGGAAGTGGAATGCATATGCATATTAATATAACAAATGGGGGGAAGATCATGTAACCAGGCAGTCACTAGATACAGTTGGTGTACTGCTAGAGAGGGCAGGGCCCGAAAAGGCCTGTTTCAGAAGTGGAAGGGGATGTGACTTTTTAAATGGTTGCAATAGAAACAAAAAAGGCTTGTTACATTATAATACATTAAAAATGTAATTCAGAGTTGTTTTAAAAAAATGCTTCAAGTATTTTCTCATAGTACAGAACTGATTTATAAAAAGAAAACATATGTAGGATAACGCTTGGTCTGCAGCTCTAAGATAGGCATCAAAAGATCATGGCAGCAGAAGAGCAGTGTATTTGTAGGAGGAGAAACAGTGGGTAGATATCTAGGTATGAATGAATACTTGGTTAAATCACAAAACAAAATTGTAATTTTGTTTTAACCCCAACAGAAAGAATAAATAAATAATAATGTAGCTTAAATATTTTAAGATAAAAGAAGTCTGTTTAGATTGCAAGCTTTTTTCATGGTTGTAAGAAAATAATGTAATATTTATATATTTTAGATTTAAATGTTATAATTATGTTTTTTTTATATAATATATTGCTGTTTGTGAATGAGTAACTATTTATATAATTGTAGCTTAAAAAAAATGATGTAGCTAATCTTACCTGCATAAGTTGACATATTTTCTCCTTCACCAAAAATAGCTTGTTCTTCATGGAGTGTGAAGTGTCAATGAGAATATATACTTGATCTTCAAGGATAGTCCCGAAAAGTTCCCTGCTCCCTTGCTGAAGCCATTTAATTCTATAACAAGATAACATGGTGAAACATAGCAGTTCCAATGAACACAAAAAGTTTATATTAAGGCGCATGCCCGTCACTGGACAAGATGGCTGCTTAGTCGTTGGGCTTCGAGGACGAGCCAGCTGTTCCGTAATTAATTTCCCAAAATAGAAGCAACCACGACTAACTACCCACTGAAATATCAGAGGTTCCCCGTAAAAAAAAAAAAGAAAAAAAAAAAAAGCCTCACTAAGAAGTCTTAAGAGGTTTTCAAGAGAAAGGAACAGACATAGCAGGCTCATCAAGATGGGGCCTTTTTACAAGCTCCTTCAGACACAGAATCTGAATATTAGTCAGTCAATAATAAAAAACAAAAAAAACAAAAAAAACAAAGAGCTTTAGGGCCGTTCTATACAGCATGCGGCCGCTCGTGCCTATGTGAACGCGCGTGCACGTGCCGCATGCTTTTTGTATGTATACTATAGAAGCTGTGAAGGTACAGTGTTTGTGTGTTTATATGGGTGTGTGTGTGTGTGTGTGTGTGTGTGTGTGTGTGTGTGTGTGTGTGTGTGTGTGTGTGTGTGTGTGTGTGTGTGTGTGTGTGTGTGTGTGTGTATAATTTATTATTTATTAAAAAAAACATTGGTAAAAATAAAATATTTATTACATTTGTGCAGACACACAAATACATACACACACACACATATACATATACATACATACACATGCATACATATATAAACACACACACATATACATACATTCAGCGCCGTTAGCGGCGTGAAAAAATGCTTTTCCCATCTTCGCCGCTCTGTCGGCTCCCCTCTCCCTGCCGTGCGCACGCGCGGCCCTTGTGTAGAAGGGCTGACTCACGTCAGCCAACTGAAATTCTGTGCGCGCGCATGGCGTAGCACGCGCCCGGCACTATAGAACATGCCTCAGAAACATTAAGGACTTGTTCCAACTAGAACTTCAAAAAGCCCTCAGAGAAATAAGACTCGAAATTACGTCTCTGGTTGAGAGGACAGACGCTCTTGAAAATAAGCTAGACAAAGATTTAATCATCCAAAATATAACAGATGAAGAAGTTTCCGACTTCTTGGACAAACCAGAAGACATAGAAAATATGGCTTGATGCAACAATCGATGTATTCACAATATACTTGAACTTGTCACAAAACTCGACGTCTATCTTCTGAAATTGTTCTGACCCATCCTGCCAGACCTCCGGGAGGATACATCTTAACTGAATTGCTCACTTAGGGCCTTAAGACCTAGATTACCTAACAGCGAGAACCATTGGGAAGTGATTATTCACTATTTATTTTTATAAACCAAGGAAACTATATAAACCTCAATCAGATCTAAACCTGATCTTATCTTCAAAGAGACTTATCTTCAGGTCTACCATGACCTAGCACCTTTTACCCTTGCTCGCAGACATAACCTCAAAAAAGATTACGAATATTCTATGGGATAACAATATCCTATCCGTTACAAATGGGGGTTCCCATTAACGCTAATCGCTTCCAACAGCGGGAGAACAGGCCTCATTAAAAGATTCTCAAGATTGGGCGTTGATCCTGGAGACAAGATAGGCCTTTGACCCTGCCACCATTACAGCAGGAACCTGCACCAAGAAAGACTAAGGGCCTCATGCAGTAAGCGTTGATAAGGGAATTATCACCATTTTATAGCCAAAATTGGGTTTGAGATTCAGTAAGCGCCGATAAGTGCTTGATTTCGCCAGGTTTCGGAGCCGATTATTTTGTTATGGCCAGTCGGCTGCCGATAAGCCTGTTTTCGCCACTGATCGCCACTTTTTTAAATCGGCTGGATTCAACAAAAAAAATCAGCTTATCGGGGCTGATCGGCACTACGAAATTGAGATGTTATGGCCGATTTCTCCCGCCAACTAAAGTTGGCAGTTTGGACGGGAGAACGATCGCTAAGGCTGCCGGAACGGCACTTAGAAAAAAAAAATCTTCTGTACATCAATGGAGTCAATGGAGCGGGGACGTATAACAGTATAGTACTGTTTACGTTTCATTGCTCACAATACAAACGTCATTTGCATTACAGTGTGGGGGCATTCCCTGCATTGTGTCACAGCTGACGTGTATTATTTGCATAACATTATACTTTTACATGTTTTCAGCATTTGCGGGTCACATTACTCATCATGTGATGATGTGGCAAGGGAAAATACTATACTCAACTCTTAAAGGAGAACCTCACATCATAGCACACATTTTACTGAATTGATCGACAATTGTTTACATGATGTTACACATGTCACACATGTCACACATACACCGTATATTCATGTTCCTTTACATTACACAATGCTTGTAATGTGTCACGCATCTTTAAACGTTCATGTACATCTAAATTCTCATGTTTACATCTAGGTTTGGTCCTCCCTATTTTCATGACGTCACTTATTGGACGCGCAATCACATTGCATGTTTACATTATAACCGTTGCATTACAAGCACTTCAACCTAACTTATACGCACATGTACAGTAATTCATCATTGGGACACCTTGTAAACTCATTCTATAGCAACTATCCTCATTACAGAAATGCATGCATATGCACACGACTATTCATTGTTGGCAACATGTCACAATAACATGGCTAATTACACATGTTACACAAAACTTTTCCCACATCAATCTCAGCCTTTTTGTCTCATTACATGACTGACTCTTGCGTTCACAAGTTTTACATGCATTGCACATGCAACTATTTATTTGCAAGCAATGTTTGTACAAAGCATCACGTCACATCATTGGCAAATATCATCATTCCCTGCAGAATACACACAACAACTGCACACAGCTTGCCACACAAGTACTTTATTATGTTAATGTAAAACCTTGCATTTTACTATGTCACCTGACATCATCACATACCTATTTAAAGGACGCCCATTACCTGCTCATTCACAGCTACTCATTTCAAAATGTTGAGATTGTTTAGGAGACGGAGGAACATTCTTTTCTATGACATGCATGCTGATGAAGAGAATGAGTTAGGGCAAGGGAGGGACACACCGAGGGACAGTGACAGGGACAGTGACGCGGATACGACAGGGACAGGGAGAGGGACAGGCCGAGGGACAGGGAGAGGGACAGGAGATCAGAGGAGAAGACAGAGGAGACAAGTTGTGCCTCGTCCGCGTCTGTACAGGGAGAGAACCCTGTTAGATGGGATGAGTGAGGAGGAGATTGTAAGTCGCTATCGTTTGAGTTCAGCAGCAATCTTATCTCTTTATCAGGAGATAAGGGGAGATTTAGATTTTTTCACAGCCAGAGGTCGTGCAGTCCCTGGGCTTGTTAAAATGCTGTGCTCATTACATTATCTTGCTTCCGCGTCATACCAGACAACTGTGGGCATAGTGAGCGGGGTCTCGCAATCTACATTCTCGCGGGCCTTGACCCAGTTTCTCTATGCACTCAATAGACGCGCTAGGAATTATATTCATTTTCCTACAGAGGCGACAGAGTGGCTGGAAGTCAGGACTGGCTTTTATAATATAGCAGGGATACCATGTGTGCTGGGTGCAATCGATTGCACACATGTTGCTTTGATTGCACCTAGTCAGAGTGAGCATGTGTACCGCAATCGTAAGCACTACCATTCACTCAATGTACAGGTGGTATGTGATGCGACGATGAGGATAATGCATGTGGTACCCAAATTCCCTGGTTCCAGTCACGATTCCTCTATCCTGAGGAACTCTTCAGTCTTCCATGCGTTCGAAGAGGGACATTTTGAACATGGTTGGCTGCTGGGTGAGTACACATTTACATGTTATAACACAAAACACATTTTTATTTAGGAATGTTGGCATTGTACAATTTGATCACTAATGTCAGCTTATGTGTGCTCCATTCATTATAGGTGACTCAGGATACGGAATTAGGCCGTGGCTCTTGACTCCGGTGCTAAACCCTCAAACTGAAGCAGAGGAGAGGTACAATGCAGCCCATATATCTACAAGATCTGTTATAGAGAGGACATTTGGCCTACTCAAGACCAGATTTAGGTGTCTGGACAGAACTGGTGGGGCTCTTCTATACAAGCCTCAAAAAGTGTCTGATATTATCCTTGCCTGTTGCATTTTGCACAATGTTGCACTCAGGCACAATGTACAATCAGACCTAGCTGAGCCTTTGGTAGACGAGCATCCCACCCATGTAGCTGCTGAAAATGAACAAACAGCCAGTGGTGGCCAGACACGCCAGAATCTCATCAATTCATTTTTTTCTTGTAAGTAAAAACATATATGTTCCAAGTTCTACTTTTATACTTACATTATGTTATCTTAACAATAATGTTTTTTTATATAACCTTCTGTTAGGACACAGATGAATATGGGTTGCACACCTTTCTTTTCTCTGCTGTGTGCACAAAGGGATGTGGCACCGGTATGTTATTGTTGCACAGGTTATATAATCCCTCTTCAATTGTACTTTAGTTGTGTGTATGTGAATACAACTGGGGTAACAAAGCACTAATATTTTAGCATTGTGTTGTTCCTTATGCTAACACAATACACATATTATGCCCATACTCATTCATGCTTCTAGTATGCTTACATACAATGTTATTGGTGCAGTGTAACATGTACATCCATATGATGTGTACACCAGGCTCATTTACATTTTGATTGTGATTAAATATACATGGTGTTGCACATTTAACACCAAATACACACTTTGCTGTGTTGTTTACGGTACTGAAGATGGCATGTCAATGTTTGCAATTTATATATTGTTCCTTTGCATTATAGGTATATCTCCAGTATGACTGATCATGGTATGTATATTTGCTGACATCTCTCATAAGATGTGCCTACCTCAATCTTCCTATAATTATTTGAAGTAAAAACACAACATATTGTTTTAAAGACAAATGTAACATACATGTACTTTCTGTATCATGTATATGCATTTAGCTACTCTTGAGCTTTCATGTGCATTGTATTAGAAAATGATTACTCACATTTTATCACATTTTATGTATGTTTCCTTATAAATTCCATTCATGTAATATAGAGCTGTTTGGAGAAAAGGGGATAACTGTACTTATTTGTTTACTTACGGGAGCTCATTCATCACGGATGAAATTGACTGATCATAACACTCCATGCATGAATGCCTGTAATCACAACAATGCGTACTACATCTTATATTTAGCAATGTAGGTGTTTTTTAATGCTAGGAATTAATAGTCAACATTAATTTAAATTTGTGACATGTGTATGTATAAGTCACACGTGTGTGGATGTGTCCTACATGTACCAAGTGTAAAACTGTGAACAGAAAACACTATTTTGTTGCAAATGTTACTGTCATTTAGCATTTCTAATTTACCTATATGACAATGTTGGTAATATTTTTGCAATATAATTCACGTCACTTCATCATTATCATGATGATAATTATCAAGTATTCTCACAATTGTAACGTCAATCACGTGCACATTAGCATAGACACACTTTTTAAGACAACTGTTTGTGTCTGTATCAATTTGTGTAGGATCCATGTATAACACCGACAAATGATAACACCAGCTTTATTATGGTAGCTTATATCATCATATTGACTATACGATGTATTTTTAGAAAGTTTAATAAACACAGTAAACTATAGTTAGTTAGGTTAATGAAATATACACAGAAACGTACTTCATTACATGATGTTGATGTCATATTCAGAACATCATGCATTGTAGGGGACCACAACATCTGGCCAATAACATTAATTGCTACAGTCCCAAACCATTTTATCAACATACCCATGTAACAAGAGATTTTTAACAATAAAGGGCTAGTTGGTTGTAAGTGTCCTTTACATTGGGAGAAGGAGTGGCTCAGTGAGTAAAGACACACACTGGCACTGAGAGTTTGAAGCAGGGGAGTCTGGTTCAATTCCCGGTGTCGGCTCCTTGTGATCTTGGCCAAATCACTTTATCTCCCTGTGCCTCAGGCGGCCAAAAATAAATTGTAAGTTCCACGGGCCAGGGACCTGAGCCTGAAAAATGTGTCTGTAAAGCGCTGTGTACAACTAGCAGCGCTATACATGAACATGCTCATATTATAATTATTATTATTATTATTATTATTATTATTATTGTTACATAGTTTCGACAGTCATACGTTCCATTACACAATAGAATACACAAATGTGTTAGCAGAGTGGGAATGGTTGTTATATATAAAACACACCATGCCATAAAATGATAGTAGTCATTAAAGAACACTCAATAAAAATTCATGAGGCACTATTTTGCAACATCATTATGTTAATTAAGTGCTTATGCAATATAGGCATAAGTGTATCACATTTTTAATTGTTTGTTAATAAGCGCTGCAAGCAATATAAAATTAGTTCCATATGTAGTATAGTAGTCGGTGGCTCCTCCTCACAATCATCTCATATAAAGGTAGACTCTTCTGAAATCATACATTGATCCGATTGTATCTTCCCCGACATCTCTGAAATACAGCAAACACATGATGGTCAAAGATGGCACCTTACTATATATGTATCCGTGACAACGCGTTACACAGCTCTATATGATTGTGTACATACACACGTCACTCACTTATATTTTAGAAGTACAAGTGTACATCAGTATGTAATGTTTCTTTAAATTTGTAGCAGGCATAACTATGTATATGATGTGAACGTTGCCTGTATACTGAAAAATGTGCGCGCACATCTTAGTGTGCGCACGCACTTCAGGCTTGGCTGCACTAACTGTTTGCGCATGCGCAAAACAAAGCGTACGTTGTGCGTTCAATACAGGTTGAAAATATGATTAAACATACAATCTTTATTTCAAATACAATGAATACGAAACTACATTCGTTCTAAACGAGTACATCTGTATTCTTTTTAAACAGACGTGTTTGGACAGAAAGGACGGCCGATAACACAATGCGCAAATGCAATACGTGACGTCATGTTAAACCAGCGTGAAACGCACGCTAACACACCTCCCACTCAATTAACATTCGGCTAACGCCCAGTGTACGCCCCCACTGTATGAAACACTGCAGTTACCGTTACTATAACAAAACATGTCAGCCAATAGGCTTTGAGGCGCGCACGTCGCTTGGGGGCGGGACTTACATCCGTAATCCTTTTTAAGGACGCCTTGGGCCATGACAAGGGTCCCACGTCATACGTGGTGGACCCGCTTTTAAATGTTGTAGATGTAGCATGATAACAAAACAGGTATGTGTTAGAGTTATGGTAAAATGTTGCTAATATGTTTAAAGTGATAGGAAAGTACGTATATTTATTCCGTCAGCAATGTGTACTACTCTTTCAGGTTCTACTATATTGTATTCGGAAACAATTTGTTTGTGATCGCTACATGTTATGCAGTCTGCTATGTTACGCTGTATCCACGCATTGAAAGGGAAAATGGTGGTTAGACAAAAAAAAAATGTAAACGCAGAGTCAACGCATAACGATTGTTATATTTACCATTCTTCTAGAATTAACTCTTCGTCTGCCTGCAACTGGTCACTCCAGAAATGCAAGGCATTTTCATCCACGCTTGACCCAAACGCTGAATCCAGTATGAAACACATCTCCTCCATGAAGCGCTCATAGGAATCGCCACTGCTTTCTTCAAACAATTGGTCGGGAGGTATGTTCATTTCTTCGGTACCCATTCCAATGCATTTTCAGCTGAAAGGCTTGGTACAGAATCATAGTAGTTATGTTCATGTACAATGTGGGTTTCAGGAATGGAGGGTGCAGATATTGCAGCAGCTATCGATTCACACGGAACAGTAGTAGCGGATCCATTGCTATTGGCATTAGGAATAAATATGCCTTTAACCACAATATATGTGCCTTCTTTCACGGTGAAATGTTTTTCTTTGGCAATCTTCCAGAAACCATAGTTGTGTTCTAGCTTATCCTGCACACGTTCAAAAAAGTCATTTGTTGATAAAGTGAATCTTATTGATGAATTAAAATTGCGCGCATGCCGACGGTTTTGGTAATAAGGATATTTTGCTCGAATCAAATCATAGATTTGGCGTGTGCTTGCTTGATGTCCGCAAGTTGATAAAATAGCTTCTGAAATCATGTATTTATAACCTAAATTCGGATTCATAATTGTCACCAATTCATCAGCCATTGCAGAGTAGCACAAAAGATGTGTGCAGGTATCTGTTCTTTGCTCATCAAAATGAAACTGCTCAGTGGCTAACAAATTGCTGTGTTTCCTTTTCAAGGTCAACAAAAGTATAAACTGTAACTCCTTATTTCAAACGCCAATTGGATTTCTAGTTATAATTGCTTGAACATTTGTGGTTAGTGATAGCCGCATGTGGGACAAACATGTATCCTTTTTTTATCTCGTTTTTGAAAACATTTGTACACTTTTCATTCAGTAACATTGAGTTTTCTTGCAAAATAACAAAGAGCACTGTGTGAAAATAGTGCTTAGACAGCCATATCAGTAAATACACACACCTGCAAAATGAAATGTTATTTTCCCACATACATTTCTGTGTGTATTTGAAAGTCTGGTTAAGTCCCTGTCTGCATGAGTTTAAATACGTGTGTATCTATATATATATATAAATATATCTATCTCATAAATATATATATATATATATAAAGTGTATATTGTACTATATGTATATTGTGTGTATGTGTATGTGTATGTGTATATGTATATATATATATATATATTATATATTATATATAAAAAAATATTTTTTTTTTTTTATATATATATATATATATTATATATATATATATATATATATATATATATATATATATATATATATATATATATATATATATATAAAGTAATTTTTTTTTTTTTTTTTAAATATTGCTGGAGTACACACAACATATTGATGGCAGTAAGTAGGCCTTGTATGAAACCTATTTAAATGGTGATAAACATGAGTGAATTAAGTAATAAACATTTGTTTGCGCCCAATAATGTTAGAGGCTCACACTTAGTATAGTTGTCAAACATTAGGCCTGTATTATTAAAATACTGTGTTTTCACAAGGAAGCATGAAGTGTATGTTTTTTGTAAATACATCTATACCAGTTTAGATAGCACTATATATATACACACACACACACACACACACACAGTGTGTGTCTGTGTGTGTGTGTGTGCATATATCAATACATACTACATATATATTAGTATCAATTCAGAGATGTTCTTGAAACAAGAACACATAAATGATTAAAGGACAACATTACAATGGCCAGCAAAGGTAAGTAATATTTAACACAAAATCCTGCTGTACACGTACAAGAAAGATGTTTGCAGTTAAATAGGTGCTTTTATAATTGCATGAAAATAATATGCACATGCAATGATTACATCAATTAACACACCCAAATGCAATGTTTTGCTGCTAAGTCAATGGCAGCTTCTCTAAACTTAGCAACTGGCTCCTGGTGGACCATTACTGAACAGACGATTAAAACATAAATATTTATAACACTATTCATTAATTAGGAGTGTTAACATTTCCAAAACTTCACGTGTACAAGAACATACTTGAAAGTTTGGAAACAACACAGTCTTCAGCATACATACAATAGTAATTAGATAATCTGAAGTCAACAAAACAAGGCCAAAGACATATTTTCTGAATTATAACATTTATTTTTTTTGTTCCTTTTGCGAGCGAGTAACAGGCCTGATTGTTGTCTCTTGAATTTTCCTTTTTCTTTTGCCACCAACTTTAGGCACAACAGAGCCACTTTGACTGGCCTCTGGCACTTCACGGGCAGGGCTTGTGGCCAGTGACTCACCTACAGGGCTTTTGGGCAGTGACTGTTCACCTACGGGGCTTGTGGCCAGTGACTCACCTACAGGGCTTTTGGGCAGTGATTCACCTACAGGGCTTTTGGGCAGTGATTCACCTACAGGGCTTTTGGGCAGCGATTCACCTACAGGGCTTTTGGCCAGTGACTCACCTACAGGGCTTTTGGGTAGTGACTGTTCACGGACAGGGCTTGTGCCCACTGACACATGTGAGCAAGTTGGTAGACACTGCACAAGTGATGGTTGGTCTGTTTCATGTGTGTCTTTTGTTGTTTTTGACCAAAAACTGGTCAGTAGTAACTGCTTGTGTTTTGTTTTTGTGGGCTCCTTTGTAGGTGTCTGCTGCTGAATTTGTACAGATGGCAGCGGTAGGATGTCATCAGGAACCTGCCCAGCAATGTCTGCTACTTGACCGGTAACATTTGGGCCTGGTGAATGAATATCAGATGAATGTGGTGAAAACTGACCTGCATGAACAGATCCTGGCTGGGAGGTGTTGAATTGTGGTACATTAGTCATTCTCCAGTAATTAGCTTGTGTTTGCTGAACAACTAATGCTTCGAATGAGGTGTTGATTTTTTGCAACTGTTTCGGCACTTCAATGAAGACTCTGTGGAGATGTGCCAATTGTGAAACTGTTTCTTCCTGCAGTGCAATCATCCTTTCCAGCACTGTCATGAAGTCAGAATGGCGACGATTTTCTGCTTCCACAATTTTTCCCTCAGAAGCTACAATTGCATCGTATGTCGTATTTGCTGGACGATTTGCCGGTAAAACAGTTTCAATTGGAACGTCTTCATGGTCACTTGCTTCTATTTGTGTGTCTATGGCGGTGGCGTCATCATCATCATCATCATAATCCTCTTCATCATGTTCTACAAATAAATGTACAAATTATTAAATGTCATGTTAATCTCTGCTGTGTTACTATGTAATTGTACTGTGTCATAAGTAACAACTAACATGTTTCCATACGTTTTATAACCTCACATTAAAAACTACCTTGACTTAAGAATAATGTTTGGACTCAGTATGAAATATGAGTGAATGAAAACTTGCTGTAAACTCATAACTCCTACATGATAGTTAACATCACTAACACAATACAAGTTGACTTACACTTCATTTTCACTGACACTAAGTAATCCTATTTAAAGAAGATGTGCAAAACAAATAATGAACATGACAACATAACATATAGAAGAGCACATATTATATGGCCACCAACTGATACACTCACCTTCTAGGTGTGTTGAGCTGGCTGACCCAGGTGAAGACACTTGTTCAGTCTCAGGTGACACATGTCCTTCGGGGGCAACTATATATAACAATAACATAAGTTTTACATTTACATGTGTAAATATTGAACAAACAGTTATTGTATGTTCTGTATTTATGAGTACCTAACAGCATCATTTCCTTAACCCAAAATGTGTGTGTGAAAGTGAACATAAATAGTTGTAATAACAATGTACATGCCTGTGTACTTAGAAGTTTTGAGTTCCCTAACATACAACATACTATGGTTCTGCAGTAATGCGTGAGGATAAATAGATTAAATTTGTACATAAAAATCATATGTTGTGTAGTGATATCAGTATCATAATGTACATAACTATCATGAGATGACCATTCACAATGGTTATCATGAAGGTGGTCATATTGCAAAAAGTGTTGTTTTTGGTAGAGGATATGTGTGGTACATTAATATAAGATGTGGCACACATGAATGTGGCTGTGACTAAACAAGACAACACATGCAGTGTGTGATAATGTGTCGTTGATAGTAGTTCAACTATAGATATGAGTGAACTAATGTGTGACGTACGGTTTGATAAGTAATGAGTTGTTGGGGCATTTAGTAGCTAAAGTGAAGCTTTCAAATGAGTGTGATTAACTTCAGTTGTGCTAGTCAGGTTGTAAGAACGGTATTCCCTTCCCCAAAAAGCCTAATCAGCCACACCTTTCAATTACTTGAAACAGGTGAAAATGGTGTGAACTAAGTTGCCCCTAAAATGAGGCTGTAATTAGTGTGTGTGCTGAACCCCACCCCCTCTGTTGAAGTGTATGCTGTGATGAGATATTAATTGCAGCTGCTTTAACACAATGGTAGATGAGCTAAATAGTCGTGTGCAGTTTTTAAGTTATGAAAACAATGACATAAAATATGATACGTGTGCCTCATTATGCTGTCTGTATATGACTTAAATCAAAAATGGACCTTTTCATTAACAACTATAGATGTGTTAGTGCAAGTGATGTTTGTAGGCCGTTGCATGCAATATATTTGATGCATGCTTAAAATAGGCAGTAATGTCATGTTTGTCGGAGTAAAATAAATAAAATACACAATAATATTCTACATATTTCTGTTCTGTACCTGTAGCTAGTAATAATTTCTCATTAACATGTGTTACACATGTGTACTACCCTGTTGTTCCCCATCTTCGCCCACCATCAATTGCTTCCACTGCAGCAATGCATTTTGGGAATTCACATGTAAATGAGCACGCAATGGCACGTGCTATATTAGTTACTGCTTTTAGTAGGACTACAACATATATGTCTATTTTGAGATATATATATATACAGAATCAGACATATACATATATAGATGCAGGTATGCTTATATTGTGAAGACAGTATAAAAAGCAGTGTAACTATGCAAAATAACTGTAAGCAACGACACGCCTAGTACAGTAATATTTCTCACCTGGTGGAAATTGTGAGGGGTAAATTCCTATATCACGGTCACCAGGTAAGCCTTCCACGACGACGGGAAGTAATTTTGCCCGAAGCAGCTCCTCCAATGGACTTAATATGAGACGTTGTGGTGTGGGCCCACCTCCAGTGCCAGTAGCATGCACGCGTTGGTGTTGTATTTTCTTTTTCAATTTGGACCTAATATCATCAAATCTCTTGTGACAATTCCGCTTGTCCCTCACATGATTCCCACACGCATTGACACCAATGACTATTGTGTCCCACATTTCTTTTCTGCTTGCTGAACTTGTCCGCCCTTGAAAAACATATAAAATATATGAGGTAAATTAATAATAATATAAGCACCAGTTTCCTACACTGCTAGCTGTTCCAAGAGATAGCAAACATGCTGTTTTATGTATAATATGTGAAGCACATGAGCATTCACTACTAAACCTATACATGTAAGCAAGGTTGCATTCATATTGTATGCAGTTATGGCAAATTGACCGCCTGTGTTTAGTTGTCCTTGTAAGGCATGATAAAAAGCTGTGTTTCCAGACTAATTAACATAGAAAGATATTGTGAAGCCATATTTGCATATGAACAAAACTCAGATGACCTAGGATCACATGTATTTGAATAATAAATGTAAATGTACACTTACCTAGTAAATGTCCATATATACTGTCATAGTGCTCCAGAATGCCAGTGACAAGAGCTGTATTTTCCTGGTCATTGAAGCGAGGATTACGTGGCTTCTCCACACGTTTCTTCCGAGCAGGTTTAGGGTCAGAGCTTGGCTGGTGCTGACTGGACTCTCCTTCTTCCAATGGAAGAGCCTCCAAAAGCTGCCCACCAGCAAGCACGCCACCACCATCCACCCCATCAGCAACTGCGCCACCAGCAGCACTCCCAGCACCAGCACTCCCACTCCTAGCACCAGCACTCACACTCCTAGCACCAGCACTCACACTCCTAGCACCAGCACTCCCAGCACCAGCACTCCCACTCCCAGCAACAGCACTCCCACTCCCAGCACCAGCACTCCCACTCCCAGCAACAGCACTCCCACTCCCAGCAACAGCACTCCCACTCCCAGCAACAGCACTCCCACTCCCAGCAACACCACTCGCAGCACCAGCACTCCCACTCCCTGCAACACCACTCTCACTCTCAGCAACATCACTCCCCTGAACAGTACGTTCACTCCGACGCGTACTCCCACGAGTAGCACTCCCACTCCCACCAGCATCACTCTTCCCACGCTTTGCGGGCATACTTCCAGCACTCACAAAAAACAGACAAGAAATGTACAGCCAATCACACGAAACACTTCCACATATAAAACAAGACAAAGATGTAAACAAAACAACAATGGACAAAGCTCACCCAATACACAACAAGTCTCTCAGTCAATATGCAAATGTTCAAACAGCCAGCTCTGTGCGTCTCTCTCTCTCTCACTCCCAACAACACAGAGAATGAATAGCAGTACACGTTGCCTTTAAATATGGCGCGCAATCCAAAACATGCTTGTTTCGCCTGATTCAGCAAGATTTGTGATTGGGCAACCTAACAGCACCCCGCCACGCACGCCGATACACCTGTGTGTGATCGGCTAATCATCGCGAGAGTGGGCGGATTTGTTTTCGGGTTGATTTTGAATGTATTCGGCACTTACTGCATACGGAGAGGAAAAAACGCCAATAACATGACTAATCGGTAAGATTGACGATTTCACATAATCGACGCTTACTGCATGAGGCCCTAACTCCCAAGCCAATTTGATCTACACCTAACCAAAGATGGGTCCCCCCACCAAGCAACACCCGAGGCCACAGGTTGATTTGACTATTTCTCAGTCTATTGAAAGGAATACAAAGATAAGGCCCAGTTGGATCTGACTGAAGTTGACGTGGCTCACCCAGAAAGTGTGTTATCCTAAGTTTAGCATAGTGCTTCAGCTTCCTGACACCTCATGGAAATCTGCTTACAAGATATCAGCAAAGAGCATTTGTACCTCAACATTGCATAACACGATATTAATTATGTTTTTCCTGTTTTGTTTGTAATGATAATTGCCTCTAACAGGCCTATGCACTTAAGCCAAGTTTAACATTCCCACTTCACTGAAGGTTTTAAGTTGGTGATGTATAAACCGGAAAATCCAACGAGACGAGGCGACAGCCAAACGAGCCACTCTGACGCGTTTCGCATGGTACACGTGCTTTGTCAAAGAGTACATATGTATAAATCGGGTTCAAACCTTCGCTACCCCCTCCCCCCTTCCCCCAAGTTCAATACTCATAAGGCACACCGTCATGACGTCCACCCTACACTACACATTATAAAGTCCCTGGTGGGGTATTGGTGGTTAGTACATATTGTAATGTTTATTGGGGGCAGAGGGGGTGAGTGAAGGGCCAAGTACCCACTTCACTCACCCCCTCTGCCTTCAATAAACCTGCTATTGTGCCTTAACCCCTTCATTGCCTTAGCGGCTATCCACTAAGGTAATGAAGCTGCTTTAATGTAATTTTTATTAATAGTGTCTGGGAGCAGGGGGTCTCCTGAGCTGAACAGTTTTGATTTCTGCTTCAGCGACCCCTTGCTTCCCCTAGCAACTGTGTATCCATGTTATAGCTGCCAATTGCCTCAAAGTAGAAGTTGAAAGGACTAACTAGAGGCACATGGCAACATTATTTTTCTATGCTAATTTGTTGCAATGTTGCAGCTTAATCCTAAATATAGTAACTATCTTGTCCCTTGGCTCATTTCAATTTTAAATCATTTCATTTAGTAAATAATAGAGACAGAGATGGTATTCGGTGCCTAAACACCCGTCTCTTTGCCCCGTGTAAGAGTCATGCTCGTCACGTCACAGAAGATGTCACTGTAACCCGACACGCGTTTCACTCCTGACTTCTTCTGATTGTACGCTATACATTATGGGAATAAAGATGCCAGTGTCTGGAGGCGTTCAGGGCATGGGAGTGCCTGAAAAAACAAGCATCTTACAATGACGGTCAGCAGGGGGGACACAAGATCATCACTGTCTATGTGCTTTTTACCAACACTGCTCTTGCAAGTAGATATTTGTTGTTTTTAATGTACTTAGGTTAAATAAAGGGTAATACACCAGAGGAAGCATTTTTTTGTGTGCTTTCCCACCCTTCCTTTAGAACTACACAGGAGCTGTAGGATAATTACTCTCAAGGAATGCGCGCCATACACTCAAATCGCATTTGCCACCCCTCCCTCCTTGGAGATGTGAATTGTCTTACATTCATGGGCATTTACCATCTTAGATGCCCAGCCAGAGGGGGCGAGACTGATAAAATGTTACTCTGCATCGAAGCAGAATGGATATATAAATTAAAGACACGGAGTCCAATGGTCTTAACGAGGGGTTTACATTTACACATTTCTACCCCTTTCTACTGTTTATACGGTTCCATCCCATTCACCCTTCTCCAGGAGTCTCCTATATGTACTATCAATACCCTTGTTATACCTTTAAGGCAAGGGTGCGCAAACTTTTCAGTCTGTGCCCTCCCTGCCTGTGGTTGTTCCTCAAGTGATAGGGTTTAGTCAGTGGGATATAAGCTAGCAAGTGGTCAGGTTCTGTCACCCTCCTCTACCAGTTCACTGGGTTTACTTATAGCCTGTGTGTGCATATCTGGGCTTTTCATCAAGAACTGTGTAATAGCTGCCTGCCTCATTTAAGCAGCCTTCACTCCAGCTACCATATCAGGCATGCACTGATACTAATTAGCAACTTAGTGATACATGTAAACCTGTCACATGGTATGCTTTGTAGAGGTTGTCTTACTTATTTATCTGCTACACTGTGGCTGACCTACTTATGTGACTAATTGTATCCTATCAGTATCTATTCTCTGCACTATTCAATAACCAAGACCTGGCTGCTTGCTTTCTTTAACAAAAGACAGATACCCAATGCTATATCCAATGTGACAAAATACAGTTAAATACTTCAATGTTAGTATACTCATGAATAAGGGTAATTTAGTTTAACCTTTTGGCCAAAGCATTATAAGCCTGCAGCCACGTCACAGCATGACCAATATGCAGGTCCTAACACTACCTGTGAACATTCTCATTTACCTCTGCAGTGGAGGGAGAATGGCCTCAGTGTACTCTTTGTATCCCCCTGAGGAAGGTCCCATTTTGGAGGACCGAAACGTTGGGTTTCTTGTTGTACCACTATTTTCACTAATACACTTTGTGAAGTTTTCTACAATTGAGTGCTGTCTCTTGCTTTACCAGACCTCGGAACGGTAACGTATGTCTATATTATCCATACGGGACAAGCACCTACAACCTATCAGCACCTATGGAGTGCCAACTGGTCTATTTGACTATATATATATATATATATATATATATATATATATATATATATATATATATAAACCATAATACTGAGTTAAGTTATGGTGAGTAAAAAAAGTGACAAAAACCTTCCACAGGAAAGCAAATATGCAAATATAACTGTATGCTCATCTGCATGTCTCAGGCAGGTCTGCAACCCCGCCTTTCCCCATTATCATCCAGCATACAGCACTTCCACTGCAGCAAGGGATTCTGGGAAATGACATGCAAATGAGCACACAGTGTCACTTCTTGCCTCAATAACCATTTTTAACATGGTTCCCTATAGGCTTAAGCTTGCTGCATGGTCACAGCTTTGAGCACAGCCAGGGTTAAGGTGCATACCCAGAAAACCCACCCACAGACAGCTGTTTCGACCACCTATCCCATAGCCTCTCTTGGATTCCCAGTAGAATCAACCCCACACTGATGAGACCCATCAAGTCGAAACAGCTGTCTGTGGGTGGTTTTCTGGGTATGCACCTTAACCCTGGCTGTGCTCAAAGCTGTGACCATGCAGCAAGCTTAAGCCTATAGGGAACCATGTTAAAAATGGTTATTGAGGCAAAAAGTGACACTGTGTGCTCATTTGCATGTCATTTCCCAGAATCCCTTGCTGCAGTGGAAGTGCTGTATGCTGGGTGATAATGGGGAAAGGCAGGGTTGCAGACCTGCCTGAGACATGCAGATGAGCATACGGTGATATTTGCATCTATATATATATATATATATATATATATATACAAAAAGAAGACAGAGAGCGCACGCCCCATAGTGTAATCCTGTACATTTAATGATGGGAAGGGGTTGGTGGGGGGATTAAAAACACTTACAAAGTATAAGTGAATAACAAGCAATTTGTGACAAAATTATCACCACCGCTGCAGGAACCGTCCCGTGACGTGTTGTCAATCCAACTGGAACCTTTGAGCAATGCACCCGACAGCGTCTGTCCTTAGCGTGATCAAATGAAGTCCTCCACGCAGTGTGGCATCTGAGTTGGCCTCAATACAGCTCCTACACGCTCCGGCCGTAAAGCATGTAGGCAACGTGATGACGTAATGTCGTAAAGTACGTCCCTGACGCGTTTCGTCACAATAATGCAACTTTATCAAAGGGATTGTATCATATATATATGATGCGGTGGGTTCTGGTGTTAGAGCTTGCTGGAATTGTGTGTTGCCTGCTTTATACAGCAGTCCTATGTCAACAACCATACCAGGTGTGTACTGATTTGGGCAGCATTACTGAGGCTGCACTATTTATGTATATAGCCATTAAAACTGAGGTTATCCAATTCTCTCATGATACACCGTATCTTACTCCCTCATATCATGTGCATTAATACCACAGTGCTACTCCCTCTGCCAACTCAATTTTAACTAGTTATTATTGATTGGGATTTCTTACAGAGACTCCTATCTCCAATTAACCTGTGCATAGGTGGCTACACCATATTGCTGTGCACAGCCCCATCCATTGAGGTAACACATGTTTGCACCATATATCATAAACATGTCTTCAGCACCTACTAATTAGGGTGTTTGTTGCCACATTAACCCTTGTACTTGATGGTACCACTATGCATGTATATATGCAGAGTATATAGCTTATATACCTTTAAGCTACTTCAGGTATTTTCACTCCCTGTTGGGTATTGATATTGTCCGTGCATGTATCAATACTAGCCTGGTGTCCTGCTATCAAGTATACACTCCAAGCCGGGAGCTTACATCCCTATTAGGGCATTATTATTTTGCTTGACTCATCAGTGCAACACACGCACCTATTTTGAGACTGCTGAGGTTTTTGTCAGCTCCCTGACCTCCCTGTCCCACTATATTATTTTTTAATTACTGTTTATACCTGTGATGCATGCTTTATTAGTTTGTTATTAAAGGTTATGTTTTAATCAGATGTTGTGCAACGAAGTGAATTCTTTGTGAGTGCACATCTATGTGTGCCCTCTATTTTGCTATTATTTATTGCTATTTATATTGATATATTGCTATTTATCTATTATTTATTCACTCCCAATTCACAGTTTTTGCACCCACTAGTCTATCACTAGGACCACTCATCAAATACCTTGGTCTACTAGTGCCGCAATCTAGTTGATCATCATCAATTCCCTTCCTCCATTTTAAGCCCTCTCCCCCTCCCCCCCCCCCCCCCACACACACACGTAGCCATGACTGTGGTTGAGATAGTGCCTTTTAAGTTGGTGTTTGGGCACCAATTTGGGCAGTGTGCCATGGAGGTTACTTGATATTGTATAGTCAATGTATACACTGACACCGAGAATAACCTGACTGCACTATACACTAACACAAAGAAGTAGAAGTAGGAGGGGTGAGATGGGGGTAACAAATGTGGGGGAGAGGGAGTTACACATGGGGTGAAGGGGTGACAGGGGGGAGCAGTGGGTGACAGAGGAGGATACAGGAGCAGTGGGTAATGGTAGGGCAGTGGGTGACAGAGGAAGATACAGGAGCAGTGGGTAATGGTAGGGCAGTGGGTGACAGAGGAGGATACAGGACCAGTGGGTAATGGTAGGGCAGTGGGTGACCGAGGAGGATACAGGAGCAGTGGGTTATGGTAGGGCAGTGGGTGACAGAGGAGGATACAGGAGCAGTGGGTTATGGTAGGGCAGTGGGTGATGCTATATACCAAAGCACTGGATGGCGCTCTAACACTCCCAAGATCGTTTTATGGCCTCCTGCATCGCTCACTTGGGTTTGGAAGAAGACAGTGGGTGATGCTCCCTACCTTCTCCAAGCTTGCTTGTTCTCTGCAGCCGCTGCTGCGTCCTCCTCCTCCTACCATCTTGCTCCATGCGAGCTCTCACTCATGTGCTGGCATTGCGTCTATGAGGCTGCCCAGCGTGGGAGTGAGAAACTCCATCCTGGCCGGCCAGGGCTACAATTAGGCCCCAGATTTTTTAGTCAGGCACTTGGTGTTTTAGAGTGGGCCTTGCCTGTTATGGCCCTTCCTGACTACACCATGTATGCATATATACAAGTCTGCATTTGTTAGGATTACCAGTAATTTACTAAGTTTACCACTTGCAATCTCATGGCGACATGCGGTTTGTTATATTGCAGTGCAGCCCCTTCTAGCGCCTGAGAAGTCAGGCGTAAACAAATGAACATAAACAAAGCTCTTACTCCTGGAAAAATGATGGATACAAAACATAATGATACAAACTAACCTTCTATCCATCTGCTCTAGAGCAGTCTTCATTGTTTCTTCATACCCCCTGCACTTCTCCTTGGTGATATACACGTGCACCACGGAGCCATCTTTCCAGTGTGCATGTACAAATCTATCACAGTACTTAGCATTGATCAGTTTCATCTTCTTTTCCTGCAGTCAAGTTTACAGGGCCTCTTAGTTGTATTTAACGTCAGCAAGACAGAAAACATTTTTCTTCTGCAAATGACATTTACATTCTGTGTAATCGTTATAACATGGGCACTTTAAGGCAGCAATCTGTGCTGCCCCTTTTTGTTTACAGCATGGGAACTGGAGACCAACAGAGATATTTTCAGCTCCGGTGACATCACATCGGTGATGTTACCAGTGTTGCAGGCCACCCAGGGGAAACAAAATGGGGGTTCAAATCTCACGAGTCCCGCAAGCCAACAGGAAGGTGCAATGTCATGGTTTGCTGCTTCATATTGGACAGCCTTTTAAATCTCTGCCAGCTGAAATAATTACCAGTGAAGTAATACTGGTAACTTCACTGGTAATTATCTTAGGAACCAGGTGAAAATAAGACAGTTCCGCTCTGGTTTCTAACCTGTAAAAATAAGTGAGGGTGGTTCAAATAGCGGGATTGCTGCTTTAATCTGTCCAGGTTCAGAGTAAACTGGTTGTAGATCAATCCTCATTGGATGGGCCAAGTAGCTGGGAATGACCTCAATCCCACAGGGGACCAAAGTAAACGAAGGACAGTGCAGTGTTAAAACCAACTAAACTGGGTGATTTATGCCTTTAAAAAAAGTCTGTTTGGTATGTTGACAAGTCATTTTAAATCATTTTTTTAAAATGTTCTGATGTAGAATGTTTGTAAATTGAACTTAAAGGTGGGGTTTTACCACCGTTAGCCTTGTCTTATCTCTCCCCTATCCTTTTCATCTCCCCTAACATTTTCATTCATTTAAAAAAAAAATACCTACACTTCTCTACTTTTCCTTAAGACTGTGTAAAGCACCTAGTTTTATTCCATCACATATATCACTGCCATTAGCTCACTGTGTTCTAGGAATGCCCCTTCAGAATGTATTAGCTGCAACAACGTCTACAACGTCTAAACCAGGGGCGCTCAACTCCACCCCCCTCCCCCTCCTCCACCCCCCACAAAACAGGTAAGGTTTTCAGGATATCCCAGCAGCTTCAGCACGAGTCACTCAATCAGTCAATACTTCAGTCAGTAGAGGCTGCGCCACCTGTGTTGAAGCTGGGATATCCTACGTATTACTAACCTGACCTGTTAGAGGCGGCGGCCCCAGGGACTGGAGTTGAGCAGCCTGGCTCTAAACTATGCCTAGAATTCCACTGAGTATATAACGTCTGTGCAAAGGCCAGGACACACGAATGTAGCATGTGTGCACATGTACATAAAGAATATAAATACTTTAATAGCCAATGCTTAGGAATACTGCCCATTGTTGCGGTTACTGCACTTACAGCATCAGTCTGCACTGACACATCTTCTGGCTTGGTTTTAATATCGACAACACCATCACTATGGCGGAAGGCGCAGTCCGCAAGGGCATCATAAAATTGTAGTTTTTGTGGTTTCAATCCGTATTTCTTTAGCCATTCCTTTGAGCTGACACAATCCTCCAGTTTCACCTCTAGCACGGGACAATTGCTGTTGTTTTCTATATAAAAACATAGATCATGCTAGCCATTTATTGATATATTCTCGATATAGATATATATAGTAATAAAGGAGGGGAAAGGAGTAGGTGGTATGATACCTTTTATTGGACCAACAAGTAGTATATATGTTACAAGCGTTCGAACCTCCCACGGCTACCCACAATTCTTTGCTGATGTATATATAGACAGACACATTACAATGTAACAAACATCTCCCACTGCAAATTGTCTTATAGAACAGAACAAGTTCATGTGATGAACAATTGTTAGCAGTAGTGAATCGCTGATAATGTTTTAGTTTGTAATAGATGAAATATTTTATTAAATATCCCAACATATTTTAAATCTGGATCTTAATTCCAGATGTGGTCTAAATCGGACCTAAAGTCTAGTGGGTGTCATCAAGATTGTATTATTCATGAATAACAGTGAAAACAGAAAAGAAAATAATTACCATCTTCAGGGTGATAACATGCCTTTAAAATATCCTGTATTTGTGTTAGTGTATTCTGGGCTTCGTCCAACTCCTTCCAAATCAAGTACTCATCTTCTCTCACATCAGCTTCTAGAAACAAGAGTATTTTACCAATAATATCATATAAACCGTGTTGCTCTTTAATATCTACAGTAGATGTTAATAGTTATAATCTGGAATAAAAATTATATTTGCAATGCAAAATGTCTTCGGAGGAAGAGTAATAGCTAAAGAAATATGTTTTTAAAAATAGGTTATTTTTAGACATGGCAGTCTATGTATGTTTATTAATAACAAATAGGAGGGAGCAATATAAAAAATTAAGATTTTTAATATTGAATATCAACAAGTGCACCAATTGCATCAGAGTGTATATACACAACTATAAAATACACATCTAAAAATAGCCTCCTGTTTGAAGTACTGTTTATCAAAACTGTGGTTTCTTTTTATGTAAATACTGGCTATTTGTAGATGTGTATTTTGCCATTGTGCATACACTCTGCATTATACATTATGCAATTGGTGCACTTGCTGATAAGCAAAACTAAATATCTTTTGCAGTAATGTAGACTTTTTTTTCCCTTTACTTTTTATTGCTCCCTCATATTTGTTATTGACATTTACATACAGTACTATACCCGAGTAGAGGCTTTTATAACGGTTACACATGTATAACTATATTAAGATACCTAGATACCAACTCCCACCGGCGCCCTGAAGCTGCTCCTATTATATATTTTTGATTATAACCGTCTTTGCAGTCTAATAATAATCTAAACTAGAAAAGCTCTACGTCTTTTTAAGATGTCATGACAATGAAGCAAAAATGGGGTTCATGTGCAGTGTCTTGGGTAGAACAGAGGTCTTGGTAATCAGGGCTCAGTGACAAAGATGTTTGCAGAAAATCATTATTGATCAAATTTTTAGTCCCAACAAGCAACATAAAGAAATAAAAAGATGACATGAATACAGGATTTCTCCAATGTAGAAAGTTACTGGAGTATTCCACAAGAAAACATAGGAATGCCAAAGCCATTGTTATCAAAAATATGTTTGTGCCAGTTAATGAAGACTTTAAATAAAAAGGGGGTTGTGTAGTTTTATTTTTATAAAAGGTGTTTTTTTCTTCTATTATGCTATTATAGTACATAATTTATATCTTTTATATTTTATTACACCCACTTTTAATTTAAATGTATAAATCACAAGGTGTAAAAAAAACTAGATTTTCAATTTCAGCTGACATGGTTGTGTGTGTTCACAAACAGACAATAATACAGTAGTACAGTACACAGAGGATCTAGACGTGTGTTCACAAACAGACAATAATACACAGAGGATCTAGGCGTGTGTTCACAAACAGACAATAACACACAGAGGATCTAGGCGTGTGTTCACAAACAGACAATAATACACAGAGGATCTAGGCGTGTGTTCACAAACAGACAATAATACAGTAGTACACAGAGGATCTAGGCGTGTGTTCACAAACAGACAATAATACAGTAGTACACAGAGGATCTAGGTGTGTGTTCACAAACAGACAATAATACACAGAGGATCTAGGCGTGTGTTCACAAACAGACAATAATACACAGAGGATCTAGGCGTGTGTTCACAAACAGACAATAATACACAGAGGATCTAGGCATGTGTTCACAAACAGACAATAATACACAGAGGATCTAGGCATGTGTTCACAAACAGACAATAATACACAGAGGATCTAGGCGTGTGTTCACAAACAGACAATAATACAGTAGTACACAGAGGATCTAGGCGTGTGTTCACAAACAGACAATAATACACAGAGGATCTAGGCGTGTGTTCACAAACAGACAATAATATACAGAGGATCTAGACGTGTGTTCACAAACAGACAATAATACACAGAGGATTGATGAAGTAATATTGCTGAAATGAAGATACTGTTGATATTACTGAAATGGACTGGGGGGGTCTCTGGAGAAGGATTGAATGCAATGTTCTGTTTCCATTTTGTCTGATTTGTTATGTTTTTAGTGTCCATTTTGTGTGTAAGAATGGGGAGTTGGTGAGTTTTGCTCTTGGCAGATTTACGACTGTGCCTGTAGTTTACGCCCACATTCCTAGTACAGTATAAGGTTGTACTTGGTTCCTTTTACAGAGCTGTTTTAAGCCAGTTCTAACCAGGTTTTAAGGAGCTGTAAAATGATTGGTTTAAGAATTAAGGAGTGGTTAGTATATTCTGCCTGGTAACCTATTTTTAACAAAGGAATCAAAAATGTATGAGAAGGCTGTTTGGACACTCCCTGGCAGAGAGTCTTATAGACTTTTGAATGTGTATGATCATACTATATGTTACAATAAACTACTCATTATCAACGAACCCTGTTTGTGAGTTTGCAAACATTGACAGGTTCTAGTCGTGTGTTCACAAACACAGCTAATCCTGCCACACACGCACACTTTACCTGGGGAAGTTTTCTCCTTCATTGTTTTTTGCATAGAATGATTGTCTCCATCTTGTGTTAATTGCATGCCAAGGTGTTTATTTCTTTCTGAATATGCATGAAATCTGTATGAAAAGATAACGTAATAAAGCCAAATGTTTCATAGCTTATAGTTTTATTACCAGTATTGTCCTTGCAATTAGGCAGAGCTCTTTTAACAAGCCCCAGGGGGGTATCCTTCTAATTTCAGGATGGAGAGCTGCTCCTCCAGCTCAGTAGTTCTCACTGATAGTTAGGTGAACAGGGTAATGCTAATACCAGAACACTACCAATGTACCAATTTGGAAGGTACTGTGTTGTGTCTTGTTTTTGTACCAACTGAAGATAAGCACAATAGTTATCTTCACAGGGGTGTGAGAGCTGAGGAGAATTCTATTGTCCATTATCTCCTGCTTCTATTGACTGGAGATCAGAACCTTTAGTTACAGTAATTAGATCTGCTGGGGGATTGGTGGCATTACTACTCATAAAACAACGTAAAGTGTTAAGTGTGTTTATACTGGCAAATGCAAATAAGTACAACAGCTGTTTTCAATTGCAGTAAGCTGCACATGTTAACCCTTTCAGTGCTGTAGAGGTTGCGGTGCCAGTGCGTTCACGTGACTCTGGCGGCCATTTTGGAGGAAACGGAAGAAGAGGAATTCTCCTCCTGCATTTCTTTACTGGTTAGATCCCATCTTGCGCTCCATGGAAACACAGGATGAGATGACTACATGACTTAGGCCCGTTCTATACTGTATGCGGCCGTGTATAGAGCCGGGAGCTACAGGTACTGTGTGTGTGTGTGTGTGTGTGTGTGTGTGTGTGTGTGTGTGTGTGTGTGTGTGTGTGTGTGTGTGTGTGTGTGTGTGTGTGTGTGTGTGTGTGTGTGTGTGTGTGTGTGTGTGTGTGTGTGTGTGTGCGTGTGTGTGTATGGGTTGTGTGAGTGAAGAAAGTCCTAAATAAGATTTTTTATAAAGGAAAATTGTTTTTTTAATAAATATTTTTTATTTTATTTGTGCACGCATTGACACTCACACGCAATCGCACACACACACACATCTATACAAACACACATCCACACATACATACATACATTTGAGCGCCGATAGGAGCGCAAAATCATCCTTCCCACGTCTTCCCCGCTGTCTGTCGGCTCCCCGCTCCCTGCCGTGCGCACGCGGCCCTTGTATAGAAGGGCTGGCTGACCTGAGCCATCTATAACTGCCGTGCGCAAGCCCGGCGTAGCAGGCCCCGGCACTATAGAACCAGCCTTAGTCACTCTTTTAGTGACAGGAGGGCTCTCTCTCTATCTGTGTCTCTCTCTCTGTGTCTCTCTCTGTGTCTCTCTCTGTGTCTCTCTCTGTCTCTCTCTGTGTCTCTCTCTGTGTCTCTCTGTGTCTCTCTCTGTGTCTCTCTCTGTGTCTCTCTCTGTCTCTCTCTGTGTCTCTCTCTGTGTCTCTCTCTGTGTCTCTCTCTGTGTCTCTCTCTGTGTCTCTCTGTGTCTCTCTCTGTGTCTCTCTCTGTGTCTCTCTCTGTGTCTCTCTCTGTCTCTCTCTGTGTCTCTCTCTGTGTCTCTCTCTGTGTCTCTCTGTGTCTCTCTCTGTGTCTCTCTCTGTGTCTCTCTCTGTGTCTCTCTCTGTCTCTCTCTGTGTCTATCTCTGTGTCTATCTCTGTGTCTATCTCTCTCTGTGTCTCTCTCTGTGTCTATCTCTTGATCCATAAATGAGAATAAGGTTTACCTGGAGTATGGATTCAAAATGTTTAACCCTTTCACTGACAGAGGGGACTGTATCGTGAGTAACAGTAAAATAGATAATTACCACTAAATATGTCAGAAACGAATAATTATCTAGTGTGACTAATCTAGATAGAAGTAGCGTATTTTATTATCCTTTTATATTTTTTTCCATTGGAAATGTGATATATATATATATATAAAATGTATGGCTAATTGTTTTCTTGATGTTGTCTAAGGCTGCGCTTGTAGTGCCGGCAACAGCGACGCGACGTCACGTCAAAACAAATGTATTGACGCCATCACGTGCACTTATAGTAGGCGTGACGCGACGGCGCAGCGGCTTGGTCGCGATCGCTGGAAGTCACTTCAATTTGATTTATCCAGCGATCGCAGCGTGACATCAGCATCGCCGTCGTGTCGCTGTCACCGGCACTATCAGCGCAGACTAAGACATATTCACTTCATGGCTCTTTAACAAACAACAAACTAGTTTTAAGATATATATTTTTTAATACACACCTGCCAGCTGTTTGATGACTTAACTCTTTCAGAAATGCCCGAGTTTCCTCTCTCTGGGCGTGATAGGACACTGTATGAATGGGACGCGGGCTTTTAGAGAGGCGCTTTAGCATAAGCTGCTTCCTGTCTTCAGGAATGTCTCCCGCAGCAAAATAGGAGACAGCTTCAACCTGCGATGAACCCAAATGTTACTTTCAAATTAAGAGCAGGAATCTAGCTATTTTTTTTTTCAGATGCATAAAAAAGAAACAATTCTAGATGGAAAAAAAAAATGTAACTTCAATGATGTCACAGACAGGTAGCCCTGACTGAGGGGGAGGGAGAATTTGACAATAGACAGAAGCTCTACACCCCCTTACCTTAGTTGTTCCCATGGCGGGTTCTTAAAAAAAGTGTTTAAAAGACGGGGCAGGCAGGTTAATTTTAATTTAATATCTTGCCAGATGAGTGTCTATGAAGAGTTAGGCCCACATTTGGCCTGAATAGCTATTGAAGGAAGACATGCCTGCTGGGCGAGAGTACAGGTAGTCCTCGCTATCCAACGTTTCACTTTACAACGAATGGCATATCCAACGCTTTACAATGCAACCCTACGTGCTGTTTTTCGACGCCGGAATAAGTTATCCAACGCTCACCGCCACTAATTAACATGGGACTCACTTTACAACGGTGTCACTATCCAACGCTACTTCCAGAGCGGATTTCGTTGGATAACCGAGGACGGCCTGTACAGAAGCATATGGTGCCACATAGGGTGATTAGCGCCACCAATGGGGATTAACGGGCCTCTGTTGTGTGCTGATGGCCTTTTCCTAACGTTTAGGGGGATGTTTATTATGTTGTTAATTGTTAAGAATAAACCAATAAAGCCATAGCTAGCAGCTCTTTTGCTGGATGTTTTCTTGGGTTATGCATTATTTAGGTGGTTTGATGTGTTGAGGACATCACTAATACAGTTGAATGATTCCATAAGCGAGTCCAACAGACAAGCAAATTGTCTCAAGTAACACATTTTAGTTTACATTCTTTGCGATCATGTAACAGGTCAATTCACACTTATGTGGTAGCAGATAACACTTTGTATTAATAATATCAGTTATGTGATGGGAGGCACCAATTTAATGGCTACAGAATCCATGTGTGTTCGTTATTATGTTACTTTGTGTCTCCACAGGGGAAATTAAGTTTCCGCTACTAATGATTGTAGTATCAAACCCTCAGAGAGAACTACAGTGCACTTACAAGAGTTTATATTGCAGACTGGAGAATGCATTGCATTGTTATGAACAATTGTATGTAGCCCTACATCTTCAACATAAACATGTCCCTCCTTATTGATAGTAGGGTTTTCCTTATGCAATAAAATATTTTTTTAGTTAAAATCTGTATATGTTGGTAAACTTACAACCTTGTCACCCAAGGCTTTTGACACGGCCTCAGCTGCACTATCTGAATTGACCGCTGGAGGGTGCTGCAGGTTCCAAACCCATTCCACAGCAGCTTCTATAGAGTGCTGGGTGACATGGACAACTTCCTGCTGCCATTTCACTGGCTCTTGCGAAGCCCTATAACAGAGCAATCATAACACATTAGGAGAGACTAGAACATATTTTAGGGCTGTTTACAATTTAGGCACAAAGAGAAAGTAAAAACTTGCTCTCATTTCTGAAAAGTCCACCTACCTGAGAGTATAAAAAAATGTGTACTTAGTACACAAAAATATATGCATTTTTCACTGCTAGTGTGTTATCAACAACTAGTGTGTGAGACTAAGGCTGCGCTTATACAGACGGCGACGCGAACAGTGACGTCACTCCCAATTGGTGCAAAGGGGAGACCGTCGCCGAAAAAAATCAAATATCAGTGACTACCAGATTTCTGGTAGCACTGTCGCTCCATCGCTTTGTCGCCGTCGCGTGCACTATAAGCGCTTGCGACAGCGACAATGCTTTTGTTTTGCCGCTTTTGTTTTGACACTATAAGTGCAGCCTTAGATACCCGATTGCAGTCAGATGCTCAATCTCTAATTGCTCTCCAAGGTTTCCACCTTAGCCAGAAGTTTTTAGGGCAATCATGAGACTTCTGTAACTACCAAATTTAATTATTTTGAACAAAAAGAAGCACAGAACAGAACTGGATTTAATTTACTCTGTGTATAAATAAGTAAGTCACATTTTCAAGAATAGCTGTGCTGGTCTGCATCACTACGTCTGCTCTGTCAATGTGCAATGTGGGGGGATATAGTCTATTGCCAACAGCATTCAAATGTACCCAAAGCCCTTTAACTAGTGTCCTTATGTATAGACATCTCCTACCATAGCTGAAACCGTGACAGCCAACACGACTTCCTAAGGTGCTCTTTATAACATGCTGTGTAAACCGTTTTAGCTGACGGCAAACACTGCAAACTCTGTTATACCAGTTAACTCGCTAAATGTATATAACAACGAGAGTGCAGACAAGACCTGCAGTCCTCACAGCAGAGGGGCCACCTTCTGTAGCGATCTGTGCAAAGCATAGAGTACAATCACATCGGTACATTTCAATAACTAACCAGAAAAAAACTAATATAGGAGAAATGTAACCCTTGCTGCGGGGATAAATAAATGTGTGCACTTACCAAATGATGTTAAATTTAGAGATGTGTGCCACCTGCTCCCTGAGAACGAGGCAGAGTGCATCTCGGCACAAGTCGTACTGCACTTTGGACACGGCGCCAAGGTCTAGAACAAGGACAACGGACTGTTCTTGGATAACACCGAACACCTGTCGACTTCCACTCGTGAGCCACTCCAATCTCTGCTTGTAAAGCTCGATGACATCTGTCACGCACTCTTCCTTCTGCTGGACTTGCTCTTTCTTGGCTGTCAACTTGTCAGTGAAAAATGAAGTAGTACGACAATGAAATATTGTGATGGCTGAGGCATCCATGCAAGTTACATTTTTCATTTTGTGTCCAACTTTGTATAACATGAACTGGACAGCAAAAAATGTGGACAAACCTTTCAATTAACCCCTGTAGGATTATGTACTTGCAAGTGTCACACACTGTCTTGAGTAAGTCATTAGATCCCTCTATTAGTAAAGGTGTTACATTAACCAACAAACTATTCCAATTTTGCTGGATCCTACTCAGAACTGTTTGCAGATATATCATATGGCCTTAATATTATGTGATGAATGTGTTGACCCTGATGATGGTCAATACATGGTGGTTGAACATGCGATTGCTTTTCAGCAGATCTCTAGTTGATAATTGCTGGTTGATCGAGTGCCACTAAAAAGTGCTATATTTTGTTACAACCGTAATTTAAAAAAAAAAAGCTCTATATTTCATGTTTCTATAATATACAGCTCAACCTCGTTACAACGCGAATCCGCTTAGACCGCGATGCAAGTGTGGCTCCCATTTTTCGTATTTATAAATACTTTACAACACGATTATTGGTATCTTAAATACTTTATTGTACAATACATACAATTGTACATTATTTCTAATGCGATCCGCTTATAACGCAATGTGATTCTTTGGATCCCAAGCACAGCGTTATAAGGGGGTTGAGCTGTAGTATGAAAGCAAAAATATATGGAAAATAAGTGAAATATTATTATTTAAAAAAAAAAAAAGGTTTTTATGGTGTACATATCATGCCTTTTGTACAGATCTTTGTCATGGTGCTGTGGCCTCTAGAGAGCATCTTATAAGGGTTTTCTGTAAGTACTGTATTGATATGCAGACTTACTAGTATATTTCATACTTACATTGTATATTTTACCATCGCTGTTATACTGACGAAATAGACCATGACCATACCGTGAGGATACAGGTCTTCCTAAGTTGTTCACATAACCTATGGAAAGAGAAAAGTATTACAAGTCATATTACTGTCGCGAAACGTCACCAAAATATTGAAGCAAATAGCCGGTGAAGAAACAGATGTCACACATTGCTGAATCTCTGCCAAATAAATAATTGACGGCTTGTTTAAATACACATGGATGAAATTAAAAGCAGTGACTCCCTTCTTGTCCCTCAGTTGTCAAGTCTAGCTTACTGTGTCTCTATAAAGAGTGGATCTGCAGCAAAGCCAATGACTAAACTCAATTGCAAGACTTAAGACAGCTTGAATCAGCCTCTTTACCCTCGTTAAAACGAACATGCTGCAGAGAACAGGGAAACTGAGTATAACTCGATATCCAGACCAAAAAGCTCCTGCCTCTTAGGAATTGAACTGCAAAAATACCAGAGTATTCCTATCAGATGGCAGCTGTAAACGTTGCTGGATTGATCCTATCTGCTCAAGGGCAGGAGGATGAATAACGTCTATGACCTCTACTTTTGCCGATTGGCTGCCCTATTTGCAGGTACTGGGATCAGTCTGGGACAGTTGACCAATAAAGAATACTACTGTGTATACTTATCTTAAAAGTTATTTTAATTACATGGTATTCCAGGGGCTGGGTGGATTCAATATTCTGTGTGTGCTCCATTACATCACTTTTTTATATACTTAGTAGAGCACATTCCAACATAGGAAAACATCCCAACCTGCAGCAATCTGACCTCGGCTCTAACCAAGATGCATGCTGACATGTTTCATTCTGCTTAGCAAGAGACATCTGCAGTACAGGTGGTAGGATTGAGCAGTGGCAGGGAGCTGGCAGTCTTTCATTGTGATATTTTGCCAAGCTTCCTCTCCAATACACAGATAAGAGTACAGCTGTTGGTATAGTAGTGCCAACTATTCTACCCAATCTCCAAAATAGTTTGACAGATGGCATTACTGTTCTGATAAAAAAAACACGTTGGCAGTGGTATGCCATACAACACCATCCAGTGCCAGAAGACACCTTTAAAGCCGTCATATAACATAGCACTTCTTTGCAAAACTATTTAAAATGGCAAAGCTACAGTGAAAGTAATAATGAGTACTATTGTGCATTTTCCACCATCAAAAACATTAAGGCCTCTGAACAATTGCAGAGTCAATTCCACAGTGAAAGGCCTCTAATGCCACATGCTTCAATCCAAATGCCAACAGAAAAAACAGCACAGTGGGAATGTATTCGCGGTGAGAGAGCCTAGTTTCACGCAGGACAGTGCAGAGAGACAAAATAGTTTCCTGAAAGATGTAGTGAGTTAAGGTTTGATGCCCATCCTCCGAATCAGGGCTCCCTAAGTTCAGCCCTCGAGAGCAACCAACGGGTAAAGTTTCCAGGGTCACACATACCTAAGCAGTTGCCATAGTGAAAATTAGAGCTAGATCAGTTAGTGAACTACAGTATGTGCTAGTTAAATGTTGACCATGGCCAGTCACTTGAGAAAGAGCTTTGTACAGCTCGAAACGTTGTGTGTGCCTAGAATAAATTTATTTTCTACAAATCCGTAGTGCCCTGGATCCTCCACTTTGTTCATATACTTTGAAATTACACCAGACAGGTTTTTTCCCTGAACCACAGAGCACCGGTACCTCTAATCGCAAGTATATTGCTTATATAATACATGTTTAGGTGTGCAGACATAACTCTTTATTGATTACACTAGTTAAATGTTGACATTCTGGCCTGTTGATCTAGAGCAGGGGTCTCAAACTCAGTCCTCAAGGGCCACCAACAGGCAAGGTTTTTTTAACCATCCCTGCTTCAGCACAGATGGCTCAATCATTGGCTTAGTCTTTGACCAGCATCTGTGCTGAAGCATGGATAGCCTAAAAAGCTAGCCTTTTGGTGGCCTTTGAGAACTGAGTTTGAGACCCCTGATCTAGAGGATTAAACTTGGTAAACTCTGCTCTAAATATGTATGGCCATTTTTACTAAGCCGTGCTTGCCCGAAAGTCATTTCCTGGGGCCAAAGGACACAAAAAAAATGGTTCAAGTTAAACATTTTAGTTTGTGTCCAGCTTTGCATGTAATACAGTATGAATGGGACCAAATATGTGGGGAAATCTTAATAGATATGGGCCTACGTGCTACATGGTTAAGGAGCTACGAATGTGGGAAGTACCTTCCTTCTGCTGGAATCCCAGCTGGGCCAAGATCTGCAGCAGGGTCAACTTCTTTCTTTGGAGCCCATGACATCGAAGCCATTTCGCTGATGAGACTAGTGCCCGCGCATCCACCTCACACAGCTTTCTTCTAGTACTCATCTCTTTCTTGTTGGAAGTAAGGTGTGATGCAGTATGTATTCGGTACCTTGTCGTGTAACATCTAAAGATGGGTAAATGCAGTGGAGTATGACATTCTGGATCAACAAAACATTTTCTTTTTTTTTAAATGAAGTATACCACGCTATTCCATGAGTGGTACAAAGAATACTGGACGGCTTGCACATCGGCCCTGTTAATACTAGTATTTGGCTTTGGAGATAATACATAAAGCAGACATGAGATAGTAGTTTGCTATAATATTAAACGTTACCAAACACTGCCCTTAAGGAAGCATTTAAAAACACCTGTATTACCCCCTAGGTGGCTTCCTATTGGCCCGTGTGATGCGTGACATTTAAAAAAACATTACATGCCAGCATCACCTTTAGAGGTCTGTATATTGGAAAGCAGGGGGTCCTCAGAGATTATATTAACACGGTTCAGTTCCCCTTGTGAGGAGGCGGGGGAAGATAACAAAGGCGGAAATGCTACTTTGCAGCTCTAGTGCAATTATTTTGCCCTGTGAGACACATTATACATTTTTCTGTGTTCTAGGTAAGAATCTATATTTGTACATTGTAATGCAAATGAAGCCCTCCCTCTATGTTGCATTGACATTATTAAATCTTCCATATATTTGGTTACAATGTGCATCATTTGGCCATTACCAGTAGCAGAAATGGTTTGCTAGTACGAGATGGTCCTCGTCATCTGTTGTTTTGTTTTCCGACAAATGGATTATCCACCGGCTCCCGACGCGCTCTGTGGGATACATTATCCGACGTTCGCCGCCACTCATTAACATGGGATGCGCAATCCAACGGTTTCACTATCCGCCGCGGCTTGCGGAACGGATTCCGTCGGATGACCGCGGAATGCCTGCACCTGTTATTTAATGCCACTTGCTTCATGGCAGGATAGCTGTTCGATGTACTGTATGCTATTAAGTGTAGTGTCTATGTATACATGCAATACTTACACAGAATGGTTGCAAAGATAGGAATTTACATTTTGTGTTTATGAATTCAAGGGACTTGTCTCTAATTCTGCTAGTAATTTTGGGAGTGTCAATAAAAGGAAATACAGAACATACATATTATAATGGGATGTATGAAGCTGTTTTTCTGTGCATCTTTTTTTCGAGCTTTTTACCGTTAGGTCTCAGGTGATTAAAACCTCTTCGGATAACAATATACTGTAGATGAAAACGTACATCTGATGCAACTGTCAGCGGTGCGTCAAAACTGATATACAGGACCCCATTATCTTCTGATATACATGCCCTCATCGTGTCTGTAAATTCAGCTGTGTGCATTGTCAGTGGTAGGTGATATAATATTATTATATATTTCTGTAAGGAGAAGCTAAGGGTGGTAAATGCACTCTAGCGCCGGTTCCTTTTATCGTATATAATTGAAGTAATCGGTATATAATCCACAGCAATGGTTAGGGGATAAAGCAATCTTGTAACAGAAATTCAGTACTATGGAATCTTTTAAATGGGCCTACAGTATACTCCCTGAAGGGACTGAGCAAGGGGGTAAAAACCCACTACCCAGAGCCTCATTGGGATGGTCCCAGGAAACTCTATTTAACCACAAAGAATAATGTCATGTTGAATGAAGATAATTACTCACATCTCTGGAGTGTCCCCATCTTATGCTTGTGCTGAAGTGTGCTGCCACTGGTAGAACATCAGGATCAGTATCAGAGAGGGTGTAGCGCACAGCAAAGAGAGTGGGTCAAAAAAAGGAATTTCCAAAAATATTTTCCTTTATTGGTCCATTTAGAAGAAAACGAAGGTGTCGGACACCTTCGTTTTCTTCTAAATGGACCAATAAAGGAATATATTTTTTTTATTCCATTTTTTGACCCACTCTCTTTGCTGTGCGCTATATATTTCTGTAAGAGATGTGTGCAGAGGTACATTTAATGGAGACCGATGAAGGTGAAATGAAATCCTGGCTTTATTGAGTCCGTTCCTTTAACAAGGCAAAATATACAAAAATATACAAAAGCAACAAACACCTATCCCTTTGTAAGGGCTAACTTACTTCCCCCAGTCCCTCTCTACAAGACTGGGAGTATAAGCCTCTTTCCAGCCTAGTCTCAGCAGTACCTTAAAGCAGGTGGCCCTTCAGGTGAGTGGTGTCCAGGTGTCTTAGTGTGCCTGAGGGTCTTTCTTTCCTTAACATCAGTCCAATGGATAATGGTAAATCGCATATGGGCCCGATCAACAAACTTCGAAGAATACTTGTCATGGTGGATCTCAATAAGAAATTGCTATGTTCTACATAATACAGGTATACCAATACTGAGGAAGGAAATGTAGTGTTCAGATTTTGTATCTCCTAGACCAGTGGTAGGCAGCATGATATACCCCAACGGACTGAAGCCCTCAAAGGGGCGGCACATTACATCACATTATAGAACGGCGTTTCTCCCTGCCCCTCCAGTCAGGTTCTTAATTAATGCTGGCATGCTAATGAAAACGGCCCCACTCCTCTCCTTACACAGGGAACAGTGATTAGTAGTTGAGGGAGTAGGAAGAAGCTACGATCCACACCAGCAACATTTCCATTCCCTCTGCACTGGGGAGAGTGGGCTGCAGTGGTGGCCAGGGGTTGGGGGCCGCAGGTGAGGCCTCCGAGAGTGGTTGCCTGTTGCCCACCAAAGATCTAGACTAATGTGGAGTCTGTAACATACTGTATTGTGGATATTTGTAAATTACTTTTAATTCGCCGGCCTGAAGAACAAATTGCAAAAATGTTGCAACTGCCAATAACATTACGTGTGTTTTTGCATTTAGAAGAAGTTGTGCATTGAATATTTGTGTTACTTACTTTCACTCCATTTTCCAGGTATTTCTAGTCATTTGCGACTGCAGAGTTTTATCATCTCTTCTAAAAATAAAACAAATGTATATATTATTTTTTTTTAGAAAGCACTAACAATCTCTTGGTGTGGACCTTCATCACTAAGCATCAGAGGGAAAATCTTCTCTGCCTGAAACTAGGCAGTGCACTTCACTTAACTTCAATGAATAGCCTATATGCAAGGATTGACTTAACAGGTTTGTAATTCAGGCGCCTCATAGAATAACTATTACCTCTATAGGGAAAATATGACAGCGGATTTTTGATTATTTCTCTGCATTCTCTCTTTTGTTTCTGGCTATCTCTTCCTGCTCACCTACCTATAGTTTTACCATGTGCCTTGGCAGGGCCGTCCATAGGATATGTGCGGCCCTTAGGCAAGCAGTACCAAGGCCGCCACCTCCCTCGCCCCTCCCCCCCCCCAAAAAATAATTTCCCCCCTAGGTGAGAAGCAGGCGGTCCGCGTAGCTGTACCACGTTCAATTCAGTTCCCGTGGCCCCCTGTTTCCTGAGATACCGGTACCACGGATGTATGTATCTCCTGCTCAGATTTAAATGTCCCAATGGGCCAATTGGGAGCCGTTGCTTTCTATTGGCCCATGTGACCTGACATTTAACCCTGAGCAGGAAATACAGGCACCCGCTATGGATTTATGTATCTCGGGAAGCAGGGGGCCACGGAGCTGAAATTAACACAGTTCAGCTATCCTGATCCCCTGTTTACCACCTAGGGGAACCACATTTTTTTTTTGGAGGGGGGGCCATTTGCCCTTTTAGCTACCACTTTTCCTCTTCATTTTGCCATCCCCTGAGATGTGCCACCCTTAGGCTGTGCCTTACCTGCTTACTGCCTAGGGACGGGCCTGACCCTTGCATATCTCTACAGCAGGGCTCCCCAGTTCTCCAAACGAGCCACGTCAAAAAGCAGGGCCACAAGTAGGACGGTTGACAACTTTCCCAGATCCCAAGACTAGAGTCTCCATGACACCCTAGTTGTTGACTGGGAGATGTGTCTGCACCCCCCCTGTTGGTGGACCTGTGAGTCCCCCTCTTCTCAGACGCACACACCCCCTCTCTTCTCTCAATCTACACCACCCCTCTCTCTCTAACATTCCCTCCCTCTCTCTTCCCACACCCTCTCTCTCACCCTCTCCACAAATCTCTCTCCTTCTCCCCCTCTCCCCCTCCCCCGTCTCACTTTGTCTCCTCCCCCCGGGCCTTATCTGTACTGCAGAGCTCATCCAGAGGGGGGAAAAACCCAAGTGGGTTAGGCCAACTTCCGTCGGGGGCCTAACTTGCGGTTCAGCCAACAGCGGTGGCCCCCTGTCTGCCATCGTGCTGCACACAGATGTCTCTGCGCTCCCCTCATTGCGGCCCTGGCCACACGATTATTATAATTAGGGAGTCCGGTGTTGCATTTCCAGTTAAAACTGGTAAAAAAAGAAATTAAGCATAATTTCATATTGAATTAGACCTCTTGTAGCAGTTGAGCCACAGATAGGATACAAAGGCAACACAATGGATTAATCTCTTCTTTCCCACTCTCTGACCTTAACCTCACCACATTTTCTCTCACACCCAATGTACAACGTCTCCTTGCTAAACTTGAAACCCGTGCTCCATTGACATTCAGTCCTTATTTTCCAGCCTAAAATCAAAGTTTTGTTTAATACCACCCACCTCTGACCCAAACAGTCTTCTCAAAACATACATGACATAATATATATTTTCTTTAACTGTGCATGCAATGTCTTGTATATAATGTATACCCTGTTCATTTATGTAACTGTATTTGTAACCATGTATTATTTGTCTTAACTCTGTGCCCAGGACATACTTGAAAATGAGAGGTAACTCTCAATGTATTACTTCCTGGTAAAATATTTTATAAATAAAAATAAATAAATAAATGACTGTTCTTGCCTCCTCATTTGACCAGTACACTACTCCTGTACACCGACACCAATGGCACTCCAACCCACACCTCTGGCTAAATACACAGACACACTTTCTGTGCACTTGTTCTGCTGAAAGCCACTGGAGGAAGTCACACTCTGGCTGATTTCCTTCACTACAAATGTATTCTTTCCTGCTTTAATTATGCTCTTTTTCTTGCTAAACAGGGTTACTTTACCATTCTTATACAGAACTAAATCCAACCCATGCCACCTCTTCTCTGTCATTGAAACCCTTCTGCGACCTCCACCATGCACCACTCCTTCCATTACACCTCTAAACTTTGCCAAGTATTTCAAGTGCATGGTGGAAGCTTTCCACAAATAACTCCCCTCTGTCCCTTCCACACCCCTCCTTGATCTGCCTTTGTTTCCTTCTCTCCAGTAACAGAGGAATAAGTATCTCTTCTGCGGCTCTCCTCAACCTCCAATACATGCAGCCTTATCCCCATTCTTTCTTATTTCCTGAAACCTTTTGCTTATACCATTTTCCTGGAGCCAGGGTCACGAATGATGTATGAATAATTTCAGTAAGCTTAACTCATGGCTTCCCTCTTCCAAAGCACACCAAGTCCTTTTGTCTTTCTTAGTTTTATTGAGGGAAAATCACAGGAAGAAAGGTGCTTGTAGATGTAGTGTGGGTAGAGAGTGCTTCTCTCTCTGAAGTGCAGTGTATCAGGCAGTGTTAAAACAGAAAGGCCTTGCTGGGGCAAATAGCAGGCAGGTACTCACTCAGAGTCCAGGGTGAAAAGGAAGTGAGGGGCAAGGGTCACACTAGAAGGGAAGTGAGACTATACTAACTGTCAGCAAGGACAGGGGGGTAGGAATAGTCCACTCTCAGCTAGGAGAATAGGAGATTGCAGGCAACAAACACTGGCTATGACTGTGTAAACAACATGTAACAATAATGTTGCCTTTTCACATGCAGCTAGCTGCTGGGACAGGGAAAATAACAGGCAGCTAAACTAAGGAGATATGAATCCCATGAGCTGCAAAGGGAGACAGAGAAATGTGGAATCTAGTTCCAGGACAACCATGTTCCCCATCCTCACTAACATCTTTAACTAATCTCTGTACTCTGGTACTTTTTCATCTCTTTTTAAACAAACTATTGTTAGACCTATTCTTAATAATAACACCCTAATCACTACCGCCACTTGTAACTATTGCCCACTCTCTTGCCTTTTGATTCTAAACATCTGGAACATATTGACTCTTTACATATACTTCACGTTCTTAACTCCCATGACCTATTGACTCTCTCCAATCAGGCTTCGACACAGCATACTCTACAGAAACCGCTTTCGCCAAAGTAGCTAATTGTAACAATGCACGTCTCAAGAAGGAAGCAGACCAGAGGGACAGAGTCCTGATAGAGTAGGGCATCATAGGCTGATGGTAAGGGCTGGCAGCAGAGTTGCTTAGTCAATGTGGATGCAGAGGTCGAGGCAGGCTGAAGACAAGGATAGTCGAGGTACGTGCAGAGGTACGTGCAGTGGTCGGGCGGGCTGAAGACAAGGATAGTTGTGGTACGTGAGTTGGGTCTGGTAACGTGGAAGACAATAGGTATGTCACGAGTGCTCACCACAAACAAGGTGGGACCGCGAGGCTGGAAGTGGGGATATTGATAGCCACTGACCAACAACTGAGCAGGCACGTCCGGAGTGCAGAGTGGTAGTCATGTCGCCGGGTCAGGGTATGAGAGGCCAAAGGGGTCTAGGTACTTGTCGTGGTCAAGGAGAGGAGAAGGTCGGATAGTCATTGATGAGGTGCCAGAATCATGGGGTAGAGAGAGAAGAGTAGTCGAATCCATAGCCGTGGTCCAGGCGAAGCCTGCAGGGAATGAGCATAATCAGTATGCTATATAGTGATAGGCAGGAGTGGAGCCGTAGCAGCTGTGGAATAAGTGATCCCGTTAACCCCTTGAGTGGCTGTCACAGTGCGGCGATTGCACATATTCCGTGTGCGCTGTGCGCTGCCCCTGTCATCACAGAGGCGGGACATAGAAGCGGTGCCCGTGGTGTCAGTCTTCCTAATGGGGCAGCGCCTGCGTGCAGGCTATGGCTGACGTGCGTCACCTTTGACGTCACGGGGGCGGAGCCAGGGAATGGCCCCTATGGTGTCTGCCCTTCCAGCAGCACGGTGCCTGGGTGCAAGTCGTGGCAGGCGCGCACCATTGGTGACGCCGCGAGATGTGTGACGGAGGCGGGGCCTTGCGCCGATACTCAAGGTATAAACGCGTTGCATGAACTGAGCATGAACTGGAACTTTGCTCAGCAACTTTCTACTCAGAGTGCTGTCCTTTTAAAGGAAGTTGCCAGAGACGAAGATGGACGATTTGGCCACAGAGGCCGAGCAAGAGCAAAATCCAGAACCGGAACCTGAAACCCCGGAAAGGATTTTGCCAAACCTCATATTAATGACTTCTATATTGCCAAATCTCAAGGAAACTACTCCATTTGGATTCTTCTTGACCTCTCCTCAGTTTTTGATACTGTTGACCACCTTCTTCTTCCACACATTCTTCCCTCTCTTGGCATCTGTGACACTGCCCTCCCCTGGTTTCCCTCCTACTTCTATCACTGTTGCTTTTGTGTCTCTTATACAAACTCCACCTCAATCTCTATGGAACGCTCTGTAGTTGTACCTCAAGACTTAGTTTAAGGCCATTAACTCTTCCTCTATATAACCTTTTGATTCATTTGGATTCACCTATCATCTCTATGTCAATGATACGCAACTATATTTATCTACATCTGACCTTACACCCGCAGTTCAGTAAAACATTACAGTGCCTATCAGAAATCTGGGCATGGATATCCCTTGGTCACCTCAAGCTTAATATGGCTAAGACAGAACTTTTCATATTCCCTCCCAAACCAGTTCCCATTGTTCCTTTTTCCATAATTTTATGTAGCACTCTTTCCCCTTAATAAAGGGTCTACCGGTACTGCCGATACCTGTTGGCTCACAGAAGGCCAGAGCCTCCGACACTGGGAGCCTGGGGTGATCAGATGTCCACCTCGGTACAGCGCCTCCACCTGAAAGGGATCCTGACGCAGCAGGATAAGCCCCTCCCAGTAATACAAACTCACGTCTGTATATATAATAACAACCTTTACTACGAACCATAAACAGTACCCTGTACCACACAGTATAACAACCCCAACTCTGTACCTGCAGGCGAAGGAGACTTGGACCATCCAGGGGAGGCGGTGAGAGCTGTGGTGAACCCACTACACACATATATTGTGACAAACGCTTGTTTTATATTTGCACATTGTAAGTGCGCATTTTTATACCTATTTTTATATAAAGTTTATTATAAACCTGATCGCGCTATGTAGTGCTCTTCCCATCTCTTACATACACTACCATCGTACTGACGAGGCGAGCCTGGAGGGAGATCCATACAACACCTATACATAATGGATAGCAGCCCTATCTGCTAACCGCATTCTTAACTCTGACATCTTGTGAGTAGGCTAACCATCAGAGCCAAGACTACACCCTATTATTTACCTCATTTGTAATACATCTGCACTTAAATTTTGCACTGTTTCCTTTTTTTCCCACATATGCTCCTCCTGGATGGTTTGAGATCTATCACACTTCTTGGAACCCGTGAAACAGGTCCCACCAGAGGGTTTGAGCAGGGTTATTTACTATTTGACTTTATTTTAAGTTTATTATTTAGCACATATTGTTAATTGCACTTGTGATTAGTTGCACTTATTACCATTTGTTCACATTTTGAGTTGTTTACGCCTTGTTTCACTATTATTCACGAGATCCAGAACAGGCCAGGCTTACAGCAAGGCAGAGCAGAAAGAGTGATGTGCACTCTCCGGTCAAGTGCTAAAGAGAGTAGGGCGCAATTGCATACCGGGGATAGTCAGGGGAGCGTGGACCTCCGCTCCCGCACAGTACGCCTGGGCGCCCTAAGCCGGGGGCGTAAGATGGGTGCATAGCTTTAGCTGTCCTAGTCCCTTGAGGCAGATAGTGTGAGGCAACTGGGGGGGTCAGCCTGCTAACGTGTCCAGGGACCATGGCCCATGGTCCGCACTATGAGTGGCCAAAAGAGGGACGCCCGTACCTAGGGAGATTCCCGGTACACTAGCTAGCACCCACGTAAAATGCCCCACAGAGCACTAGCCAGAATAGTCATCGAGTTCAGTGCACAAGAAGGAGTTCTGCCTAGCCTGGGGTATGCCACCTCATATTAGTGGGTACCAGATTGGGCATGCAGTGAGAAGCAGAAAGTGTCAGTGGGTACAGTCAGTGTCTAGGTTCGAGTTACACCTTAGACACTGAGAGTAGTGTACCATTACATGTGGTGGGCGCATCGAAGATGGCGGCCGTCTCTACATGTGCTCCGAGGAGCAAAGAAGAACCTAAAATGGCGACAAATGCGCCATCCACGGCCCAGCAGATAGCAGCCAACATAAAATGGTGTTTCCCGCCACTCCTGGAGCGAGCACGTGAGTCGTGCAAAAAGACTGTACGAGGGATGTGGCGGGAAATGTGCAGGGGTTTGGCGCCAAACCCAGATCCCCTGCAAGAGGAGCGGAGCGGCGCGAAAGCTGAAAGCCCACCCACCTGTGCTGTGACTGGTCAACAAACCAGGTCGTATCACACTGAAAGAAGGAAGGCCCACCTCTGGATTCCACCAGAGGGAGGGGGCACAAGGAGAGCCAATCAGGAGCATCCTCCCCAGCAAAGGGAGGGACAGGTAGCGAGAGCGAAGAGCTTCACTTCTGTCTGGCATTCGAAAAGCAAGGAGCTGAAACACTGAACTGTTCCACCCCTGAGCTAACCATGTCTGAGAGGAGCACCACGATCTATCAGCTAGCAGGAGGCTTACTGGTAGTGGAGGTGGCGGAGCATGAATACCTCCGGTGTTTGTGCGTACCTCCTGGTATCCCGCAGTCCCAAGCACCAAGGCACGATGCCCTCAATGCGGCACGTTTTACCTGTGGCCTAACGAGCCATGGCCTCTGATCGAGACCCCACGGGGTGCCTCTCCGGGAACATTAACGAAGGTGGCGGAAAGTAAAGACAAGACTGCCCTGGTTCCCCGTTGCAACCAAGCAGGAAGAACCAAGGCCCAGCCCGCTACAGAACCGAGCGAGCTGTCGACGGAGAAGAGCGTGACCGCAGTGGAGGTACCGGAGCGAGACTGTTTCGTACCCATACCCACTGGTTGTATCGCAGAAGAACCCAGTGACTCCCTTGCGGAGGATCCGATCCTGATATCCTCGGAGGAAGAGGTTGGCGTACCATCGGTGGCGATGCGCCTACCGGCGAACCAACCCAGCGGTAACAGAGAGAAGCAGACGAGTCCGGACACCTTCCGACGGCGAGCGCTGGTGAGGCCGGAGGCCCGTAGAAGTCCCACGGCCGTGGTGACTCCCAGTGCGGTGGAGATGGCGTCCGAGACGACCCCGGAGGATCCCAAAATCACCAAACAGCAGCGGAGCGGTAAGGAGACTCCACCACCCCCTTACTCCCGCCAGGCAAAGGCAGCAACCGAGGAGGACGAGAAGGAGAGGCTTGCGGCCTACTTGTCCGCCCATGCCGGTCCTCGACGCACTTCCGGTGCGTGACCACAGAGCGGATGGAGATTCCGCAGGCACCAGTGATGTCACTTCCGGGCCCGACGGAAAGAGATGCCCGGGAGCGCTGTTCTCCTCACGGAGAGTAGCCATGGCTACTGCAATGGCCACCTTGAAGAGCCGAGGCCCATCAAGAGAGACGCGAAGTATGGCGGAGAAAGCACCCAAGAAAGCGTCCCTCGCATTATTACTCGCTTGCTAGACAATGACTTGAATGTTGCCCCTGCCCCAACCCCTAGCTCCATCGCCCCGGCCACTGCCCCTGCCCCGTCACGAGTGTTGCCACCGGGACCTAGCGGGGATAAACTGAGCAAATATCCCAAATACTCCAGGGATTTGCGGGACATATGACAGTGTGATACCTGTGTCTAACCCTGTGCCGTTTTCTCCTACAGCTAGAGGGAGAGCCCGTGGGTCTCACACTCCAGCAGAGGCTGGGTCGGTCAGTACGGTGGTTCACAAGATGAACCCTACCAGGTATTTCAATGCCAGAGGGAGGAGAGATTGCTCGCGCTCTACAGAGGCGGGGACGTCCGGTGTCTCGTCACAGGCAGAGTCAGAGGTAGAGCACACTAGTCATTCCACAGAATACGAGCACTGTGATAAGTGGTGGGCGCCCCTGTTCACTGGGTACCATGAAGTTATGGACCGTACGTGGTTCTTGCTCATTAAAAACAACATAGTTGATCATTGGTGGGCGGCAGGTGCCTTTACTCCCCAGGAGGTAGAGGACGAGATAGACCACCGGTACCGGGAGATAGAACAGAAACTCATTCAGCCCAAAGGCCCCAGTATATTGTACGACGAGATTGCTCCTGTAGAACCAGAGTTTTGGGTACTGCCAAGCAGGGCGGGTCCCCGTAAGCTTACTAAGTTGAGCCGAGCCGACAGAGCCATAGTGGCTAGGTGTAGGCAGTCACATGGATATGAATACCCTTATGTGCCTGAGCCCATCATGAGGGAAATAGAGGAGAGCAGAGACAGTTGGCTCCGAGAAGCCGTGCAGGATTACCTTCGGAACAAGTTTGGTAAAGCCGGTTATCACAACGAGGACCGTATAAGTGAGTTGGTCAGGATATGGAGTATAGGACGTTGTATATACATGCACAGCGTAATCTATCGACTGGAGCATGGGTCGGTCTTTGTGACCGTTACGGATCACAATGGCAGGAAAATTCGGAAACCGGATCCGAGCCATTATTACTAGGGTTCTCCATGTTGGGAGTAACTGTGTGTTATATTGCTACCTCATTAAGCCTATGTTATGTCTATTCAACTGCATGAGATGCGTGCTTGTTTCCCAGGTTGTTAGCCGCAGGATGGTGCTGCTAGAGCTAGGTCCAAGTGGGGACCATTGGATTCCACCAGAGGGAGAGTGTAGCCCCCTGTAAACAGCACAGGCTATACATATCTTTCGCCTACTGAGTTAAGTCCTTTTAAGGGCAGGCACCAGTAGTAATCATGGGTTTTCCCCCCTTTCAAGCCCTGCCCTGAGTAATATATGCAGGCCCCTAACTCTGCTGCAGGAATGAGACAGAGGGGAGGTCCTGCTGACATCATGAGGGGTGGGGCTGAGACTATTTAGCAGCCCATTCCTGTAAGTGACAGTTCGTCTACTTCTGAAAGTCTGTCCTGGGAGTTGGAGGAGAGGAGTAGGTCGAGCTCTCTCTCCTGGGAGGGGGTGATGGGGAGGATCTACCCCCGCCCAGAGAGGACCCTCGGAGGTGGGCACTGGGGTATTGAGGCCCCTCACAGACCATCCTGTGGAGTACCTCTTGGAGGAAAGGAGAGGAGAATGGCGGTACACCCTGGGATCGGTGGGTGTGCTGCTACTGCTATTGCTATTGTTGTTGCAGCTGTATGCTACAAGGCTGCTGTGTGTCATCTAGATACAATAAAGAGAGACATTGCTGATTTTACTAAAGACTGTAGTGTGATTCTGGAGCATCCACCCTGGGACCAGGGTCCTTTTCTTCTACACGGGTCCTACCCCATACCCTGGGAAGGTATAGAGGATGGAGGCGCTGCACCACCACTAAGAGAATGAGGCAACTACCGCAGAAGCCTGGTCCTGTCTCCCCAACAACATCGTGGGAAGCTCAGGCCCTCCTGTTACCGGCAGGTATGCACCACTCGAGCACATGTAACCAGCCCTCACACACCCTAGATATAGCATCTGTGTCTGGGGGGGGGAGGGGAACAAGGGTTACACATGCATAACTGATGTAAATAACGCATTTGTAACAGGCTCTATAGTCTCCCCATGCACCCCTGAAGAAGTCTGAATACCCGGATGAAACGCGTAGGGTTAATTTCAATTGCGCAGTGACCCGTGAGCTGTGTGGAGCCGTGTGGAGCCTCTTGCCGCTTTCTGCGAACCAGCTGTTCTCCCGATGTAAAGATCTCAACGCTGACGCTGACTCTGTATCCTGCTACCCCCCCTTACCATTGGAGGAAAGCTGAGGAAGTCTTGTGACGTCAGACGCTGTTTTGATGCAGAGGAGACTGTCCCTACCTAGAGGATTCGTGTGAGCTGTGTTTGCTGTATTGCGGGCGTCGTTCCTAACCCTGAGTTGGTTAAACTGCTTTTAATGATCGTGGAGCATGTGAGTGTACTGGAGCTCACTGCTCAAAGGATTTTTTGTTAATTAAACTGTATTGTACCATGATCTTTTCTCTTTTCTTTTAATACATGTTGATTCCTGTGAACTTCAATTTACCCACGAGAGGAGTTCTTGCGCTCTGTGTACTCCTCCTGTTGTCTATAGTCTCCCCGCTTGCGCACAGCTTCAGTACAGGTAGGGAGCCGGTATTGCTGTTCAGGAAGTGCTGACATGCGCATGCGCGAGCTGCCGTTTGCCTATTGAGCGATATGTACTTACTCGCGAGTGTACCTAAAGTGAGTGTCCTTAAACCGGGGTGTGCCTGTACATGTAAATCCACTACTATATATCCAGTCTCTCAAGCATGATGCCTAGGGCTACTGTCAACTTTTCCCTTTCCTTCTCCGAACATATAAAAGCTCTTACTAAATATTGCCGCTTTTTCCTTTGCAACATTGATCTCCTGTATTGATAACTGTACAAGTCAAATATTTATTTCAGCAACCCATTGAGTGCTATTTTGTCTACCTAGGCTCTCATTGAGCCTAGGTAGTTCCACTGACACTCAATAAGTTAATTTGACCATTTAACTGTTATATACATATATATGTATATACATATAGACACACACACACACACACACACACACACACACACACACGTCATGGTATTTATTTACTTTTGGCTTTGGATGTTAGTGTATATTGTGTTTATGTTGGCCCTCAGATCTATAGGCCACCTTTGGCTAGTACCATAGAGAGCGGATTAGGGACGGGGGGGGGGGAGAGAGCAGGGTAGGTTATGTAGGAAGTTATTCAAAGTAGGAATAAGGGTGTGTGGTTAACCCCTTGTATCTTATAGCGATCTTATCACCACTCTGTCACTGATGCCGGAACGGAAAGGAAGGAGTCCCCATTCCACTAGGTGTCAGATTGTGTTCAAACGCGATGTCCCCTAAAAAAACGAGAATGGTTCTTATGACGTAGCAACTACATCATGGGGACCGGTCCCTGGAGTTCCAGACCCCCCTGCGTTCAAACAGCACCCAAAGAGTGAGCAATTGCACTTTGCTCCTGCTAATTTCATACCAGTTGCTTGAGCAGCTGAGTGTAAGGGCCACATGAAACTGAATGCCCTTAGCAGGCTGCCAGTAGAAGAGTCCTGATCTGTAGCTTCACACTCAGGCTTCATTGCATCTATTCAAGATAATGCAAAAAATGACAATGGGAGCTAAAAACCAGGAGGAGGAGCTCCGCAAGTTAATATGCTGGACCCCTTGAAAACTTTCCCACCTTCATTGAGAACTGTACTGTCCGTCTCTTAAAATGGAAATTAAAATCTCCCATGAATTTACTACTTGCATGCCGTCATTGTTAACCAATGTACATTTACACTGTGGGTTTTTTTTTTGTTTTTTTACAGCATTTTAATAATAATAATAATAATACACTAATGAATCCAGATATAAAAAAGCACCACAACAGTAATTCTGTTACTGAGTAAATGTAATGATAATATATCCGTTTAACAGATTTTTTAATACTTTAGATAAAAATAATCCTAATCATTGGAGACAGTGCAATTTTAATGGTTACTTTTGTTAAAAGTCAAACATTGTTTTTTATATTATGACCCGCAGGTCATTCAAAAGGTGCAGTTCTGCTTCAACATAAAGCTGCACATTTTAAAATTTGTCTTTCATATTTTTTATTTTCTTCCTGAACAAATACTTCCCTGTGAAATATTTCATTTTGAAAAAAAAAATATATATATATATTGAATTGAAATATTTTCATATTGGCGTCTTAAAAATGGATACTTTGTCTTTAGTGAATTTTCGAACTTTACCCTGATCCCTGCAATTTTACAGTCTCACTGCATTCTAGATATCAAACAATCACTTAAAACTACAGATTAGAAAATTACAGATTAAGAAAAGCAATAATTTGCTCACCCATCGGTTAGCGGAGGTTAATGATATATTTATGAGGTCGTAATGAATATCCTATGGTCTAGGCAGGGCGTGTCACTATCCATGTCAATATCTGGTACAGATTATTGCCATATATACAATTCTTGCAGTTCAAATTTTTTTTTACCTACCATCTGGTTTAGTAAAAACAATGCCTATTAAATCCCAGGATCATGCATTTAAATGGAAGATAACATTCGAACTGGAAGAAAATCCCCCCAGTAACGAGGTACCAATCCATGTACTAATTTCCAGACTAGTCTGCATTGTATCCATAACAGATGTGGGTGCATGTTTCTGTTGCAGCGCCTGGCAGCTTCCCCTTGTTTAACACATACGCATTGCTGCAGCCCCTACGACTCACCTCCTCCAGTGCACCGGCACTTGTTACAGTTGCTGGTTCTGACAGACTGACTCAGATAGTAGTTTGTGTACCGGGTTAGTTCGGAATCCAAAATCCAGCTGCAGCTTCTGGTTCCCTTGTCCTTTTCTAGCCCGGATTGTTGTCTATGGAAACCGAGCGGTTGCTAAGTTCTGGCGAACCAGCGCCCTTGTTGAGATCGGGGGTGTGAATAAAGGTGGCGCCGTGCAGTGCAGTGGAGACTCCTGATTGGTTGCCAGTGGGAGGGGCGGTGCTTGTGCTCTGGGGCAGCGTTCTGTTGTGGAATGCGGTGGGTAGGTGGGTGAGAGGGCATGAAATATTATTAGTTATCCTGGTGGACTATTAGGGACATTCAAGGCTTTCAAGAGGGGCATTTGTCCCCTGTGTTATTGTGAGTGTCTGATGCTTTAAAGCTGCAATCCCTCTAAAACTGAAAAGGAAGTCCTGACTTAATCAGATCTTGATGTTTTGCTGAGTTTTCATCTGTATGTTCTTTTACTGGCAGCAGTAATTATTATGGTAATCTCTGTTGTCTTAATGAGTGGGAATGTCAGTGGCCATTTTAAACTCCCAAAGAAGGCATCTCCAGAATTCTGCTACAGCATTTAATAAGGGTGGGATTGCTAAAATCTTGAGCATAAGAAGAAATGTGGTATGGTAAAAGGAAAGGAGACCTTTTTTCATGGGTGGTGAGTAGAATGGATTGCTGCTTTAAAGCAGCAGTTAGTGCTTTAAAGCAGCAGTTTGTTTGGGGTTGGGCTGAGAAGGGTTATTGTGTATTATACCTTGGGAGTCCAGCAGAACTCAATCATGCTGTTAAATTATCCCCTATATCTTCTGGACAGCGAACAATATTGCCGCCAGGTCAGCACTGCCCGATGACATTATGGATTTCTATTGGTCAACAGAAAAAGGAGAAGCCAGTTAAGCTCCACTGGACCCCTTGGATCTTTTAACCCTTTGGTTGACCCAATACGTGGCCACTACGTCATGGGGTCTGGCACTCCATGATGTAAAAGCTACGTTATGCCCTAAGGCTTGGTCCCCACTGGCTACGGCGGGCGCTGCGGGGACAAGAGCTGCCTCTCAATGAGGCCACAGCATGGCGAGTTTTTCTTCCAGACCCGAAAATTGAGATGGACATGGGAGATGGGGTGCTAGGCCACGCCCCCCGGCGGTTCAGCCAATGAGGGCGAACCTGCCGGGTGATGTCATGGCTGCGCCCCCGTCACCCCCCCCCCCCCCATGTCTTTCCCCCTACAGCTCACTGCAGACCGGGGAATTCGGCTGCACGCGCCGCCAGCCTCGCAGGCTCTCGTGCAGCGCAGGCAGCGGGGCCATAGCCTTAGAGTGCTCGTTTTCGAGGAGAGATTGCGTCCTGTACTCCTAAGGGCATCCGCTATCACGTGACTTCTCTGTGTAGTGGTCACATGATCGCTGTTTGCCGGACGGGCTGTCGCACTCTGGGTACCGCAAAGGATTAAAGTAAGAAAAACAAAAGTGAGGAGAGGTTTGCTGATGTAAACCCAATCAGAGCCAGAGCTGGTACCTGCCTCCAGTACTTACTGATCATGTGATGTGTCCACATACGTTTATAGTGCACTAAAGGGGTTAAGATGGAGATGCTTGTATGTAAAGTGGGGATCATTATGAAAACATGGAACGCTTCCTCACAGTGATTACAAGTACTGTTTTATTTACACAACCTCAGGACCACCATTTTATTCTTTTTAAAGAACATGAGATTTATGTTTAAAAAGACTATCAGGTTACATGTGTAACCAGGTCTCCTCTGGTCCCTCGATTCGTCTGCCCTCTTGCCCCCGGTACCTGCGGACGACACTGAAGGAGGCGGGGCGTGTAGCCAAGAGGCGGCGCAGCCGCGATCAGCGGGAGGTGCGCGCGTAGCAGGGAATCCCCGGAGCTCCAGGGAGATTGCGGCGGGCGACCCATTCGCCAGAGATTCTTGGGGACTCCCGTAGCGGGGCACCGCCATGTTGGACATGTGTGCGCATGCGCAGTGAGATCGCACATGCACAGAGGATCTCCTAGCGATGGCCAGATTAGGGAAGGTACTCTGTGGGACTACAAGCCTCATATTGCCCTGGGCTGGCTTAATCAGGTGGGCAATGTTAGCCAATAGGGCAGCAGCAAGTTCCTGAAGAGAGTGGATACATTTTGCGCGCTTGGGGACACGCAGACCGTCATGATCCGGAGGAGGAGGGTGAAGGTACTGTCCAGGGAGCAGTGCTCACCTGGAGTAGGCCAGGTTCCCCCCAGGTCCAAGGTAGCTTCCCTGAGTCACTGTAGTTGGTGTATTCTATGTATGCTGCAGGGGAAGGCCTTAGATAGGGACCCTTTCCCAGCTGTGTGTCAGTAGAGGCCTCAGCTGCAGCACCTTATCTCTGAAGGTGAAATGCGGCCTGCTGCCAGTGAGCAATGCAAGGACACATCAATAGAGACTATCTTAAAGGGGTACACTCCAGCTGGAAGCCACTCCGCAGTGGAGCCGGTGGATTGTGGTGTAGGACCACGTCGCGGATCCATGGAGTCTCCCACTAATTTGACCTGGTCTGGACTGAGACCAGGGAGGTATTATCCACGTGCACCAACGGGCCCCAACACACAAAAGGAAGCGCGCTATCGCACACATACTCTTTGGGGTAGGGACTGGCTTGTGGACACTACAGGGTTAAGTGCCCAGGCACTCCAGAATTTTGGGGGTTCAACCCGGGAGGTGTTATTGGTTTGGGAAGGCCTTGCAGGGCCGTGTTATGTTGGATGCTATATTTTCATCTGTGTTTAGTAAACACTGTAATAATATACCTGTGTGTAATTATTGTATATATTGGTTCCGGTGAGGGGCTCCTCCCACTACGCTGGGATCCCTCGCCGGTGGAGGCGCTGCACCGAGACGATAAGTATACCCCAGGCTTCCCGTGGCGGAGGCTTAGGTCCTCTGGGAACCAATAGGTAGCGGCAGCACCAGTAGCCTTCTTGTTTAGGGGGAAACAGGGCAACACATGGTTACATTTATATAGCATAAATATTGTAAAAATGTTTCTAATATGTAGCAAAAAATATTTATGTAACAATCTTTAGAATTGGGGGGGGGGGATTAGTTCATATACGGTACCAGTACCAGTACTTTTGTAAGCCAGATGATCCACTACTTCAAATGAACCTGATAAAGGGCTCTATGCAGTAAGCATCGAAAAAGTCCTCTCGCCAAGTGTTCCTTATCGGCATGATTCTGCCGATTTTCCCTCGCCGTATGCAATAAGTGCCGAATCCCTTCCGAATCAAGCCGAAAACATTTGTTCCCACTCTACCGATGATTTGCCGATCACACACAGGTGTATCGGCGTGCATGGCGGGGTGGTGTTAGGTTCGCCAATGAAACTTCTTGCTGAATCTGCCGAAGCAAGCATGTTTTTGATTGAGCGGCCATTTAAAGTCAGCGTGTATTTTTATTAATTCTCTGTGTTGTTGGGAGAGAGAGAGAGAGAGAGACACACAGAGCTGGCCGATTTACATATTTCATATTGACTGAGAGAGTAGTTGTGTATTGTGAGAGGTTTGTCCTGTGTTGTTTTGTTAACATCTTTGTCTTGTTTTCACTTTGTAAGTGTTCAGTGCGATTGTCTTTAAATTTCTTTTCTGTTCTTTGTGAGTGCTATAGGTATGGCCGAAAGGCGTGGGAAGAGTGATGCTAGTGTGAGTGGTACTGGTAGTCGTGTGAGTACGCGTCAGAGTGAACGTAGGATTCAGGGGAGTGCTGTTGCTGCAAGTGCGACTGGTGTTGCTGGGAGTGCGAGTGCTGCTGGTGGTTCTGTTGCTGGTGCTGCTGTGGTGTCTGTTGCTGGTGCTGATGGGGTGTCTGTTGCTGGTGCTGGTGGGGTGTCTGTTGCTGGTGCTGGTGGGGTGTCTGCTGCTGGTGCTGCTGGTGTGTCTGGTGGTGGGGTGGTTGGTGGTGGCCCGCTTTTGGTGTCTCTTCCATTGGAAGAAGGAGAGTCCAGTCAGCAGCAGCCAAGCTCTGTGGCTGCACGTGGTCGGAGGAAACGTGTGGAGCGGCCACGTAATCTTCGTTTCAATGAAGAGGAAAACAGAGTTCTTGTCACAGGGATTTTGGAGCACCATGACTCTCTGTATGGGCATTTACTAGGTAAGTCTATCTTTGCATTGATTGTTCAAAGACATGTTATCCTAGGTCATGTGAGATGTCTTAATATCAAACTATTATTCTCTAATATCTATCAATTAAAGTTAATTGTTACACACATAATCCTTCATGCTTTATAACGACCATAACAATCAGTCTAAAAAGTTTGCCAAAGTTCATACAATATTCATGCAAGCTTCCTTAGATTTGTATGTTTCCACGTAAATGCTCATGTGCTACACATATTCAACCTAAACCAGCATGTTTGGTATCTCTTGGAACAGGTAGCAGTTTAGGAAACTGCTCGTTTTTCTAATAATAATTAATGTCATATATTTTGTACTAGCTGATATACCCGGCGTTGCCCGGGCATGGAAGGGCAGGGGGCATGGAGTGGAAGGGCGGGGGGAGGGGCGTGGAAGGGCGGGGGGGGCAAGGGGCGGGGAGGGCAAAGGGCAGGGGGCAAAGGGCAGGGAGGGGTGGGGGCAAAGGGCAAGGAGGGGCGGGGGCAAAGGGCAGGGAGGGGTGGGGGGGGGAAAAGGGCAAGGAGGGGCGGGGGGGCAAAGGGCAGGGAAGGGCGGGGGGCAAAGGGCAGGGAGGGGGGAGGGCAAAGGGCAGGGAGGGGTGGGGGGGCAAAGGGCAGGGGGGGGGGGCAAAGGGCAGGGAGGGGCGGGGGGGCAAAGGGCAGGGAGGGCAAGAGGGCAGGGAGGGCAAGAGGGCAGGGAGGGAGGCAAAGGGTAGGGGGGGGCCAAAGGGCAGAGAGGGGTGGGGGGGCTAAGGACAGGGAGGGGCAAGAGGGCAGGGAGGGGCAAGAGGGCAGGGAGGGGCAAGAGGGCAGGGAGGGGCAAGAGGGCAGGGAGGGGCAAAAGGGCAGGGAGGGGCGGGGGGGAAAAGGGCAGGGAGGGGCGGGGGGGGGGAAAAGGGCAGGGAGGGGCGGGGGGGAAAAGGGCAGGGAAGGGCAGGGGGGCAAAGGGCAGAGAGGGGCGGGGGGGCTAAGGACAGGGAGGGGGGAGGGCAAAGGGCAGGGAGGGGCGGGGGGGCAAAGGGCAGGGAGGGGCGGGGGGGCAAAGGGCAGGGAGGGCACGAGGGCAGGGAGGGAGGCAAAGGGCAGGGGGGGCCAAAGGGCAGAGAGGGGCGGGGGGGCTAAGGACAGGGAGGGGCAAGAGGGCAGGGAGGGGCAAGAGGGCAGGGAGGGGCAAGAGGGCAGGGAGGGGCAAAAGGGCAGGGAGGGGCAAAAGGGCAGGGAGGGGCAAAAGGGCAGGGAGGGGCAAAAGGAAAGGGAGGGGCGGGGGTGGCAAAGGGCAGGGTGGGGCGGGGGTGGCAAATGGCAGGGAGGGGCGGGGGTGGCAAAGGGCAGGGAGGGGCGGGGGTGGCAAAGGGCAGGGAGGGGCGGGGGTGGCAAAGGGCAGGGAGGGGCGGGGGTGGCAAAGGGCAGGGAGGGGCAAGGGTGGCAAAGGGCAGGGAGGGGCAAGGGTGGCAAAGGGCAGGGAGGGGCGGGGTGGCAAAGGGCAGGGAGGGGCAAGGGTGCCAAAGGGCAGGGAGGGGCAAGGGTGCCAAGGGCAGGGAGGGGCGGGGGGGCCAAGGGCAGGGAGGGGCGGGGGCGAAGGGCAGGGATTGTGGGGGCAAAGGGCAGAAGGGTGGGGGCGAAGGGCGGAAGGGTGGGGGCGAAGGGCAGGGAGGGTGGGGGCGAAGGGCAGGGAGGGTGGAAACGAAGGGCAGGGAGGGTGGGGGCGAAGGGCAGGGAGGGTGGGGGCGAAGGGCAGGGAGCGTGGGGGCAAAGGGCAGGGAGGGTGGGGGCGAAGGGCAGGGAGGGTGGGGACGAAGGGCAGGGAGGGTGGGGGCAAAGGGCAGGGAGGGTGGGGGCGAAGGGCAGGGAGAGTGGGGGCGAAGGGCAGGGAGGGTGGGGGCGAAGGGCAGGGATGGTGGGGGCGAAGGGCAGGGGGTGTGTGAATGAAGGGCAGGGCCGGAGGGGGCAAAGGGCAGGGCCGGAGGGGGCGAAGGGCAGGGCCGGAGGGGGAAAAGGGCAGGGCCGGAGGGGGGGGTGAAGGGCAGGGCCGGGGGGGGGGTGAAGGGCCTGGCCGGGGGGGGTGAAGGGCCGGGCCAGGGGGGTTAAGGGCTGGCCGGGGGGGGGTTAAGGGCCGGGTGAAGGGCCGGGTCGGGTGAAGGGCCAGGCCAGGGGGGGGTGAAGCGCCGGGCCGGGGGAGTGAAGCGCCGGGCCGGGGGGGTGAAGCGCCAGGCCGGGTTAAGCGCCGGGCCGAGGGGGGGTGAAAGAACCCTTCCCCTGCGGTTACTTACCTCGAACCGGGCCGCGCTCCTCCTCCTCGGGTTCCTCGGCGGTCTCCGTTCCCCCCGGCGATGCGGAGTTTCCCACACACACACACACTGTGTCACACACACACACACACACACACACACACACACACACACACACACACACACACACACACACACCCAGTGTCACACACACACAGTGTCACACACACACACAGTGACACACACACAGTGACACGCACACACACACACACGTACGTCACCTCTCCTTCCGGCCGCCGCCATCTTAGTTACTCCACGAGGGAGGAAGGGGGTCCTTCCGGCCGCCGCCATCTTAGGCGCCGCGTGGCAGCTGCAGGCTGCCTGGCCACTGCCTGTCCCCGTGCTGGGGAGGGAGGTGAGTGGAGCGGGAGGGAGGTGAGTGGAGCGGGAGGGAGGTGGAGGGAGGTGAGTGGAGCAGGAGGGAGGTGGAGGGAGGTGAGTGGAGCGGGAGGGAGTGGAGCGGGAGGGAGGTGAGTGGAGCGGGAGGGAGGTGAGTGGAGCAGGAGGGAGTGGAGCGGGAGGGAGGTGAGTGGAGCGGGAGGGAGGTGAGTGGAGCGGGAGGGAGGTGGAGGGAGGTGAGTGGAGCAGGAGGGAGTGGAGCGGGAGGGAGGTGAGTGGAGCAAGAGGGAGTGGAGCGGGAGGGAGGTGAGTGGAGGGAGGTGAGTGGAGCGGGAGGGAGGTGAGTGGAGCGGGAGGGAGTGGAGCGGGAGGGAGGTGAGTGGAGGGAGGTGAGTGGAGCGGGAGGGAGGTGAGTGGAGGGAGGTGAGTGGAGCGGGAGGGAGGCGAGTGGAGCGGAGAGTGGAGCGGAGGCGGGGAGGTGAGTGGAGCACCAGGGAGGGGGGGAGGTGAGTGTGATGGGGGGGGAGAGGACAGAGAGAGAGGTGTGTGTGTGTTGTGTGTCCTTTGGCCCGTCACTCCGCCTCAGGCCAATGAGAAGTGTGCGGGGGCGGGCGGGCCAAGGGACCAATGAGATTTCCCCTAGGGACAGAGGCCATGCAGACAGGCATACAGTGCTTTCACAAATATAGTATTATATATATATATATATATATATATATATATATATATATATATATATATATATATATATATATATATATACTAGCTGATATACCCGGCGTTGCCCGGGCGTGGAAGGGCAGGGGGCATGGAGTGGAAGGGCGGGGGGGAGGCAAGGGGCGGGGAGGGCAAAGGGCAGGGGGGCAAAGGGCAGGGAGGGGTGGGGGGGGGCAAAGGGCAGGGAGGGGTGGGGGGGGCAAAGGGCAGGGAGGGGTGGGGGGGGCAAAGGGCAGGGAGGGGCGGGGGGGGGCAAAGGGCAGGGAAGGGCGGGGGGCAAAGGGCAGGGAAGGGCGGGGGGGCAAAGGGCAGGGAAGGGCAGAGGGGCAAAGGGCAGGGAGGGGCGGGGGGAGGGCAAAGGGCAGGGAGGGGTGGGGGGGCAAAGGGCAGGGAGGGGCAAAGGGCAGGGAGGGGCGGGGGGGGCAAAGGGCAGGGAGGGCAAGAGGGCAGGGAGGGCAAGAGGGCAGGGAGGGAGGCAAAGGGCAGGGGGGGGCAAAGGGAAGAGAGGGGCGGGGGGGCTAAGGACAGGGAGAGGCAAGAGGGCAGGGAGGGGCAAGAGGGCAGGGAGGAGCAAGAGGGCAGGGAGGGGCAAAAGGGCAGGGAGGGGCAAAAGGGCAGGGAGGGGCAAAAGGAAAGTGAGGGGCAAAAGGGCAGGGAGGGGCAAAAGGAAAGGGAGGGGCAAATGGAAAGGGAGGGGCGGGGGTGGCAAAGGGCAGGGAGGGGCGGGGGTGGCAAAGGGCAGGGAGGGGCGGGGGTGGCTAAGGGCAGGGAGGGGCGGGGTGGCAAAGGGCAGGGAGGGGCAAGGGTGGCAAAGGGCAGGGAGGGGCAAGGGTGGCAAAGGGCAGGGAGGGGCGGGGTGGCAAAGGGCAGGGAGGGGCAAGGGTGCCAAAGGGCAGGGAGGGGCAAGGGTGCCAAGGGCAGGGAGGGGCGGGGGGCCAAGGGCAGGGAGGGGCGGGGCGAAGGGCAGGGAGGGTGGGGGCGAAGGGCGGAAGGGTGGGGGCGAAGGGTGGAAGGGTGGGGGCGAAGGGCGGAAGGGTGGGGGCAAAGGGCAGGGAGGGTGGGGGTGAAGGGCACGGAGGGTGGGGGCGAAGGGCAGGGAGGGTGGGGACGAAGGGCAGGGAGGGTGGGGACGAAGGGCAGGGAGGGTGGGGACGATGGGCAGGGAGGGTGGGGGCGAAGGGCAGGGATGGTGGAGGCGAAGGGCAGGGACGGTGGGGGCAAAGGGCAGGGAGGGTGGGGACGAAGGGCAGGGAGGGTGGGGGTGAAGGGCAGGGAGGGTGGGGGCAAAGGGCAGGGAGGGTGGGGGCGAAGGGCAGGGAGGGTGGGGGCGAAGGGCAGGGAGAGTGGGGGCGAAGGGCAGAGAGGGTGGGGGCGAAGGGCAGGTAAGGTGGGGGCGAAGGGCAGGGCCGGAGGGGGCGAAGGGCAGGGCCGGAGGGGGCGAAGGGCAGGGCCGGAGGGGGCGAAGGGCAGGGCTGGAGGGGGCAAAGGGCAGGGCCGGAGGGGGGGGGTGAAGGGCAGAGCCGGGGGGGGTGAAGGGCAGGGCCAGGGGGGGGTGAAGGGCAGGGCCGGGGGGGGGGGGTGAAGGGCCTGGCCGGGGGGTGGTGAAGGGCCGGGCCGGGGGGTGAAGGGCTGGCCGGGGGGGGGGTTAAGAGCCGGGTCGGGGGGGGTGAAGGGCCGGGCCGGGTGAAGTGCCGGGTCGGGTGAAGGGCCGGGTCGGGTGAAGGGCCGGGTGAAGGGCCAGGCCAGGGGGGGGTGAAGCGCCGGGCCGGGTGAAGCGCCGGGCCGGGGGGGTGAAAGATCCCTTCCCCTGCGGTTACTTACCTCGCACTGGGCCGCGCTCCTCCTCCTCGGGTTCCTCGGCGGTCTCCGTTCCCCCCGGCGATGCGGAGCTGAGACGCTCAGGTGAGGAGGTGGTGTGGGGAGCGGCCCGTACAGCTCCCGACTGAGAGAGCCGGAGCAGCGCGCGCTGGGATGGTGAGCTGGGGGCGCGGCCTCTAGGCCTGAAGGTGTGAGCGGCGAGAGTGTTCTCTGGGGGGGGGGGAGCACCGGGGGAGAGGGAGCACCGGGGGAGAGGGTGAGCACCGGGAGAGAGGGTGATGTTGAGGTCCCGCGGAGTGGTGATAGGGGGGGTTCCGTTGTTGCGGGCCAGCTGCGGGGGGGGGGGGTCAAGGCCGGGCAGCCGTTAAGGAGGGTGGAGTGTGTGTGTGTGTGTTGAGGAGGGTGGAGTGTGTGAGTGTGTTGAGGAGGGTGGTGTGTGTGTGTGTGTGTGTGTGTGTGTGTGTGTGTGTGTGTGTGTGTGTGTGTGTGTGTGTGTGTGTGTGTGTGTGTGTGTGTGTGTGTGTGTGTGTGTGTGTGTGTGTGTGTGTGTGTGTGTGTGTGTGTGAGGAGGGTGGAGGGTGGAGTGTGTGAGTGTGTGTGTTTGGCCCGTCACTCCACCTCAGGCCAATGAGAGGTGTGCGGGGGCGGGCGGCCCAAGGGACCAATGAGATTTCCCCTAGGGACACCGGACATCCAGACATACAGTGCTTTCACTAATATAGTATAAGATATATGTGTGTGTGTGTTTGGAAACATGTATTGGCTCAGCTATCGTGGATGACATCATTATGAGTAAACATACACAACTTGACCTGCATGAAGGGATTATGTGTAATGATCTTCCAAATAACACACACTGCAACCTTCTACCTTACAAGGCATTCAACATCTTTGCCCTATAGTTCAAAGCTGAATGTATGTGTGAATCTTTGTACAAACAATGGGTTAACATGCATAACCACAAAGCATACCCGCACTCATTCTTTGTCACAGTAATGTATAACTTCGTTATACTGTGTCTGTGCACACAAATGCATAATTCACTTTTTCATGTATGTGTCGATACATATATACATACATACATATAATATATATATATATATATATATATATATATATATATATAGATATATAGTGTTCGACAAACCTATACATTTGCTCGCCCCGGGCGAGTGGATTTAACCCCCGGGCGAGTAAATATTGGCCCAAGCAGCACACGTTTGGTACTAGGTGGCGAGTAGATTTTTTTGTGTGGCGAGTAGATTTTTTGGTGATTTGTCAACCACTGTGTGTATATATATATATATATATATATATATATATATATATATATATATATATATATATATATTAGTGATAATCTATGTTACACCTATAAACAGGCCATTACTGCCTAATCAAGTCTTGCATGGAATATTGTGCATTCAAAGGCGAACATAAATAATTTGCACAAACACATTTCGTTATGTTTGACTAAAGCTCTTTTTTCGCTTCATGAAGTATAATGTGAACATAAATAGGAACATGTTCCATATGGTATTTAATTGTGTTCATATGTAGCTCACTTCATATTTTTATTTCGCTCATGTACCGGTGTGTGAAACCAGCTGCAATTCATATGTAATCACAGCATAGAGGTGAACAGAGGGGGTGGGGTCGGGCACAGAGCCAGATCACAGGGTCATGGTAGGGTCAAGTCTTGTGGGACGGCTTCCAGGTTGTCGAACCAAATAAAAGGTCAGGGTGGTGTCACATCTTGGGGGAGGGACTACAGTTGTTACAAGCTGACAAGGTGAACAGAAGTTCATCACATTCATTTGAAATGGTAATTATCTGAATAATTTCACCCACCAGGCCACTATATATGAAAACGTACGTTAGTCATTCGTTCAGTCATATCTTATTTTTTACCTTATAGATACTCCAACTTATCACACCAGTACCATCTGTGAGCGACACACTGCATGTGTTGATGAGTGTCAGCCACATTGAGCGCTACACATGCTTCCCTTAAATGTTCAGACAGATCACTAAAAAAATTCATTCACATTTCCACAATTAGGTACTGAATTATAAGCAGAGTCAACTTTGCTGTCATGGTAGTGATGTACATTATTATTGTCAGATTACTACCCAACATATGCAGTGTATGTTTGTAAGGAATCCACACCTCAGTTTACTGCTTACCTTGCCTCACAGACCTGTGCAGTCCTGGAACACTCCCTCTGGTATCTACTGCAGCTGTGCAAGCTATCACTGCAACCTAGCCTTGTACTCACTCATTGAACAAGTGCCTTCACACCCTCCTCCGGGGATTGGCCCGCTGGCCTTTAAGTACTGCATCCCCACAATCCTTCTCTGCCGAGCATAGTCCTTTCTGGATGTCACCGAGTGTTCTGCCACAAGCCCCTGGCTTGTTATCTCGTTACTACTCTGTTATGTCCTAGTTCCTGTCTCCTGTGCTGAAGCGGAGTACTCTCCTTGTTTGACTTCAGCTCCCTGTTTCCTGAGACCGGCTGCTAGTCTCACGCAGCGGTCTGTTCCTGTCTCCTGTGCTGAAGTGGAGGTTTCCCCAGTGTTGTCTTCAGCTCCCTGGTTCCTGGGGCCTGCTGCTCATTCTCTATTGCAGAGGCCGTGTCCTGGTTCCTGCGCTGAAGCGGAGGATTCTCCAGCCCGCTCAGGACTCTTGCGCTGAAGCACTGATCTACCACTGCTGCCAGGCGGTGTGCCCACTCCGGTCTACCTAACACTTCCTGAGACCAGTACCATGGGCCATGGTCGCCGCACGCGCAGAGTCCACTCCCGCGCTCCTAAGCTGAAGCGGGGAACTCCTGACTACCTGTTGCCGAACTCCTGCTTGAACAATGTTTACCCTGATGTCTCCAGTCCTGACCCTGGCTTGTCCACTGACGATGCTGCCTTCTCCAGTCCTGACTCTGCTACGTACGACTACGAACTGCACAATCCGGATCAGCTTGCGCGGTCTAAGGTCGGTGCTTTTACAACCCCACCTCAGCCACGCGGTCCGACCCAGGTTTGTGGCGAGCACAACCATGACAATGTACAACAGAACACTTAATTTTACAATGCATTCATGCATGAACATTGTATGTTGTATGGTGTTTAAAATAAATGTGCCGATTAGGTTCACATGAACATTTGTTAAGATGGATAATATTCAGATTGGCCGAAACATATCATTGTCATTTCGTTATGTGATGCTGATATTTAGCCATAACTACTCCCACTACAGATACTTCATGTTAATTATGTACACATGACAATTAAATTCTGATGTTATCCTTCTATATAGTTGCTCCTGCAGCTCCTGGGTCACCTGACACTGAACATGTCTCATCACCTGGCTCATCAAGGTCATCATCAAGAATGGAAGGTGAGTGTATGAGGTGCAGCACATATAATGTGTACATTTGAAGAATTTCATTTGCCATGCAAAATAAATGCCTTTCACATGTAATGAACTTCACATCAGTTATTGTCACAGAAGATGTAGTGTTTCCTGACAACATGTATTGTGTGTGTTTTAAACTATCAGCTAGGAGTTGTTAGGTTACAACAACCTTTAATTCATTCTTCTTTCACACTGAGTCGAAACATCATTGTTACTTCAAGCATCATCTTTTAATTGGACACAAATTATAAATTATGGAAACATGTTATGTGTTACACTGAGAACAACTATCATTATAGTGAAAACAAAGTGAAAGTTCCATGGCAGTTCATAATGTCTTTCTTTATTTGTAGAACCAGATGTTGCCGCTCAAGGACAAATTCACTCAAGTGACCATGAAGATGTTGACACTCCTGGATTAACCCAGCATTCAAGTCCTCCTGCTCGTGACACCTACTCAGCTATTGCAGCTTCTGAAGAACGAATCTTGGGTGAAGAAAATCGTCGCCATTCAGAAATGATGTCAGTGCTTGAAAGGATGCTGTCACTGCATGAAAGGATGCATGAAAGGTCAATATCAGAACTGTCACAAATTCAAAAAGTCATCATCCAAGTTCCTAAAGAAATCCAAAATGTAAACAGGACATTACAAGCACTAGTTCTCAATGTAAGCCAATCAAATCAGTTGCGGAGTACAGCAAGAGAACAACAATTCCACTTTACCCCATCAGAGGATGGATCTTTACATGCTGCTACTTTTTCTCCTGAGTCATCAGTTCTTCATTCCCCAGTTCTGGATGATACCGGTACAGTAGGTGCAAGTTCTGTGCAGGTCCCTGTCAACATCCAACCGCTTACATCTGTTCAAAATATAGAACCGACACCTACAAATGAGGCACGCAAAAGAAAGTTAGGGCAACAATTACTAATAACCAGTTTTTGGAAAAAGATTAAAACACCAAAACAAGAAAGTGCTCCACCATCAGTCTTGCAATGTTTATCAACTGTTTCACAACTGCCACAACCCACACCCAGTGCCCCTGAAGTGCCACAGCCCACACCCAGTGCCCCTGAAGTGCCACAGCCCACACTTCGTGCCCCTGAAGTGCCACAGCCCACACTTAGTGCCACAGCCCACACCCAGTGCCCCTGAAGTGCAACAGCCCCAACCCAGTGCCCCTGAAGTGCAACAGCCCACACTTAGTGCCCCTGAAGTGCCACAGCCCACACTTAGTGCCACAGCCCACACCCAGTGCCCCTGAAGTGCAACAGCCCCACCCAGTGCCCCTGAAGTGCAACAGCCCACACTTAGTGCCCCTGAAGTGCAACAGCCCACACCCAGTGCCCCTGAAGTGCAACAGCCCACGCCCAGTGCCACAGAACTGCCACAGGCCAGTACAAGTCGTACAGTTAGGGCCAGAGTACTTGGCAGAGGGAAAAGGCAAACACAACAGCCAACAAGCAGGCCTCTGACTCGCTCTCAAAAGGATAAACAAAAATAAATAATCACATTCACTAAATTTGTTGGTGTCCTGGTGTTGTTTAATGCAGACTATTTCATGCATAGTGTATGTATGATCATGTACAGATGCTTGATAACATTCAAGTATGTCCTTGTACACATGAATGTTTAGAAATGCTCACTGACTGAATCAAGGCATATTTGATAACATATGAGTATGTATTAATCATCAGTTGATTCATGGTATAACATTATTACACACTTGCCATGTTAATGGAAGATGACATTCACTTAGCTCTTGTTCAAGATGAGATGTATGTGGGTTATTTTTGTAATGTAGATAGTCATTTCATGCTAATATTAGTGTCATACAACTTTAAGTAAGTACCCATAGAACACCATAAATTGTTATGTTATGTTTTCTGGTGTCTTAACTCTGTAAGACATTACTTACCTTAATCTTCTTTCATAGTTCATAATGTTGGCATGTGATCATGTATGATTTTTGGTTACAATAACAGATCTGTCAATGTATATGAATATATCTGTAGTCTCTCTGTATCTCTATCTATATATGTATACACACACACACACACTGTGTGTGTGTGTGTGTCTGTGTATATTTATATATATTAACTGATATATATATATATATATATATATATATATATATATATATATATATATATATATATATATATATAACATAGAAAAAGAAGAACAAAAAGCACTCCGTAATAATAGTCACTGGTGTGGGTGCAGATCCTATAATGAAGAATAAGCAATACGATACCGTTTGAAAACGAAATCAGCAGGCAGCACTCCAGAATTGAACAAACAAGTGTATTGAAAAAATAAACACAAAACCAATGTTTCGGTCCATGAATGGGACTTTTGTCAAGGTGGTGCAGTTACAGGACAGAAGTGAACACATATATATACCCCAAGAATACTCACAGATAACAGGTGCTGCAAATCAAGTTGATTGTACAGCGTGATGTCAGATGCAGTGCTGACCTTGGTTATATATATTTATATTATATATTTATCTCTGCCACTGTTGTCAGCAAACAGGCCTTGTGTTAATGAGATATAAATGTTTGGCCACTTGCTAAAATTATGGTATCAGTATGATTGAGCCCCTAATTCACTCAGCTGTATTTAACTTTGAATATGATTACAACAAGGCCTACTTACACACATCAATGCCTTTAGTTTAGCACTCTATATATAATATATATAATCTGAATGAACAGTACAGGCCTTCATGGCTGCAAAGAGGCCTTGTTTGCTGTTAAATACAACTTCTACACAGCTGACTCAATTAGGCCCTCAAACATACTCACCCAGTAATGTTATAAACTGTAATGAAGTGTTAAGACAATTAAAACAAGGCCTGTTTGCACACAAGGCCTTCAATGTAGCAAGATATATATATATATATATATATATATATATATATATATATATATATAGAGAGAGAGAGAGAGAGATAGAGATATATCTATATCTATCTATCTATCTATCTATCTATCTATCTATCTATATATATATATATATATATCAATGTGATAGGGTAAATAAAAGCCACCAGTTATATGCCTGGAAAACCTATGTCTAATCTGCAGTGCAGCACTGACTAGGTTAACTTCAGCTGGGAACCTCCGGACAATTAGTTGGTTCCCAGCTGCCTAATCAAGGTGTGTTAAAACCCAGGCTGTAGACACATGGAGCCTGGCTTTTGATGAGAGAGGAGTAAGAAGTAAAGAGATTCCTGAAAACAAGGTCTGAGTAGCAAAGTAGTTGTATTGTGAACTGTCTGTCCCCTGCATAGAAAAGGGTAGCTGCCTTATATATAAACTGTCTGCTAAAGAGAACTGTTTTGTTTGGTTTGCTGAAGAAAAAGCCATTTTCGTTTTTGCCGATGGAAAGCTATTTTTGTTTTGCGTGCTGTATATCTTTTAAGGCTAAATAAAACAGCCTTGTCAAGAAACCCACGTGTGTAGTTGCATGTACCCTGCAACATATGGTGTCAAGAATTGGGAAGGTTTTTCAAAAGGCTCCTGCAGTTAAAGGGCCACACACACACACACACAAGAATGGAAGAAATGTTGAAAGAGTTTCTGTGCGAGCAAACCAGACAGCAGGCACAGTTAATGCAGGAGCAGGCCCGGCTGCAAGCGGAGAGAGATGAAAGACTACAAGCAGCACAGGATGAGCGGATTGCCAAGCTGCTGACCCAATTCCAAGGGTCTGCCAGTGCAGAACTAGCAAGCAGACCCCCGATACTCCTGAGGAAAATGGCTCAGAACGAGGATCCAGAGGCTTTTTTACTGACTTTTGAAAGAGTTGCCGAAGCTCAGGGCTGGGCTACAGATCGCTGGGCAACTGCTTTGGCCCCGCTCCTCATAGGAGAAGCCCAGGCCTCATATCAGGGTCTCCCAGCAGATCAGGCAATGGACTACCGACAAGTAAAAGCCGCCATACTGGATCGCTTAGGTCTGACCCCAGACACCTACCGGCAGCAGTTCCGGAACATGAAGTACACCGCTAAGATGAGACCCCGGGTCGTCGTTCAGCGATTATTGGACTTATGTATGCGCTGGATACAACCCGAGGAGTGCACTAAGGAGGCAATTCTTGAGCAGGTGGTTTTGGAACAATTTCTACAAATAATACCCCCTTCCGCACGCTCGTGGGTAAAACGCCACGCTGCTGAAACCCTAGCTTTGGCGGTCCGACTCGTGGAGAACTTCCTTGGGGCTGAGCAGCAGGCGAGTGTCCTGGACCCGACTCCACCGGCACTTGCGGACGCCCAAAGAGGGAGGTCGGATCAATGGGGAACCTATGGCCCGTCACAGAACCACCAAGTCCAACGGAAGGAGCAGTCGTTCAAGCAAGGACGGAGTCCAAATGCTGGTCCCCGTAGAGACCCTCATCTCCTTCCGGATGTCGGCTCATCGCAAAGTGAGAGGAACTTCAGAGGACGTCGCCCACAGGACCCACCAGATGCCTGGTCTCCAGTAACCGGTCCAGCGGAGCGCTATCCACAGCCCCCTCCTGCAAGGGAACCCTCTCCATGTTCCGCCTGCGGAGAACAAGGCCACCGGTATGTGGACTGTCCACTGATGGATTGTTCATTCAGCAGAACCGTCGCCTCAGCTTTTACTGAGGAAAATTACAAGCCCTGGCTACTTCCAGCCCTGATTGGGGGAAAAACCGTCCAGGCCCTTGTAGATTCGGGCTCTGGGAAAACTCTGGTCCTCCAGGAACTGTTACCGCCCAACATGTGTTCTTTTGACTCCCCATGGAGCATAGAATGTATACATGGCGATGTAAAACGCTATCCGACGGCCAAAATCCGGCTACAGGTAAAAGGTCAGGAGGCTTACCTCGAAGTAGGAGTCGCTGCCCCCGTTGTGCTCGGTCGGGACTGGCCTTTCTTTTCGGACCTAATGGCCCCAGTCTTTCACAAGGAGCCTCCTTCTAGGGCTCAGGAGAACCCTGGCAAACTGTTCCCCTTCTCGGCAGACCTTTTTCCCAGTAGACACCGGGTTCAAAAGACTCGGAAGCAAAGACGCTCTGACAAACAGGACTGGTTGCAGAAATCTGGGTCTCAATGTGACCATTCTAGTAGTCAGAGGTCACAAGTGATGGCTGGGGAGGGCCAAAGGGAGGGGGATATGGGCCCTGGAGATTTACCAGACCTGTACCTCCCTGACTTTCGCCAGAAGCAAAGGGAAGACCTAGTCCTTGCTAGGCAGTATGACAAGGTGGTGAAAATTGATGAACAGATTTTAGATGCAAAGGGGGTGATAGTATTCCCCCATTTTGAGCTATCAAAGGATATCCTATATAGGGTGAATAGGCAGACACAAACAGGGGAGGTCACCAGACAGATATTGGTTCCCAAGGCGTTTGTTAAATCTGTGTTCACTCTAGCCCATACTGTCCCTTGGGGTGGTCACCTGGGCAGGGATAAAACATTGGACCGTATTTCATCCCGATTCTATTGGCCAGGGATGCATAGTGATATTGCTAAGCTATGTGCAGCATGTCCGGAGTGCCAGCTAACTAGTCCAAAAGGACAAAAACCAGCCCCTTTGGTTCCTCTACCCTTGGTGTCAGTTCCCTTTGAGAGGATTGGGGTAGACTTGGTAGGACCTCTAGAACCTTCTGCGAAAGGACACAGGTTTATCCTTGTAATAGTGGACTATGCAACAAGGTATCCTGAGGCGTTCCCCCTGAGAACAGCAACGGCGAAGCAAGTAGCCAACAAGTTGTTGGAACTGTTCTCACGGGTTGGACTTCCCCAGGTTATGTTGACAGACCATGGTACAAATTTCATGGCTAAACTGATGCAAGATGTCTTAAAGTTACTAGAGGTCAAGTCTGTTCGGACATCGGTCTATCAACAACAGACTGACGGATTGGTGGAAAGATTTAACCGAACTCTAAAAGGGATGCTGAGGAAATTTGTAGATTCAGAGAAGAGAGCCTGGGATGAACTTCTCCCTTTTCTGCTGTTTGCAGTGCGGGAAGTTTCCCAGGCCTCCACGGGATTCTCTCCATTTGAATTGCTCTATGGCCGCCAACCCCGGTGTATCCTAGACCTCCTTAAGTAGTCCAGGGAGGAACAGCAGTCCCCTTCTAAGAATACCCTGCAATATGTACTAGACCTTAGGAAGCGCCTAGATGTGGTCGGCCATTTCGCCAGGGAGAATCTTAGATCAGCCCAGGACAGTCAGGAGAGACATTACAATCAGAATGCTCGCATGAGAGTGTTTCACCCAGGAAACCAGGTGATGTTATTGTTACCCAGTTGCGAGAGTAAACTCCTGGCCAAATGGCAGGGCCCATTCGAAGTACTCCGCCATATGGGTGATGTGGATTACGAGATCGCTCAACCAGGGTCCAGGAAGGGTAAACAAATTTACCATGTGAACTTGCTGAAACCCTGGAAGATGCAGCGGTCTCTATTCATCCACCCGGTGGAGGAGGAAACGGACTTGGGTCCTCAGCCTCCACGGGAGAACATCGTGACTGACGATAAAATCCCAATGGGTAAACAGTTGTCCTCTGAACAAAAAGGGGACTTGTTAGCAATAATTACACAATTCCAGGATGTTTTTTCTGACTTACCAGGACAAACTAACTTAATTTCCCATGCAATCGAGACAGCACCTGGGGTAAAAGTACGTTCCCGTCCTTATAGGTTGCCTGAAAGTCGTAGGGCCCTGGTAGAGAAGGAGGTACAAGAAATGTTACACTTAGGAGTGATTGAGGAATCATGCAGTGAGTGGTGTAGTCCACTAATTATGGTCCCTAAACCCGATGGGAAGGTAAGATTTTGTGTGGACCTCCGAAAGGTCAATGCGGTATCCAAGTTTGACGCATATCCGATGCCAAGGGTGGACGAATTAATTGACGCCCTTGGTAACGCGGAATATATATCCACGTTGGACTTGACAAAAGGATACTGGCAAATACCCTTAGAGGAAAAGTCCAAATGCAAAACAGCCTTTGCCACTCCCATGGGTTTATACCAGTTTGTGACAATGCCATTTGGACTGCATGGAGCCCCAGCCACATTTCAGAGACTCATGGATAAGGTACTGAGGCCCCATAGGACTTATGCCGCAGTCTTCCTAGATGACATTGTCATTTACAGTAAACACTGGCGGGCCCATCTAAATAGGCTGAAAGCGGTCCTCAAATCTCTAAGAGAGGCAGGGCTCACAGCTAACCCTAAGAAATGTGCCTTGGGTAAAGCGGAAACCAAATATTTAGGGTATGCAGTGGGAGGTGGAAAAGTAAGGCCACTAGCCGACAAGGTAGCTGCCCTGAAAGAAGTTCCGACCCCCCAAATAAAAACGCAGGTACGCTCTCTACTGGGATTAGCAGGGTACTACCGGCGGTTCATCCCCAACTATTTGGAAGTGGCAGCCCCTTTAACGGACCTCACAAAAAAGTGTGCCCCTACACAAGTGGTGTGGTCAAGGGATTGTCAGAGAGCCTTTGAGGACATAAAAAGGTATTTATCAGAGGGTCCCATGGGTGACGGATCATGCTCCACTGAAGTGGTTAAATAGCATGAAGGATTCCAATGCTAGATTGACTAGGTGGTATATGGCCCTCCAACCCTTCTCATTTGAGATTCAGCATAGGCCGGAAAAGAGAACGCAAATGCTGACTTATTTTCTAGAGAAGGGGTGGATGGTCGGGCTTCAGCCGTGCGTAGCCCCAGCCACACACTAACAGGGGAGGAATGTGACAGGGTAAATAAAAGCCTAATCAGGGTGTGTTTAAACCCAGGCTGTAGACACATGGAGCCTGGCTGTTGATGAGAGAGGAGTAAGAAGTAAAGAGATTCCTGAAAACAAGGTCTGAGTAGCAAAGTAGTTGTATTGTGAATTGTCTGCCCCCTGCATAGAAAAGGGTAGCTGCCTTATATATAAACTGTCTGCTAAAAAGAACTGTTTTGTTTGGTTTGCTGAAGAAAAAGCCATTTTCGTTTTTGCTGATGGAAAGCTATTTTTGTTTTGTGTGCTGTATATCTTTTAAGGCTAAATAAAACAGCCTTGTCAAGAAACCCACGTGTGTAGTTGCATGTACCCTTCAACAATCAACATATATATTTATCTAATTATATATATATATATATATATATATATATAGATATCTATATCTATGTATATATCAAGAGAGACAAACAGAGACAGTCAAAGAGAGAGAGAAACAGAGAGAAACAGAGAGAGAGAAAAACAGAAAAAGAGACAAAGAGAGAGATGTGTGTGTATGGTTAAATCTAGCTAACTGTAAGCAGAAATCTGTTCATCATAGCACTGTAGATTATTTCACACACATTGTTATTCTAATTAAAAGAGTCATATTGTTTTGCACATGTTCATTGCCTAAGCCAAAAGTAAAGTTTCGATTCCTGTGAAAAGAGTATCTTACACAAAGAATTTCAGCCAATTATTGTAACAAATTTCTTGTGGGAGAAAACCTAGGTGTATAACTGCTAGGTTGTATTATAACCTTGGAACAAACCGCGAAGATAACATGTAACTATTCACACATTCAGCAGACATCCGTATGCGTTCAACTTAGACACTGTACACTTGAAGAGAGAAGAAATGGCAGAAGCTTCCACATTGCACAGCCATCCACGTAAATCATACAAATTTATGATTTATGAAGCAATCGAATCAACGCCAGAGAAAAGGGCAACCGTGGGCAAAATCTATGACTTGATCCAAAAGAAATATCCATACTACCAAGAACCTGACAAACAACGAAATTTTAAAACTTCTGTACGATTCACTTTATCCGCAAATGAATGTTTTGAGCATATCCATGATCGGCTTGATCAACGATATGGATGCTGGCATGTTGCGCCATCATTTAAACTTACCATGGAACATGGAACATATCTTCTGTTAAATAGCATATTTTTGCCTAATACCAGTTACACTGAAGCCGCACCGACTGTCGCGTCTGCTGATATACCTGCACCCTCCATTCATCAAGACCAGATGCAAGATGGACATAACTACTATGATATGTATCCAAACTTATATGGGCAATACCAATGTGGATGTGAAAACAACCAACAACTGTACGTACCTCCGGACGTCTTGTTTGAAGAAGCCACTGCAGATCCATATCATATTACAAAGCATTGGTAAGACCACACCTTGAATATGGAGTACAATTTTGGGCACCAATCCTAAGAAAAGCCATTATGGAACTAGAGAGAGTGCAGAGAAGAGCCACCAAATTAATAAAGGGGATGGACATTCTAACTTATGAGGAGAGGCTAGCTATATTGGGTTTATTTACATTAGAAAAGAGGCGTCTAAGAGGGGATATGATAACTATATACAAATATATTCAGGGACAATACAAGGAGCTTTCAAAAGAACTATTCATCCCACGGGCAGTACAAAGGACTCGGGGCCATCCCTTAAGGTTGGAGGAAAGGAAATTTCACCAGCAACAAAGGAAATGGTTCTTTACAGTAAGGGCAGTTAAAATGTGGAATTCATTACCCATGGAGACTGTGATGGCAAATACAATAGATTTGTTCAAAAAAAGGTTGGACATCTTTTTAGATGGGAAAGGTATACAGGGATATACCAAATAAGTATGATGTTGATCCAGGGATTAATCCGATTGCCAATTCTTGGAGTCAGGAAGGAATTAATTTTTCCCCTTAATGGGGTTTTTTGTTTGCCTTCCTCTGGATCAATAAGTAAGTATAGATATAGAATAAAGTATCTGTTGTCTGAATTTAGCATAGGTTGAACTTGATGGACGTACGTCTTTTTTCAACCTCATCTACTATGTAACTATGTAACTATGTAACATATGGAGATGTGTGTGATGTACGGGATGCTCCTCCTCCAAGGCCTGACGTATGTCGGTTTCTAAATTATTGCGGAGTGCCAGATTGTGCAAAATGCAACATGCAATTATAATATCTGACACTTTAGCAGGCTTATATTGAAGTGCCCCACCAGTTCTATCTAAACACCTAAATCGTGTCTTGAGAAGCCCAAATGTTCTCTCTATGACGGATCGTGTAGATATATGTGCCACGTTATACCTCTCCTCTGCTTCACATTGAGGGTTTGCCACCGGGGTCAACAGCCACGGCCTAATTCCGTATCCTGAGTCACCTATAATCCATCGTACACAAATATGATACAATTTGTGTTAACATTATTACATTCAACAGTTCATAGAAAAACATGATTTGTTTGTTAACACATCATAATATGTACTCACCCACCAGCCAACCAGGTCCAAAATAGCCTTCTTCGAAAGCATGGAAGACTGATGAGTTTCTCAGGATAGAGGAATCGTGACTGGAACCAGGGAATTTGGCTACCACATGCATAATCTTCATCGTGGCATCGCATACCACCTGTACATTCAGGGAATGGTAGTGCTTACGGTTGCGGTAAGCATGCTCACTCTGACTAGGCGGGATCAAAGCAACATGGGTGCAATCTATCCCGGCTATGGTATAAAAGCCATTCCTCACTTCCAGCCACTCTGTGTGCTCTGTAGGAAAATGAATATTATTCCTAGCGCATCTATTCAGTGCACATAGAAACTGGGTAAAGGCCCGCGAGAATGTAGATTGCGAGACCCCGCCCACTATGCCCACAGTTGTCTGGAATGACGAGGAAGCAAGATAATGTAATGAGCACAGCATTTTAACAAGCCCAGGGACTGCACGACCTCTAGCTGTCACAAAATCTAAATCTCCCCGTATCTCTTCATAAAGAGCTAAGATTGCTGCAGAACTCAAACGATCGCGACTTATAATCTCCTCCTCACTCATCCCATCTAACATGGTTCTCTCCCTATACAAACGAGGATGAGGCACAACTTCCCTCCTCTCTCTTCTCCTCTCCTCTCTCCTTGCCCTCTCCCTCGACCTCGACCTCTCCCTCTCCGCGTCCCTGTCCCTGTCTCTGTCCCTGTCCCTGTCTCTGTCCCTGTCTCTGTCCCTTCCTTGGCCTGTGACATCCTCTCCATCAGCAAGCCTCTCCTCCAATAGAATCTTCCTCCGTCTCATAAACATTCGCATCATTTTCAGGTCTGCAGCTGTCAATGCGCAGGTAATTGGCCTCCTTTAAATACCTATGTGATGAAGTCAGGTGACTTGATGAAGTGCAAGGTGTTACATTAACATATCCAAGTAGTTAACTCCAAACGGGTATCCAGAACGAATTAAACAGATTATTTATGTGTGTTCACCAGGCAATCATGATATTTGACAATGATGTATCGTTAAGCTTTGTACAAGAATTTATTCGCAAGTATTTATGGAATGTGTAATGCAGGTACCACTTCTGAACGCAACACTCAGTCATCTCATTAGGATACAACCATGACATTGACGTTGAAAAAGTACGTTGCAATATGTCTAATTTGGCATGTTATTGTCACATGTTCACATGAACTAATTGTAATGTGCATATGTATAATTTAATGCCATCAGGATACTTGCTATTGATTATGTTTCAATCGTGTAAAAATGAGTAACTATTATAGATGTGTGTATAACTTATGGTAGCCACAGATGCAGGTGATGCAGGGCACAGCAAGGCAAAGGTACAGGATACACTGGAACAGCAGCAGTAAAATAAAAGTCCTTTATTTTCACTTCATGGTGCAGACAGGGATGGGTGCAAAAAGCCTCCTTCTCTTACGCGTTTCACGCCTATAAGGCGCTTCGTCAGAGAGTGTAGGTAGGTGTGCCTTGTTCCCCTTCTTATAGTGGTCTGAATTAACCATAATTGAAAAATCCCCGTTTGCAGCAAAACCAGAAGTGACGCGGTGATCACCTAAACCGGAAGTGACGTCGCGCAATGCGCGGGGCTATATGTTGGATAATATAGCTCATTTAACATATAAACACGATCATTTCACTGTGTATGGCAGCAGGAGAACTGTTCTAGAGCTAAACTCTTTCTCTGCCTCTCAGTCAATGAGTATGCTGCGATCGTCATTCCAAACCGGAAGTGACGTATCGCATTGAGGCAGGAAATGATCTGTGTGTATACACAATGTGGGTTGTCATAGCAACCCAATACGGCAAACTTATCAATGGGGAATATAGAGAACTAATCAATCAAGGGGGAAAAAGGCACAGATATCTTGCTAAATAGTCAACTAACTGGAGTAAAGCAAGATATATTTAAAAACAACTAAAAGAATACATATACAAATCGGAGGACGTAGTGACATCACAGTTTCAGATTAAACATGGAGAAATACTAAGTTAATCTATATAGATGTATAGTAGGAGCAGAATATTCCAAAAATACAAATACAAATAAAAATAAAAATAATAATGAAATGTACTTGACAACCATATGTGCAGAGCTTATGGGTTATGAACATCCTGTTTAAAGAGAGATTTCCTAATCACACTCATTAAATAAAAAATACAACAAATACAAAAAATACACCATAGTCATTAATCTATACTCAATTATGATAGGAAATGTTTTAATTCCCAGTCTGTATTTATACCCCCGGGTGATAATGACCCGAGGGTATAAATCCAGAACATTTCTCTTTTGTTAAGTGTCCCTTCTCTGTTGCCTCCCCTTGTATGTTTGGGGACATACTCCAATGCATTAAATGTAAATGTTTCTATGGAGCCATATGGGCAGTCACAGAAATGTTTAGCTACAGGCAAATTTGGATCATTCTTTTTGATTGATCTAAGATGTTCTGAGATCCTGATTTTTAGCGGACGTATTGTCCTACCGATATATATTTTTCCGCAAACACAGTTTAATTTATATATCACATAATTTGTGTTGCATGTCATAAAATGGGTGATTTTGTATTTTTGACCTGTATGTTTGTTTACAATTTCTGACAGTGGAGTAGCATACTTGCAATATGAACAATTCCCACACTTATGGAACCCCTTAGGAAGTGTTTTATTTTTTAAATCTGAGATAAAAAGACTTGGTGATAGGTGATACCCTATTGTTGTGGCTTTTTTGTAAACAAATTTTGGGGTATTTAATACAATTGTGTTAAGATCTTTGTCTAGTTGTAATATTTTCCAATGTTTCTCCACAATTTTTTTGATAAGTTTAGACTGGTTATTATATGTAGTGATGAAAAGTGGTGTTTCGGAGACTTGTTGCTTTGGATGCCTATATTTTAAGTTGGGATTGACTACAGAGGTGGTTAGTAGTTCTTCTCTTTCTGTATTCAAGGCCTTTTCAAAGGCTGATTGTATATCTGGCTCAGAGTACCCTCTGTCTCTAAATCTCTCACTTAGTTTTTTTGATTCCTTCAGAAATGATTCTTTAGTGGAGCATACCCTCCTTAGTCTAAGGTATTGTCCGATTGGGATGCCCCGTAATAATGGCTTCGGATGACTACTATTGGCCCTGAGAAGGGAGTTGCGGGCGTTTTGCAGGTTTGTTTGAATTTTGAGGTCAGTATCTACATATAGGTTAATATCCAAATAATTGATATGATTAATATGTATACATGAGGTAAACTTAATGTTAAATGTATTATCGTTAAGATAAGTAATAAAGTCTCTCAAGGTAGAGCAGTCTCCCCTCCATATCAGAATGAGGTCGTCAATGTACCGACGATAGAATACTATGTTATTACGGAACGGATTTGTGACACCGAAAATGTGTGTATTTTCCCAAAATCCCATAAATAAATTCGCGTAAGAAGGTGCAAACGAAGTCCCCATTGCCGTGCCCTGTTTTTGAAGATAAAAGTGGTGATCAAATAAAAAATAGTTGTGTTGTAGAAGAAAAATAATACAATCTAACAAAAATGTGATTTGTGGAGTGTGTAAATTAGAAGTGTTAAGAAAATGTGTGACTGCTTGGATGCCCAAGTCGTGAGTGATAATAGTGTATAAGGATGTCACGTCTAGTGTTACCCAGAAATAATTGTGACACCAAGTGATATTGTTTAACATAGTGAGTAGATGTGAAGAGTCTCTGAGATAGGAGGGGAGTGCTCTCACCAGAGGTTGTAGATAAACATCCACATACCTTGACACACCATCTCCCAAAGATCCAATGCTGGAGATGATAGGTCTCCCTGGTGGATTGACCAGGGATTTGTGGATCTTCGGGAGATGGTGAAATACAGGTATAGTGGGAAAACGGTTAATTAGATACTGACATTCCTGATTGGATAGTACCCGCAATTCTCTGCCCAGATCAATCAAGATATTAAGTTCAGAAAGGTATATTGTAGTTGGGTCCTTCTCCAGTCTAAGATAGCAAACCTTATCATTCAATTGCCTCATGGCTTCATTAAGATATTGTTCTTTTGACATCACCACGATGGCTCCGCCTGTATCGGCGTTTTTTATGATTATTGTTTCATTTGATTTTAATTGGTAAAGTGTGTTCCTTTCTTCTTTGTTAAGGTTGTCTGGTCTTATGCTGGAGAATGTATAACCCTTTGCAAGTATTTGTAAGTCTCTTTCAACCAACTTTTCAAATGCTTCCAAAAAGGGTTCTTTGTTGTAAGTGGGACAGAAAAGCGACTTATTCTTAAGACCCGAATTTTTGCTATGTGTTAGGAATGTACTAATATCCTCATCTTCCTCTTCTTCATGTTCATTCAAAAGATCAGTAAGATCTTAAATGGTGGTGTATTCTCTAAAGCTTAATAGATCTTGCTTCATTGTGTCCATCAGAGGCTCTCTGATGGTAGAAGCCCCTGGTGGAGACAAGGTTGCAGAGGATTCATTCTTATTCTTGAACCATTTTTTCAATGACAGTTTTCTAATAAATCTCTGTACATCAATAACAGTTGAAAAAAGATCAAAATTGTCATTTAAAGCAAAGTTCAGACCCTTATTTAACAGTGTAATTTCCTCCTTTTTCAAAGGTATACCAGATATATTGATAACATTGTTGTTTTCTGTGGTTAAGTGTCCATCTTTCTCTTTTTTTCTTTCTGACTCCTTTCTTTTGGCCGAGCGCCTTGTTCTTTTAAACCGTTTTTTGGGGCCTTCGATTGATAGGAGGATGATTCATATCTCCGTGAGTATGAGGTTGACAATCTATTATCCTGTTCCCCCTGGTCACGGGAATAGCTCTCTGTGTCTGGACCTCTGGAAAAGGACACTGATGATGGACGGATCTCAATATCTGATGTGTCTGACATGCTAGACAATTCTGATCTATTCTTTAAGATGGATTTATTGGGTGTAGATTTAGTTGGATTTTCTCTCTCTCTTTGTGTGTTCCTTTTTTGATTTTTGTTTTTGTTAGCATTCCTATGTTGTATAGGCTTTTGCCACATGTATATTTGATTATGAACATAGTCCATCTTATCTCTCTCATATTTCTTTTGTTTTTGTGTCATCAATTCCTGCTCCATTGATTTAATGTGTTTACTCAGTTTTTCATCACAAAAAACAAAGTCATCCATATCAGTTAAGTTATTTAAGTTTGATTGTAGGTCTGTAACTGTCTTTGATGTAATTTTTTTCTCTTCCATTTTATGTTCGATGATTAAATCAATTAGTCGGAAGGAGCATTCATCAAGGAGTCTGATCCATTTGGTTTCAAATTCCCTTGATGGAAACCCAAAGGAAGGTGTTTTGGTAATTCTCAGACCCCTTGGTAATCGCTTCATCATTCTATAGTTTTCTAAAGTTGTTATGTCCCACCACAAACGTATGTCTGTTGATAGGACTTTTTCAAATTTGTTGAAAAACATGGGCAAATCAATGTCCTCATCATCAATTGGCAGGGTTGAACCCTCAAAAACCTGAGCTGCTTGTTTGCTTCTTTTAGTATTGTCAGTGCAGTTATATGCATATGATGTGGATTTGTTCTGACTGGTGTCTGAGTCCTCAGATAAACACTCCATCCTGTCTGTATATCACCATATGTATTAAAACATATATGGACAATCAGTCTCTCAAACTGCTGCAGGAATCCTGTGGTCCCGGTTTGTATTATTAAGACCTTCTTGGGTCATGAGCTACTATGATGTATTGAAGATAGGGTAGGTGAACAGAGTTCAATTATAGTGCTCTAATGACCGTGATGGTGATTCATCTATGATGCAATAAATGCTTGATTGAAGATGGCTAGGTGCAGGTATAAAGGTGAGTAATGGGGTATATATGGGTGAGCATGAGTGTCTGTGCCCAAATATAATGTCCTGGTAAGTGTGGGTGATGGAGATATATAAGCCCCACCCCCGCACTACCAATGTGGACAGGGTCTGACAACTGCCTGATAACACCAATAAAATACCCCAAAGTACAATTAAGGTACCAACTCACGTGACCATGCCCTTGTAGCCTTCCAGGGTGCGTGCTTCTGCAGGTAGGAAAGGATATGGTAGCCACAGATGCAGGTGATGCAGAGCACAGCAAGGCAAAGGTACAGGATACACTGGAACAGCAGCAGTAAAATAAAAGTCCTTTATTTTCACTTCATGGTGCAGACAGGGATGGGTGCAAAAAGCCTCCTTCTCTTACGCGTTTCACGCCTATAAGGCGCTTCGTCAGAGAGTGTAGGTAGGTGTGCCTTGTTCCCCTTCTTATAGTGGTCTGAATTAACCATAATTGAAAAATCCCCGTTTGCAGCAAAACCGGAAGTGACGCGGTGATCCCCTAAACCGGAAGTGATGTCGCGCAATGCGCGGGGCTATATGTTGGATAATATAGCTCATTTAACATATAAACACGATCATTTCACTGTGTATGGCAGCAGGAGAACTGTTCTAGAGCTAAACTCTTTCTCTGCCTCTCAGTCAATGAGTATGCTGCGATCGTCATTCCAAACCGGAAGTGACGTATCGCATTGAGGCAGGAAATGATCTGTGTGTATACACAATGTAGGTTGTCATAGCAACCCAATACGGCAAACTTATCAATGGGGAATATAGAGAACTAATCAATCAAGGGGGAAAAAGGCACAGATATCTTGCTAAATAGTCAACTAACTGGAGTAAAGCAAGATATATTTAAAAACAACTAAAAGAATACATATACAAATCGGAGGACGTAGTGACATCACAGTTTCAGATTAAACATGGAGAAATACTAAGTTAATCTATATAGATGTATAGTAGGAGCAGAATATTCCAAAAATACAAATACAAATAAAAATAAAAATAATAATGAAATGTGAGTATAACTTAGCATGAAATGATTATAATGCACCGTGTACAATGTAAACATGCAATGTTATTGAGTGTCCAATTGCGGACGTCATCAAAAGAGGGAGGTCACAAAGTACATGTAAACATGAAAACAAACAGCTACATTTACATTTGATCATGCGTTACACATTCAAAGCATTCTCTAATGTATACCAACATTACTATACGCTGGATCTGTTAGATGTGTGAAATCTGTTACATCATATAATAAATTGAAGCACACTTAAGTAACATGTTTCATATTATGTGACCTGTTCCTTTAAGAGTTTACTATTGGAGTTTCCCTTGACACATCATAACATTAAGACTAATGTGACACGCAAATCATCATAACATTGAAAAGTACAATGTTGTGCCAATAATAAACGTAAGCGGTGACACGATGAAGTGATTGACATCGACACTGTAATGCCAAGCACATTTTTATTATGAGCAATAGAACGTAAACACTCCTATAAAGTTATAAGTCCCCGCTCCATTAACTCCATTGATGTAGAGATGAGCTATTTTTTCTAAGTGCCGTCCCGGCTACGTTGCCGATCCTTCTCCCCTCCAACTTGCCAACTTTAGTTGGCGGGACCAATTGCCGATGAAATCTCCATTTTTGAGTGCCGATCAGCACCGATAAGCTGATCGGGGCTACTAGAATACAGCCGATTTCAAAAAGTGCCGATAAGTGCCGATAAGTGGGTTATCGGCAGCCACATGCAGATAAATTTTTATCGGGAAGAAAAAATGCCGATTTTGAGCACTTATCGGCGCTTACTGAATCTCAAATCCAATTTTGGCGGGAAAATACCGATAAAAGCCTTATCGGCGCTTACTGCATGAGGCCCATATTGTCCTCAGGAATTCTTCTTTTTGGTGTTTATATTATTGTAAAGTTACGATTTAATTAAGAATGAAACCAAACTGGACTCTTTGGGGTGTTTTCCATTCTTGCTTTGTTGAACCTTTTGTCTCTTAGCTTTCAGTATACTACAGAAAATTATTTGTGCTGGTTTATAGCATTTTTCTGTTTAATCAAGATCCCCAAGTGTAATGTGAAAAACAGCTTGAAAGCGCGGAAAAGAAACAGAAATATTGTCTGATTACATCAAAATGTGGATGCATCTTCAGAACAAATATCTAATGTTCCAGAGTGTAATCCAGTTGTGGATAATGCATTGGACAAAAAGGCTTGCAAGCCGATCCAGGTCACTAAGACATATTGAAACAGTTCTGAGAGATTTGACCTCAGGCGTTTAAGGTTTGTTGCTCTGCGTTTTCTATTAACAAAAGGACATTGAAGCAGCCCAGTGACTCACAGGCTTTGTCTTAGGTGACTAATAAATGTGTGAATTATTGCAGCAAATGTTGTGTTCATGTACTTGCCAACTATAAAACCACTTATATTTTAAAGCCCTATGTATAAAATTAGCTGAGATATATACAGTACTGAGCACACTTTGTGCATGTATATATGTATGTGCATACTACATATATTAACACCAATGTTTTTGTCATTTAAAAATTATGGTTATAATCAGTGGTCGACAAATCACCAAAAAATCTACTCGCCACACAAAAAAATCTACTCGCCACCTAGTACCAAACGTGTGCTGCTTGGGCCAATAGGAGCTCGCCACGATGTTAAATCCACTCGCCCGGGGCGAGCAAATGTATAGGTTTGTCGAACACTGGTTATAATAATAAAGGTTATAGTAAAAATCTGAAATGTTGATCCCTATAGACAAGCAAAAAAGTCATCATCTGAGAGCAATGTATTAAGGCTACCAGGATCCTACCCAATGTGATGTCGCCCTAACATCATGTTCACTAAAATGTGTAAACTGAAACAGTGTAAATTATATAACATAGGAGCTATCTGATGATATCCAAAGTGAGGCAGAAGGTTAGAGGGCTGTAGCACAGTTGCAACATTTTAATACAAACTCATGAGTTGTCGACAGCAAATGAAAGTTGAGATCTTAATTGACAGATATGTCATAGTTCTCATAGTTCTCATTAGCATAGGCTTAAAGCAGAAAGACGCCTTACATTACATCTTGTTTTGTTCTAAGATTGAAACAGGGTCTCCAGTGCTGAACTACATTAATTTCAACTCCGGGAACCCCCTGGTTCCAGAGATACCTCAGTAGGGGGTGCCGGTATCTCTGCAGCCAGGGAACTTATATGTTCTATGTCACGTGGGCCAATAGGGAGCTGTGACATCATCCATTGGGGCTTCCTATTGGTCCGAGTAACCTGGACATTTAAACTTCACAGAGATACCGGCACCCCTACGGAGGTAAGCCTCTTTGGAAGAAGGGGGTCCCCGAAGCTGAAATTAACGCAGTTCAGCTCCAGAGACTCCCTGCTTCAATCCTAGAACTAAAAACTAGTTAGCATCATGACATGTCACTCCGCTACAACATCAGATGGGTAGAAATTGAAAATCACTTTATAGACCCTTAGCATCCCTAAAAAGATCAGAACTTGTGAAAACACAACTCTTCCCCCGACTTTGCCTTCCCTAAAATGATGGAATGTGTTAAATTTGAAACGAGTGTTGACAATTTCTACATCCAATATGATAGCCCCCCTTTCACACCCCTCTATTCAATCCAGGATGTGTCGTGGGTAGCCATACATGGTGGGCTGATAGGGGTTCCTGGAGAGTAAGAGAGATTTTAGCAGACTCCGGTATTAAATCTTTTTTTAACTCTTAAAAGAACAAATTCCCAATACTGAATTCTTTCGTTATCTCCGACTCCGACACTTCATCTCATCACACGTCACGAAAGGCTCATCACGGAGCAACACACATTTTCAACAGGTCTGCAGGACCACACCACAAGGGCTTATTTAATGTTTAGATCCAAGTTTTATACTGTACCACCACTGCAGGATAAACTGGCTGCAATTCCATCTGTGGTGTGAGCACCAAGGTGTAAGCTTTTTGGAACCACCTATTCCTACAATTCTGGAGTTTTTGAAGAAGGTCTATAACAAGGGCTCAGCACTAGCTCACTGAAGGTTCAGGTATCCACATTATCGGCACTACTAGGGAGACACTTGGCCGCCATAGATCTCATAAATACATTCTTCCAAGCTTTGGGAAAAATCAAGCCACAATACAGGGATCCAGCTCCTGCTGGGGTTTTACCATTGGTATTACGGGCTCTAACAGATGTCGCTTTGAATCGCTTTCTCAAGCTTCAGACATGGATCTAACAGATAGTCCTGTTCATAGCAGTAACGTCAGCGTGCAGGATTGGGGAATTACATGTTTTGTCAATCAAAGAACATTTCATTATTTTTCATCAAGACGAGGTGGTTTCAAAATTTCATCACAACCAAGAGGTAAAACTACCTTTATTTCGCCCCAAACCGGCAAACAACGAACGGATTCTACACACGTTAGATGTAGTGATGTGCCTAAATCTCAACCTTTCCAGAAAAGAAGGATTTAGGAAGTCAGATAGAATGTTCATTCTTCCAAAGGGAACAAGGAAAGGACAAGCAACCTCAAATTCTACTTTAAGTTAATGGATTGTAACGGCTATCAGGAAAGCCTATACTATTCAAAAGATACCAGAGCTGGTAAAAGCCCATTTGACAACAGCCAAGGTCTCATCATGGGCAGCGAAGGCGCAGGCTTCCCCACAGAATTATGCAGGGTGGCAGTCTTTTGGAGAGTCCATCCATGGCAGTGCTCACAATTCCCGCCCAAAGTTTAGATATAAGTGTAGCCCTCTTTCCCCCTGGCTAAAGAGACTACCGGTTCTGCCGTTACCTGTTGGCTCACAGAAGGCCAGCGCCTCCACCTGTACACGGCGTAGTGGGAGGAACCCCTCACAGGAACTAATCACAATAGTAAACACACACACAGTGTATAATAACAACCTTTACTAAACATATATCACAGTACCCTGTACCACACAGTGAACATATATATATATATATATATATATATATATATATATATATATATATATATATATAAAAATATATATTTGGGTATGCACCTTAACCCTGGCTGTGCTCAAAGCTGTGACCATGCAGCAAGCTTAAGCCTATAGGGAACCATGTTAAAAATGGTTATTGAGGCAAAAAGTGACACTGTGTGCTCATTTGCATGTCATTTCCCAGAATCCCTTGCTGCAGTGGAAGTGCTGTATGCTGGGTGATAATGGGGAAAGGCGGGGTTGCAGACCTGCCTAAGACATGCAGATGAGCATACAGCTATATTTGCATATTTGCTTTCCTGTGGAGGGTTTTTGTCACTTTTTTTACTCACCATAACTTAACTCAGTATTATGGTTTAGCCTATCCCATAGCCTCTCTTGCATTCCCAGTAAAATCAACCCCACACTGATGAGACCCATCAAGGTCGAAACAGCTGTCTGTGGGTGGTTTTCTGGGTATGCACCTTAACCCTGGCTGTGCTCAAAGCTGTGACCATGCAGCAAGCTTAAGCCTATAGGGAACCATGTTAAAAATGGTTATTGAGGCAAAAAGTGACACTGTGTGCTCATTTGCATGTCATTTCCCAGAATCCCTTGCTGCAGTGGAAGTGCTGTATGCTGGGTGATAATGGGGAAAGACGGGGTTGCAGACCTGTCTAAGACATGCAGATGAGCATACAGCTATATTTGCATATATATATATATATATATATATATATATATATATATATATATATATATATATGACACGGCATACGGTATACCAATGGAGTGTCCCCCAAAGTACATAGGGTGCTAGGCACCAATACTCTGATGTCCTTCTCCCAATGTCAGACCCACCCAAAAGTGTTGGAGATAGCGTTATCCCATGAAGTGTTGGTGCACTTAGTTGGGTACCTGCCGAGTACTCCAATATTCGGTGCAGCTGACTTAGCGATGGGGATCCGCTGATCCAGATGGCGTCCGCCTCTGCGTTGGGTGGTCTCCGGTAGGAGTGTCTCACCTTTAAGAGTCTCTGTACTTGGTGGTGATCTGGTCCCAGACCACAGGCCGCAATCACTGCGCGGCATCTTCACTGATGCCTATCACTATCAGGCTGGGGAATGTCCCTATCTGGGGCCTTTCCCTGAAGCAGCCACAACCTAAACGTGAGTGGGGCCTATCTGGGACCTAAGGGGGGTTCTCTGGCCTAGTCTGAGTGCCACTGACACTCAGACCCTACTTTCACCTTCCCCTCCCGCTTCCGCGCGCACACGCCCACACGCCCACACGCCGCACGGACGCAAACACTGCCTTAAGACAGTCTGTTCGCTCAGTGTGCGGATGCGTCCGCACGTTCTGCTGTACTATGGCCCCAGTCTAAGACTGAAAGCATCTTTACACAATGAACGCGCCTGAGATGAGAAGTGGCCCAGAAAGGAATATTTTTTATGAAAGTAATTGTGGCGCTCTAAGCAATACACCTTGCTATTTCCAAGGTACTGTACATAAACCAACAATACTACTGTAGGGGCCATCACCCTAAAAAGAGGTATGTTTTCTCTGAGCATGATTACTAACAGAATGCTTTCTTTGCTCGAGTAATGTTAGGCTGGCAGAAGAGGTGAGTTTGATGCTAAATGATGCCCACATTATTCATTTTTTCACTTGTTTATTCCCCAGACTCAGGTTTTTTTGCATCTCATTATGACACGTGTATCTGCTAACTCCTTTTGAAGGTGCAATCACTCCTAGGACCAGAGTGAACTAATATCAATGACCTGTTTAACCCTGTGGGTGCCCTTGAGACATAGCTATTAAGTCATGGGGTCTTGAAATCCGGGGCCTCCTGATGTAGTAGCTATGTCATAAAAATCCCCGCCTGTTTTTGTAAGGGAGATCTATAATGATGTATAACTGAAGGTGGGAGACTCCTTCTGCTCCATTATCAGTGGCGGAGCGGTCTTTCCAGTGCTGGAGGGACCGTGGAACTCTGGTGCTGCTGCTCCTCCGGAACGCAAAGGGTTAATAAGCTACATCTCAGTAATTGATGCATTTTTGTTTCCCAAATTGGGACACCTATAATTATTTTTTTAATACGTTTTCAAAGTTAGACTTGGGAGGGGTTTGGTTATCTCTGGCTGCTGATCAGCAAGCGCTTGTACAGCCAGAGTCTCCTTAACTTTATTGGTTCTCTGATGAGGACAGGATGGGATAATGGTAAAGAAACCACTTGGTTGACACAAACGTCCCCATTCAGAGGCCCCTAAGAATTGCCAACTTGTACCCAATTTCAAAAACATTTTGAGCAGCTGTATCTTGACTATGCGCATTGTTAGATGTTTTTAGGGAAGACAATTAGACTGCTAAATTATTTAGAACAGTGTGTTCTGCAAGGGATTGCACCTTAACCCACTCCTTCTAAACAAGCTAGCGCAGGCCAGGCAAAATACGTGAAAATAACTTTGACGCATAGAAGTACATGTTTAAAATGCCTCTCAAAGCATCAATTTTATTTCCAAACGTGATATTGCATCCCTTCATCCTTTCCACCCATTGAATCCCATACCTGAAATGGTTAACAGGAGGCCGCCCCCGGAGACCTGCTGCCCCTAGGCGGTAAGCAAGGGGCGGCAAGAGGGAGAGAGTAGCAGCACAGCTGCTTTCCATTTGATTTCTTTTTCTTAATATATGTAGGATTGAAGCAGGGGGTCTCTGTGCTGAACCATGTTAATAGCTCCTGGGACCCTCTACTTCCTGAGATTACATACTTGCATCCCTAGGGGGGGCTGGTATCTCCTGCTCAGGTTTAAAGCCCCATGTCACATGAGCCAATAGGAAGCCACATATGACCACAAGGCTTCCTATTGGCCCATGTGATGGGACATCTAAACTTGAACATGAGGAACCAGCACCCCCTGGGGATGTAAGTATGTCAGACAGCAGGAGGTCCCCGGAGCTGAAATGAATGGGGTTCAGCTCCAGAGACCCCCTGCTTCTTGGAGGGAATATACATTTATTTATTTTTCTTGTTTTGGTTTTGGGGCAGGGGGGAGTCCTTAATAATGCTGGCCTAAGGCCGGCACATACCCTAGGGACGGGCCTGCGAACAGACCTTCAAACCTTTTACACACAAAAAATGGTACCATTGTAATTACTTTACCGGCTTCTAAGCAATTCATATGGAAGTCCATTAACCTATGCACGTTACCACTAGAAATGGGTGATATTTTAGACAGAACTCGAATCAGCCGTTAATTCCCCAGTACTTGTCATCCGGGACCAGTCTCAAAAGGCAGATTCTCTCCACCCCCCACCCCCCCCCCAATACTTAAAATCCATCCGACGGATTCAGAACCCGAACCTGCAAATGGAATCTGAAACAGTCAACGGAGTTATTATGGAAGGAGGAGGAGTATATAAATATCAATGTAAAAACATTCCGTGGATTCACGTTTAGGTTGAACCCAAAAATGTGTCGTGCCTGCTAAATAGGTACAGTTGGATGGTATGGGTTAGGGGTCAGCTTTAAAGATGTAGCTCTATTTTAATTATCTAGAGCCATATTTATAACTCGGCCCTGACCTCTCCAATGTGTCTGTTGCATTCTTTCCTCTGTTGTGAGCTCCTATCCAGGCGTCTCTGTACTATATTTGTCATTTTCAGAGTTAGGCTTTCAGGTCTACATGTACAATGCTATCAAACATCTTCAAATATGTAACACATTTTGAAAATTAAAACACAAAGGGAGCCCAGAGCTACTTCCAATATTACAAAAATACACAGTGACATACATATATTATATATATATATATATATATATATTATATATATATATATATATATATATATATATATATATTGTAGTAATTTTTGGAGTTTATATGAGCTTACTGGGTATCTGTGTGTTTGTTAACATTTTGAAAATGGCTTTTTTTTACATCACAAAATGTGATTGTAAATGTGATTCGGAAAAAGTGAATTAAAAAAATATAAAAGATGGAAATAACGACTTTCCGCTAAATATCTAATTGTTCTGCTATAAGCTACACACTTTTTAAGGGCAGTGTTTTGCATAAGATGTTGCCGACATGACAGGTGTGACTGATAGAGATAAATTAACCGTCAAGATTTTTTTAACTTAAAAGTGAGCTTTCTTGTTTGGTTTTGCTTGAACTCGTCTTAACTGGAATTCAACAGGAAGGACCAACATATGCAAATAATTGAAGATCAACGCATGCCTGCAGGCAACCTCTACCACTCATCGTTATAGCACATACTGTCACTTTTACAAAACTAATGTTCTGTTTGCCTTGTTTACAGATTTATTTTGGGTGAGCTTGTGTAATGGTTTTCACATGGGCAAACACAAAGGTGTCATTGATCACAGTCCCCAGCCTGCAAAAATACTGCAACATAGTTATGAGAAAAATACCGATGATTTCTCATTTTGTGTAATGTTTTGCACCCGTACTCTGATTCAGAATATATTTGACATGGTTGATCCTGTTTCCCTTATTCATTGATAAGCCAGTAATGAGATTGACAATGGCCTTTTTTTCTGCTTTAAACATGTTTTTTCTCAAAAAATCATTTGGGGGGATTACAATGAGTCTACACTTTTCTAGGACAAATAGTTGACTAGAACGCAAACTGCTGTCCCCAGTGACGAGAGTCCGATGGACCAAAGTTGATAATACAAACTCTTCGGGGCAGGGACTCCTTTTGTAATTTCACTTTTCCATTTGAAGCACTTATTACCATTATGCATTGTGTTTTACACCCTTGTTGTATCGTTGCGTCTATCATAGCTGTGAAGCACTACGTACATGGATGGCAGTATACAACAAAAGATTTATACCAACACTTTAACTTCAGATGGAAAGTTCAGAAGTGGGTTCTTCTCAAATCCTACACAGTGCCAAGAAAGTTTGTACAGCAATGTGACCAATGACTTTAGTAATAACCTCCCTCTTGTATTCCCTTTTGCTGTACAGTGCATGTGATGGTGGGGCTTGCACATCTCTAGTTTGCACACTATAAATATGCCCACCATCTAGTAACACTGTCAACTGATATGTTTGCTTTGTGTTCCTGTCTTGAGTTTCTCCTTGTAAGGATCCGGGAGTCACGCCGCCCTCGGCGTGCTCCCCACTCACCTGCAGCTCCGCCGGGTCCTCCCGCGGCACGCAGGCAGCCTCTCTCCAGAACGCCGATCGCAGCTCCACGTGGGCGCGCGCGCCCACGCCAATGCTCTTCTTCTACTGTTGGGCCGACGGGTATGCCCGGTCACGCGCCCGCAAGCACAGCTACACGTAGGCGCGGCCACACGGAGCCACACCAACCCCTTAAAGGCACAGCACCTCAAACTATTGCTGCAATCAAATGCAGTCTTACTACTGGGCTTTATGGCTCCTCCCCTGGGAGTCATGCTGGACCTATCCCTGCCGTAGCCTGGCCCTTCCACACACCCCCACCTTGCTGCGCTGCCATTGGACCCTCTCTCCTATATATACCTTACACTCTCACTGACTCGTTGGCTGAGCATAGAACCAGTTGTTCTCATCACTCTCTGCCTCCCTAGTCCTGTCTTGTCCTGTTTTGTTTTGCAGTCTTCCTCATGTACCGAATCGGCTTCCGCTACGACTACCCGCACCTCTGGCATCCCAAACTCGGCATATGGCAACACGACTCTCTGCACCTCTGGCATCCCGAACCCGGCAAACGGTAAACGATTACGTCCTTCTCTCTAACCCCGGACTTGGCAAACAGCACCCTCTACCATCCGTACCTCTCCTGCCCCGATCCGGACTCCCAGACCACTCTACTCTCAAGACGTGCCCTCGTGGCTGTGGGTGGCGTTATATCCCATCCCACCTCAGCACCGCGGTCCCGTCTCGTTTGTGGTGAGCACGTCCTGACATTATGCTCAGCCCTACAAACATGGACCCCGCTGAGGTGGAGCGTACATTAAATGCTCATACAAATCTCTTCACCAAGCTAGAGACTTATCTGGAACAAGCTGATAGGCGAAAGAATACGTTACAGCAGAGCCTTCATTCCCTTACCGTTCAAGTCCGAGCTCTCAGTCGGGTACCCTCACCCGTGGCTTCCACAGCCTCCGCAATCGCCTTTCCAGCACCTCCGTTTGCTTTGGAACCTCGTATTCCGGCTCCCAAACACTATGCTGGGGATCCCCAAGGATGTAGGGGCTTCCTTAACCAATGCCACATCCAATTTCGACTCTCGCCCTCTCGTTTTGTCTCTTCTGTCTCCAGGGTCGGCTATATCGTGGCTCTTCTCATCGACGAGGCGCTGGCATGGGCTTCTCCCATCTGGGAACAACAAGGTCCTCTCACACAGGACATCGATCTCTTCGTCGAGGAGTTCCGAAGAGTCTTCGACCGCCTTCAGGGAGCAACTATCTTTTCTAAATTGGATTTAAGAGGTGCCTACAATTTAGTAAGGATACGTGAGGGGGACGAGTGGAAGACTGCTTTTAACACCCATGACGGCCACTATGAATACCTGGTCATGCCATTCGGTCTGTGCAATGCACCAGCAGTTTTCCAGGATTTCGTCAATGAGATTTTTCGGGACATTCTTAACAAATTTCTTATCGTCTACCTAGATGACATCCTAATCTTTTCTAAATCCCCTCAAGAACACATCAAACACGTTCAACAGGTGCTGTTACGCCTCCGGGAGAACCATCTCTTTGCGAAATTGGAGAAATGTCAGTTCCATCTCAAGTCTGTGGCATTTTTGGGATAGGTTATCTCTGACTCCGGATTCAATATGGATCCAGAAAAACTTAAGGCTATTTTGGACTGGCCCCGTCTGACCACTCTCAAAGCCGTGCAACGCTTTCTAGGTTTTGCAAACTATTATCGACGCTTCATTCGCAATTTTTCTTCTACGGTATCTCCCATAACTGCTATCACGAAGAAGGGTGCAGATCCTTCATCATGGTCTGAGACCACCATAAGGGCATTTAACTTCTGAAGAAGGCTTTTGTGTCTGCCCCTATCCTCACCCACCCAGACCCTAAACTTCCATTTACCTTGTAGGTAGATGCCTCTGACATCGGGGCTGGGGCTGTCTTATCCCAAAGGATCTCTCCCTTAGCCAGACTACACCCATGTGCCTTCTTCTCGAAGAAATTCTCGTCCGCAGAACGGAATTACGATGTTGGGAACCGGGAGCTTTTGGCTATCAAGTTGGCATTAGAAGAGTGGAGACACTTCTTATAAGGTACGGAGACACCTATAACCATACTCACATACCATAAGAACCTTCTCTACTTAGAAGGGGCACGTCGTTTGAGCTCTCGACAAGCCCGTTGGGCACTATTTTTTTCACGATTCAATTTTCTCATCTCCTTTATTCCTGGCTCCAAAAATCTAAAGGCGGACGCTCTGTCTCGACAGTTCCTTGCAGAGGACAAGTCTGAAGAACAGCTAGAGATGATTATTCCCTCTAGATGTATTCTGTCCGCTAACTCCTTTGATATTATGGACCAGATTCAATCCGAGAAATCACAAGCTCCGATGGGGCTCAAGGTTCCGGAGGGAAGACTCTACACGGCACCCCAACACCGCAAAAGGGTTCTCGAGTGGTGCCATTCCTCTAAATTGGCAGGACATCCAGGGATACGGAAAACCAATGACCTTGTTCAACGTACCTTCTGGTGGCCAGAGAGGGCTAAGGATGTGGAGGAGTTTGTTAAAGCGTGTGGCACTTGCGCTCGCAACAAAGTACCCCGGGTCAGACCAGCAGGCCTTCTTCTTTCCTTACCCATTCCAGACCGTCAATGGAACCATATTTCTATGGACTTCATTGTAGAGCTCCCAGACTCCAAAAGGAAGAATACGATTCATGTGGTAATCGATCGTTTTTCCAAACAGACTCACCTTGTCCCCTTGAGGGGTCTTCCAAATTCCTCCAGGCTTGCGGATGTTTTCATCCAGGAGATTTTTCGTCTTCACGGAGTGCCTTCAACCATCGTCTCTGATCGTGGATCCCAATTTGTGTCAAGATTTTGGCGAGCCTTTTCACGAAAATTGGGTATTTCACTTCAATTCTCCTCGGGATACCACCCCCAGACCAATGGGTAGACGGAGAGGGCCAACCAAAACCTGGAACAATACCTTCGGTGTTTTATAACGGATACACAGGATGATTGGGTGGATCTGCTTCCTTGGGCTGAGTTTGCTCTTAACTCCCTTCGCAATGACTCCACTCAAGAATCTCCCTTCTTCATAAATTGTGGCTTTCATCCTTCCCGTCTACCCTTCTCCCCTCTTTCCTCAGGAGTACCAGCGGTGGACAAGCGCATCTCTCAGCTGAAAGACTTATGGACGAGGATTCAGGAGAACTTAAGGGTGGTCACAGGGAGACAGAAACTCCAGGCAGACCGCCTTCGACGCCCGGTCCCGGAATTCGTCCCAGGAGACAGGGTTTGGCTTTCTTCCAGGAATATCCGACTAAAGGTTCCTACCATGAAGCTAGCACCCAAGTTCCTCGGTCCCTTTCCTGGGGTCAGGAGGATTAATCCTGTAGCTTATCGCCTGCGCCTTCCACCCTCGATGAAGATTCCTTCAGTCTTTCATGTATCTTTACTTAAACCAGCATTCCAGAGTCCTCGCTTTTCTAAGACCACGTCTCCTCCACTTCCTCTTCTGATCCAAGGTCAACAGGCCACTCTACTCTCAAGACGTGCCCTCGTGGCTGTGGGTGGCGTTATAGCCTATCCCACCTCAGCACCGCGGTCCCGTCTCGTTTGTGGTGAGCACGTCCTGACACTCCTTTTGTACTGTATGTGTAATGTATTTCCTATAGGAATTCCGCAAAATATTGTAAATGTATGGTATTTGGGTACATGGCCCGCCCAGGTGCCCCTCTGTCTGGCAGGAGCTCGACCTGCCATGCTAATGTTTGAGGGTGGTGTGCAGCCCTGGCTGATTGAATTCAGGCCAAGTGCAGAGATGTCCTTTGTCCCAAATCAGTGTCCCTGGCTCCTTCCTAATTGACCCTGGTGTATACCTGCCCTGTACCAGCCATCATTCTGTGTTCTTTTCTGATCCTGATTCTGTGGGAGACTTTGTGTGAGTCTCCTGTGTATCCTGTGTGGAGTGTCCTGAGCCCATTGTGCTCTGTCTGCATCCTGCTGTAAGTAAGCTGAGCATGGCTCTCCTTGTCGATAAGGTTGCCTGCTTCCCGGACACAGTGAGCATTTTTTTGGTCAGAGAAAACGTGTTCAGCCCTACAGACAAGGAAACCTGTGTGAGACCCGCTCACTCCGGCAGCAGCTCTCCTATCTTGTGTGCGGCTAGCTGACTCTATAACAGACTCCAGAATCAGCTGGTTCCCACTACCCAAGGCTTTACTTTCTGCAGCCAGAGAACACAGACGCTCTTCCCACTTTCCCACAAAGTCATCGCTTGTTCTGGCCCTTTTCAGCCTGTGAGCTGATTTATTTCTTGTTTGTTCCCCGGCTTTGGGAAGTCCCGCTATCAATGAACTTTGACTTACTTGACCCTAATGGCAAACTCCATTCCAGTGGCTGGAGGCAAAAGGACTTTGGTGGAAATATTGCAATGGGCAACCTCTTTACCCTGGGACACCACCCATAGTTTCCCCGGGGACCCAAGGCCACAAACAGGTGGTGACAGCCAGTACTGCTGACTCGGGCCCAGACAGTCAAGGTGACCTCTCCCTCCCACCCCTCTGGAAAAGCTAGAGTTCACTGCCCACAGCAGCGCAGGCAAGAAGGGCCCTCACCCACCCTAGGCCCCCTTTGCTGGGCCCTCCCCTATGCTCGCCGGTGCCCACCTGGAAGAGAGGATTCCCCAGGCTCTCATTCTTTGTAGGCCCATATGACGTCCCTAGGTAAGGACACTATGCATCCTGATCCATTACCTCCCTGCCCAGGCCCAGTACCCCCTTATACGCCCTCCCCAGGACCAGTACCCCCTTATACACCCTCCCCAGGCACAGTACCCTCCTCCCCAGGCACAGAACCCCCTTACCTCCTCCCCAGGATCTCCTTATACCCTCCTCCCATACTCATTACCTCATTATATTCCCCCCCCCCTCCCAAACCATTACCTCCTTATAATCCCCCACCGTTGACCCATTACATTTTTATATCGCCAGCCCCCAGGTCCATTACCATCTTATAGCCCCTGGGTCCCATTACCTCCTTATAATCCCCCCTCCGCCCAGGTCTTGCATCCCCCCCGCCTCCTGCTCATACCCGCCACCCCAGACTGCCGGGTGGGAGGGTGGTGGCCCTGCTTTTCATGTTTGTCCTGGGCCCAATGATTTCTGTTGGCGGCCCTGCGGGTACCTGTAGCAGAGGGAATAAAATACACAAGCCCTATGGCTGGCAGACCTATGTTTCAATTCAGCTGGGAAGGTCTTGTTGTCAGGTCCCAGCTGCCTCATTAAGTTGCTTTAAAAACTCAGGCTGCTCACACGTGCTGGGCTGTCTGACCCAGTGAGACACACTGAAATGCTGGAGGAAAACTACTTGCTATAAGGTCTGTCTTTCCTACAATACCTGTTGATTATATTGATACTCTGGACTTTAAATAGCCCTTGTTGGGAAAAGGGAAAAGCCCTGCTCAGGACTGATCTTTCTATTTTGTTTTTGCTGAAAGGAAGCTGTATTATTTTTGTATGCCATATTTTTGAGGCTAAATAAACAAGCCAATTCAGAAACCCACGTGTTGTTGCATTGACCCTGCAACAGTACCCTTCCTGATTCCCTACAGTAAGTGTGTGTGTGTGTTTCACTGTTGGCATTTACTAAATAAACCTGTTTTATTAAACTCTTGTGTTTTTTCTGCCGATCCAAACGAACGTGGTAGTCTGATCGTGACAGTGCATTTTTGCAGTCTGCTGAAAAATACAAATACACACCCTTCTGCCACTGAACAAATCAATGTAATCGTCCGAAACAACAGATAATGTGTTTTGTTTCCGAAACTTTGTGTAGGTATTAGCTTTTCAAATCCAGAACAGTACTTTGTATACTGCTCATTCCTGCTGTTTCTACTCATGCAACAGTAGCCGCTGAAATATTTAGCATCATGCATCCTGGCAACACTAAGTACAAAACATTGCTGCAAAGACAATACAAGGTTTTATGCAAGTGTAATTATTGATTCCTCAGATCTGTAACTAGATCACGTTTTCCTTGCAATTCTTTTCAACATCACTGAATGTTGACAAGTGCGCCTGCTGTGGCAAGTGAGTCACAAGTACATAAAGTGTGTACAGTAACTATGCAGAGGATGCTCTGAACCACATTATCAGGAATGTCAAGCAAATGTGTCTGCAACGCATAAGTAACCTGTTCCAATGCAATGAAAAAAACAGCATTGCGCTCAAATCTTAAATCAGTAGGCTCTCTTATAGGTGGAAAATCCCTGCTACAATGTGGCACAAATAATGTAATAAAAGTATGTCCATTTGACAATCTCCGCCTTTTATTGTAGTCAGATGTTTGTAGTTTATTGAAACTGGATGAAACACGAGTCCGTAAATCCCTAACTGGCATTTCCATCTCTCTTCATATACAAAGGACACTTCTTCCCTGTTGTGTTTTTTTTTTTTTATAATGCATTTAGACATCAGAGAACGCTTCCATAACCCTGATCTGCTCCTGCCCACTACTAGGGTACATTGTAAATCCATTTGTGACAGTGACAGGCGAAGAACAATAGTGGTAAGACCGAGAGAGAAGTTTAGTTCGCTTGCTAATGTCCTCTGGAGGAATGATGAGTATGCACAGCAATAACAAAGGGTTTATGTGTAGTGTGTCAATGGCAAAAAAAAACATTGACACTGTCTGATTTCCAGAAATGGTAAGCCTTTAAAACTAAAGCTCTCTATACCGCATCATGGAATATCTGTGCTCTAAAAATAGTTGCAGATTAATTTCCTTACATAAATGTCTTTTTTTTTAATTTTTAATGGAAGGGGAACTCTAAGTATATGTTAACATTGTAAATAAAAAATGAGTTGGTGCTCAAACTATAGCTCGATGCTTCGCAGACTCGGCTGGCAGCAAGAAATTGTCTCCATGTCTTCAGAGTAAACCCAAGTGTAACGATGAACAGCGCCCCACACAAGAGACTTTTATGAACTTGCATGCAATGGCCTTGGAAATAATGAGAAAACATATCGTATTGTCCAGAAAAACAACTTGTCTGTTTGCAGATTTCCAGGATTATAATAGTTTTATCTCTGACGAGGTTGATTGTTTCTACAATTGTGAGCATTTAAAAGCTCTGCAAATAAACAATGGTGTTTAATGTAAGTCTAATCTATGTATTTCCATTTATTGGGGGGGGGGGGGGAGAGCACAACTTCAAAATTACTGTTAAACCAGTGAATATACAAAAGGTTGAAGATGATTGTTTTGCACAGTCACACCTTCTAGCAGCTTTTAAGAAGGGAGCAAAAGATATTGGACCCAGCACACTTTTGCAGTCTTATTTCTAAGACTTCCATTTATTTATTTCTTTTTACAAAGTTAACAGTACATAGCAAAAAATCAACATGTGTAGCATGCAAGTCATGTTCTTTTCAGGTGCAATGTCTTATTCACTGAAGTCAGGGCTATATCATTAAAAGAAGGCGTTAGGAGCCTGCCCAGTTTGATTAGCTATGTTATTTGCTGAATTTCTGCAACCACACAATCCTGCCCTCTTCTGTGTTACTGTGTAAAATATCACATGAAGAAGATAGAGGGAAGAGCACAGATTTCATCATTCAGAGTGTAATAAATGACACAACACAAAAACAGTCCAGATTCTTAATAGGTTAATCATTATAGGTAAAAAAAAAATTGCTCTTGAGGCTAAATATTATACATGGTATTGCCTTTATGTTTTTTTGTTTTTTTAGTAGACATCCTTTGCCCCATTCCTTTCCAGAGGAGCCATACTTTTGGAATATTTTGTGGTCACTCCGGAAGGGAAGATCTGAATCAGTGTTTTTTTTTTTTTTTTAATTTAGTTGACCTTTGGGTCTCCCAGAACTGGATCAGCTCTGTATGAACATATGGACCTCACTAGTTAAGGAATATGCCATACCCTCCAACTGTACCAACTTAGCAGGTACACTGATCTAGCCCGGGTCCACTCTGGGCTTCCCTATGGCCGGCCCCCTTACCTCCTGGCGCGGGTGCGCTAGAAAGCAGAGGCAGGAGGCAGGTACCGGTTGCTCAGGGGAGACAGGCGAGTCGCCCGAGGTCTGTGGCGGCTCCCGTTGCAGGGTGCCGCCATGTTGGTGCGTGGTGACGTTTTGTGCATGCGCAAGAGAGCCAGAGCGCCAGCCATTACCCAGATAGGGCTCAGCGGGGACTACAGCCCCCAGAAGGCAATGGGGCTGTTAGTCAGGTGTAGCCGAGCAGCCAATCACGAGACCGGATTCCCCTGCAGGGGAATATTCATACATTGCACACGCAAGGAGCACGCCAGTCGGAGCTGGGATGAGGAAGGGGTAGAGTGTGTAGGTGCAGGGCGTCCGTGACTCCTGCATAAGGCCAGAGACACCCTTATGCCCCAGCTAGGCCCCGACTCCCCTCAGCTTGTGGTCGCTGCAGGGACAGGTCCAGTAGTTGCGGACACTGCCCCTGTAGCACCAGTGTGAGGGACACAGCCAGGACGCGGTGGCGAACTGGCGATCCGGTGGTCTGGGACCAGATCACTCTACAGATCAGAGACTATCTTCAATGGTGATACCATCCACACGGGAGGTCAACCCAACTGGAGGCGGATGTAGTCGCTGACAACAACCATTGCTGGATCAGTGGATCCTATCCTTCCATTGTGGCGCTACCGGATGCTCGAGTACCCGGCAGGTATCAACAAGTGCACCAACTTTACACATGGTAGTTTTGGACAGCGCTGTCTCACACATTTGGGTGGGTTGCTGCTTGTGGACACCAGGGTGATTGGGTGCCCAAAGGCCCTCAGTACTTTGGGGGATAATCCATCAGGTGTGGATATTGAGTTGGAGGACACTGTGAGGGTACGGCTGTGCGAGGCCTAGTTGGTGGGGATGGTATATTGTTGTTATTCTTATGCATACAGAAAACTGTTATTTTATTCAGTGTGTGTATTATTGTATTGGGTTCTGTGACAGGGTTATTCAACATAGTAGGATCCCGTGCAGGTGGAGGCGCTGTCACCAGATGGATCATACACACCCCAGGCTCCCAGCAGTGGAGGCCCTGCCCTCCTGTGAGCCACAGGTAACGCATCACAGATACCATAGCCGCCCTATCTACCAGGGGGTGGGGGAAAGTGCGTTACAATTGGAGGCGCTGCTGAGATCTCAGACCTAGGGTGCCTGACTCAGCAGTCAAATTTAAGTAAATCCAATTCACCATCATGCTTGTGCCCTCAAGACAGGAGGTCCATGCCTGGGCCTTCAAGTTCCAAGAACCACCTAGCCAAGTAGTCACAGTGGGAAATGTCCCGCTCTCATGTCCCAAACAGAGATCAGGGATCACCTAAAACGACTCCCCGGTCTTAGCAAAGCGCGGATTAGAGGGCGAGAGTTTGATGCCACATTTCAGTGGGGCACCATATTACTAACGACGGGTCATACAGTAAACTGTTATTTTATTCAGTGTGTGTTTTATTGTATTGGGTCCTGTCACTGGGTTATCCAACTTAGTAGGATCCCGTGAAGGTGGAGGCGCTGTCACCAGATGGATCATACACACCCCAGGCTCCCAGGTAACCGCAGGTAACACACCACACACACCTTAGCCGCCCTATTTCCCAGGGGGTTGGGGAAAGTGTGCTACACTGTTTTGGGGTCCTGTAAGACCAGCTGTATCTATTAAACAACGTGAGTGTTTATAGTAAGCGGCAGATTAGAGGGCCTCCATAGGGAAGTAACGCCATTCAGCATGAGTAGAGACACTATAGTGGGACATGCTATGTACAAAATGTTAGAGGGTCTGATATGCTGGTCCTGGAGCTTTTCAAGATCAAGCAGCTACGAACACAGGCATTGCTGGAGAAGCAATAAATAGAGGATGTATTGATGACACTCAATGTTCCCCCTAAATGTCCTGAACTGATTGGCTCCCCAGAACCAGACTGGATGGCACACAGATACCCAACAAGCTCTGAGAAACCCCAAACATTAACACATATATATATACGGTTATATATATATATATATATATATATATATATATATATATATATATATATATACTGTATTAAGTGTCAAAAGGAGTGCTAGTGGGCGTGGCTAAATGTATACAGCAAAAAACAAACAAAGATGCCCATAGCTACTTCCAATGTGACAAAAATACAGTGAAATACCTATATATTCTCTTGAAAAGGGGTCATTTAGTTCAACCCTTTGACCAAAGCGTCTTAAGTCTGCTGCCAGACTGGATGGCCATGTTCTGCGAGATGCTTCAGGTATGTTAAAGCTACAGATCAAGCAATATCCTACATGTATGTGTTTTTTTTTTTAAAATAAATCCGTTCTGTACTATGAGAAAATACTTGTAGCATTTTTTAAAACAACTCTGAATGACATTTTTAATGTATTTTAATGTAACAAGCCTTTTTATGTTTCTATAGCAACCATTTACAAAGTCACCGATACTGAGTCAATACTCCTCTGCAGCCATTTAATGATCCCCGAGCCAAATCTTCGCCGATCGATCACAGGAGAACGGATCGATCGGAAACATAGCTTATTACTTATTATTGTGGGGATTGTATTGATGCACATATTAAAGGGGGAAAAAATAAAACGCCAGCTTGGACTGCTGCTTTAAAAAAAGAACAACAAAAAAACAATTTCTGTAGGCAATCACTACCCTAAAGCATTAGCTGCCATTGGGGGCTGAAACACATTGCACTTCAGGTTACTCTGGCAGCCCAAAGCTTGGTTTAATGACAGTCTGACAGCTCAGCATCCTGTCAGGTGATCCCAGGTAAGGTGTGTGAGCTATTGTTATTAGTGCTCCTCCTCCTCCTCACTGACACCCTGATGTGCACATGCAGCTGGAACCCCTGGCTCCAAATGACACGTGACCTGCTGCTTTGCACACAATGCATTTCCTTCCATGCCTGAGCTTCCCTACGAAGCGCTCCCTCAACTGGTCGCTAGGTGCCACTGTGCTGTAGTGAGGCTGGAGGAGGCGCTCTGTCTCTCCGGAAGCGGAAGGGTGTGTAGATTCTCGCTGGTGTTGGAAAAGAAAACAGTGAGTGAGAGGGACGCTCTGGCCTAGAAGGCTCTACTGCTCTGGTGGAGTTCTGTCTAGGTGAGAGCAGCTCGAGGAGTGCAGAGAGAGGAGACAGACTGCAGCAAGCTGTCCGCAGGCAGCAAGGAGAGAGAGCGGCACAGAGCAGCCTGACACGGCAAGGGGAGAGAGAACGAGACAGGCAGTGACTGCAGCCTGTGAAACAAGAGGAAGGTAGAGACTGCAGCACCATTGCCACACTGAGACTCCGTGTCAGGAAGAAGAGACAGGCGGATAGTAGTCTGCGGTAAAGAGAGCAACCCCCAGCTTTCCTGCACATGGTGTCCACATCCTGAGATCAGCCCCAGCATCCACCTCCAGCATGGCCCGGACAAGGCCCTCCAGTCCCCTATGCTGCTGCTGCTGCTGCCCATCGGGAAACAAGCGCACCCAGCAGGAGAGGAGCAGCCGCATCCCCTGCACGGGGCTGTACAGCCTGCTGCTCATCACCCTGCTTACCCTGCAGAGCGCCCGCGCACACACAGAGGGTGAGCACAGCCTGTGTATCCCCCCCATACACACATACACACACACGCACACCATGTGTGTCCCCCCCCCACACACACACACCATGTGTGTCCCCCCCCACACACACACCATGTGCTGCCCCCCCTCCCCACACCATGTGCCCCCCCTCCCCACACACAAACCCATGTGTGCCCCCATACACACACACGCACACCATGTGCGTCCCCCCCCCCACACACACACCATGTGTCCTCCCACACACACCATGTGCCCCCCCCCAAACACAAACCCATGTGTGCCCCCCCCCCACACAAACCATGTGCCCCCATACTCACTTCACCCACACGCATCACAACACTATGCCATCGGTTACTGTGGCACACATGAATGCGAGTACATCTAAAAGCTGCAGCACATGTATGCTGATGACCACACACGCCACATGTATACTCCATGTGTACCTGGGATGCACCCATATTCACAAGTATTCACATACATGCCCCTCCAACTCATTGACCTGCACTTCTTGTGACACATGGTGTAGTTGGGCTGGGATCACAATTATCATTATGGTTATTTTTAGTATTTCTTATTGCTAGTATAAAATAAAAAGTGACTCGTGCTCATCTGCATGCCATTGTATATCCACTGTATTACATGTGACAGCAGAGGTAAAACTGGTATTGGGGACATGTGGAAGGGTTTTGTCACTTCTATCCAACAATAACCTTGTCTTTTATGAATTAAAGGGCGGACAAAAATATAAAAAAGCTTAGGAGCGGGGGGGGGGGGGGTGCATTGGCTGTATCGGCTCAGTTGTTACGCATACAGAGATACAGTTGTTCTGATATTATTCCTGTGTCTTTTTCCTAGTTCTTATAATTTAATATTAAATGCAGACAGCACCACAATTTACAATTCTTGTGAATTAATGTTTTTAAACCAGGTAAAAACTGTTAATATTTGAAGAAAAGAGCTATTATGTTTTGTACAGTATTGTCGTCATATATAAATATTACACCAATATATATTTATATTCATCTGTAGAAAGAGAAATTTTGGTGTACACACACTATATATGTTACTGGGATCTGACTAATATCTGCTTTGTCATTGTGTATATCTATATACTGTATGATGCTGGGATCTGTGCAAACTTGCAATAGCAATATGACACACGGAGACCCATACTTAATAGCATTCAGAACTGTGAGTACAGATAGGATAATACTTAACCTTTACTAATATCACCAAACTAAAATGTCCAGAGAGATCTCAGAAATAGAAATGCTTATTGGAAAATTGCCATCGGATAAAAACAGAGAAACATATAATTGAAGAAATTGTTACTGCCATCTGACATATTAGCTATCATGTTAAACACACAAAAAATGTCTCTAAAGACAATATAGGCAACAGTGCCCACATAACCATGATGACGTAACGGTGGATCTAAGGAAACAATATCCAGCCCCAGTATAGGTGAACATCTAAAAAAATAATAATAAAGGGGAAAGAAATGCCCCACTGTGCAAAAATTGAAAAAGTAAAAATGACATATCCTAAGTGAAACTAAACAGGATGGTACTAAATAATGGCTGCCCTGGAAAGTGCAGTGACTGTGAACGATGTGAAATAAAGTGCATCCAAATCCCTCTCCCTCCTCTCACCTACTGCCACAACCTTTGAAAAGATGAACATTAAACCCTCAATGGGTAATGTTTAAAGTAGCGAATACAGTGTGTTAATAAACAGTATAGTCCACAGATGTATGTACATTTGTTCCTCTTAAATACACTGAGGAAAGGCGTCAATACTGGTAACCTGTAGAGTAAATGCCGATTGTAGCTAGCAAATGTTATGGACAAATGGAGTTTGTCCATCCACTTCTACAGCTGCTGACTGCATTTTAGTGTGACTATTTGAACCTGCTATATGTTTGGGGTGTCTAAATCTCCTATGTACAGTAATATCCACAGGACAACTTGCAATAGCTGCTGTATTTTAGCCCTGCAATGTATTTAAAGAGTTAATCCCAGCGGGCACATTTAGGACTGAATCAGGGGGTCTCTAGAGCTGGATCCCTATTCATTTCAGCTTCGGGGATCCCCTGTTTCTGGAGATACTTCCCCCCCCCCCCCGTAGTAGGTGCAGGTAGCTGCTCCGGCTCACTAGCAGGGATCAAGTAATGGCTGCTTTTAAAGCTCCTACAGCCAATAGGAAGCCGTGATATCATCTGGTGTGATTGGCTATTGGCACATGACACGGGAGATTTCAAAAGCAGAGAACTATCTGCACCCCCTTCGGAGGGTAGTATCTCTGGAAACCGGGGGCTCCTGGTGCTGAAATTAAAGGAGTCCAGCTCCACAGACCCCGTGGTTTAAACCTGTTAAAAAATAACAATTTGTCTGCTTTAATGTGAATTTTAAGAAATCAGATTGTGTGTACCAAAGTTCTGCACTGATTGACTGATCCCTGGATGAAGTCATAGCATAGTTCATCTATCTGTAAATATATTGGTGGAAGAGGCGCAATACTACAATATCCAGAAGCCCCTGTAGAAAAACGATATCATATGACAGGCAGCAGCCTTAAACTAAGGCGCCACACCCCTGCTACAGTAGTATTGTTTTTTAGTATTAACATGCTTATTCGTTTTACTGTCCGTATCGGTGCACATCCTTGCTGTTATAATCATATTCACAGCACACCAGGAAGGGAGCTGAATCACTATTATTAATGTTGCAAACATCACCTCTCTTGCTATTCATATTGCTCCTATTTATCTCCCTCCTCCTATTTAGTGCGCAATTTGTTTTAGCTTGTTGATTAATAACTCCTTAAGTGCTAGTGATCCTGTATCTTGTTGTTGCTGCAGATGTTGTATTGGGAAAAGTTCTGTTTTGGCCGTGTGTGTGTGTGTGTGTTAGATTAAGTTATTTTGCCTCCATGTATCTACATTTGATCCAATAGCCTCAAACCTGGTCATGGGGGGATGGAGTTTTTGATTCCTTTTATTTTCTAGGATTCTAGTTTGGGACCACACCTTATGTGATGCTGTTAGGTTACCTTTAAAGTTTGGATCAAGCTGGGTCCACATGTGGATGCAGCATGTTGATTCTTTCTCTGTCCTGCACTTGACCCAGTGTTGTCTTATACTGGTAAACCTGTATTTATACTGACAACAATGGCCATGTTTACCTTCCCGCTGTGTGTGTGCTACCACTTTCAGTGCTGCCCTAGATGATTAAATGTGAAACTAGCCATTAGGAAGTTAATTACTACTAGAACTAAGAAAATCTTAATTCTTCCTGTATGAAATGCTGATATTAAGTGTCTGTGTGTACAATACAAGTCTTCTAGTTTTGTTCTTAGTACAAGTGATTTCTCCTTTCCCATCTTAAATATGAAATGGTCCCGTTGTACAGCATTAAGTTTGGCCTTGACTACAAAATGTCTTTGTTTGATCTGGGTCGTGTTTATCTCTGTTGTGCTTCTCCGGTCTAAATGTGCTAAGTTTGTAATACTGTGAACTGTGAAGCACCATAGGAAAGGTAGAGAATGTGTTTCATAACAGTGCTTTCACTTCATTGAAAATTCAATATAATGTATATTGATACTTTTGTGCATTCCTCTTATGATACTTGGGGGAATATTCACCTAGCTCCCACACTGGGTATCAATCACACTGCGATCCCTCGTTAACTGAATCCCAGCATCCGTTATTACCCAGTAGGATCATTGTGGAAGTTGGTAGAATAGCTTCCTTCCCTGCGGCCCAAACCTGGCATGCAAACTGTATTCAATATCTATTTGCCGCCTGAGGGATAATGCGTTTACTTACCCCTCTGTCAGCAAAGGGGTGAAATCTGTTGCCTGGATGTGTGTAGCACCTGTCTCCCACCCCTGTTCCTCGTGTCCTCCTCTGCCTGATCCTCTTCACCCTGACACAGGAGGATTCGTGGTGTAACAGGCTGTCCCGTTCATCACAACCTCGCATCTCGCATCGCTGCTAGATATAACAACTTTAGTTGGGGGATTTTTATGGAGATGTTGTACTAGACTTTTTTAAATTATGCTATTAAGCTTCTGATTTGAGGGTTTTTTTTTGTTAAAATATATAAAGTTTTACATTTGTGTTGCTTTGCTACTCAACAGCCAGTTGGCAACATGCAGCAGTCTTGTGTTTTTACGGATTTTATTTAGGTTTGTCTTTCCATGGTGGCTTTTCTCAGATTAATGTTTCCTGGAATGCTAGTTTTTTTTATTTTGTATTTCTTTACATGTTTTTCCTGCCTTTATTCTTTTTGTGAAAGTGTTTGCAGCGGTAGTAATTTCTGAAAGTGAAACCTGCCATATCTCAGTGCAGCAGAATGTTGACTTATGTCCAGAATCGATGTCTGAGCATTCATTTGGGGATTTGTGTGTGTGGTTTTTAAGGCTTTCTTCTGCCAGATCGGCATCAGGCTGTGGTGCAGTTGTCAGTGAAGAAAATATTTTCATAATCTGAAATGACAAGTAAAAGTACTTTTCCTAAAGCAGAGCATTATTTCCAAACTGGCTTTTTTTTTTGCATACTAACCTAAATCCCTACCCCTCTAAGATGTCCTGAAGCATTATTTTTCAACAAACATGAATTCGATTCGATCAAGTAATTCCATTAACTTTACATTTATTTTGTTACATCAATGGAAATGGAAACAAAAAACAATTTGGATGATTACATCCTTTCTTCTTGCAATGCTGTTATGATGCCATCACTAGCTAAAGTAGCAGTCTATAGATATCAGACCAGCGTATCTGTTGAAAATAAAACCATGTAATAGCAAAATGTGCTGTTAAACTGGGGCGATTAGCAGCAGAATTATCAAAGAAAATAAATCCTACTAAAATGAATGAATGCGTTGGTCTTTCTGGTGCTAATCTTGCAGAATAGAGAGCTCCCCCACTTCATCCCCCTAATTGCCACTTGCGGTAAAACAGCCAGTGTATGCCACCATGGGGATCCCTAAGATGAGTATTAAAGTGAAGGCTGAGGAGCTCTACAGAAGCAGCAGGTCATTAAGCAGAAGTCCATAATCTGCCCAGTGTGATCTCAAACATGTCACTTCACACCTATACCTTTACTGGAAAATGAGATGATTGCCTTGTTAGGGCTGCCACCTCAAATATTGTTAGCACTTTATTTATTTATTTTTTAATAACATAGATAAGTTGGAAGTGGTGATAAGGATTTCTATATGTTGCATATTTTACGTTCCCTTGATTCCACAATAAAATATGTCATCGGAAAGGATAAACATGGTGTGAGTAAAGAGATAATATAAACAAATGTCACTTAAACATTATTAAGCATGACGCTTACAAAAACTGGTTTTGGTGTGCTTGACACTTGTATGTCCTAAACAGTTCTCGGAGACTCGCAAATAGCAATTAGGTGAGCTGTTCTTATGGATGGGCTGTTTCAAATGGAAGTGTACTGTATATCGACTGCAATCATGGAAAGCCTGGAAAAACGTCTATTGGTGGGAGCCCTTTAATAACAGCCTTTCATACGAGATTGGATAAAGCAATGGGTTACATGTGTATCTCTATACACACGTACTTGCTTTTAGAGGAAGGCAAAATCTCATTCAATTAACAGTTGAGTTGTAAAAATGTCAGTCATTATATGGCAGGTAAGGAAATTATTTCTGTAATACATATTTGAAACCAGAGACAGAACATAAAACACAGACAGAGCTCAGTACACATCCAGTGAAACTCATACACGGTACAGTGCCTAAATATATATGTATAAATATCTATTAAATAAAATGGTCTTTTAGTTTAACATTTTAGCCAAATTGTTGTAAGCCCCTGAGCCACTGCACGGCAGACCACATTCTCAAGGGTCCCTAACACTAATATAAATTCTTAATAACCTGTGCAATACCAGGAAGAATGATTTATAATAAATCTGTCAATATTAGTTGCAAAGTTCTAAGTCTGATTGAAGCTTTTATTAACCTGTACATTACCAGGAAAAGCACTCTGTAATAGATTTGTCACAATCATACTGCAAGCAAGTAAGTTCCCCTGAGAGTGGGAGATGCTATGGAGTGAGCTTTTAACCATTTAAATGTGGGAGGGGGTAAGCTTCAATTAGGTAGGAGGTTGCCACCCTCCAATCAGCTAAGACTAGATGAACAAGAATTGCAAAACATACTGGACACCTAACAAGCTCCTATTGAACCCCCAAAATAACCACAACATATATAAGCATATGAGTGTCACAGAGGAGTGCTACTGAGCATGGCAATATATATTTAAAACCAGAGACAGAACATAAAACACAGACAGAGCTCAGTACACATCCAGTGAAACTCATACACGGTAAGCCTGGAAAAACATCTATTGGTGGGAGCCCTTAATAACAGCCTTTCATACGAGATTGGATAAAGCAATGGGTTACATGTGTATCTCTATACACACGTACTTGCTTTTAGAGGAAGGAAAAATCTCATTCAATTAACAGTTGAGTTGTAAAAATGTCAGTTATTTATTTATTTATAAAATATTTTACCAGGAAGTAATACATTGAGAGTTACCTCTCGTTTTCAAGTATGTCCTGGGCACAGAGTAAAACAAATAATACATGGTTACAAGTACAGTTACATAAATGAACAGGGTATACATTATATATAAAGACATTGCATGCACAGTTAAAGAATATATATATTATGAGCGTAAGAAACGGTTACAGACCAGGTTAAAATGTGAGACAGCCTTAGATTTGAAAGAACTTAAACTGGTGGTGGATGTGAGAGTCTCTGGTAGGTTGTTCCAGTTTTGGGGTGCACGGTAGGAGAAGGAGGAACGTCCGGATACTTTGTTGAGCCGTGGGACCATGAACAGTCTTTTGGAGTCTGATCTCAGGTGATAGGTGCTGCAAGTGGTGGGGTGAGGAGCTTGTTCAGGTAGCTGGGTAGCTTGCCCATGAAGAATTTAAAGGCAAGACAGGAAAGGTGAACTTTATATGGCAGGTAAGGAAATTATTTCTGTGATACATATTTGATGCAGTGACCTCTCTTCCCCCTTATTCTTCACTGTAATTGAACCGATGGGAATATCGTTGAGACAATTAAAAAGCGGGGGCATAACATCCCATCGTTTGCTAATCAGATTTGGTAAAGTTATTTGTGATGTTGCAGAAGAGCAGATTTAGGTTAGCAGGAGTAATTGATCATATTCCCATGACTTAAACTTTGTAATATACTTAAAATGCACCCTGTTGTCTATGTATTCCATCACAGGTGATATAATTTCCTTGTTCTATAATAAGGGGAATCTGCTTTACTGCAATGTCTTACTCCTAAAAAGTCAGTTGCTGAATTGTCATTAGATGTCTCTTTGCTGTGCATTATAATGTGACTTCTTTTGTTAAATAAATGGCTGATTGTTACCATTGGTTTGTGTCCTCGCCATGGTCGGTTTGTACTTGAATGGCACGAATGCGTGATGAAACACTTCTGTTATGTTATTAAGGTTGTGGGGTTAATTGGGCTGTGTGGTTCAAGAGCTTTCTGGATTGTGGTGAAGATGTGCATGTAGGTGTTAAGTGACAGGGTAATTCTGACTTTCCCTTGGGCTTCATGCCTTCATCATGATCTAGGGAAGTAGTTGCAAATGAACCAGAGCCAAGCAGAGTTTTCTCCAGCCTCCCCCATCTCTATCTATTTATATTTCATAAATGATTCAGGGCCAAATATCTCATTATTATTCCTTGCCACTCCACCAAGAAGAGCAATGCCAAAAATGGACCAGGAAAAGACCTTTTATTAAACCATATTCAATATTTCAATCTCATGTTTAACGATTTTATTTAAGTAGTACATGAGTAAGAATTGCCATTTGTTTATAATATTGTGGCATGCCTTCTTATATAATGTGCATTTAGTGATTTAGCTCAAGCAATTGGCCCCATCATTTCATTATGAAATCAAGCCAAAGGAAAACAGTATGAACATTCAGGGTTGTTTTTGTAACATAAATGAAATGAGTGAAGCTTTCATTTTTTACTTTGTTGCAAGAAATATGTAACTCTGTTTTAATTAACTGTAGTGCCAGAGAGGGATACTACTGCTCTTCAGTCTTTTTCCCCCTTCCTTTTTCCTTCTGTATATTCTATTTTCAGTTCAGGAAATAAATAGCATATTAAAGAGGTAGTGGTACATATCGGGTCAGAAATAACTTTGAGCTGATTCTATGAATTCCTTAAGCGGGTTTACTGCCCTGAAGTGTAATTTGCTTCCCCCGGAAAGATTGAACCACCTAGAAATAATTTTACTATATTTTTATCCCATGAAAAATTAATACTATTTGTTTGTTCGTGTTTGCTGTATTCAAGCATGTTAGTTGATTGTAAAATTATGGGGCCATTATTAGTCAGATAAATAAACAAAGACCCCATATAATTTAACTGCAGTTTTGGGGACTGGCAAACAGTCTTATCAATCAGCAACATTTAACCTGTTCATGTCAGTATCTTTTTATCACTTTGGTCCTTGGAGGAGCTGCCTTTTTAACCAGTTCTTTTATGCACTGGTATAATTTTGATTTGTTTGTCTAATAACCTAAAAGCCATTAACTGATCGTTAAAGTAATTGGGAAAGTTCCTGAATAAATTGCCTCCCCTCCCACCCTCCCCCCCCCCCATGACTACGTATTGTTTTAAGAATGCATATCCCTGGAATCAACTTTATAAATGTAGTTTTCCCTATGTCAAAATGTTGGTACCTTTTTTAAAATTTGAGGGGACTAGCACCCTCTATCCATTTTTAAGACCCACCTTTAAAACACACCTGCTTAATGAAGCATATGAGTACAGTAGCTCCATGGCTGATACTTTACACCTCATACATAAAGCTTGGCCCCCTGCAGACACACTTACCAGAACACCCTTCTACTGTCCCTGTACGTTCTTCCTACCTACAAATTAGATCTTCGGGGCATGGACTCCTCCTTTTCCTTAATGTTACTTTTATGGCTGAAACACTTCTTCCCATTATGCGTTATTTGAATTAGTTGTTATTTATATGATTGTCACTTGTATTACTGTTGTGAAGCCATACATACATTAATTCCTTTGGCATGTGTACTACAAAGTTAAAGGGGAAAGGTGGTAGTTCAGCGGTGCGCAAACTGGGGGGCATGGGAGATTTTTCTGGGGGGGTGGTGTGGGGGGCAGGTGGTTGCAGAGGCCCCGCGCTCTTCACCATGCATTTAAATTAAATCAAAGAAAAAACAAAAAAAATGGGTGCACTAATTTAGTCAGCTGTCACTGTATTGTTAACCAATATAGGTGATGGAAGGTGATTTAATGTATGTGAATTATAGAGCTAATAGGCGATGTCTGGAATGGGTGGTAAGACCCTGTCACACAATAAAAATGATGGCTCTGAATAGCCCCAAAACAACAAATTACAGCCTATAGTGAGGCAAAAGTGAACATAAAGGATAAAAAACAATTGTTTATGACATGAACCAAAATGAGGAGCTGAAAGAGTGGTCCCAAAACAATAATAATTTTTTTTTATATAAGTAAGTAATGGGAGTCTTTATGTAGTAAGCCCAAAGTCCAAAATGATGCCTTTAGATGCAGCCTCTCAGTTCAGGATAACCAATACTTATAACAACGATACCTCCAAAAGAGGGAGAAGGAGTGGCTCAGTGAGTAAAGACACTGGCACTGAGTTTGAAGCAGGGAAACCTGGTTCAATTCCCGGTGTTGGCTCCTTGAGCAAGTCACTTTATCTCCCTGTGCCTCAGACACCAAAAACATAGATTGTAAGCTCCACGGGGCAGGGACATGTGCCTGCAAAATGTCTCTGTAAAGCGCTAGGTAAAACTAGCAGCGCTATACAAGAACATGCTATTATTAAGAAAAATATAGAGGCACAAGACAGCATGAATATAAATGCCTTTATATTAGAAAAATTGGCAAAATCAATACCTATACAATAGAGCAATGGGTAATGCATACAATATTAAAAAGGTGTGTGCATAAAAAGTGATAAAAACAAAAACTTTGCCTTGTTGGTGAATTCCCTCCGTCAGGGGTAGGTATGTTTCTGCTCAGGAGTAGCGGGGTGCTGGCACGCCAATCTGTACCGCAGCTAGTGAGCTTGGCCTTGATGGTGGTCTCCTGGGTGGATATCTCATTCGACTCCTGTCCTGGCGTGTGCTGCGTGTGACCGCTGCGGCTGGCTAATGCTTTCTCCCTTCTGCATATACCCGGAAGTGACATCAGGCACAAACGGATTTTACCACGTAGAGCAGGAACAAATCAAATAGCAAGGCTTCAAATTAGCCAGCCGCAGTGGTCACACGCAGCACACGCCGGGGGATCAAGTGAGGCCCCATCAACACTCCAGCTGTGTGACGTGTGTCGTGTGTTATGCGGTTGGTGGATTTAGTTTAATTAGTCAGTATTGATTAACTACATGGTTTGTGTTCATTGTAACCGAACCTAGATCTGTGACGCATATGTACTGAGGTGGGGTTGGATCCCCTCGGTTACTTTTTATTTATTAATAAATATCTTACTATTTTTTAATCTCTGGTGCGCATTGTGTGCATTTTTTTCTTACCTAGTAGGACCACACATGTTCAAAGAACGTATGTGTATGCACAGATCGACCATCAGAAAGGCCCTTTTGGATACTGGTAATCTGGAGGATTTAAAACTACAACCGGTTGCAAGACATTTAAAAAAAATGTAGGCATACATCTCAAAGTTGCTAGAATATGTTTATCGTACAAGCACGTTCCACAGCACGTGGCGGTGATAGGGAAAAACTTCTATTACCACTGGAAGCAAGGAAGATTTGAGCTGGAAACAATGGCACCAAAAGGACTTAACGAAGACTTTCAATTAGGATGTTTCCTATGATTGCTATGAGATCTGACTATTTTGGCTGCTGGATCATTTTGTATTAGGCCGTGCCTATAGTGCCATCGATGGTGACGGCGACTCAACGGGTGCCGTCGCCAACGGCGAAAGTTATATTTCGCCGGACATCTGCGTCACGTAATTCCATCAATTTGATTGGTTCAAGGGCCATCACGTGACGCGGCAGCCCTTGAAAAATCAGATTTTGCTGGCTACTAGTTTTCGTGCCATTGCTTTGTCGCTGTCGCGCGCACAATAAGCGCACGCGGCGGCAATGCTTTTTGTTTTCGGGCGACGTCGCCGGCACTATAAGCACGACCTTAGTGGGGTTTTGTCCAACATGTTGTGGACTCTCAGATCATTTTATTCCCATGGCTACTATTTTTGCCTAGTGTGTCTGTTCATTATGGACTTTTGTGTCTACTACAAACACTTGTCATTACTGTGTTGCTTTTTTGACAAGTATTTTTTGGACTGTGCATCCTGCAACATTTTGTCTTTGTATGTTTACCCAACCTTTTTCTCGTCACATATGGTGTTCCCTCACTTATTCTTTTGTAGGAGTCCATGACGCTGCGCGTGGTTGATCGAGTGCTGGAACCGTGTCTGAAGTCTTCGTGCGCGAGTTTCTCCTTCACTGGTTGCCAATGGAGACCAGATTCTGAATACAGGTCTTGACAATGGAGGGTGCGATGCCATACGGGTTGATCGAGAGTTTGGGTTTTGGTCAGGACGTTATATGCACATGCGTGCGCTTCCCTGCATTTGTTGCCGTTGGAGAGTGAATGCTCAGGACTTTGTTACTTAACAGCGGAGGACCCTAAGCTATCTCATTGGAAATTCCAATCACAGCTCTATTGCCCATGCGCAAGAGGCAGGGGCGGATCAGCACTGCTCAGATTGGCTGCCACATGTTTGTTGACTCCTGTGGTGGTTGTTTGGTGAATTGTTGGATCAGCTACAGCTGATTAAGGGCACTGGTTTATGGGTATAAAAATCTGTCAGTCCTAGTTCTGCTGCACTCCCCTGAGGAAGGTCCTCTTGCTGGGACTGAAACATTGGAGTTTGTGTGCTTCTTTGTGTTTTACTACACTTTTTTGTATATCAACTTCTGAGTGCTGCTTTGTGATTTCTACTCTGGTGGGGATCACAGTGTTATCTACATTATGCGTATAGGGCAAGCACCGGACCATACTGTTTCTAGTGGAGTGTCAGCATTTTTGAATATCCATACTCTTCTGAGTTGAGCACCCGGACTATTTTTATTTGTTTATATTGATTAGAGCTATATATTGTGCAAAAATCTTTGTGACCATTTTATGCAGAAACCTTTTTTGTAATATAGATTTTCCTGATGTTGCAGGAATATTTTCCTCGATCTCAGTGTGCTACAGCGATGCAGACATCACCAAGATTTGGTACACTGTCAATTGATGCCATCTTTGGACTGTACAAAGCTTCAGATGTATTTTAATGACCTCCTAAAACTGAAGAGAGAGGTGGATTTTTATCTACACGGGGTTACCATCTCCCATTACCATCGCAAAAAATGAATCCCCCTGGCGCCTTTAGGATAAGGAATCAGCCCACAATAGGACGCAGCGACCCAGATTTATGCAGGAAGTGGATTGGGATTTTAAATAAGTGCTCCTTTGATCTAATGATATTGGTAGTAGAACAGTCGAGCAAGGAATTGACACGTATTAGAACCAAAATTGACGTACTTGACAGTAAACATGGACAGATCTTGTCGGCTGACACTGACAAGTTGGAAGGATAAGATCCAAACTGCAGTAGATGCCTATATGGAGAGTCTCATCAAGTATAAAAGGGAGAAGTAGAAGCAAGTCAATGGGGACTATATAGAACGCCGTGTCTTTCAACGGCTGTTGGGATTAAGTGAGTCAGTCCAGAGAAGACAATCACAGAGAAGGAATTTCTTCAAATCTAGACGGGCTGCTTTTGCAGGAAATGCCTAGAACACCAGTGACACTGATCACTCAGATAGCAGGACAATAATACGACAGACTTTTTTAGGACCAGGGACTGCTTCACATCAAACCCACCCCCCTCCCCGACCACGGCGTAGGGGAGCGATCAGGAGAGGTGGTGAGGGATACAAGATTTCTACCCAAACAATAAAAAAACCTAGGCAAGTCAAAGGCTCGACAAAAGAAACAGTGCTCTTCAATATATCTACGTATGCATTGACAATCGCGGAAGTGTGTTCTGAACAAAATGACTCTCTTATGTACCGAAGCATACAATGGATCCCTTAGATTGGGAGGTAGATCTGTATCGGTAGATCTGTATTGCCTGAATAGACTATTGCGATTAAAAGATTTCTTCTGTAAAATTCCTGATGGCACATTTGTAGTGGCAGATGGAGAACAGACTATTCGACCATTTAGACCACCAAGCTCCTTTGATCCACAGGTATATAACCATACAATATCTACATTTATGAATTTGGTGGAGAATACCAGAATAAGGTCATTGTAATAGCTATGTTAATCTAACTATTGATAAAAGGCAAGCTCTTAAGGCATTAATAGAGAGATTATTATTAGATAGCGGACAAAGGGGGGGAGGGATCATTGTCATGTCCTACGCTTAATATAGGGCCAAAATTCTAAGACAATTAGATGTTACCAAACATTACAAGCCCCTTAGTGGTGATCCTACGGTCACCTTCAAACGGGAAATCGACGCAGCAGTGCAGTTAGGGATAAGTAACCGTTGGATCTCTGAAGACACTGGGAAGTTCTTGATCCAGGAATACCCTATTATACCGGTTATGTATATCCTCCCAAAGATACACGAGTCTGTTACGACACCGCCGGGGAGACCGATTATATCGGCGAGGGGATCACATTGCCACCCTTTATTCCAATACATAGACTTTTATCTGCAGCCGATGGTGGTGAGAATGTCCAGCTGTATACGAGATACCACGGATTTTATTATTAAGATCAAGGGTCAGATCAATGGCTTGGAGGAAGTTATGCTGGTTACCATGGACGTTGCCAGCCACTACTCCAACATCACCCATACAGAAGTGATGGAGGCCATCAAGGACCAGTTCAGGAGCTACAGTGAGTACACTGGCCTGCAATCAGATTTCTTGCTTCTTCTCATGGACATCGTGTTACATAAAAACATTTTCAAATTCAAGATTTTTTTTTTGTTTACAGTTGATTGGCACTGTGATGGGGTCAAATTTGGTCCCTTCATACGCCAATTTATACATGGACCAATGTGAACAAAATTATATTCTTAATCTCCTTTGTATCACTGTATTATTCAGTATTTGAGATATATTGACGACGTGTTCATGTTATGGGGTGGAACAGAGTCTGAGCTGCTTCATTTTGAAGAATATCTTGGCAATATCCCTTCCACTATCAGGTTTACCATGTGCTTTAGTCGTATCAAGATCACCTTTTTGGATACGGTGATATACAAGAGTCCTCATTCCCTACTTAATAGACTCTTCCAGAAAGATACGGATAAAAACACTTTTTCACTAGCCACCATTTGGCACCTCTGAAAAGAGGTTTGCCTAAGGCTGAGTCCATAGAGACTCCAGGTACGCGGAGGCTGAGGGAAAGCGGGTGCTTTCCCTGGCCTTACTACGCATGCCGTCTGGGGGCGTGCCAGTGACATCACGGAGCTGGTTCGCCCTCATTGGGCGAACCGCTCACGTGACCGGCCCTCCGCTCCTCTCAGTGTGCGTAAACTAAAAAAAAATTGTCTGCTACGCCTGCGGAAGCGTACGCGAGCCCCTGCTAAAGCCGCTCTCATTGCGGCTGCAGGGGCTCACAGGCAAGCGTGAGCGCGGGTCAGCGGCTAAACGCTGACCATGCCCGCGGCCTTATTCTCAGTTTGTGTCAAGAGGATCACCAGCAATTCGATGGAAGTGGAGGAGGCATTACGGACAATGGCCAGGAGATTCTTGGATAGAGAATACGATAGCAAGGAGTTTAACCTTGCCCTTAGTAGAGCAAGGAATATGGACCATTGTGATTTACTAGCTCCAACCAATAAAGTCCATGGCACCAAACGGCTCAATATTAAAATTACTTTTAGTACCTCAGCAAGTGTCAAGTCCAGTATTTTGATTCATTGGCACATTCTAGCCAATGACTGGAAGATTGGTAAATCTTTTCTTGCACTGCCACTTTTTTGTTACCGCATGGGCCGTAATCTGGGTGACTCGTTGACCAAATCAGACCCAGTGTCTTAATATGCGAGTCCCACGAATTTGCTGAGTAGACTGCCCGGTGTGCATAAATGCCACGGGAGCCTGAATTGTCGGTATATGATCTTGAGCAATACATTCTCACATCCACAAAGTGGTAAATCCATTAGGATAATGGACGACTTGAACTGAGTCTTGCTTTGTGGTATATTTAATTTGATGCCCGTGTGGTCTTTACTACGTAGGTAAGTCCACACGGATGTTCAAAGAATGTATGTGTATGCACAGATCGACCATCAGAAAGGCCCTTTTGGATACTGGTAATCTGAAGGATGCTAGACATTTAAAAAAACTTAAACATAGGCATACATCTCAAAGCTGGTAGACTATTGTGCATCACGTCCCCCAGCGTGTGGCGGTGATTAGAAGTTTTCCCCTATTACAACTGGAAGTAAGGAAGATATTTGAGCTGGACACAATGGCACCAAAAGGACTTAACAAATACTTTAAATTAGGATGTTTCCTATGATTGCTATGACATCTATGACTATTTTGGCTGCTGGATCATTTTGTATTAGTGGGGTTTTGTCCAACAAGTTGTGGACTCTACAAACACTTGTCATTACTGTGTTGCTTTTTTGACAAGTATTTTTTTGGACTGTGCATCCTGCAACATTGTGTCTTTGTATGTTTACCCAACCTATTTCACTTCACATATGTGTTCGCTCAATTATTGTTTTCTAGGAGTCCATGACGCTGCGCGGGGCGATCGAGTGCTGGGACGGTGCCAGAATTCTTCATGCGCATACGCGAGTTTCTCCTTCACTGGTTGCCAATGGAGACCAGATGCTGAATAAGAGTCTTGAGAATGGAGGGCGCGATGCCATACGGGTTGATGGATCGTTGGGTTTTGGTCAGGACATTATATGCGCATGCGTGCGCTTCCCTGCATTTAGTTGCCATTTGAGATTAAATTCTCAGGACTTTGTTACTTCGTTTAGTGTCCTCCGCTGCTATCTCATTGGAAATACCAATCACCGCTTTATTGACTATGCGCGAAGAGGCAGGGGTGGATCAGCGCTGCTCAGATTGGCTGCCGCATGTTTGACTCCTGGTGGTGGTTTGGTGAATGAATTGTTGGATCAGCTACAGTTGATTCAGTGCACTGGTTTATGTGTATAAAAATCTGGAGTACACCAATTTGTCAACTCACTAAGTTCTTAGAAAATCATAACGGTGCTTTTATAGAAATAAATATTTAACATAAGTGTTATAGCTTCCTCATACTTTTTCAGTTGGTTATAGTCTGTCAGTTACACTTTCTAAATGTTGGCTCACCTGATAATTAAGTTTTTTTTTTTTTTTTTTTAATCTTCAGGAGCTAGTGGCGCTGTTTGTTGTCAACATAATTGATGCGTGTTTATTTGTGTACCAAGCCAGCAAATGAAAGATTTCCAAGTGTTGGCTGAGGTATTTCAGGTCATGGCTTATTTAGGAACATCGTGACATTCGCAGTAGATTATAGAGTATCTCTGCAAATAGCGATAGATGTTTTTCACCATTTCCTAGTATTGTCTAGAGGAATTCTTAGAACACCTGGAATTTGAGCCTGTGTAAAGAATGATGTATGCCCAATCTAAGGTTTCCCGGGTGCATACTGCACGGGCCCAGATTGCTCAGGGTGAGTAGGATTTCTTAACAAGATCCATCACTAGAGTGTTTTTATTAGGATAGTTATGAAAACAAAATTGGCTTTATCCTTGGGTTTTATCACTTAGCCTGGGGTTAATGATATCACTAAAGTACTGGCTCCACCGAATATTCTTCATATCATGCTGCCCCTCCATGTGCTTCAACACTTTAACTGTAGTGAGTTATCAACCCTTTCCTGTTGCTTAATTTTAAATATGTGGTGCTAAAAATGTGAGCCAAATGACCCTCTCCTTGCCATGTGCCAGATTCTGTAAATGCATAACAGAAAAAAGGCTTTATGCCCGTACTAATCAGAGTATACCAAGTATAGGAACAGATCTTAAACCACGGAAAGGACCACATCCTATAAACTATCTGGAATGCCTACTTTATGGCAAACCTTCTGTATTTAGTGGATTCCACCTAATAATATTCGTCCATTAAAATGCAGCAGAAGCATTTCCTGCATTCAGACATAAATTACCTCCCATTTATCCGCTCGATCCATAGTATACCAGTTAGAGGTGAAGTAAGGGCTCCCTCAGAGCAGCCTGGTTGCGCCATGGGTGTAACATTCAGTATGTTTAAATGATGAAAATCAATAACACTTGGAAATGTGGGGAAGGAGACCTACTACTGTCTTGCTCTTACTCCCCCCCAACCCCCCTCATCTCTCCCAACTTGCTAAACCATGTGCAACAGGTTGCTTTAGATCAAGGCTTCTCAAAATTAGCCTTCCCTACCCACAAGCTGCGGATCAGTTACTACTTCTCCATCATGTCCTGTGCATGCAAGTACATGTTTTTGATCTGTCCTGTTTTCTGCAGTGCCTTCAAGCACTGAAGGAGCTAAATGACTGGGATTCATTGTAAAATGTGCAATCTCAACGCACCAATGGTCGTAATACTGTGTTTTTTGTTTTTTGGGTTTTTTTTTTTTAAAGGTTTTTTTTTTATTGTTTTTGTGGTATCACATCAAAACTTTGAAACAGGAAGAACAATGTACGGAAATTTCATCTGAACAATAGAACTATCTTTTTTGGTATTTAAATATATATTCTGGACATAAGGTCTTAAGACATTTCATTAAAGCCAACAGAAACTCCATCTTATCTTTAGAACATTTAAATACTTCTGGGCCTCCAATCGGGAGGCTACTGCCTTCAAAGTCTTTAAGTGCTTTATTACTTGAAAGATGTGAAAAAGAATAGGAGTCAGAGGGGAGATAGGAAAGGGTAAGATGGGAAGGGAGATAAGGGAAGGCGCTCGTCCCCTTTATTTCCCCTGCGTTGGCTCCGGTATTAGGTTTTACCTTTAGTTGAGAGATTCTTAGGCTCTATTTTTCTAGTTCACAGGCCATGCGTCCCAGACCTTATAATGCTGGTCTGTTTTCTGGCTTACTGTGTGTTTTTATGGGATGAAGACCTGTATTTCCCAATCGGTATAATTCTATAGATCCATCTGGGGTCAAAATCTGGGGTGATTACTGCCTACAACTTTAAATTATCTTGAAGGTTTATTGAAATCATGGAAAGCAGCAATATAGATGTCAGTGTTTGCACAAACAGAAAGATGAAACATTTCGTTGACCAGTACTCATTTCAGGACCCCAATGAAAAGAAACTTGCTTAATTTCCAAAGGATCCAATGCAGCCACATTTGATAATGTTTGTTCTAGAAAGCGAATTACATTGTTTGCTAAATGTTAGCTAAGAGTAAATGAACCTTAAAGTGCGCACCTCTGTTAAAAGCAGGGGATTTCAAAGTATCCAAAATTGTGAAAATTAATAAATTATAAATAAAACTTTTAGATTTTTTTCCCCTTGTTTTTGCGTCTGTTTTCTGATGTATTTTTATTTAACATTCCTGTTTTAAGGAATTATACCAAACACTTGGGCTTTCTGCTTTTCAGATTGAAATGGTGATAAAAGTAGAGGTTAAGAGGTTGTGTTTTGGATTCTTTATTAGGAATTAAAATAACTGGGCGGATAAACTGCACCTGTTTTTTTTTTAAAGTATATAAATGCTGTCTTCTTGCAGATCAAATGCATGGTTACGTCGTGCTGTACAGGTTAGCAGAAATCCATGGGAAAACTTTGCATGGCATGAATGCAGTTACCAAGAGACCTGCTACTACATCTTATCGAACTGGTTGGAACATGTCATTAACTCCTATTACCCTTGCCGTTAAGAAAAACTGATCAGGAATTAGGTCATGAGATCCAAATGATCCATGGTATGGACACTGTTTCCACAGACTAAAAGGCATTTGCTGTCATTGTATATGCAGGGCCCTGTTTCTGGCGGTTAGTCCATGGAGACTATACCACTCAAACATCAGTGTCTTTCCTGTTGCCCTGTCTCTTGCATTAATATTTATTTTAATCTAGCGTTGCCAGTGTACTCGCCCCACCCTGGAAAACGTCTAATTAAATTATTGGCACAGAGAGAAGAAGCTGGTGTTCCCAAGGTCTGAATTATCCACACGAACACGGAGTTTGGACTAGGACTATTTCACCACAAGATTACTCCTTGCTCTCCTCAAGGTGCCACCCAGCTCTTTGATTTCATTGGTGCCTCAGTGAAGGGAGTTGTGTGTACAAAAAAACCTGCATATACCTTGAATATTTATTTCTAACGTATGTAATATACTTTAGTATTGTTGATGTATATGAAATAAAGTATGTTGCAAGCCATTGTTATTTGAAAGGTTTAATTAAAATGTAAGTTCTTTGTTCTATAAACATGAATAACTGCAGCTCTTAATATAGGTCTTCAAATTAAAACCTTCGCTGTCTGGCTAATTGCTAGTCAGGGAGAAGATGATTAATAACCAAGGAGAGACAGTTGACAGAATAAACTTTTTTGCGCAAAAAAGTTTACATTAGAGACGATAATCTAAACCTTCACAAGCATATTGTTACCATCCCACTATTCCCCCTGGTCCTAGGTGGACATGTTCCTTTGAAGCAATCCTTTCTGGAACGTAAGTGAACTAATTCCAGTGACCTGTAAGGGGTCTCGGCTGTGTAATGTATGTCAGATTTGGGTAAGAAAAGGTATTTAAATTTTTTTTATTTTTTTTAAACTTTGGACGGGTTTTAATTTCTTCTGGCAAATCCCTTTTGTGAGATATCCCTGTGCAGCCGGAGTCCCCGGCCTCCACCTCCCCTTAACATAAAGCTTGGCCCCTTGCAGACACACTTACTAGAATTCCCTCCGCCTGTCTCTGTACGTTCTCCCTACCTACCAATTAGATTGTAAGCTCCTCGGAGCAGGGACTCCTCTTCCTTAATGTTACTTTTATGTCTGAAGCACTTATTCCCATGATCTGTTATTTATATGTGTTATTTATATGATTACAACATGTATTACTACTGTGAAGCGCTATGTATATTAGTGGCGCTATATAAATAAAGATATTCAATACAACTTAGTTTTCAGATAAGGATGGGGTGAGTAAAGAAAACATTTGACTGACAAACTTCCCAATTTAAAGGCTTCGAAGAAATTGAACTAGCAGACTAGGTGGGATTGCACCTTTTAGTGTGTGTGTGTGTGTGTGTGTGTGTGTGTGTGTGTGTGTGTGTGTGTGTGTGTGTGTGTGTGTATATCTATCCAATAATGAATATCACTTGTGAGCACATTCACATGTCTTAGGCTGCGCCTATAGTGCCGTCAATGGCGACACGACGGGTGGCGGCGCGGTATTCCGATAATTTGATTTGTTCAAGGGCCGTCACGTGACGCGACGGCCCTTGAAAAATCAAATTTTGCCGGCTTCAGGTCTTTGCGACGTTGCTTGTCGCCGTCGCGTGCACTATAAGCGCACGCGGCGGCTGCAATGTATTTGTTTTCGGGCGAAGTCACAGGCAGTATAAGTGTGGCCTGCAACCCTGCCTTTCAACCACTATCACCTAGATAGAGATGAAGAAGCGCTCAAATGCTAGGTATAATAACCAATGATAGCCAATGTCACAGTATAATCCAGAACACAATAATAGTGAGTGAAGCTAGCAATATAAGGTAAATAAAGTTTTTATATTTTTTTGGTATTGGGTCCTCTCCTTGCTCCATTGGATCGTGTGCTCCTTTTCACTTTCTGCAACCACTATCACCTAGCATACAGTGCTCCTACTGCAGCAAGGGATTCTGGGAAAATGACATGCAAATGAGCACACAGTCACCTTTTGCCTGAAATCCATTTACATGGAACCCATATAAGCAAATGCTCTGCTGTTCACACAGCTTTTAAGCACAGCATGGGATTAGATGCATAGCAAGTCAAACCACTCAGACATGTTCAACCTTAATGGGTCGCATCCGTGTGAGGTTGGCTGTACTGGTTTGTCTGTGCGTCATTTTTTCCCCCCTGAAAAAATCCTGTATAGTATTTGGTGTTGATACAATAAGGGTTATCAACATCTGCAAGGAATCTAGTCTTGGTTTTGAGTACATTATTATTATGATTTGTGACTTCCGTGGAGAGAGACTCCTTTGTTAAAACCCTGTAATCTTTTTAGTGGTATGTGAATCAGCTAATATATATATATATGGCTCTCAACAAGTACACACCTCTGGTCAGTCATAAATAGCAATTGGGTAATAATGTAACGCCCATTTCAGAATTGTCATTCAGCTTTTATTTGTGACTTTGCTTTTGACAGGTGTCATAATTCCCTTAGTCCTATGCATAGATGTGGGTCTGTCTGTTTTTAGAAATGGTAAGAGCTGAATTTGTGGTGCAGTCCACAATGGCACTATGTTTAAGGCTTGTCAAAGAATTTAGTGTATTTAACATGGCAACCTGAAACTTTGGTGTTTTACCATAGCTCCTTCCAACATTGCGTAAAATATACCCTCTTCGTCAGGCAAAAACGTACCTTCTGCTTGTCATTCTGTATCTGCTGCAAGGAGTGAGGGCTATGGCACTAATCAATCACATCAGTGATACAGCTCCATGTCTGTTCTTTTTGTTTCTTTATAATCTGACTTAAAGTTACTTTTTGGGGGGGGGGAGGGGGGTGCATGCTGGCAACACTTAACTTTTCTATTACATATATGTTTGGGGGGGGGGGGGGAGTGCCCATAACTTTTGTATTTTAGGTTTGTTTCACTCTCCTACATAGATTACATTATAGCTCAGCCACTTCTGTGCACCAAAAAAGTAAAACAATTTTACTTTAATAGCACAGATTGATAAATGTCAGGTTAGTAAATAGGTGCTCATACAAGTGCTATTTAAAGAGATTTCCATATGCCCATTTTGCAGCGTTTAGTAAATGGTCCCCAAAAAGCTTTCAGCGTGAACGTCTGCTTTAATTAAACTTGCTGAGTTGATGGAAGGGACCTTTTGAAGATGTCCTTTTTACCCAGATACATGCTCATGCATATGTTCAGACCCCCAGCAATCGGTACCACATCTAAATGCTCAGAGTTGGTTTTAGTAGCTCAGGGAAGTAAAGCCACAAGTCCTAACTGTGAAAGTACAACAAATAAATATAACAAATATGATACTTGCATAGTGTTTTTGTAAGCACCCACTTTCAATAGGATCTAGCTCATCCCACACTCATTAATGAAAACCGTAGCAATTCTAAAGTTGTAGTGATTACAGCTGAATTTTACTGCATTTCTTCAAGTGTTTGTACTCTAATTTATTGCAACCTGGAGGTTCAAAAACTCTCCTTTCATCCCTGTGCAGAACATGGCGTTGTCCTTATGCCATAGCGGTGTGTGAGCTGGGGGTGATCATTAAAATGTTTGCAGGCTCTTTCGCTACAAGTGAATTGTATGGGACATTGAACTGTTCTTTGTAAATCCGTGTGGGCAGTGTCCGTTTATTTTTCATTCTCCTTGTATCTTCTCCACACTTCTCACAGCTACCGATTTTTCTGAGCAGAAATATCATTTGAAAATTTTCCTACCACAGATGGCAACTTCCAGTCTAGTAGCTCTGAGACAGGAGATCAGGTGCTGGATCAGCAAGTTAGTGTTGTGAAATAGAGTTGGTGATCGTGATTCTCCATGTGCGTACGTGGCAGGTTAGACTACATAGAGAAAGCGGTGTTCAGATTGTAGTTAAAATGTTGTTACTCACTTTGTGAGGCCAATCATTTCTGCTTCTTTTGTTTAGTGATGCTGGCAGTCATTGAAAATACCAGTTCCCTGTATGTGCGGGTTTTTTCTTTTAATACAGCAATTCATGCTGTTCGTTTTCATTTTGGAAATTCTTTATTTCCCTTGCCTCCCACTTATTCAGCTACTTAACACAATACTCGTTGCAATGTTTGAGGTGCCTCGACCAGTGGAGGGGTTATGTGGTTTTGCTGATTTTAAGTGTAAATGTAATTGAAGCTGTTACGATCCTAAAAGGCTGACGTTTTAGATCAATTCTGGCTAAAGACCTAGAATGTCGGTAAAGACAAGTAGTCACCTCATTCCACACGTGCACCCCCAGAATGTTTATACCTGCACATTAACACAGTCAGTGCAATGTACACTGTTTGCAATATTATAGGCTTTGGAGAACTCGTGTGACCCATGTAGATACTGTGTACTCTTCAGTGTTTTGTGTACGGGTGTCTCCAGTAGACAAAAATTTGACTGTGTGTTGTTCACCGAGTGCTCATTTGCATGTCGTTTCCCGAGTCCCTGGCTGCAGCGGAAGCATTCTGTGCTAAGAGATAAAAGGGATGGGCAGGTTTGTGCACCTCTGAGACATGTGAATGTGTTCACAGGTGGTATTTTTATTTTTGCTGTTTTAATAAATGCTGCTTTTCTCACTCATTTGGAAGCCGTCTAAGTTAGCAATCCATTTTTTCTTCTTTTTTTAAAAACTGTCTAGTTGTGTTTGAGTTATAAGAAGAAATATATAACTTTCTGTTTCTCTGTCATAATGAAAAATGTGATTTGTCTTCATTAATCCATCTCTATAAAACATGTCTGAGTGCAATCTGCATGATGCAGTTGTTTTGTTGTTTAAATGACTTGCTGTGATGTAATGTTACGGCTGACACAACGAAGGGACATTCCAAGGTAGAGTTGAAGCCAAGTTTAGTGTCAATGTTCATTGACTTTTTTTTTTATTTATTAAAAAAAAAAAAAAAAAAAGGACATCTTTCTTGTCTAACTAAAGCTTCATGTCAACTTTTCTATTGGACAGTGGTGTATTGTTTGTAGAATCAATACTTTGTAGCGCTTTGGGGTATACAGCGATTATGTTTTAAACATTTTTCATGTTTTTTTTTGTTTTGTCTTGGTGTTTGGAAACTTAAACAATTTGTGTTAAAATTGAGGAAAGTTCAGCAAGTTTTCCACACACAAAGAGTTCTTCCCTCGAGGTTACCCTGATGTATCAATTTATTTGTCCTTAATATTGAAAGGCAACATTGGTGAAATGTTACTGTTTCAATTTTACTTTTGAATTCTTTTAAAGTATTCACAACCTTTTTGTGACAGTTCAGCAGTTTGTAATACAAATAGTTTTTAGTGTTCAGATTATGCATTTAATCTGCCGCATTACGCAGTCTGTTAATGTACAAACAGTTCCCCAGCAATAAGTCTGACACCCATCAAGTAATTTAGCAGGGTTCTCTTAACGTGGCATTCACAGAACTTTCACTTTGTCTCCAGCTAGCCACGGCCAAGTATCACTGATATAACCATCACATCTCTTGCAGTTTAGACTTAATTGGTTACCTGTTAATCGGAGAATAAGCACTCTGTAACTGAAACGCTGTATAAATGTGAGTTTTCACATGCATGAATTTAGAACTTAATGCTACTTTTATATGCCCATTAAAAACGTATTTTATAGAAGCTTGTGCCTTGTACATTTTTTTTTTATTAAACATTTTTTTCATTTAGGGCTTTAAAATGTTTATTTTTCATGTCAAAGTACCTTGATCGTGTGTGTGTGTGTGTGTGTGTGTGTGTGTGTGTGTGTGTGTGTGTGTGTGTGTGTGTGTGTGTGTGTGTGTATATACATGTGTTGCTGACACCTTTGGCAATGAAGGGGTAATATGCTTTGTATTTGAAATATTATTCATTTAATATACCTTAATGAAAATATTTTATTGCCGCATTGGAGAAGTGGTAGCAAAAAAAAAAGAAAAAAAAAAAGAGTGCAAAATCTGAGATCTGTACGGACAGTGGACCACGGGATCCATTCTGCAGCTGCTCACCCTCTAAACGTTGTCGGCTTGGAGCATAGGAGTCTATCTGGTGCTAATCTATCACATATTTAGCATGTATAGTTATCGGGGGTTCCTGAAAATAGAGGGAGTTGTCCTTAATGCACCATATTCTTAGTGCTCCCTAAACTTCAGTTTCTCATCCCACTTTTAGATGATGGCTGTGTTACACTTTATGAGTATATTAGGGGGGTGTGTGTGGTTGAAGCTCCAGCCTGGTCATGGGAGTTCAAATAATCAAGTGGCTATCTTAGACTAATCGTATTTCAAATCAGCAGTCTGACTGTTTACGTTACAGGGAGTAACGCATGCTAAAAAGTCGCATCGATTGCCAACATTTGTTGCATGGATTAGAAAATGTCAGGCCACGTGAACGTTTAATGGCTGTAAGCACATGCACCTACAGGCAACCGTTTATTACTTGAAATGTTCTCGGCTTGTGAGCATACTATTAATATTTGCTGTTCACAGGCTAGGAGTGCCTAACCATGTGATTGGGCTTTGGCTGGTGCTCTTTTGGTTTTCCAAGAGTCGTCCCATTGTTACATATAGTGCCATTTTTGCAGTTACAAGCGCGAAGTTGTAGGGACAATGCAACTTCTGAACTACTAGTCTGCTTTCCATGCTAAATGTTCTAGTATCAAGTACAATGGCATACGTTTTCCTAAATGTACTTTAATCCCCCCTTGTAATAAAGGGGGCGAGTTATGTCCCTGTACTGCAGTTCAAAACGCCAATCAGCATGTGGATTTTTTCATATTGAAATATTTGTAAGTGTCTAGTTGAAACTTCTTAAGCCACATGGGAAGTGTAAATAATGAAGATGTTGTTGTCAATACTGAAATCATGCACACGCATCTTTTAATAGCAGTCATTTAACACACTTCCTGTAAACACCATTTCTGCAAATGAAATCCCAGAGTTCCAATTATTTGCAGTACACACTAATTATTGTAACACATTCATGGACCATTGTCCTGGGAATATAGCAGCGGTCTGTTGCATCGTGCATGTACCAAGTGTATGTACAAAAATACATTTGCGATTTTCTTTAGTATTAAAACTCTATAAAGGATTTAAATTGGCCAGAATTCCAGTCCTGTCCTCAATTTCTGGGAGATGTTGGCGGAGGGTCAGATGTGGACAGCATGGGCAGAGAAGAGTTTAAAGGCAGCTTCCATGGGTCTATCAAGGTCTTGGTTTGAAATTTGGTTTAATAGCCTCTCCCCACTGTGTGGCCTGCCTGTGTGTGTTGGCTTAGGGTGGAAGGCAGAAAAAGTTTTCAGAATGTATTGCAAGTTTAAAAAAAGGAAAGGCTGCCCACAAACATTACAATCCGTACAGTAGTTCAGTGCAGCTGTCCTTTTTTTGCACAATATTTTAAAGAAAGTTATTAATGTATCTTCACTTGGCAGCATTCAACATTTGGCGTTGATTCTTTAACTCTGCAACGTACAACATTTGCAAAGAAAAGAAATACAGTACAACTTGCAAACGTCTTCACTGTGAACACCACATCAGTAAATAAAGTGCAACTGCCTTCTGAGAGCTGCATTATAAGTTGGGCGTGCATGTACCTGTATAGACAAGTCTGGCTATGTAGAAATAATAGTAAGAAGTCAGTTTATTTCCTGGGGTGCTTAAGATTCAGTGTAAACTTGAATTGCTGTAAGATTATCTCCTTGTGTATAAAATCCTAACTGTCCCTTCATGAAAGCAAAATGTAATCTAGATACTTCAATTGATTATGCCCTTCGCAGTGAGGTTTTGGGGCCTAAATATGTGAAGAAATTAAACCTTTATTAAAGTAACAGCTTCACATGTTAATTGTGGAGTACTGTACCTGAACTGTGTGGCTGCGGAGCTTATCCATAGCCCACCGTTTCAGGAGCTTATCCATGGCCCACCGTTTCAGGAGCTTATCCATGGCCCACCGATTCAGGAGCTTATCCATAGCCCACCGATTCAGGAGCTTGTCCATAGCCCACTGTTTCAGGAGCTTGTCCATAGCCCACCGTTTCAGGAGCTTGTCCATAGCCCGCCGATTCAGGAGCTTATCCATGGCCCGCCGATTCAGGAGCTTATCCATGGCCCGCCAATTCAGGAGTTTATCCATGGCCCGCCAATTCAGGAGCTTATCCATGGCCCGTCAATTCAGGAGCTCATCCATGGCCCGCCAATTCAGGAGCTCATCCATGGCCCGCCAATTCAGGAGCTTGTCCATGGCCCACCATTTCAGGAGTAGCATGCAAGCTGGAAGTTCCAAAATGATCAGTGCACGGTGCCACGGCCTATAGTAAGCCAATGACATGATTAGCAGATGGTGACTTGGCTTTCTATTGGTTACCGGGCGGCTTTATTTCTAGGCTTTTTCTTTCTTAAAAAAACTACATATATCCATCTCGTCCACCTTGTGGACTATGGGTCAGTTTCAGTCCACAAAGGGCCACTGGTCTGCGATTGGCCCATCTGCTACTATTCAAGCAGCGAAGTGCAATATTTCACACCTAAAATCTCAAAAGTAGGAATGTAGATTCAATGCAAGTAGTGATACCTTATGTAGGCCAACATTGGGGTCCTTCATAGATGAAATTAGTATGAAGAGGTTTCTACTATGACAATGAAAATGTTATACTACAAACTAAACTGCTGAAATATATGGTACATAGTTCATAAAATAGTCAGTGTTATTCTTTGGTTCATGATGGTTTTGAAGTATATCTAAAATTATTTTACAGTAGTCTTTTAGCTGTTTTACTCCAAATAGTTTATCAGGCTGTTTGAATAGTTCTGAACCTCTATGACTACTCAGCTAATTCTCCAAAGTTGTATACCTTAATCGCATAAATTGAAATATTGAAAATGAAAATTATATCTTGGGCTGAGTATCTCCCCAATTTCAGTAACTGCAGCTGGAACATGCACTGATTTTCAGACAGTTTCGCTTTGGAAAAGGTTTTTTTTTTTTTTTTTTAAAACCTGTGGTTTTTTTTTTCTTCCCCCTTGCAAAACTGTTCTCTTTACAGCTCTTAGTAAGGACTTTTGGACAACGACCCAATACAGGAGTACTGTACAACAGATTTAAGGTGAAGGCTCATCTGCCATTTTAGTGTTTGTTTTTTTTTAAAGTAATTTTGTAAAGCTATTAAACATTATCCTAGATCCGAAAGTCTGTGTACAGCAAAAAAAGCTCCTTCGTGCTTTTATCTACCCGGTAACAGGGGTTCGGAGGAATGGCATAGTTCCAGTGATTGGGGTATGCTGTACCTTGACCGTAATGAGACATTTGGTGGTGGTTGCCTCGCCACGACCAAGTTCTCGCCGGCGTTTGGCCGCTTTAACCCTGGGCCTTCCACCAGTTTACCAGTTAGGGTAGGGGGTTAACTTTAGGTGGTTTAATAGTTAGGGTAGCCGGTAAACTTTAGGGGTTTTAGTGGTTGGGTAGGGGGTAGCGTTAAGATTAGGGACTTACCTTAGCAGTGAATCGGCCGAGTGTCCCCGTGGCGAGGTGACTTGCGACGAAACACCGTCGGAGAAGAGTATAATTTGTTATCCATTTTGGTGTACAAGAAGCAATGTGCATTTGCATGTCATTACCCAGAAATCCTGGCTGCAGTGGAAGCATTGTATGATGTAAGGCAGGTGAACTGCTTGAGACGTGCTTACATGTGTTCTTTAACATTGCTGTACTGTGGAGGATTTTTGTCCCTTTACCCACCATAACCTATTTGTGTAGCTACAAATTGAGGAACTTTTTAGATAGTTTCAAAATGAAGCAATCTATTAAAATGATAACGGTGATTATCTTAAACCATTTGCAACTGCTAGGTGGGACTGACTCTTAATCGGGAGGCAAACCTCTACGGTTTCTCGTATTTCTAATTTCAGACCTGCCCTAGGCAAATAAGGTAGACAGTGTTTACCAGTGTAGTTCACCAGTTGCTATGGTGATACCTGGGTGCGACAGATTGCTAATACAACAAATACATGTAAATGTCTCCACATGGAAGGGATACCTGTCTGGCCCTGAGTGTTTGCTGTGATAATCTGAAAACACAGTCCTCTTGGTATCTAACCTCTTTACATATAAATGTTTTACTTCAACTGATCCGTTTCTGCCTTTTGGCATTGCTGGTGCCCTTTTGAACACAAAGGAATTTCCACATCAAGATGATATGTTGAGATTTATGATCTAAACCATTTTTTTCGTTTTCCTTATTTTGAATCTTGTTGACAAGCTATGTGTGGTGTGTGAGCGTGAAAGCTGCAGCTATTTTTTGTGTAAACAATGAGGTGCAGCCATCAATGCAATGTACGATTAGTTAAAAAGAAACTATAATCTAGAAATTGCTATGTCTGAATATATTAAAATTGAGGTATCTCACATTTAATTGGATGGGTCAAAATCTTTTTTTGAAAGAACTTAGAAGCTTTGTACGGAAATCAATTATTCTGATATCTGTAAAACTTCTCTCTTTTTGTGAAATAAATATGGACCGCTTCAGTCCCTTCAAGAACCAAAGGGAATGCATGTAGTTGACCGATAACATTTTTATACAAATCAAACAAGCAAGTCTTTTTACATTTTTAGTTGTCTCCTTAGCAACCAAATGCTTTGGAGTATTGATAAAATTGCCCCCTAATCTTTTTTTTGAGATAAAAAATGTTTTGTAAACTACTATATATCCAGATACCAAAGAGAATCCGGCACTCGAAAGAATGTCCAAATATCAAATAGTTGAATCTGACCATACAGTAATGCCCAGTCTGGATGATCCGGGAACCTTCAGGTGTATCTTGAAGACGATCTCATAACATGTAAAAAATAAACATGAGCACATCAGTGTATAACTGTTGGTAATGGTAAAACAATACAAACTGACAGATAAACTAACAGACTAACAAAACACCAGTAGAAAAATAAGGCAGTGCACTGCCCAAAGTAACAGAAGGAGGCTCACGGTTTTAAGCACCAAAAAATAGATTTATTACATAAAAAGTGGACAAAAGGGTCCCCCCTAGGCCACCTTGATAAAGGGCATTTTTGCCTGAAACTAGTTGGTGGACCCCTGCTGTGGCTTAGGGGGGACCCTTTTGTCCACTTTTTATGTAATAAATCTATTTTTTGTTGCTTAAAACCGTGAGCCTCCTTCTGTTACTTTGGGCAGTGCACTGCCTTATTTTTCTACTTGTTCCTGCCATCACCTGGGAGATTGCACGCCCTAGAAGATTCTGAGATTGGATACTCCAGGAGAAACTGAGTGAGTTCACTTTGTGGGTCGCTGTACCCCTTTTTTCACTGATATATGGGACGTTGGTCTGTACTATTTACTTATGGTGCCGCTGGCATTAGGTACTAGTCCCCTAACCCTATTAGGGCTTCGTTATGCTATATGCTTACATTGAAGGAGTTTATCCTAAACCTCAGTTTATTATGCCAAACAGGACTTGTTTTTTCTGATGCACTGGCTTTCTACTTAACAAAACACCAGGCAGACTGACTAACAAAACACTAGACAACACCTAATGATAAGACAGAAAGCTAATTTAATAAAATATATAAAACAGACATGTCTTGATCTCAAGGCAATGACTTTGCTGCTGCTCATCCAGTGAGAGAACTTGGAATCCTACTTGCGACAAGCAGGATTCCAAATAGCATAGGGCAGTGGTGCGCAAACTGGGGGGCGCGGAAGAATTTCTAGGGGGGGACGCGGCAGTTAGAGGACCCGCGCTCTTCCCTACGGCATTTAAATTAAATGCCGGTGGAGGCCTCTGTAACTCACCTGTGATGCGGCAGTCATGTGACTTCAAGCAACTTCAAGCATCACCATGGCAACACACGTCAAATGACGCGTGGGGTCATATGACCTGTGACGGCATTTGATGCCAAACCATTGGGAGAGGGGCGCGAACGCTGAGGCTCCCAGCAAGGAGGCCGCAGCTCAAGATGTTTGCGTACCCGTGGCATAGGAGATAGTGAATCCTGTGCTGCTTGCTTCTAATGGATGTTGGTAGTATCCCTCCGGTGTACTCACACGGACACTGCACATTCATGAATTTTGTTGCCTCTTGCAGTTTCCTCACAGACCGCTCTGGACAGCACTTACTCGGACGCCGCACGTGCCAATGCCCCAGTACCTGCTGCACTCCTCGCGGTCCGCTCCGTTGCCATTCGCAACGCGGACGAGATGATTAGTCTCCGCACAGCTTAGTTCAGTCAGATATCCCAGGATCAGCTGTGGTGAATGCCTTCACCTCCAACCCTATGCGTTTCGTGAAACGTTACTTCCTCAGGGGTATGTGATGTGGATAGGCATGTCCCTTGATTTATACCCGCAACAATCAACTTGTATATAGTAATACATACTAAATAAAAACAACTTAGCAGGTAAAAGGACTAAAATAGGTCTCGGCTTATCATAAACTAAACAAAAAGAACATTAACAAAAGCACAACATATATTACCAAATCGTTAACAATAAATCATTGGCAATTAATCCATAGGTTGTCTAGAGAATTTTGATTCTCTGCCATGGGGAATGCATAATTGGCATACTAAAGCCATATATACATGAATTAGATCATATAGCCCCTTAAGTGTTCCATTGGAGACAGTAAAGAACAGAGGTGACATAAATAGTACACCCCAAACACCCAAAAAGAGTGCTTTGTGAATGCTATAGAGAATACTAAATAAAAGGCAATAGTGATCATGGTAATTACTATTTGTTGAAAGTATTTAATATAAATCTGCCAGACGCCCATTGTCTACCCTATTGGCTGTGGCGGTTGTTCCCCCACTAATCGAATACTGCACCACAAACTCTGTGAGGATTATCATGACAACAGGTAATCAAATAAACACCTAGTTGTCTGTAGGCCACAGGGGACATTGTAAAAGGTAAATTACGAATGTTGTGTGACAGTTAATGTATGAACATATTTTATACTCTTTTGATGTAAAACTGAACCTGAATGTAGTTTTGCTTGCACTATGTCATGCTGTGCATGTTGTACAAGGAAAGAAACCTTTGGTTGTATGTGTTGAAGCTGAATTGGCATGCTTCAAAGGGCAACTGGGCGCTAATCTGGATTTTAAATTGGCTGCTTTTTTGAAAATTATTGAAGGTTTGGATGGGAGAATTTGAGACAATGTTGTGTCCTTAAGTAGAATAGGCCAATGCTTGTTAAACACATCTGATTTTAAGGGCCATTTGATTATACTGTGTGATGAAAGATATTTGATTGCGGGATTCCAAAGGTTGTTCCTTTTTTATTTTTATATTCCAGGAGAGTTTCTCTGTCTATTCGTTGAACCTGAGTTAATGTATCTTCAAGTTCAATAGCAGAGTATTTCCTCTCAATGAATTTTGTTTTCAGCTTGTTCGCCTGAGACGCAAACGCCTCATCACTTGAGCAATTACATCTCAGGCGGACGAAATGTCCCGTAGGGATATTTTTAATCCATTGAGGATTATGGTGGCTGTCTGCCATTACAGTTATTAGCCTGTACTGACTTGAAAATTTTTTTGTATGGATAGAATTATCTACTATAGTAATGGCTAGATCCAGAAAATTAATTTTTGTCATACTGACATATGAATTTGAGGTTCCTATTGTTGGTGTTAAGATCAACAATAAATGTATCAAGAAGTTCTAAACTTCCGTGCCAAATAAAAATATCATCAATGTAGCAGCACCAAAGCACCAGGTTTACACAGAGGGGGCAGTTGTCCCAGATGTAATCATCCTCCCACTTACCCATGAATAGGTTAGTATAACTCGGTGCAAACCTGGTACCCATGGCTGTACCACACACCTGAAGAAAATACTGTAAATGAAACCAAAAATAGTGACAATGTATTGTATACTATCCAAAAGAAAGACCTTTTTAATGACGTAAGGGCATATTGAAATCCTGTTCTTATGAGAACAGGCTTGACATCCTAATTGAAGGTCTATAATGGTGTAAAGGGAGGAGACATCTCCCGTTACCCACACATAACCAGGACGCCACTCCACGTCATGCAAAATTTGCAAAACGTGATGGTATCACGCAAATGAGATTTTAATTGGATGACGAATGGCTGTAAATAAAAATCAATAAATTGTGACCATTTGGAAGAAATTGAATTAATACCAGAAATTATTGGTCTACCAGGGGGTTTATGTAAATTTTTGTGGATTTTAGGACTTCGATAGATACGTGAGTGTAAAATGTTGAGATAGTCGTACTCTTCCTGTGTAATGACTTGATTCTTAAGTCCCCTATCCATCAGAGCAATCAGTTGTATTTGATGTTGGTTGGATTGGTGGCTAAGGGGAGGGAGGTAGTGGTGTCACCGAGCAAATTCAGTGATTCTTGGACATAATAAAATTTGTCCATCACCTCTATTCCTTCCCCCCACTCCATCCGCTGGTTTGATCAATATTGAGTCGTTCTCTAATTGAATCAGTGCTGTTTTTTCTTGGATGTTTAAGTTGTCACTGTGAATTTTGAATGTACGACTCGAATTTTCCAAATCTTGCGTGACCATTTTTACAAACGTGATCACCAAGTGCCCTTGAATGTATTTAGGATAGAATGTGGGCTGTTTTTTTAAATGGTTTAGATCTAATTGTATTAGAACTACTTGAAACACTGCCACTGTAAGGCTGTGGCTAATCTGATTACTGACGGCATCATTAGCAAAATATTTTTTCAATGACCGTTTTCTGGCAAACTTGTGCATATCAATGTACAGATTAAAACTATTAGGCCCACAGACTGGTGCAAATGTCAAGCCTTTGCCAAGAACTCTCTTCAGTTGATACTCACTCCACTCCTCCCAAATCTTATCCACTGTCTTCTACTTCCTTCTCTTCTTCCTCTAGATCGTTTTTTCTTTTTTTGTTGTTTGGTAGCAGAGTGTGTAAAGGGGGTTTGGTCACTTTGGTAATTTTCACTTCTGGAAATATATGCTCCCTCTCTTTCCTCCAATGTAAAAAAGAGAGCGCTAGTTTTGATCCTTGGGAGGGTAATGATTGATACTTCCTCCTCTGGTTCTCTCTCAGAGTATCTGATGATGATTACCTGTACTAATTACCTCCTGTGTGGGTTTGGGTTTGATGGTATTTTTACTGTCATTTATTTTACGCTGAGTATTGAATTGTTGTTTTATGTTGAGGTGGTTTAGGTTGGGAATTGGGAGTGTGGTGGTGTGTATTTCATTTATTTACATGGGGGCTGGCTGCAGTGTGCCTGTCCTGATGTGTTCGTGTGTTCTTAGTTGTGGAACGATAGCTCCTGTTGTCATACAGTTTATTCTTTGTCTGTTTTATTTGTTGAATTTTATTCCAGTTTCTATAGCACCATGTCAGTCAGACTTATTCTTGAAGAATTTCTTCTGTTTGGTGCTCACTATCTCCAATTCTAGCTGGTCCAGTCTCCTTTTTTTTTTTTTTTTTTTAACCTCGGGTTCTAAGTTAAGCAATTCTCCATTCCCTTTAAATGGGTCCAATTGGGTTCTAATATCAGACATTTGCTGATCCGAAATTGTCAATGACTGCCTACGATGGGACACCAACAATCTCATTAATGCAAAGGAGCATTGATCCAAGACCTTGTTTCATTCTTGCATAAATGATTAATTATTAGAATTAATAGTAGGCATCTTAAAAATTCTCACTCCTCATGGAATACGTTGGTATTCTATGTATTTGCTCAATGTGTTAGCCATTGTCTAGTCTGTGACTAGTAATTTCTCTAATTGATTAATTGGAGGGTGCAAGTCTATCTGTGATTCTGATATGTACAACATTTGGATCATTAAATATATGTTCTTGAATAAAACAGTGTTCATGGTGAAGTACTAATAACAAAATTGGAATAAAAAAATAATTCCAATGAATATAAGTGCAAAAGCTGCTATACAAGTGATACAAAAGTGTAAAAATGTATCTTATATTATAATATAATATATATTATCCTATATTAAACTATATATTCAGAGTATTCCTATTTAATGTTGTAGTTAAACAAGTTTTGATGCCATCATTAGTCAAAGGGATTAAGGGGAAAGAATAACGTTTACACAAACTTTTGAATTAAGTGGACGCAGAAAAGAATGTAAGCCGACTATCTGTAAATGTGAACATTTTACTTTACGGAAAGGAAATCAATTGGATTGAGAAGTTGTTTAAAAAAGCAGCTCCATCTTTCCTCCTCTTCCCCCTCCACCCCTGCTGTGTCGGATTGCTGCTTTACATTGCTGTCATTTGTTTGTTGTGCGTGACGCATTCATCAGTAATGAGTTAATTTAGTGCTTAATAGAAATGTGTCAGGACAGACATATTTATACCGTGCTGCACCATCTATTCAAGTGAGAAATTCTAGAAACCGCATCCTCTTGTATTAGCAATCTGTGCCTTGGCTACATTAGTTTCCTGTTGTATAGCTCTCATCTCTATTCAGAACAATGTAACAAGAATCGTCCAGTAGCCCACATCCTAGTTACTTTTACAGTATAAGCAATACGGACTTTACCCTGGGCCGGCTGAGGCCTTTTGTCCCAGTGCTAAATGCTCTATCCTAATTAAAATAAAGCTGTCTTCTTGGATACCTGCTTTACAGAACGACAGGTAAAACGAATATTATTGCTTATGCTCTTCCTGTAAATCAGAAGGAGCAGTCTGTGTAGATACAATACACTGTATATTGAAATTGTTCACTAATGCTTGGGAGTTGGGCTCCTTCTGGAACAGCAAAAGCCTTCTCATGTAGTTCTTAAAAGGGGAACAGCATAGAGGAGGACTGATTATGCTCTGCTTGTAACTCACAAATCAAGTGGATGGATAACAAGAATGCCCCCCTTTCCAACACCTTTAGCGTCACGAATATCAGAAATCTAAAGATGTGTAGCCTCCAGATGTCTGTGACCGTAGTAATGGCATGCTCTCTTTATTTTGATATGGGTCTCGCCTTTTAGTTATACTGTAGACGTCCGGAAACATGAGATTACAATCTGTAGATGGGATGTGACTGGATTGGAAGCTTTGGTGAGAGGCAGGAGGGCATTTTGAGGAATTCAAGATGTTCACTTCATCATTATTAAAATGTGTCATATAATAAGACTTTCCTTTTTTTAAAGCAGCAATCGCCCATTTTTAGTATTCTAAAGAAATAGTTTTACTTGAACCCGGGGGGTTGGGGGGGGGGGGGGGAGAAACAACGACAGGCGGGTACCCAGAGCTGGAAATAGCATGGTTCAGCCCCAAGGACAGCCTGGTCTTGAAATTGGTTTAGTTGCCTGCATTTCTTCCTGGACTTTTAAACGGTTGTGGAGCAGGAACACCCCCCTCCCCTCCCCAATGCTTTTGCAGATTCCTATAGACCCATGGGATTTGATGGCCAATTTGATTTTTCAAAAGTGGAGTAAAACACTGGCAACTAAAGCAGTACATTTCTTGGTAACAGGGTGGTCGCCGAAACTAAGGGGTGTGTTTGTGTTCCTGAGGACCCCCCAGTTCATAATTTTTGTTAAAATAGGTGGTGGTGGTGGGGGGAGCAGGGGAAACTGTTGCTTTAGGTTTGATATTTTCATAGTTGTATAAGGATAAGGTAACTATTCGGTTGTACTATAAGTAATATATATATATTTTTTTTCTTTTCACAGCATTTATCCAGTCTGAAAATGTAATTGAAGTGCTTCGTTTTGATGAAGGAGGCCTTTTAGAGGTAATTATAACAATAAGAAGTTAAACTTTTGTTGGTAAAAATTGACGTCCTTGCTGCAAAATTTAAGTGACCATCGTAGAAATTAATATTTTGCTGTTTGAGACAAGGTATAGTAGCAGTGTGCACAATTGTAGTGTATTCTATTTTGTTTCTGTTTTCTACTTTTTTTTTCTTGAACATGTTCTTTAAACTACTGCTTTAACGAGACAAATCTAAATCTTTTACTTACACCAAAGCTAGCAACGTTTCTGTTTAACGATTCTGAATCCTCTGGCAGCACCCCACCACTGCTAGTTTACATCTAAATACTCCACGCTGTTGAAGCAAAGTTATCCCCTTTCCCCATTTCCCTGTACTTTCGACTTTTACTTACACCACGAAAAAATAACATTGACAGCATTTCATTGATTTTAGGTGATGTGCAAAACCGTTGCTTACGCTCTTCCCAACTTTCTACCTTCTAAAAAAAAACACTTTGGAGTGCCGGGAAATTATATATATTTTTCCATGCGCTTTGCTTTATTTTTCAATATTTTATCTTGGGTGCAGAAAAAACACAATACTGTACATGAGGGGTTTATGCATAAATATGTTGCGTTATACTTTATTTTAGTATTGAAAAACGCCTATACCTCGTACAATATAATTTACATCTGTGTATACATCTGTAATGTGTTATATTTTTGGTATGGTTCAGAACCATGGAGGATCTCTGAGACTTGGTAAAATAAGCATTAGTAAAGCATTACATCTATCAACCTATTTTCCTCATAGTGTTGGGTTATTTAAATAACAGTAGCATTTACAGTACCAATGCAGGCCTCTCAGACATGCCAGCATTTCAGATGGACGTTCTCCATTTGTATAACAACTTAGACCATTGGAGGGCAGCATGCGGCTCTCGGGGGCCTCACCTGCAGCCCTTAACTGCTGGCTGCCCCAGCAGCGCTCTGTCCCAGTGCAGATGTTGCTGTCCTGTGGCAGCTTTTTCCTGTTCCCTCAGCTGCTTAATGACAGTGAACTGATGAATACTGGCCCTCTTCTCTGCTAATCACTACTTCCCAGTTTTAAGAGGAGCGGACCATATTCACCAGATGCAGTAATGTTCTGGTGCCTACCGCTGACCTAGATCATGCTGGTTACAGTAGCTTCTTGCTATCTATCAAAGTGCCCTCTGCCAGAAATTTGTTCTGCCCAGCAGAGCCTTCAGTGCCCCATATGTACAGTGTGGGAGTTCCTTGTAACCTCTGTAAATTGTCTTGTCACCTGTTTCCCCACTAGAATCGTTTAGTTTTCTTTACAAAACCAATATACATTAACATAGGTGGCTAGTAGGTCACAAGTTCTCTAGCATTGAGGGGAGACATTGGGAAACTTGTTATGAAGACATGTAGGTTGGTTCTCACGATATATACACAGACTGATGCAAACATTAATCTTCAGTTTCTGAGTAGGACTATATTCTTGTCACACCTGTTATGTTGTCCTCAAAAGGAAAAACAAAATCCCAAACAAATGTAAGAACTTAATGTATAACTGACATTTTGTTGTCTGGAAAGCTTGCACCAGTAAATATTAAATATGGATGTGAGCAGTAAGGGGGCCATCACAGCGCAAAACTTTTTTTTTTTTTTTTTTTTTTGCAGAAGCTTTGCTTCAGAGCAGTCACAAATAACCTTAAGGAAGCCTCCACTTCGAAAACACTGAAGAATTTCTTATTTGTGCAGCTCTTGTTGACGTATGCTTAACACATAGCTGTATGTAGTTGTAGCGCACTTTCACCCACCCACTGGGTGATGTGTGCGGTGCGTTATCCGTGGCTCACAGGAGGCCTGAGCCTCCGCTGCAGGGAGCCTGGGGTGTACCTGAGTCAATAATTGGTAGCACCTCCACCTGTACGGGATTCTACTATGTGGAATGACCCCGTTACAGGAACCTCATGCAACAAAACACACTTTGGTAAGTATAACATTTTTACTACACAGAATCTCTGTGTTTGCAGATGGTGATCTGGTCCCAGATCACCACGTGCCAAGATGCAGCCGCGTCCTGGCTGTGTCACTATACACTGGTACTACAGAGGCAGTGTCACTATTTTATGGGACTGTCCCTGCAGCAACCACAAGCTGAGGGAAGTCGGGGCCTAACGGGATCTCTGGCCTACCCTATCCTTGTCCCAGCCCTGACTGGCGTGGCTCGCAGCGCGCCAAATGTATCAATACCAGTCCTCCATGATCCTTGTGACCCGATTGGCCGCTCGCGTCCATGTGATCTGTGCAGCCCCTGGGGCTGCTGGGTATTGTAATTCCCCTGCGGTGCTGCTGTGTAATGGCTGCCGCAACTACTCTGCTTCTGCGCATACACGAGCCCTAGTAATGGCCACCGCATATACCGGCACCTCTTTGAGCATACGCTGTGCCTTGCGCATGTGTGGCTACGTGCAAGATGGCAGCACCTTGCAACAAACACCACTCGATCGCCAGACGGCCCGCCGCTGCACAGCCTGCATCTCCCCGGCATTCTGCGGAGGTTCCCCCGCTAAGCAAAGGTAAGCGGGGATCCAAGGGGCGGACGGGGAGCCCAAAAAGTGAGACCTGGCCACATACTGATCCGCTGTGAGCTAGTGTAGTAACTACACCGTGATGGGCCTTTTCTTTATCACCATAACTAATTGTAATGAGATGTGAAAGTATGGCATCCTAATGGTATCGGTAAAGTCTGTGGGATATGGAATCTGTCTAGAAATACCCTTCTGTCACGTTTTCCCCCTCGTCCTCTATTAAGGGTGTATGGTGACAATATGACATATTAGGATCGTTATCCAGGTGCCTGTTGCCACGAGTGCGCAAACTAGGGGGGGGTGGGGCACGAGATTCTCTGCAGGGGGGCGCAGCGTTTACAGAGGCCCTGCACCCTTCCCGAAGGCATTTAGATTAAATGCTGAGGGAGCGGCGTCGCCTCTGTAACTTCACTTACCTTGGCTCAGACTGCTTTTGGCAACGTGGCGTCATGTGACGCTGCGTTGCCATGGCGTTGTGACGTCAGAACGCAGGAGGGGGGAGAGCCGGCAGGGGGGCGCAGGGGAAAAAGATTGCGCATCCATGCCTCAGATCTTAAAATCACTCACATGGGTTTAGCCTACAATGTAACACAATCTTAGCCCTTTCACTGCCAGCTTTTTGAATACTGTATAATTATTTGCATTCATCGTAAAACCAGGGCTATGTTGAGGTTACGAGGCTGTCTTGGATCACACCATTGTTTTATGTTCCTACCATTGGGTAAATGGATGATTAAGCTTTGCCTTGTCGACAGATCCAGCACCGCGCGTGTTATAAGTGTGCGAGTGAACCGCTCTCATTCTCAGATCAGTTATGTACAAGGTACAAATTATTGCAATTTGCTGATTGTCCTGATTGCGAATATTGCACACATGATACATTGAGATCTTATCTGCACTGACAAAACATCTACCAAAACCTGTTTAGCTACAATCATTACAGATTATGCACATACTCTGGTGCATAGTTGGTGATCAGCTGGCTTCAAACTTTGTGTGTGTGTATTTCACCCAAATCCAAGACACTGTATTTAACAGATGTGCTGTCTTATTGTTCTGTCAGAACAAGTATATTAAGACATGATTGAAGTCCTGTATTCTTGCATGTTAAATCAGGGGGGTACAAACTTTTTTCCCTGCACCCCCCAGCCGCCGATCACCTCCCCCACCCCACCCTCACCACCACTTAGCTCGGCTTCGACACCATGACGTAGTCGCGACGCTGCGTTGCCATGGCGACGCGTCTGGAGCCAAGGTAGGTAAAGGTTTACAGAGGCCCTGCGGCTCCCCCGGCACTTCATTTAAGTGCCTTCGGGAAGCGCGCGGGGCCTCTGTAAACCGCACGCCCCCCCAGCAGGCAGTCTCGCGCCCCCCAGTTTGCTCAACGCTGTGTTGAATCACCACTGCAGTTTAGTGAGTGAGACACCGTCGTTAATTGTAAACAAAAACAGATTTGCTCCAATTTTATAAATATTTTAAAGTCTTCTGGCTTTAAACATTGTTGCTATATTTAAATTTGAAACATGATCTTTAGCCATCTGCAGGACATTTGCATGGATATTAATAAAGATCAGTCATGTTGCCAGCATGGAGTTGCCTGCTATAAATGTATTTTTAGCATGTACTGTATATATAAACAATTGGATTTTATTTTGCCATTACAAATCACTTTTGAAAAGAGAAATATCCCCTACACACATCCCTGCACCCATCCATGCTTTAGTATTCAATTACTAATATTGTACTGTGTATAAAACAGTTTTTATATTTCATACCAAAGTAATGTGTTGAATTCATACACTGATCATTTTTTAAAGTAAGTATATTCTCCACAAACGTTCGTTGGTAAAACTAGGGTTTTATCTGTCATTAGTTGTCATATCTAAAGATGGTGTTACTCCCAACCCAGACCCTCAAATATGTATTTTGTGGATGGGAAGAGAATGAATTGGAACACACTTATGAAATATGCTCATTTGAATCCTTTGAATATATCTTGCATATTATATCCCAGGTATCTCTGATGGGTTTTGTTTAGAGCAGGTTTTGCTTTAAAGGCTGTGTAAAACAGCAGCTTATAGCGATCCATATTAAAGCGAACAAGAAGCGAACAGATAGAGTGCTCCGCATGTCATAACCCAGAATCCTTTGCTTCAGTGGAAGCACGCAATGCTGTGTGATAATGGGGTTTGCTCATAAGTTTTCTTTATCATTGCTGTATGTTGGAAGCTTTCTGTCACTTTTGAAACTGTTTCGTGCACAGATATGTTTATCTTTATTTATAAAGCGCCATCCATGTACATAGCGCTTCACAGCAGCAATACACGTGACATAATAATATAACACATAATGAGAATAAGGGTTTTAAGGCCTAAAAGCAACACTAGAAAAAGGAGTCCCTGCCCTGAGGAGCTTACAATCCAAGCTATCTCTCCATGCACTTTATAACATTTGGGAAGGTGTATATGTTGGTACTTTTATAAATATAGGATCCCCAACCCCAACTAGATGGCTCTAGTTAGGTACTTGCACACTTAGTGATTAGACCATCGTTTACAGTCTAAATATTGTAAACATAAAGCTCTGTTCCTAGTCCTGACGAAGACTGCATCTGGGGAAGAAAGGTGAGTCTCTTGTCATATTATACAAGTCCTATTTAGGAAATGACTAATCACGATACAGCTTGATTTACGATTTTGGTGGATTTGTTCTAAAGTGTAATGTGATATCTTTATTCCTTTGTGTTAGATAAAAAAACATATTTCTCCTCCTTGCCCATATTTCCCATTTTACTTGAAATGGTCACATAGGATTAAAAAGAGCAACAACAAAATGGTTATTGCGGTCATGGCTTGTGAACAGTATAGCACATGAATGACATAACTAACCCCAGACAGTGCTAAGGCGTCCTTCAACTAGTTATGCTGTGGGGGAAATAGGGTCGCTATGCAGAGCATTAAAAGGTTTATTAAACTAGGACAATGAAAAAAAAAAAATGTTTTTCAAAGTACCACATTCTGGATAACCTTTTTAAGCCACCTTTGTGTCTTTCAGCAGAGCCCTCAGTGTGCTTTGCCATCTTACTCATTTAACATACGTGCCAGGAATAGAGTGGAAAAAATGAAAGTATCAGTCTTGCATTGTATGTGAAAGTTAGTGAGACGTGGCTCCTTCATTTATACCTCGTGAAATGATGTAATCTGGAGCCCCCGAAGCAAAGTCTTCTCCCATTAGTCATGAGAACTTGCAGTAATAGCAATGCAATGTTTACTTCATTCCATATTTTATATAGGAAGCATTTACATCACCATGTCCTTTTTAGTTCCTGGTGTTGTGGTTGTAAATGATTAAGTAGTGCATATAACTCAGTGGTTTTCACATTTATTTATTTATTTGGTGGGTTAAGGAGCCCGATAATTATGTTGTGAAATTCTGCGGAACCCCAGCCCTCTCTAATAGCGCGTCTGAGATCAGATGCATTGTAAGGAACCCCAACTTTCTCTAATAGTGTCTGATATCAGATGCATTGTAAGGAACCCCAATCGTCTCTAATAGCGCGTCTGAGATCAGATGCATTGTAAGGAACCCTAACCCTCTCTAATAGTGTCTGATAACAGATGCATTGTAAGGAACCCCAACCCTCTCTAATAGTGTCTGATAACAGATGCATTGTAAGGAACCCCAACCCTCTCTAATAGCGCGCTGACATCAGATGTATTTTAAATTCTTCTGTATTTGGTATCATTTCCAAATGACCTGAAAATTGCAGGGAATCCTCTAGGAACCCCTGTTGACGAACACTGACCTTGACCTACACACACACGCAAAAAATAGTCTAATGAAAAAGCATTTTGTGAAATAGGAAGAAAAAAAAACTAACGTGATTGAATTAATTTCTTTTAAGTCTACGGTGTTGAATTGGGGATTTTTTTTTTACACAGGCATGCCACCTCTGTGCTCTTTGGTAGCAAAAGGGGTAACATTTTGGGGAAACCAATGAGGAACATTATATTCTAGGGATAAGGAAAATATAAATGTTATTGCAGCACAAAAGTTCACCCAAAAGAGATTTTATCTAAGGAACAGCCCTGTACTTCTGCCTCAGTACATTATGTCAACACACTGCATCCATAGACTTTGTTTAGAGCAGTGTTTCACGAAGGAGGGTGTGTAAGGTGTAGCTCAAATTATGAGTCAATCGCTGGCACGTTTCAATGGCTTCACATGACTTTCTTTTGTGTGTTTTTTGTTGTCCGTTATTAAAAGTAATGTTCATTGTTGCTGTGTTCATGCTTATGACTGATGTACACTGACCCGTTACCTTGTAACACCTTAAACAAAACAATTGGACAATGTTTAATCATTGGTGCGCATAAGGCGAATGTAGTGTGCAAACAAATTAAAGTTAATTTCTTGTCTCATGCATTTGGTAGGAAGAGGATCAACTGCTAGAACCTCTAAACCATAGTCCTATTATTCATGAGTCGTGTTTTCTCATCACATCACAGCTGCTTATTAAGGTATGGGGGTATGTGCCTCCGAATCACCTGGTTCAGGAAATTATATTGGATAAGCCAACATATTAACTATTTCCCACAGTGGTGGTGTATCTTGGCACCTTTCTATTGGCTGTATACTGTGCCATGCCATTAAGGTATATAAGTCTTTGCTGTTGGGCATTACTGCTGTTCACCTAATTAAGTAATATCAGACATTTATGGACTTAACCGGTCACTTTATTTTCCCGCTATCAGTACATTATTATTGTGGACTAGTCTCCCCCCTCCCTCGCCTCCCTTCACGCTTTCCCCTACTTTTCTGTACACTTTTTTTTAAATAGATGTTGCCTTGTTTTTTGTAATCCTTTATGTTCTGATGGATGCCGAGCATTAATATCACCATCCCCCTTATGTGAAGCCTACCGTATGTCAAATTAACTCGAACAACGGTGGTATTTAGCTTCCTGAGCACTTCCGACCTCATTTTGTTAAATCGTGGTTTTCTTAATCTCTACCATGGACTGCACTGGCTCTGGGGAGAGATGCATTGGGACCTCCTGGACACTTACGCTTTTCATCACCTGAACAAAGAATCAGATTAAAAAAATAAATAAATAAACCACATCCCTTGAAAGGTCAAGGTGAGACCTTTTGAAGTAAATAAAAAATTACGTGAGCAAACTGCTGCTTTAGATTGAAGCAACATGAGAAGTTTTGCTGCTTTGGGATCAACTCCCTCTTTAGAGTGAAAGCAGTCCAAACTCCTATTGTGACAAACAAATCTTATTGTGTGTACATTGCACTCTCTGATTTTGTATCAAGAAGATCAAATCCCAGTAAATACACCCACAGCGGCATATAATATTGAATAACTTTGACTGTTGCAGTAGTTTGTCCTATTTATAAGGGCCTAGAATACCAAGCAGTTTGCATAAAGGTGGTAATGGGGATTCCTGAATTGGTGTGTAGAAGATTTCTGGATCCTTCAAGTGGCATCTGCAGACGGATGTACTGAATAGGTAATAATGTTTTTCGAACTTTCTATTCTCCTAATATAGGAGTGGGCAAAAATAGAAATCCATCCTTGCTCCAACATGTTACATGTTCTATCCACATATGTGGCCTTGACATCTGACATACAGGTTTTATTTATTTTTTAATGCAGTACTGTTCTTATTTACTACAGTTTAATACAAATATTACCTAAAGGTTACTTTTTTTGGGGGGTTGTAGTCACAGAGACAACAATAAGGAAATGACTAAGAGAGAGAGCCTTTTTAATCTTCTTTGCTGGCATTACATTAGTTCATTGGAATTCTGACTCCAGGTGTCAGCCATAACAAAGTGATGCCTTGGGAAATGACTAGCTGTGACCCATGTCATTAGTTGAACTTCTGTTTTGTGATACAGTCCCTAATTTTTCACCTTTTTGTGTAGAAAGGGTTTTTTACCAAGGTCATTGAGTACAGGGCCAGGTATTATCAAATGGTGGGTCTTCATACTGGACATTTAATCAAGTTGTGTGCTTGTTTTTTAAACCGTTCTGTCAGTAGCTTCCTTACACAAATTCAATCAACCTTAAAGTGAGGGCGTTTTTTTTTTTATTTTGAGTTCTTTTTATTTTCATGGTAAAACCCTAAATTAATGCATACCCTAAAACAATCCAGTTTTTTCTTTTTGGTTGGGAACCCTAAAGCGAATGACGTGATTGCTCTGTGCTTTGTGTGTAGGTCTGTGGAGGCAGAGAGAGGGGAGACCTGCACACGGTGACATACAAGGCTGTGCACCTACAGAAAGGCATACACCTTCCAGGTTTACCACATTTACAAACTGAGGCTTTTTTTTGTTTCTGTTTTTTAAGGCACCAGTCACCTGATTTGTAGCCTTGTCATTCACAAGTAAAGAAAGTAGACATGCAGCTTGTACTGCGGCCTGCCCCCTTGATCGAAAGGTGATGAACCCACTCCTTTTATTTCATTTTATTTTTTCGAGCCAATAAGTGGCTAGCTGACTTCTAATGGCTTTAAATGGCTGCTCATTGCAGGACTGGGCTGGGCCATGAACAAGCAACATAAAGCCGTGATTATACTGGCGGCGCGCAACACAGGAACAAACTAATGTATGCCAATGAAGGCGCACTTGGTGCGCTCGTACTCAAGCGTTACAGAGCAATAGATAATACAGGAGACAAATTGTTTTTGGAGCGCGACGGCCGTGTCATGTGTTCAGCCAATGCGGGCGAACCACTCGGTGATGTCGCAGCCACGCCTCCGATGCCTGCAGTGCATGTTTCGTGTGCGCGCCATGCCTGCATGACGTAACGCGGTTGCACGCACATTGCCAGTATAATCGCGGTCTAAAACTCCCCGGTTAAGCCATGTACGAGTCTCCAGACTCATGATAACCTTGGTTTCACAATGCAGCCTTTGCAGTGGTGGCTGAGCAGCCACTAGTGAATTTTCATCCTAGGAAGAACTGCATATTTAACCTCATTACAGCAGCTGGTTTGTGCCCCATGTTCATTCAGGAAATGTCATAAGGAAAATGGTCAAAATAGCACAACTTTTTCTACTGCCCCCATGATCTGTTTTAAGCTCAATTTAAGTTATTAATCATTTTATTGTAATGTTGGCCATTGGAGAACTAACTGCCACTTGTTTGTTCATTTGCAGACCGAGACAACTATTGGCCTCGGATATCAGCAGAAAAGGTGAGTTGGTTGCTCTGCAATGATTTTGTTCCTCCCCATAGGAATTCCTGGAATTATTCTTGTACATTTTTTATTTTGAAATGCACTTTGATCTGGGTGTCCTCCGGCATAATCACATATCTGTCAAGTTTATCAATTTATAGCTCTATAGCTCAAGGCGTTTATCTCTGCTTCCTTTGAGAACCCTAAACAATAACCCCTTCACTGCCAGGGAGGTTGAGATGATTAATTTATCATTGGGTATAGTACCGACAACCCGTTTGCCCATGTGTGACCCACTCGGCTTCTGGTTTTTAAATGGTTTTCAGCTTTCACTGCAGTGGTTTGATTACCTTCTAAGAACCAGCCTCTAAGTGGCGGTTACAAAATATTGTAACCAAGCCAATACAGATCTGAATGAAACTTTGCTTTTGAAGAAAGCCTTATGTTGCAATTCCTATTTCTGCCTGTCAAATATGTTTTTGTTTTATGTAGTAGACGTTTTGACTGAAAGTCTAATGTCTGTTGATTATTTGCTGAGAAATCTCCAACCTTCCCCAGTGTTAAAGGGAATCCTAAATCAATGTAGCACCAATGAAATGTATGGGTAGGCATCATTGTGTACAGATGTGACTACTAGCAATGCCCGGGGTGTTTGTTTAATAATGACAACTTCGCAGCAGTGCAAAAGCACATGCTGTTTTTCCTGCACCTGTATTTTATATTTTGCTTTCTCCCCCCCCCCCCCATCTTTTCCTGGCCATTTTTGCATACAGTAGTGTAGTTTTAATCTTTATGTATAGTTGTCAGTTAATATTTATTTGGGCAGTCTCTGGTCGACTTCAGCAGTTCTTAAACTTTTCCTAAAGCTGACTGCCCACTTTCTCTAGAAAAACGCTTGAATATCCCATTCATAAACCATGTACTGTATGTGATTTCACATCTGTTGGCAAATTGTTTTGCCTTTCCTACCACGCTGTATGGCTGGTATTCTCCATGGATGGTTTTTGCACGGATTACTCCATTAAGAAATCCTCTCATGTAATCACTCGTGATTTAATACTTGCAGGTCTCAAAGCGATCCATTTTGACCAGAGCATGGTGGCCAACTCCAGTTCTCAAGGGCCACCAACAGGTTTGGATTTTAGGATATCTTCTCTTCAGCACAGGTGGCTCAGTCGAAGACAGACAGTCACTGATTGAGCCACCTGTGCTGAATCAGGTCTATCCTTAAAACCTGACCTGGTGGTGGCCCTTTCATTAATTACATTTATCTTTGTTTAGTCCTACGTGTGCTCCCATAAAATAATATTTTATTTGCCCTTAGTACACTGTCATTCAGCGGGTACAGGTTTCATATCTAAGAAAGTTCAAAATTGAGAGGTGTTCCACAGGCATAAGGCCCTTTCCTGTAGCGTCCCTGCTTTACCTTACTATGTGGCGCTGCTGCTGTAACATCTTAATGACTTTGAGCCGCACCTGGGTGAGTCACTGTTCAGCAATGTATCTCTGCAGCAGCCCAGCCCTAAATGGTTGTGATATAGAGCGGGTGAAGTGGCTGCTGCTGATTGGCTGCGTAGGAAAAGCAACACATGGAAGGTGTGGCCGCTCCCCCCCCTTCAGAAAGGAAAAAGCAATTCACTGAGTTCATTCGTCAGTATGTACAGATTTTTACTTGTATTGCACCAGCCATGCACTTACTGAATGATAAAACAATTTTCTGTTGGATAACTGGGCCTTAAAAGTATACATTGGAGACAGGAGCCCCTGCCCTAGGATGCTTGGTCTATAGATCTGTTAAACCCTGATGTGCCAATGACGCACTCTCCCCCCCCCCTTTTTTTTTAATTACCTCGTCCTGTAGTTCTAGGTGTGAGGTTTATAATCGAAACCTGACGTGTAGGGGCAACATACAGTACTGTGGCAAATCAAAGCCATTTAGGCATTTGTCTAATGTGCTGTTTATATAACTGCATTGACCGTAAAGTGCCAGAATTGCTGTGCGTGTAGCTACTCCTTTTAGTGAACCAACCTTCGTCTTCTTGCAAATAACATTGGAAAAGGGTGACTTGTAAGGTCCCCAGTGACCATGTATAAACGACATACTGTGTTTATATAAAAGTGTCATGGTAGGCCATTAAAAATGGTTGCTTCTGAAACATTATTCTTATTTGAGTAGTTTAGCTGAATGTTTTGCGGCTGTTTTTTCGTATTGAAAACATAACCTATTAGCTTTCACATCATGGGACCCATTGCTCAGTTTTGGATGGGACCTTAAAGATGATTGCAATATTCTGCTTCATTTAACAAGTTTATATATTTATCACATTGGCATAGCACATACATTTGTTTTTTTTTATTGCTTGGCTTTTAATGAGAAGTTCATAATTCCCAGAATGACGGTATGATAGTCTGTGAATGACAGAGCGAAACACTGCATATTTACATGATCCCTCCTTTGCTTCTCCATGAGCACATGCCTTAATGCAGCAGTGCGCAATCTTTCCAGCGTGCACTCTCCCTCCCTTACCTCCTCTCCGGCGTCAAATGAAGCCATGGGGTCACGCTGTCATGCCAATGTGACGTCACATGACCCCACGTCGTCATTTGACGCCGCGTTGCCATGGCGTCGCCGAAGAGAAGGTAAGTGGTTGCAGAGGCCTCACGCGATCCCCTGGCATTAATTTAAATGCCTTGGGGGAAGAGCACAGGGGCCTCTGCAACCGCCTGCCCCTCCTGTTTGCGCACCCACCGCTGCATTAATGCACATATAGAATTTACATACGTGGCAGCATGAGAACTGCATCCAAGCCATGGACCTGTCCCGATATGAGCTTTTCAACCTAAATTTGAAAGCTAAATGTTGTACATTTAATTTAAGGTGAAAGATATTTAGGTGGGGAAAAAAATGGAGGGTATGTATTTCTATTTATTTAGATTTTTTTTTTTCTGCTCACCAAGAAACTCCGTACCAGAGCGCGTGTAGGAACTTGGTTAGGATACCCATTCCAGAAAGAAAACATAAAGGGAAACGACGAGGAAAACAGACAAAGGGCGGGCAACATTAATGGGAGCAGAAAAGATGGCTGCCAGGGTATTTGTGTGTGTCTGGCAATGTCTTTTGATTAAAAAGGAAGGCTTTTAATTCCTTCCTGAATGGAAGTAAAGCTTCATGATTTCTTAAAGCAGCAGGGAGCTTATTCCACAGCCTTGGGGCGGTTTTTGTAAAAGCTCTCCCTCCAGCTTTAGGTTGTGATTATACCAGAAATCGCCCGTTGTTTCTCCAGGAGCCGCTCAAAAACAAGTGTTAAACATCCCTGAAAACTGCTTATACCAAAATCACCCGTCTCCCCGCTCGCTGCTGCAAAGCAGGAGACAGGCAAATTTGTTTTCAAGCAGCGACAGCCACGTCACATGACGCAGCCGTCCAATCAAAGTGAAGTTCAGTGCACCAATCATGTTCCTCCAAAATCTAACCAATGAAAATCCTAGAAAAAAATTTACCTCAGGATTTCATACAAAATACAGTTTTCCTTTATTGAAAAGCCATATATACCTTGAAGAACATACCGTGCGCATTGAAGAACATAGATCATTATTGACTGACTTATTAATTCATTATTTAAAAAAAAAAAGTAATAAATTAAATTAATTTTATTAATAATTAATCAATCACTATTATGGACAAATCTTCAATGGAAGAATTCATTGGATTGGTGTTAGAAAGGCAGGTGTTGTGGTAAAGGAAGTGACACCTGAGCATGTCTCTCCTGCAGTTGCTTGCTAAATCTCTTGTGCGTGTGCACATGTAGCTCTGCAGCGTCGCCACATATTAGCCACATATTAGCCACATATAAGCGCTGCTGCACTGAAGCTCTTGGTATAATCACAGCCTAAGGCTACGGCCCTGGTGTCGGCGCTACACGCCGGCTGTCAGACTGGCGGCGCGTGCAGCTGTGATCCCCGGTCTGCAGTGAGCTGACGGGGGGGGTGGGGCGTGGCCCTGATGTCACCCTGTGGGTTCACCATCATTGGCTGAACAGCCCTGGGGGGCGTGTCCAGCGCTCTGTCGCGAGTAGTGAGCACCAAGGTAGGTAGCGGGACTGGCCCCATTGAGGGACGGTTCTTGTCCCTTCAGTGCACGCAGAGCACGCTGCAGCAGGCACCGGGGACCTAGCCTTGTTGACCTTAAACTGAGGCTCAATCAGTTGAGGGATGATGGTAGATCTGGCAGCCGGATTTGGGGTGATAATGATTAGGCCAGGGGTCTGCAACCTGTGACTCCCGAGCCGCACCTACATGCGTCTCTCCTCCGTGTGTGTATTTTATTAGTGTGTATTGTGTATAGGATTTTCTGTTTGGTTGTGGAATGTACGGTTCTGATTTCACACACCCAGTTTTACTCCCCTCTAGAAGAAACAAAGTTGACATTTAAAAAAACAAAAAAAACTTGTGAAACCTGTGATTTACTGTTGAAAGTCATCAAAAAGGCTTCCTAATATTTAGTGCAGCTAGGGCTAGCTCCATACAGCACTTGCACTTCTATTCCAGATGCTCTGTTGCAATCCAAATGCCACTAGTCCTGAGTTACTAGTTAGTCCGAGTTATGTATTCCCAGTTTTACAGATCAAACGAGCAGTGCCAAGCAGTGTAATCTGGAAGCACTCACCCACATAACACATTTTATAACATTACTTTATAGTTCATATGCAAGCAAGTAAGAGATCAGTAAATGTTATTGTTTAGTCAAAGTATAATATCTAAATGTATTTTAGCAATGCAGAAATAATGGTGGTTACGTCAATTTGTATTGTATTGTATGTCTTTATTTATATAGCGCCATTAATGTACATAGCGCTTCACAGTGGTAATACATGTGGGAATCAAATAAATAACAGATAGTATAAGTAACAGGTCATGGGAATAAGTGCTACAGGCATAAAAGTAACATTAAGGAAGAAGAGTCCCTGCCCCGAGGAGCTTACAGTCTAATTGGTAGGTAGGGAGAACGTACAGAGACAGTAGGAGGGAGTTCTGGTAAGTGCGTCTGCAGGGGGCCAAGCTTTATGTAACGTGTCCAGTATTATCCCCAGTGCTATTCATATGCTTCTTTAAGCAAGTGTGTCTTAAGGTGGGTCTTAAGGTGGATAGAGAGGGTGCTAGTCGGGTACTGAGGGGAAGGGAATTCCAGAGGTGTAAGACAGTCAGTGAGAAAAGTTTAAGGCGGGAGGGGGCTTTAGATACAAAGGGGGTAGAAAGAAGACATCCTTGAGAAGAACGCAAGAGTCTGGATGGTGCATAACGAGAAATTAGGGCTGAGATGTAAGGAGGGGCAGAAGAGTGTAAAGCTTTAAAAGTGAGGAGAAGAATGGAATTTGAGGATGTTTTCAGTTGTGACAATGGGTAATGAATATCACAAGTATAACAATCACAATATTAAAGCAGCAATCCGTTTTGAGGGGGGGGTTGGTTTGTTTTTGAAGTGAAACTTCTTTAGCGGAGTGAATGTAGTTTGGAGACGGAAGTCAGTGGTGACGGAAGTGACATCACTCCTGGCAGAAGAGGCAGTCAGTGTTGCCAACTTCCACCAGGAGTCAGCGCTGTACGGAGGGACAGGGACACCCCACCCAGTGAGCTGCCAAGCCCCCACCCCTGGGTGTCCCGGTACCTCCGCCGGGGGGCTGGCTGCACCAGGACACACACAGCTGTGACCAGACCTCCGCCGGGGGGGAGAGAGTGGTGGCTGCTCCGGCCGTGCATCAGTACCTCTACGGGGGGGGGGGGGGGACCACAGCTCTGCCGGGGGGGAGACTCAGACAGAATGAAACTCATTATACAGCTGTGTGTGGAACCTAGTGTATGAGGCGTAGCCCTAAATCAGTGACTCAATATGTTTGGCATTGTGTTGGCATCTTGTCCTGCAAGATGGTATTTGTTGTGTCATGTGCAGTACTAGGGTTAAAGAAAAGTAGCTTAAAGCTGCAGTTCAGGCTCCGTTTTTTTTTTATTTCTTATGTTTTTTTTTTTTTTTAACTTCAATAGTTTTATCTGGGCAATCTCTACTTGCCTAAAAAACTGCATAGCTGCCGGTTAATTCGTTCTCCGTCTATTGATCGGCAAAATTTGGCGACATCTTTAAATATGGGGAATGTAAATCGTTGCTATAGGAACAAGCATGCTTGTTAAAATAGAAGACAAGAAAATTGGTCTTTCAAAGTTGTTGTTTTTAAAACAGAAAATGCTAAAAAGTATTTTTTCTTACTACAGAACTGATTTATTAAAAAAAACCACACATGCAGGATATTGCCTGAACTCCAGCTTTAATAGGCTTTAACTTGTTTTTTTTATTTATTTTTTTTTTTTTTACAAGACAGGGGTGCCCAATGTTACATCCAATTGACAAAACATATATGGTAATAAGTACAAAGTTCAAATACTTCAATAATAATAATAATTACTTGGTTATTTAGTTAAACCCTTTGGCCAAAGCGTTATAAGCCTGCACACCAAACGTCAAGGTATAACCAATAATGTAGGTCCTAACACTACACTGTGAACCCTTCCTTTTACCTCTGTATGAGGGGAAAGAACCATAATAGGTCCTGTTCTTGCAGCAAAGTGAAAAGACCTCCCAAGTTAAAAAGGTGAGGAGGAGTGAGCTCTGGGGGGCTCTGTTTTTTTTTTTTTTTTTAAACCTGGACAATTAAATCTTGTGAGTAGCCTTCTAAATTAGTTGACTTGCTTATTAACTTGTAACCAAACTGATATTAAGAAATTAATCTCGCTCCATTGATTTTTGCTTTTATCAGCAGGAATCAATATTGCACGGCTGTTTAGCAAGCGATTTCCCTCTATTAAATTAGCAAAAAATAGACGCAATCGATGAATAGTTTTTTTCTGAGCAAGAAAAAACTATAACATAAAAGTCGCTTCTTTATACAACTTGTGCAGTTGTAGATTGGCTTTTTCTTTTTTGCAGGCTGCTATAAAAAAAATATTCTCTACTCATCCGATGATATTTTTACGCTGTGTTTAACAACCATACACAGTATATTCAATCTATACCATATTGCCAGCAGGCACAGTTATGGAGTATCTATTTTGTTTTTCTTTGCTATGATAAATGGAGAGAGCAGGGGAGGGTGGTAGGGGAGATCATTTTGTTCCAAGGATAATCTCTTCTGGCCCTGGAGTGTCAGCCTCCGGTTCCTTCTGAAAGCATGGCTTTAACTGTGATAGATCATCTTTCTGGGATACCCAGAGATCTGCACGATGTGTCACACCTGGCACTGCTTTTTATGGAGGCCTCCAGAGCACTGATGACATTTAATGAAAAAGTTAATGAAAGTAGAAGATCCGTTCTGCGGTGAAAATGTGTGCCACAAGCACACTATTCACTACAGATTAGCAATACTATACCATTTCATCACAAATGCCTCATTTAACCCTCCCCCCCTTTCCCGAGATGGTCATATTTATTTTTTGTGTGTGGTGTGCTATTTGTCAGCAGATGATTGATTGATCCGGGCGAATGGGTGTTACACCAGGCACAGTTCAAGCAATACGCAAAACGGGGCCTTCTTGAGGTTGACCGTATGACTACAAGTCCCACAAAGAGCGTTTCACTCAAGTAGTACAAGTAGATGCCCTTTTCTTCCAGTGAAATTTCCACCTAGCCTAGGTCTTCCCTTCAGTGGCTCTTATCCCAAGCTGGGCTTCATTAGTGGCCAAGTAGGGCTTAATTCTTGCACCAAATGAATATGGCCATAGATGCTTCTTCTCTCTCAAGACTTGTTGATGCAAGGTCCAGAACAACATCCGGGTCCAAAGAGCCTAACCGTGGCAGTATTGAGATTGTCGTGATCCTTAAAAAGAAATGTTTTTTTTTCTAATATTAAACTCTGTTAGCAGCCAGGAATAGATTAGCCTCATCAGTATATCGCCCCATATGGGTCCGTTTTCAAGATTGTTATGAACAAGACAAAGATTTTAGTGATCCCACATCAGCAGTAATTCCTGTGGAATTTTTACAAGGGGGTGAGTCTAAATTTTATTTTCCTGTTTGTGTCTTGGTTTTATTAGTTGGGTCTTGTTAAACGGGGGAAAGACGAGAGACTGCCTGCAGCTAGTGGGCAAAGGTTCCTTTTTACCGTGCTACTGTACCTGCAGAAGAATGTTGTTACTACCTAGTCGCAAGGGGCGAGGGTTGCCCAAGGGTGCTCACTGCTTTTAATTGTAATTATGGTAAGACCATATTACACTTTATTTTACACATTGTTTTAATTAAATCCCATTTTTGCAATACAAATGTACACCCATCAGTTTCGTTTTGTATCATAGGCTTTATTCTGCAGTCTTAAGCCTTGGGTCGCTCAACTTGCGCACCTGCAGAAGGTCGGTGCAGCTGAACATGTGGTTAGCCATATTTGTAGAATAGTCTTGGGAAATCCTTTTATAAATTGCTGGGAAAGTGATTTAGCAAAAGTGAGCCTCTTCTAGTCAAAACTGTTCATGCGCTTAAGAAGTAAACGTTCCAAAATTAGAATTGGACAGTACACAAATGAGTTGATTGAAACTTCCCCTACTTACAGTATCTCATGCAATTAAAATATAAAAGCAGTAGTAGTGGTTACGTTATTCAATGCAGTAGTGTCACTTGGTAAATTATTTCCGTTATCTGTAAAGTGAACACATTCATCCATGTAACGCCTTATTCCAGACGTCACAGCAAACTGCATCAGGAGAAACAGACATAAACTGCTATATAAACCATTGTGCTTTCAGTTGTGCAGAGACTGTTTGGACACGTTTTTTAGCAGAAGGAACCTGTTCTTCATCTTCAAGATACACCAATTGTGCAATACGTAGCATTTTCCCCGGCATTGAAGTTTATCCCTTTAATGACCATTTTACAACAGATTTCAGAGGTCATTAGTTACTGTTATTTGCCGTTCCCAAACCCTTCCTATTCCTCCCTCTTTTCCCTCTTTTGAGGCTTACACTGTCCAGCTTTTTCTCTTCTCCCTGTCCACGTGGCAGTCATTTGTTGCCCACCTACCTCTACTCGCCCCCCTTCTGTCTTTCTCTCACAATTCTGGCACTCTATCACCTCAGACTCCCCTGTTCTTCTCCTTGGGGACTTCAACTGGCATATTGATAACCCCTCTCTCCCTCGGGCTTCCCTCTTTCTCTCCCTAACCTCTTCGTTTGGCCTCCACCAATGGACTGCAGCCAGCACCCATAAGGACGGCCACTTCCTAGACCTGGTTTACACAAAAATCTTTTCTGCGACCATTTGATTTCCTTTTCCCTCTCTCACTTTTCACATTCTCCACCTCCATCTACCCATTGTTTCTGCAGAGACCTGCTCTCTATTAACCAACCAGCTTTTGATTCCACTTTCTGCTCCTCCCTCTTCGCTCTCTGGTCTGCTCCAGACTCTTGACAACCTGGTCAGGAACTACAACTCTGCCCTGTTCTCCTCTTGATCTACATGCCCCGCTTTCTCTCTGCCGTTCTCACCCTTCTAACCCGAAACCCTGGCTATACTGCCAAACACGCGCATGCTGCGTTCCTGTACTCGTTCCTCTGGAGGAAATCTCTCACTATCAAAGACTTCCTTCCCTACAAATGTATCCCATCAGTTTTCAGCTCTGCCCTCTCCCAGGCTAAACAAACCTACTTTTCTTCACTAATCAACACACACAAGTCTAACCCACGCAGACTCTCTTCTTTGACGCTCTACTCGCACCACCGTCTACCTGTTTTTCTTCCTCCAATTCACCATAAGGAATTTAATATTTCTGTATCCTCCTCCCATTCTACACTTCTTCCTAACTCTCCACCTGCCTTCCTCGACTCCTTTTCCCCTGTCACAAAGGAGGATGTATCGCTACTGATCTCCTCTTCGCTCTCTACCACAGCGGTGCGCAAACTGGGGGCGGCGCAAGATTGTCTGCGGGGGGCGCCGGGTTTACAGAGGCCCCGCGCGCTTCCCGAAGGCACTTAAATGAAGTGCCAGGGAAGCAGCGAAGGAAGGCCTCTGTAAACTGCACTTACCTTGCTTCTGGAGACACGTTGCCATGACGTTGACGCCGGAGCCAAGGTAAGATGGGGGGGGGGGCAGCGCTCGCAGAGAGGGGGTGCAGGGAATAAAGCTTGCGCTCGCCTGCTCTACCACTTGCCCTCTTGACCCCATTCCCACCCATCTCTTAAAAACCTTTTGCTCTTACTCTAATCCCTACACTCACACATTTTAAACTCCTCCCTCGACTCTACCTTTCCCTTCTCCTTCAAACATGCAAAAGTTATACCATTACTCAAAAACGGCTAACTTTACCCTACCTGTAACTTTTGTCCGGTCTCCCTTTTTGCCTCTTAACTCCTTGAATGCTTTTTATTCTCTTACTTGCTTAAATTTCTCACCTCCTATTCTCTCCTAGATACTCTACAATCTGGCTTCTGCACTGCTCACTCCACTGAAACAGCCCTCACTAAAATAACTAACTAACTATTTACCGCCATGCTGCCATAGACAAAGGTCACTACACACTGCTCATACTGATCGACCTCTCTGCAGCCTTTGATACTGATACTGTGGACCACACTCTATACTATTCTACTATTAAGTCTATACATTTACATAATGCACATCATTCCAGCTATAAGTAACATAAACATTGAGCAGCAAAAACTGTTAAAGCCACACTGCCGATTTTACATAAGTGAAGGCGCATGTCGTATTGTATTCAGGTATAATGTAGTGTGTATTTATTACTTGCACGCACACGCCCGGGTGCCTAAAATGTTTCCCCTGGTACCTGTTTTGCATGGCTCACTGATCTGTGAGCCACCGCAGGGCCCAGCAGCAGCGCTTCCTGATCCTGCTTCATTAATGCGACCTCAAAGCTGGATCAGGTGCGCTGTGATCGTTCGTGACAGTGACTGACCTGTAATCATACGGGGGCGCTGTACAGTGAGGCATGGGGGGGGAGAGAGAGCAGGAGGCAGAGCCACGTGAGGGTTTGGGGCTGGGAGAGGCGAGCCCTCCCGGCCCACCCCTGCTCTCCATATACACACTGATAGAGGGAGGCATGTCTGGCAGTGCTTCTGCCTCTGCCAAGATGCTAGCTCCTATTTAATATTTGTGTGCTGTGTACCATTTTTCTGCTGTTACTTTTGTATTGGCAGGTGAGTAGGTTTGCTGGCTAGGCACTTCTTCGACTTGTGCTTTTAAAGATAATTTTTTGTTTGTTTGTTTTTGCATTTTCTAAGCTGTTTACAGGCCAGCTTCACTATGATATACAGTATGATCAGTCAAAAATCAATGTACAATTTAGAACGTCCTGCTTCTAGAGATCAGGGTCTGCTGATCTCATCTCCAGAAAAAAAAAACACATTCCAAGCTTTACACACAGATAAACAATGGTTTCCTATGACAGAATATATAAACTGCCATGGTCTATTACGATCTTGATGTCAGAAGATCTACATATAGCCATCCTGAAGGTCCCAATTTTACAAGGTGACTCCTATAACTGCAATACCTCCTATACAACTCTAGGCTTCAGCCTCAACTCACACCTTGCCCTCATGTGCACTCATTTCTCCCTCCTGTTACAGTACTGTGAAAAGTCACTACGTTTATTCGGGGGGGGGGGGGGTCTAATGGTCTAACTCCGGAAGATGTTTTTTTTAAATATTAGGAGCCATGATAGAAAATGTCATGTTTGTTTGACCCATCTCTGCTAATAGGGCATGCAGTTCTATTACCATTTTTCATTAGATATCAAGGTACATTGGGCCACTGACTACTGACAAGAGCATGTGTATTTTATCACCAGCTTCCTAGTTTTATGCTGTCCAATATGTCTGGATTGGAAGCATTCTGATGTTAATAAATATATAAGTAATTTTTTTTATTTATTTTTTTATTATTTTTCCGACTTTTTTAAACGGCACAAATTAGAATCCGGTGGAGAGTATGCTTGACTTGAATTTATTACTGAAGTGGCAAAATTGTGTGCTTGGACTGCTATATTTTCTAAGCTAAAAGTAACTGCTGGATATAGATAGACAGACAGCATCATTGAGCACAACATATTTTGTTTTCGTGGCTCACCGATGACCAACTTCTGCTAACCAGCAATTAAGTTGACAATCGGGATAAACTACCTCTACCCCAGTTTTTTTCAACAGGGATTCCTAGGACACTTAGGTTCCCCGGGCATGCCTAAAGGGTTCCCTGCAATTTTCTGGTCAATTGAAAATTGTACCTAATACAGAAGAATTTACATTGCACCTGATCACAGACGCGCTATTAGAGCGGGTTGGGGTTCCTTACAATGCATCTGATCTCAGACACACTATTAGAGAGGGTTGGGGTTCCTTACAATGCATCTGATCTCAGACACACTATTAGAGAGGGTTGGGGTTCCTTACAATGCATCTGATCTCAGACACACTATTAGAGAGGGTTGGGGTTTCTCAGAATTTTACTTTATAATTATAGTTCCTTAACCTAAAAAGCTTTGAAAAAACACTGCTCTACCCTAATAAAAGGATATCTCAAGGTTTCTGGTAGCAAGAGCATCTTCTCTCTCTAAGAACATTTCAGGAAATATGGAAGGTAGTTTGACACCCAAATGTATTACTCTTGTGTAATGTCCAAGTACTGCTGATATCTTTCTTTCTGGCTGTTATACAATGGTGCCGTAAACCTTTAGCTCATTAAGTGGTGAATCTTACAACGGCCTCTTTGCTAATCATTGCCAAGTTCATATTGTAAACACACCTGCTGTGCCTTATATGATGGATAACACAGACACAGATGTAATGAGTTCAGGCCTCTTACCTGGCCAGTCACACGGTCGTCAGATGATCATTACCTAATGTCAGTTGGTAACCTAATCCTGTTATTTACCTGCTGTAGTGTACTAAAGCAAACATGCTCCTTTGCTTGCAGTTTATGTGCACTACTAGGCAATGTTTTTGCCTGTTGAGTGAGACCTCGAGTAAGAGATTGAATTTGTTGATTTAAGGCAGATCAGCCTCTCTTGGTGCTTATGTCATACACAACATCTTTAACTCGCACTTTCCCTTCAGTAACAGATATGTCGGCTGTAAACTATTCACCGAGCCATGTGGCTTGATGTAATCTCAGAGAAGATAGTCGAATTGCAGAATGGTAATTCATCCCAATTATATTGATTGCTCTCTATAAACTCATTAGTTCGCACTAGTGGATCTTTATCACTGTTACTGCAGATCATACAGTGCTTTGCTCCATTAGAGCAATGGTTGACCTCTCTTCTGCTAAGGAAGCAAAAGTAATTGTGGATTTTTTTTATATATTTTTTTATTTATAGAAATATGCTTTATTTCAATCCCACTGTCCATCTCCAGAATGTCACTTTAAAAAAAGTGTGTGTGCTGATCACGCGCATTTTAAGTGAAACTTTTTTGTCTCTTGTCACTGTTTTGTCACAGAAATTGTATTTGTAGTGGTGATGTTTGTAATTAAAAATCAAAACACAATTTCAGTGCCAAAACGCAAATATGTTTGACTTAGAACGCGTGTTTTAGCACTTCTATATCTATAGTAACTGAATTCCGTGTGTGTGTGTGTGTGTGTGTCGGGCAGTGTGTGTGTGTCGGGCAGTGTGTGTGTGTCGGGCAGTGTGTGTGTGTCGGGCAGTGTGTGTGTGTGTGTGTGTGTCGGGCAGTGTGTGTGTGTCGGGCAGTGTGTGTGTGTCGGGCAGTGTGTGTGTGTCGGGCAGTGTGTGTGTGTCGGGCAGTGTGTGTGTGTCGGGCAGTGTGTGTGTGTGTGTGTGTGTGTGTGTGTGTGTGTGTGTGTGTCGGGCAGTGTGTGTGTGTGTGTGTGTGTGTCGGGCAGTGTGTGTGTCGGGCAGTGTGTGTGTCGGGCAGTGTGTGTGTGTCGGGCAGTGTGTGTGTGTCGGGCAGTGTGTGTGTGTCGGGCAGTGTGTGTGTGTCGGGCAGTGTGTGTGTGTCGGGCAGTGTGTGTGTGTCGGGCAGTGTGTGTGTGTCGGGCAGTGTGTGTGTGTCGGGCAGTGTGTGTGTGTCGGGCAGTGTGTGTGTGTCGGGCAGTGTGTGTGTGTCGGGCAGTGTGTGTGTGTCGGGCAGTGTGTGTGTGTCGGGCAGTGTGTGTGTGTCGGGCAGTGTGTGTGTGTCGGGCAGTGTGTGTGTGTCGGGCAGTGTGTGTGTGTCGGGCAGTGTGTGTGTGTCGGGCAGTGTGTGTGTGTCGGGCAGTGTGTGTGTGTCGGGCAGTGTGTGTGTGTCGGGCAGTGTGTGTGTGTCGGGCAGTGTGTGTGTGTCGGGCAGTGTGTGTGTGTGTGTGTGTCGGGCAGTGTGTGTGTGTGTGTGTGTGTGTGTGTGTGTCGGGCAGTGTGTGTGTGTGTGTCGGGCAGTGTGTGTGTGTCGGGCAGTGTGTGTGTGTCGGGCAGTGTGTGTGTGTCGGGCAGTGTGTGTGTGTCGGGCAGTGTGTGTGTGTCGGGCAGTGTGTGTGTGTCGGGCAGTGTGTGTGTGTCGGGCAGTGTGTGTGTGTCGGGCAGTGTGTGTGTGTCGGGCAGTGTGTGTGTGTCGGGCAGTGTGTGTGTGTGTGTGTGTGTGTGTGTCGGGCAGTGTGTGTGTGTGTGTGTGTGTCGGGCAGTGTGTGTGTGTGTGTGTGTGTGTGTCGGGCAGTGTGTGTGTGTGTGTCGGGCAGTGTGTGTGTCGGGCAGTGTGTGTGTGTCGGGCAGTGTGTGTGTGTCGGGCAGTGTGTGTGTGTCGGGCAGTGTGTGTGTGTCGGGCAGTGTGTGTGTGTCGGGCAGTGTGTGTGTGTCGGGCAGTGTGTGTGTGTCGGGCAGTGTGTGTGTGTGTGTCGGGCAGTGTGTGTGTGTGTGTCGGGCAGTGTGTGTGTGTGTGTCGGGCAGTGTGTGTGTGTGTGTCGGGCAGTGTGTGTGTGTGTGTCGGGCAGTGTGTGTGTGTGTGTCGGGCAGTGTGTGTGTGTGTGTCGGGCAGTGTGTGTGTGTGTGTCGGGCAGTGTGTGTGTGTCGGGCAGTGTGTGTGTGTCGGGCAGTGTGTGTGTGTCGGGCAGTGTGTGTGTGTGTGTGTCGGGCAGTGTGTGTGTGTGTGTGTCGGGCAGTGTGTGTGTGTGTGTGTGTGTGTCGGGCAGTGTGTGTGTGTGTGTGTGTGTCGGGCAGTGTGTGTGTGTGTGTCGGGCAGTGTGTCGGGCAGTGTGTGTGTGTGTGTGTCGGGCAGT